>NC_141330.1:17125000-17815000 GCF_037954235.1 Aulostomus chinensis | reverse complement strand
AACCAGTAATTAACCAGTAATTCTCTAAATATTGGTATTATAATTTCTTTCTTTTCTTGATGAATTGCTCTAAAGTGAATTCGACTACCAGTAATGAAGCGGGGTGTGTCAAGCATTACAGCAATGATCAATTTCATTGACTATCACTAAATAATGTTGTTGTTTTTTTTCTCAGTTGCTGTGGTAAATTTCCTGAAACTCTTAACTTAGATTATCACTGCATGCAAAACATTACGTACACTGAGCATCGTGTTGGCACAAAAGAGGAGGTCAGCATAAAGAGCGATGGGAGAGTGATGGAGACACATTTTCAGTTCCACAAACTGTGACGACTGAACACAAGCATATATCAAAGAGAGATCAGGTTAGACGGAACTTCATTGATCCTTTGGGCAGAACCCTCAGGAAATTCAGGTTCCAGGAGCAGCACAGACACCGAGTATACATGCAAGAACCCCCGACCCTCCCGAGAAATCCAAAAAGTAATTCCAAAGGACTAGCTTACCATGTTTCTGAAAATGGAGCAAGAAGCAGGGGTCAGTCAAGCTGTGGAAGAAATGTTGTCGGTTAGCAAATGAGAATTTCACGGACTGTGCCAGTGGCTCCTGAGCCGCTGTCTACAAAGGTCTGCAATGAATTTGCTTCCTTTTTTCTTTTACAAACAAAATTGAGAAAATTAGACGGCAGTCAGTGCTTTCACGTCAGATTCAGGGTACGTATGTTCACCGAAAACCAGTTCAAATATCATGGCTCAGTTTTATCCAGCTAACCTTAAAAACCTTGAGGACATTGTACGACACTTGAAGTCCTCCTCCTGCTGTCTTGATATTCTGCCAAAAGGCTTCTTCAAAAAAGTCTCTAATGTCACGACCTCAGATCTGATACGGATTGTAAACGTGTCCCCTCTCTCAGGTGTTTTTCCCTCAGGCCATGAAAACTTCAGTTATCAAACCACTGTTGAAAAAGAATAACCTTGACAAGTGTGTGATGAACAACTTTAGGCTAATAAGGAACCTCCCATTCTTCGGTGAAATCACTGAAAAAAACTGTTGCCACCACTGAATGACTCCTTGGCACTGAACAGCCGTTTTGATGTCTTCCAGTCAGGTTTTTTTGACCCCACCCCAGCACTGAGACTGCACGTGTTAAGGTGTTTAATGACATCCGCTTGAACACAGACAGTGGAAAAATTTAGTTTTAGTAATGTTGGACCTCAAGCGCAGAATTCGACACAGTAGATCGCAACATACAACTGGATGGAACTGCCGGAGGACTGAGTGGGATTTTCTGGCACATCTCTAAAGTGGTTTGAATCGTACTTAAAGGACAGGGACCACTTTGTGTCTTTTGGTGACTACACACCTGAGCTGACAAAAATTTCATGTGGAGTTCCCCAAGGCTCTATTCTGGCGCCTCTTCCATCTACATGCTTCCACTAACTCAGATTATCGAGAACAACAAAATAAGTAACCATAACTGTGCAGATGACACACAAATCTACACAACAACATCACCGGAGTATTATTGTCCTATACAAACACTAAATACCTGCATGGATCAAATCATTGCGTGGATGTGCCATAATTTTCATCTGTTTAACAAAGAAAAAACTTTTGTGAAAACCACAGATCAAGCCAGAAATCTAGGAGTTATGGCTGAACAGCCACATTAGCACAACTTGAAAGTCAATAAAAGCCTAACCTCAAAACATATCAATGATTAAAAAAAAAGACTCACGTCTCAGCAGGATCTGGAGGAATGTATCCATGCAATTATCTTCAGCAGGCTCGACTATTGTAACGGGGTCTTAACAGGTCTCCTGAAAAACCCCCTCTGACAGCTGCAGCTGATTCGCTGCTGCTCGAGTCCTCACAAACACCAAGAAGGTGGACCGCATCCCTCCAGTTCTCAGTTCTTAACACAGGCTTTCTTTATAAAGCACTGAACGGTTTGGAGCCCAAAAAAAAAAAAATTCTGAAAAACTGCAAACCATCCAGACCTCAGAGATTGTCTGGAACAGGTCTATTATCTGTACCCAGAGTCAGAAGTAAACATCCCAAGGCAGCGTTCAGTTTCTATGCACCACATATCTGGAACAAACTCCCAGAAAACTGCAGGTCTACCGAATCCCTCAGTGCCTCTAAATCAAGACTGAAGACTCTTATGTTTACCACTGCATTTATTAAGTTATTACTTCTTCATTACACTGTGATATCATTTTGCTATTTTATATTTGTTAATCCTATTTCAGCTCTTGTCTTCGCTGCCTAATCTCTTTCAGTTGTATTGCATTTTCTCAAATTTGAGCGGTTTTCTTTTCTTCTAATTTGTTATTATTTTATGTTTAAGTATTATTCTTTAACGTCCTTCTTTTGCACTCAATGTGAAGCACCCTGAGCTGCGTGTTGCTGAAACCTGCGGCATCAATACATTTGCCTTACCTCGCATGTGTTTTATAACTTGGTGTTTCTGTCATATACACGTGATTGAACCAATAATGAATTGTACTCATCAGTATTGAATCAAATCAAGACTGAATCAAATTGCGAGGTCCTTGTCAATACCCAGCCTTTATTCTAGAGTTTGGAGGAGTGACTGACCTTGTGTCTTTTGACTCAGGTGTTTAACATTTTGAGTGTCGCAGCTTCTCTGTCACAGGTGGGTTTTGTTTTTTTTAAAGAAATTGGTTTTCTGTTTTGGGGGCTGCATTCGGAGTTGTGAGAGTGAGATTTCCGGAAATGCATCCAAGCAATTAAGGAAAACCTGTAACATGATCCAACCCCATGAAGAAGAGCGAGGTCATCGGCATTTCTCCCCCTGTGCTGTACAACAGTCGTCTCTTTCTCCTTCCAATACCGCAGTAAAAATGTCGATCACCAAATAACAACAGTTGAAATATGAATCCTGTCCAATCTCTTGCAATCAATCCCCCAAACAGTAACTGATACGAGTCATACAGAAAAAACAAAACAAAACGGTATCCTTGTGTGTTTTCCTTCACTCATCAAAACCTTCATCAGAAAATACATTTGAGTCCACCGTTACCTTGAGAACACGGTCAACACAGCGGTCTGATTGTTTAACATGACTAATACAAGGACTCGTCATTCTGATGGCCTCGACACACATATTTAGTCCTGAGGGATTGAATAAAGATTTGGAGCAGGTTACTGGATGTTGCGGGTGATTTGTTGTGGTTTGCTGTTCCTACGAGTTCTTTTGAGAAACGTACCAAAGTGACTGAAAGAACTGTAAAAGCCACACGACCCCAAAGAGTCTGAAAAGGTTTGCAAACGAAACAAACAGCAAGCGGAGTAAACGCTTTGAAAAAGCATTAAGATTTATAACCAAACGATCGGCCGACTTTTGGCCGATTAGCGATTGTGCTCTCATGGCTGGAAACAGCCGATTAAATCAGCCGGCCGATAAATCGGTCGGATCCCACAGTACAAGTAAACCGAAATACTATACAGTACTGTAAAACTCCACATATGCACCATTACTATAGGCTGTCAGTCAAGCTTTACAAATATGTTTTTAATAATAAATAAAAACTATCACTAAATCAGCCTATCATCATCTCAAAAACATTGCACGAATTAAAGGATTTCTCTCTAAACAAGACATGGAAAAACTTGTCCATGCATTTATTCTTAGTAGGCTAGATTATTGTAATGGTGTCTTTACAGGTCTCAGTAAAAAAGTCAATCATCCAAAATGCTGCTGCCAGAGTCCTGACCAACACTAAGAAAATGGACCACATTACACCGGTCCTTAAATCACTGCACTGGCTCCCTGTGTGTCAAAGGATTGAGTTCAAAATCCTGTTACTGGTCTATAAGTCACTGAATGGGCTTGGGCCTAAATACATGTCAGAGCTGCTGGCTGGGTATGAAGCATCCAGACCCCTCAGGTCATCAGGGACAGGTCTACTCAGTGTCCCCAGGGTCAGAACCAAGCAGGGTGAAGCTGCTTTCAGCTTCTGTGGTCCACACCTGTGGAACAAACTCCCTGAACCTCTGAGGTGTGCACAAACTGTCAGCTCATTTAAATCAGGGTTGAAAACACTGCTGTTTACTGCAGCCTTCTTATAGTGTATTGATTTGGTATTGATGGATTGATTTAATATTGATTTGTGTGCTGTCGAATTGATCTTAAACTGTTTTATTGATTTTAAATGATTTTTGAATGTTTTAATTCATGTTTTCAATTTTAAACTGATTCTAACCTTCAATTCTCTCTTTCCCTCTGTAAAGCACTATGAATTGCCCAGTGTATGAATGGTGCTATACAAATAAATTTGCCTTGCCTTAACATAATTGTGATCGGATGATGTAACATTAGGTGATGTTGATGTTTTACCAGACAGAATTCACAAGTTTAATGCTGGTCATGGAATATCTATCTGTTTTTTGTTTTGTTTTGTTTTGTTTTTTTTAACTGAACTGGACATTTGGACGTGGGATTTCTCACACTGAAAGAATTCCTGCATGTTTTCCATAGAGGAGCAACACGGTAAAACTCAGTGATTTGCACAGACTCGCTAAAACGTTCTCAACGTGAGTTCAAGAGCGAGAGGTTTAAATCTGTCATGAACAAGTGACAAGCTGTGTGTAGGGTTTGTGCATCGTTTAGTTTTACTCTTTGCTGGTCATCAAGCTCCAAAAACGTTTTCACATTTTCCAATAATTCAGTGCAGGGCTTTGACATTTTTAAAACCTAGGGCGATTCTTCTGGCTGACGTTGTGAATGTAATTTGATTTGCAGCAGGTTCATTTTCTCATCATGATTCTCTATTTTCAGAAACCACTGAAATGCTAATGTTGTGCAATCAAACAAAGACGCTTCCTGCCTGTAGAGTCTGAGACAATGATGTGCCAGCAGGACATCATTGCAATGCCATAATACTGCAGTTAAAATGTTTGGTTGTTTTTTTTTTTACACACAAAATCCCTTTTTCACAAATATTGCACCTTCCTGTCATGAGAAAATTCTGGTAGGACGCATTGAAATTGATGAGATTTAGAAAATTTTGAATAGATTTTAATTTATTTTGCAGCCGCAATTCAGTCTAAGTGTCTCTGGTAACACCACACGCACTTCCTCTGCTCTGATGTGGCGTTCTGCTGCTGTTGTGACTGAAGTGAAACCGTTCTAGTAAACAATCGATCCATAGATGTTAAAAATTCCCTTAAGAAAATATAACCACCCTAACTTTGTCATGGTAGATGCAAGTCCTTCTTTGGTCAGTAGGGGGCGAACTTGTCATTACTACGGTATGAGGCGGTAGAGGGTCAAGTATTCAACTTTTCAGAATCAACTCAGAACATCTTAAAATGAAAAGATGATTAAAAAAAAACAACGTCAAGCTTATCCACCAGACACATTTGTCTGAAATATGAATTTGATGTTAGTTTTGATGTAAATCAGAAGTTCAGAAATGGCTTTAGGGTTTAGGCTGCACTGATGAGGATTCCAGTGGCTCAATTAAGAAAGGTTATAAAATCTGCAAGGCACTGACGTAAAAAATCAAAACCTTTTAGGTTTGACATAGAATTTGAAAATGGTTAACAAATAAAAAATACTGGAATTTTCACAGTAATACATCAGAATCAATTTGACAAACTGCTGCACTGACAATTTCTCTCATTCGTGACTCAGTCTGAACAGACAGATTTAATTTCTCATTTATTCAAGCAAATTGAATGCGTGCAATATAGTCAACAATCTGAAGTGCCACTGACTGACGAGCTGACTCCCTTCACAAACTCAGCACGTTGTTTGAACTGTCACATAAAAAACAAAAACTACCTCACAAAATCCATAATTATCTCTGAAAGTTTGTAAAGTCAGACTGGACAGAGACAATCTAGAAATCACAACCAGCTGTTCAAGTCTGGAACCAGATATTCAGGATGCTGCTTGCACACTTGCACTATTATTAATATGGATCTTCAGCTACAGGCCAGTGTATAGAACCAGGATCTGACACAGGTGGCGCTCCTCAACCATCAGCAGGTAGAAGACGTCAGCTCGCCAACAGCTTGATCAGGCTGAGAGAAGCGGACTCAAGGCTCAGAGAAACATCTTGTTACGAGTATTGAAAGGAAACTCAGCGAGCACGAAGCAGCAGTGGAGCAGGTGAGACAGTGAAGGAGCTGGGCTAGCAGTTTGTGTAGGTAGATCAGTGTCCTGCTCAGGGACTTTAACAGTGGCGCCCATTTAGACACCTTAACGGTCAGAAGACATTTCTACTTCATTAAACTGTCTGATTCCAGTGTGTGAAACACCCATTCCTCCCTGTGCGTAACTATATGGAATAATGAACCCGGAAGGACAAGAACGGCCCATTTTTGTAGACCAGGCTGGATTTACTTCCGGCCTCATGCAGGAGACATGGCCGATCAGACACCGAGCCACAGATGCCACACCGGTGCCAAGATGTGCTTAGAATGGTGTGAGCACGCATATTCTGCACACCACGCCCTGAAACTCCCAACCTCTATGAGACCAGAACACCACAGAGGTTCAGTTGGACCGGATCATGATCTGTCATTGTCAGGTAATTGTTTGATGAGCATGGAAGGATGTGGAATTCCCATCACTGGTTACTCCCCATTCCTGAGAAGATGGAAACATGGAGGTGGAGAGTATATGACCATCAGCCACTAGATCACAAGTCTGTCTTGAATGCTGCTGGTGAGGACAGAGATTATCACTGCTGCCTGAAGCGACGCACCAGGAGACTTTTCCTCCCCCAACATCAAATCTCTGGTTAACTCAATGTAAACCACAGGCTTTCCACCAGGAGGGAGAGAAGTTGTACTCTTATTATAAAAAAGTGTACTTGTTTTTGTTGTCGTTGTTCTTGTTGCTGTTTTTTTGAGTGACCACAAAAAGGATTTTTCTTGCAGGGATTTATTTCGTCGTGGATCATTCTGGGGCTCATTTAGTGACTCAACATGAAGAATCAAAGGTGAATCATATATTAACGTCCCAAAGCAAAAACCAACAAAATGAGACGAATTGTGGGGTGGTGTTTTGGGGGCTGCAGCTTTTTTTTTTTTCTTTTTTTTTTAATATAATATTCAAAATTATTGTGATGGTACTTTAAAAAAAAAGGTAATTTTTCAGTGCATCGGTTCATATGACATCTGTGTTATAAGCGCGTAAAATTAGCATCTTAAAATATATCAAAAATAAATAAATGAAGACAAAATAATGACTTTCTGGTTCCAGTTCTACGTGGGCAAATACCCGTAGGAAAACTGGATCCACTTTGGGAATGGAAACGTTAAAAAGGCTCAGATAAGTTACTTTTAAAGAATGAATACAATGTTAAGGGTGAGTTACCAGCTTTAGACGCCCCATGAAACAACTGTGATGGTTCATAAAGTAGCGACAGTGAAATAGTACATGGTAGATTGCAGTAAATAGTAGACAGATTATGGTATTCAAAGTGTTTTACAGGATTGTCTCACAATCCCACAGAGATGCTGACTAATCTGGCCTGAAGAAGCTACACAGGCCTCTGTGTCGGGCTCAAGGACACTTGAGGAGGATTGAACTCCCAAATGAAAGAGATCATTTGATTGATTTTTAAAAAGACAAATCAATTTATAAAATGCAATCATGATTAACTGAGAAATGAGAAAATAACATAAAATAAAAATGCTCCAATCAGCTCAAGTGTGGAATAAAATCTATAAGTAGTCAAATATAAATATAATTAATAAAGATCAAATAAATAAATAAGATAGATATGAAATAAATGATCATTCTCCCTGACAACAACAATGATAAAAACAAATTTACTCGCCAAGTATTCAAAAGCCAAACTGCAGATGGGATGAATGATTTTTAAATGGCGATTAATTTTACGAGCAGGTAAAACATAACGACGTCCTGATGGCAACAGAGAGAATTTACTTTACAAGAGCAGGACTGGGAGAAGCCAGCATGCAGGCTGCTCTCTGGAGGATTCAGGTTTCTTTGTCAAATCTTGGATTTTAACGATGCTGCTCAGCTGCTACGAATTCTGCCGTGAGACATGAAACCAACAGATAGAGGGAAAATATTCCTGAGATGAAAAATGGGTTTTAGTTTACAGAGTTGAGTTTTACCCCAAAGTTTGTGCGACGTGAACATTTTTACACTTTCATTCTTTCGTTGAATCTATCACTTTCCAAATTTAGCACATTGTTTAGCTCTGTTTTTTTTTTTAAACTCTGATATCATTGTTAAATTCTTTAAAAAAAAAAAAAAAGTTCTGATACCAATCGTTCCCGATAGATCAAGGTGCAGCCGTGCTTGCCACTCATAATGTTGATTTTCCTGATAACTGCAGATCTTTCCTCACACTATGGATTATATCCTGGAACTGGGAGGCACCTGCGCAGCATGACAAAGTATTTATTGATATTTAAACTTCCTTTTATAAACTGTCAAGTGAAAGGAGCCACCAGTCCTTCATGACACATCTTTCATATTCATCTCCCACCAACTACTTAACAGGAAATTTGGGTCTGAGCAGCGGTGTGTGTGTGTGTGTGTGTGTGTGTGTGTGTGTGTGTCTGCAGATGTGAACATATTCAAGCTTTCTTTCATACACAACTTTAGAAAAACAAACCATTTGTCAAGATAACTCAAACTTTTAAAAATAATTTCCACATGTTCCTGTTGTGCCAGGGTCTTAATAGCCGCTGCATTATGTCTAATTTTCACGTTTACATTACTCCATACTTATAAATCTGGTGTCGTTTTTCTACACTCTCTCAACCCGGCGTAAGTGATTTAAGGCATTTCTAATGTTGTGAGCTCGAACAGTTCAACACACTGAGCCCCTGGTACCATTAAAACAACCTCCTGACCCCCTCAGGCACAGAGTCGGCCCTCTCTGATAATATTTTCATAGCCTGTGAATTATAAGTGTTTAAAGGGGCACTAATCGCAAAGTTACACTCATGCCAAGAGTTGCTCAGCATCAGTAAACCACAGAGTCTGGATAGCAGGCAACAGAGCCAGGATTTAGCCCAAGTTAAAACATTCATTATAACAATTATTTTTTATGGCGTATCTGCCTTTTAAGAGAGTTTACAGTGGAAAACACATAGAAAATGGAAATGGTTTTGGGATCAAATATTCCGAAGCCACCTTTAGTCGTATTAAAACCCTTGACACCACTTACACATGCCTTGTACTTGGGGGCTGCTGAATTTCCAGAATTTTCTGGCAAAACACAAAGTTGGTGGAAGGCATCAGATGCCAAAAAAGTGCAAGAAGCTGTTTGAAGGAAGAAGGGACCTGGCTTGAATTCCACTTGAGTGCATCCAGGGAAAGTGAATTATTCTGCTTTCTGCACAGCAAATATCAAGCGTCTCTTCAGGACAGTGTTTTACCTCCAGTGGAGCTGCGCCGAGGCCAGCAAGACAGTCGGCTGTTGGACCGGGTCCTTCTTAAAGAATGTGAGGCAGTGAAAACTGCATTTGTAAAGTTTACCTCAGGCTGGATTATTGCTGGTCTCTATGAGATGAGATGAAATTAAAGATGAAGCTTGAACGATCTGGTTCCAGTATGATGATAACGGGGACACGTCAGGAAGCTTTTTCATTGGCAAACGATGAATTACAGCAAATGCTTAAAAAAAATGTTTGGATTCCAGATAATTCCTAAATAAGAGGCGCAGAGGTTCTGAGTCAACGTTGAGGTTAGCGCATGATCAACAAAAGACACATCTTTTCAACTTCTCTCCCCTCACGTGTCCTCGAGTTCTTTCTCTGAGAACATCGGAAGCACTGAAAATGAAACCATCAACACCTGTCTGTCAGTAAAAGAGCAGGGTGAAGCACGTCCACTGGAGAGGTCAAGTGAAATTACCATCATTTTATACGCGATCATAACACGTTTAGACTATTCCGTCACACAAACAGCGCCGGGGTCGGGGTTGAAGGGAGAGAAGAAGAAAAACATCAGAAGAAACAGCGTTTTAGTCTTTGGTTTCGTCTAGAAAGCTGAGAGAGATGTCCTGAGTTGAGGAACGTGGACTGTCTTTGCTGGTGTCATTCTGTCAGGAAGAAAACCTTCCTATTTATCACTGCAACCAGCTCCTGCTCCGCCTTCAACATAGCATTCATGTCAAGTTTCTGGCTCAACTTGGGACACTTACAGTTGTTTATTATATGACATACAATAATAAAAACATTCGATGTAATATATTTTCCGTCAATTCAGTTCTGAACCCTCTCATTCACTCTTGTTTCCCTTCATCTTCTATCACTCTTCCTCTGTTCCTCCTTCAACACTGTGTCTCTTTCTCTTTTGGGAGTATAATTTCCACAACGTGTTCTCAGTGAACATTTGTATGATATCTTGTGAAAAGTCATGCACCATTTTTCATGGTTATTATGAAAGTCCAGGAACCCCCTGCAGAACTTTCAGCGAAATGGTTTCCTTTCCTTTCCTTTTTATTCTCAGTAGTATAATGCAATATTCCACCATTGAGATGAGAGGAGAATTTTCTTTTAAAAAAACAAAACAAAAAACCCATCAGTTTATGGTTGGGGAAATGTAGTAGTTCGAGTCAAAATAATAAAAAGTTGAAAAGGTCCAGCTCCAGTTCCCTGACTCGTAGTTGTGTTGGTTATGCAGGAATTATTGTGCACTATTATTCATTTTACATTTGTCATTTTATTACAAGTACATCCCTTCATCAGGATGTTTCTACCCACGCAGGTATATTTGTACCTGGCAGCAGACAGAGTTGCGTATGAACAGTGAGGCGATAGAGAAAACGACGATTCTCTCGCCATTACACTGTACAGCAAACATTAACTACATAATGTTGTTCGATAAAAACATTGCCCGTCGTCCTTCGCATACTTGTAATTCCTACCTATCAAGGCGCAGCGTACAACTCATCTCTTTCCAGTAGGTGTTTTCTTTGGCCTGGCATTGAACGACTGGAAGTGTCACCTCATCACAGTGGAGTTTTGTTGTCCTTGGAGGTTGCAGAAGAAAGTCTGTTAATCTGATCAGAAATCCTCAACCTCGACCTGGCAGCTTCCTACAACCACTGTTGCTTCTGCAACGACTCTATGAAGTCCATCGTAAGGTTTTGTCTCAGTGACAGATAAACTGCCTGTAATAACTCTACAACGAGACGCGTGGGGCTGTGCCAGGTTGGAGTCTGCTGAGCTCTGACTGGGGAAACAAACACAACAATGTGTAATAAAACTGTACTCAAAATCCCTCTGAGCCACCATAGTGATGTATTTGATATTCAGGTAACTGGATTTGAAAAAAAAAAAAAAAACACTTTGGGGGAATCAAAAAAATGCTGCACAGGAAGTAGACTTTACTGTACTGAAAGTGAAGCTGTAGCAACAAATCTGTGAAAAAAAAAATATTTGGAGCAAGATATTGAGTTATTCATCAAATGTGTCACAAAACATCACAAGAAAATTGTATTTAAGAAGAATGGGTCTCTTTCATGAGATGCAAAAATGTATTGTAACACATTAGAGGACTTTATTTTACCCACACTTACAACATCTATGTCCGTACGGCAAAGAGATCCAAGGAGCCACCAGGCTTTGCGTCCTGTCTGTAATTCTAAATTGAGGGTTAAAAGTCCCTGTTGCCTTTAGAACATTTCATGAATGAGGCCCATTGTTCTTACATAACAATTGAAAAGAAAAAAGAATCCTAACATTATTTTGTGATATATTTGATGAATAACCGAATATTTGGCTCGAAGTGAGCTGAGACAGGAAATTGACCTGATACAAGCTGAAATAAAGAAATCGCAGTGGTGCTTCAACTGCTTTTACTCACTTCTTTTTCCCACATCTCAAAAATGTCCTTCTCAGTGCCTTCTCCTCAGTTTCCTCTGCTTCTACACATCTCTCAAGTCTATTGTATTTCACTTTGCTGTCTCTTTGGGTTTCTTTCCCTCTCTGTTCTTTGATATTCAGACCATCTTGAGTCCGGTCAGTAGGAGTTCAGCTCTTTGTAAAATGTACCTATCGTGTTTTCCTCAAAAAGAGCACTCTGTGTGTGTGTGTGTGTGTGTGTGTGTGTGTGTGTGTGTGAGTTTGTGCATTTAGACCACTAACCTTGTCTGGTTGTGGGAGTTACAGATCATCTGCATGTACACAAAGTTTTCTTCTCTTTCTGTGTGCTTGATGTGGTTAACATATCAGCACCAGAGCAAAAGTTCATCCATCACACAGTGGTTTGGTTCAGGTTTAAAGAAGTGTTTGCGTGCGTGTGTGTGTGTGTGTTCTTGTACTTGCTACATATTGAGGACTAGCATATCTTTTTAACCAACAGAGTGAGGACATTTTAGCCTGTCCTCATATCTTCAAAGAGCCGTTTGAAGGTCAAGACTTGGTTTTAGGGTCACGGTTACAGTTAGGTCACGGTTGGGTTCAGGGTCACGGGGTTTTAGGTTTTAGGGTTCAAACCTAAGAATTAGATAAGACTCCAGTTTAGGTTTGGCCTTGTCAGTTAGATAAGTGGTTGGAGATTGTAATAAATGTCAATGTGAGGTCCCCACAATGACTGTAACATCTACTTTGCGTATGTGTGTGTGTGTGTGTGTGTGCGTGTGTGCGCGCGCGCGCGTGTGTGTGTGTGTGTCTAAAACGTGGTATGGCAAGGGTAAGACCAAATTCTTGAGCGTACAAGTCTCTTCTCCTTTACTCACCTTCTGTCAAAAAGATCAGGTGGGTCCCCGGAGAGATGAGCAAACTTTCTTGGAAGAACAGAGCGTGAGGTGGAGAGAGGGGCAGAGAGGGAGAACGAGGAAGAAAGATGAGTAAACTCTTACCAGAATAGATAATGACTCTGTGTGGATGTAACAGCTAATTTTAGCGGCCCACAAATCTGACAACTTCAGTTCTGCAAAAGTTGTTGTTTTTTTTTTTGTACTATCACTGACCTAAAAACTATTATGCAGGTATGCTACCATCACACTATGTTGAGAATGCTACAAAAAACAGACTGACTGCTTTAAAACCTAGTTGTGAAAACTATATTTGAACAAGGAGAAAAATGTTGTGTCAAGGTTCTGAGAAACATATTTGTCTTAAAAGATACACTCCTGCAGGCCTTCATAATCTTAAAAGTACTACATATTAAGGTTTTCCTACAAAATGCACTTGAGGTTTCCCATTGAAACTCTCTTAAAAGTTGTTATCCTTCTGTATTTTTACTTTATCCATAAAATGGTCCATGTACTTCCAAGATGCATACAGAAAAGAAACCCTGTCAGCGTTGGGAATAATGTAGTTTTTCCATAAAAGAAGCCACCACAGAACGGAAAGATTTTATATTCTAAAGAGAGCCCTACTTCTTCTTCTAAAAAAGCATATTTGTCAGAAGTATTTTAGCCTGCAGTGAAAGATTAACAGAAGCTGTAAGATTTTTTTTTAATGACATGAGTCAAGCCAAATCTATAGGAGCAAGTGCAGGATTTAATAATACTGACGAATATCAATAAATGTATTCATAAAGCAGTTTTAATGCTGTGTACTGACTTTGAATTAATCACAGAAATGTACAATGAATTACATTTCATCTTACTTAGACTTTACTCTGATAATAGTGAGGAACAATGATCTATGCGCGCTTTGCTTGACATTTCTGGATGTCCTCGGTCTAGTAACTACTCTAAACCATAATGAAGTGCATACACACACAATAAACCATGAGTTACAATGCTGTTTAAACAGCTGCTAATTCAGGCTCTTGCCCGGGATACTCAGATTAAATACTGCTCCTGTCTTCTCTTCTTTCCTCCATACTTTTTTTTCTCTCCTGTCTGTCTCCATCCCATTCCTCTGCTGTGTATTTTTTTAATCTGTCCTGCTCTTTCAATGCGGGATCTATATAACTCACGTTAACACCTCTCTCCTAGACTCGTCCTATCTGACTCCTCCCTGCTCTCCTTGCATCAACACCCAGTCCTGACTGTGACCTCCCTGCTTTGTCTCACTCCTCATCTGTCCCTCTCTCTCATCACTGACACATCTGCCAGTTTGTAAATCTGGACCTGTTAAGTGTATTAAACACGTCGTTGACCACCCATGAAAACCTACTTTGCCTTTCTTGTCCAGCACTTCATCTCTCAGTTTCTTTCAACGCTGGTTTCTGTACACACACACACACACACACACACACACACACACACACACACACACACACACACACATAAAACACATATATATGTATGTGTGTGTGTGTGTGTGTGTGTGTGTGTGTGTGTGTGTGTGTGTGTGTGTGTGTGTATTTCTCTTTATAAGGGTGTCATATGTTTGTATTGGGCTGATTTATATTCTTTGACATGTATATGGAGCAAAACATGTGATCGTGTTTACCCAGACAACTCCCTTGATTGGCTGTTTGAACGTCCAAATACAATAATTCACACTTTTCAGCCGCTGAGGAAAGTCACTGAGTGGAAGCTCCTGGGCTGGGTAAAATCATAAGACTCATCAGAGTTTTAAAATGAATTAATATCCCAAAATATATAGCTAACGTGTGTTTTTCTGGAGATGGAGAAAAGATTTACTCCTAAGTTGCTATATGTCCATTCTTCTGCACGTTAGAGCTGATCTATGGGCAAATACAGTAGTAGCATATCATATTTGTCAGGAGTCCAGGGGCCTCCTTTCCATCATATTTAGACACACACCTTCCTTCCCCGTCAAACACACCATCATCTGTGACGTCTGGAAAATGCCAGACAGGAATCAGACCTTGACCCCCAGCGTTTGCAGAGTTCACTGAACCACCAACAATAACAAATCCAGAAATGTGAAGTTATTCCACAAACATGAGTCAAATTGCATGTATAATTGACTAGAACCCACATAATATGATCGGATCCTTGGGTTATTTTGTGGTTGAGGGGACAGTAATTAGTGGGGTTCTAATTACCATCCTGGCCTTAATGTTCACGCCACCAGTGACGTTCATGTGAAATGATTCCGAAACTGATTAAGTAGTTCCTTTTTTTCCCCCTCCTGTCTCTGTTTTCAAACCCAACGTTTGATTTCTGCTTTTTACAGACTGTTCTTCACAGTGCTGGACTGAAGGACAGAACAGTACAGGAACTGGTCCCAAGCCCAGTCCGAAGTGACGTTGTTGCCAGCCTGCTAAGCTGAGGATCACCCTGTTAGTCTAGATTTCTCTTTCTGACCCAAACCTGGAAGTTCCATCTGTGTGATTCACTCCAAGGTCGACTGAAGGATCAAGTTGCCCCCCTGGTTTCCTGATGTGTGTATGTGTGTGTGTGTGTGTGTGTGTGTGTCTGTGTGTGTGTGTATTCATGAATGCATTTGTTCGTGCGTGTGTTCATTCGCGCACATGGTGTTGCATTTCTACATGTGTGTGGATGTGTACGAGCTGTGTGTGCTTGCATTTGTGTGTTTGCTGAAAGAGGGCCAGGTATGGGTTGAAGAGAAGGATTGATGGTCCAGGAGGGACTCAGCAGCTGGAACAGAGAACGCCAGACAGACAGACGGACGGATGGAGAGAAACGGGGGAATAAATCAGAGACGAGAGGAGAAAAGGAAGGTGGCTGGAAGCATGGAGACTGAGGTGAAGGGGGAGAGACAGGAGAGGAGACAAGAGACAAGGGATCAAGATGAGGAAAAGCGAAAAAACTTGAAATTTGGTCGGCCAAACAAACTGCAAATTCTTCAGAAATGATGTGATGTAAGATTTCAATAATAGCCCAGTAGGCTGCAATGTGTGCCGTCATTCAGAAATGCCAGGAGACCATAGGAAATATCATATAATACTAATGCATCTGACCACAACACACACACACACACACACACACACACACACACACACACACACACACACACACACACACAAACGCATGCGCGCGCACACCTCATATCCCTCTACCTTTCTTTCACTTTCCTCTTTTCACCACATCCCTTCCTTTTTCTCGTTGTCTAACCCCTTCAATACACACTCACACACACGCGCGCACTCACACACACACACACACGCACGCACACACGCTCCCCTGACCACATCCCCTCCTCTCTCCTCTCCTCCCAACCTCAGGTCGTGTGGTAATGAGTGTGTGATGGAGCCTCGTGGCTACCAGACTGGCAGAGGTATTTTTAGCACATCTGGTGGTTTCCAACACTAAATATGCTCCAACTTCATATTTCACGATTGAGACCAGCCTCAAAGGGAGAAATGAGTAGTTAGCTGCTGTAGGTTTCAGCTATTAGACGATGCTCTTACATGTAGCCGGCAGATTTGTGGATTGAAGGAAGATAATTGATGATAACTGAAAAGAAAACAACATAGACTTGAAGGAAGGGAGGAGGGTAAAAAGAGTGAAAATATAGAATCCCAGCTGGTTGCATTAGCTCAGTGCCACAGATGTGTATCTTAAGTGAAGAATAATGAGTGGAAACATCATCACATCCAGTTGGGTCAAAGCAAAAATGAATGTGGCGACTGTTATAATTCTTTTATTTGATGCAGGAGAAGCATTGCTCCTGTCACTACAGAGCTCGACATCGCAACACACTGTAAAGATGGCAACCAATTACCTAATACAATCAGGAGAGACACTTTGGTCAGATCGCCTAGAAGATTTGGAAGCAGGTCTGGCTGCAAGACTCCAGTTGACATTGATTTGATGTATCCCATACAGGTATTATGTTGCATGCGGTTCCATTGGCAGAAGCCACAGCACAGTGTGCTCCAAATAAAGTGCTGCCTCAACCACATTTTGTGCTGATAAAAAGCTCGTCATGGATTGCTCACCTTGTTTCCATAATGACCAGTTAGCTGCAGCCGTTGCCACTGTAACCCTGCCAACTCTTTCAATTAAGAGTCCCACTACAAATTTTCCTACCATTTCTTTTTCCGCTTTCATCCAGCTTGTTGTTGTCTTTTTCACTGTGTTGTTCAGAGGACTGAATCCCTTCACGGAAAACAACAGTGAAACTGTTAACCCTAACATACGTGTTGCTACACAAGCGCTTGTGTGCTGCATCTGCTTTGCTTTAGCGAAGGTTTGACAATTTTGGAAAGACATTATTTGTGTTGAAGAGAACACGAGAGACATACGATCAACATAACAATGCACTTTTGGACCAGAGTAATCTCTCTAAACAGAATTTGTATGTAAATGCAGAATCTGTAGGTAAGGTGGAAAATGTCAGGGGAGCCTCTTGTTTCAGTTTGAGTAGTTTTGACCAAACCCGTTTGAGCGGGCCTCGGTTGCGTCCACGTAAACAGTCCACGTGGCGAGGGAGGGAGACAGAACGCGTTGGCAAAAATGCAAGGTTGGAAAAAATGGCTGCAGTTCGATGAGTTAACAAAGTTGTTGTAGTGGCTTTAAACTGCTAACAGGGTGTAGACTGGATACTTTTGATACAATCCATTCGTATTCGTCATCCATGCGAACGTCTCGAGTTGCTATACAGACGGTAAACAATGAGTGGTAGACAGAAAAATGAAATCTTGGACTCGATATCCTCTGGCTTCACCGGAACCCCCTGAAATACTGGCCCTTGTTCCTGGCCTGGGTACCAAGATCAGGACCACAGGAATATTTTCATAGTTCCTACAACGCAACTGTTGGCGAAAGAGCCCCCTTATTTTTTTTTTTTGCTTGTCCAGACCACAGGACTTGGTAACTGTTTTAGTTTTAGGAACCCTTTTCACTTTACCTCAGTGTCAGAACTTTCTCAGCACCAATAGGAACCGTGAGCGGTTGTTGATTGTTTGAAGACAAGCAGACGAAACATCGATCATTTTTAAAAAGCCGTGCTAACTCATAAACAGCAGCCTACCTCCTGCACCACTGGCCAGTTTACAACACTTGACCGTTTCTGCTCTTAGTGATAATACAGACGGGGGAAAAAAAAACCTGATTGGAATGTAGTTGTCAGTGGAGCTCCAAGGTGGCTCCTGACTAAAACTAAGTTGCTCTACTTTAAGTCCTTGGTCTGGAAGCAAGGACAAAAAAGCCAAAAAGCGGAGCTCCAGCCAGTAATTAGCTTAGCCCAAGACTGGCCGCCTGCTCTCGACAGCTCTATGACTTTGCCCTCTTTAATAATTTGTGAGCATGAATCAATTCCATATAATTTCTGGCTTCAGGCACACACTTCCAGGCCTGTGACGTCCTGCAAGCTTAAACAAATCTTGCTTTCTTTGATGAAAAATATAGAGTAGGATGAGAAGACTTCCCCTGCTGGAAAAAAAAAAAGGTTTGGAATGAAGCAGAAGTCAAATAATCAAATAATCTGAGTTGTTTAGCTAAACCAGAAATCTGAGGAAGCCATGAATCTACTCCGTTGTATTGTTTTCTAGACAGTGTGATTAAGTGCAAACATAAAATATTTGATAAGATATATTTAATGTGACCGTTTAAGAAGCATTTATAGAACCTTTTGGAACATACAGCATCAAATTTATGCTGATCAAAGTCTGTATGTTTGCTCCTCTATAGCTTAAAGGAAAAGGCTCGTGAGGTGATTGATGGCTCACAGCGGAGCTCCTTCGTTCTTTCATTCGAGAGCTTTTTGCAGAGTGCTTCATCTTCTCTTTCTTTATTTCTGTTGGCAGGAGGGTCTCAGTCTCCCTGAACATCTTTTGTCTCCCACAAAGAGGCTCATTGTCTGCAGGGGAGGGGGCCCATTTATGGTTCGTTCAGAGACAAGTGGCAGAGGCCCATTCCATTATTAATAGGACCCGTAATCCCATCATTGACTGCCGGGGTCATTTTAAATGTAGACTACACAAATAGTAAACAGAAGCTGCTCTGTCAGACACAATCACAGGAATATAATAACACTGACACTGATTTATTTGTTAAAATCTTAAATTTTTGGAAGAAAAACATGTCTGATCATGAAATGAAATGTCATCGGTGCAGCCTGTCAGTCTCAATACTGGTCACATTCAACCTGTAAATAAAGCCAGGAAGATCTATCCTCTGCGTCTTCACCCTGAGCGTCTTTATGTCTCATCTCTAGTTTCCCATCCTGTCTGGTCTGCTTTGTCATTTGAGTGTGTGCAGGAGTCAGTAGGCCTTCTGGGAAATAGAGTTCTGTGGGCTCTAATTCTTTCCACTTAAACCACAGCTTTATTTTGGATGAGCCTGCCTGCATACGTGTGTGTGTGTGTGCGCGCACGCGCGTGCGTGTGTGTGTGTGTTTGCGCATTGTGATGTGTCAGGTCTTAAATGGAACAATAATAGAGCCTTGGAAAATAAATGAAATCATATGTCAAGTCAGTGTACGCGGCATGCGGGCAGCTTGTCTCATCTGTCCTCTGTCAGGTTGACGTTGCTGCAGTGCTGAAAGATAAAGGATAGCTCGATATAAAAGTCTTATTGGAACCAGATTATTCTGCTAACTCCTAGAAACTTGTATTACAGAGGGGACCACCACTGATACAACTTCTTAAATCTATTCTGAACTATATTACACAAGCAATAAAACCTAGAAGCAGCTAAATGTCTGGACAATTACAATGGAGTTTTTAAATTATTTAGAAAATAAATACAGACATGCAGTCTTATGAGATAGAGCGTCATGTCAGACTAAAAAGAACAATCCTGCACATTTTGTATGAAGGGTTTTTGAAGAGATGATCTAATGGATTTATAAATGATGAAGGGTTAAGCAACTGATAGGATCAGTTTTGAGTTTTCCAGGTTGTGAAATAGTCTGTAATCTTGGATCTTTCTTTATTCTTTTTTTTGCTTTTCCCTCTGTTTTTTTTCCAGTCGAACATTGCCAGTTCACCCTAGCATGTCTTCCTCTGCTGCTTCCTAGAGAGCATTTTATATTTGACTTAAACACGTACCATGTCATTGTGCCAGAACTGAGCCGTAAGTCTACCAGGTAAGGTACAAATTTAAGGCACTTTTTTTTTACCTGTTGACGAGGAGTTTCATCATGGGGGTGTAACACAGGGGAGAATCACTCTACTCTTCACTCTCACTTCCTCTCCCTCCCCCAAACAGGTGTTGACCATAAGAGGAGCTGGTAAAGCAACCAGGACCTATCACATGCTCTCATCTGGCCTCCCACATGCAGACATGATCAAATACGTCCTGACCAAGCTAAAGGCACCGTGGGGGAAATGAACCAACTGCCCCATGTTGGTGGGCAGCATAACTGACTGCTGCACGATCGTAACTCACAATCACTTTCAGTGACCTAGATTTTGTTTTCCTCTCTAATGGTGGCACGTCACTGAGTTTATTTCTTTGGCTGTTGGTCCACAGTAACTTGACGTCTTCCTGTTCATGTGTGACTGCATGTAAAGTCATTCCATCACCAAAACCATGACTCGGGTGGTTTCAGGATTCCTTCATTTGAGGCTCATGTTCATCAGCATATTTCCGTCATCGCCTCTTTTGCTGGTACTGACTGGCTCTCTATGAGGTCAGTGAAATACAATATGTGCCTCGCCTTTATTCCTGTATCATAAGAGAAATTTTTGGGAACTTCACCAGTTGGATCGCACACTTTCACGGCTCTATCAAGTGATTTACTCCATATGACTGCTTATTTCATTTTCCTCTCATCATCTATTTCGATTAAAGCCGAGGAATCCGTCACTGTCGTGCTGAAATAGAAGTCTATGAGAAGAGATCATGGTTGATGACAGTTCTCCTGTCGTCTCTCTTCTATAGTCAGGCAGTGTTAAACACAACTGTACAAATTCATCTTATAAATCAAAGCTCAGTCTGGTCTAGGTATTATCCACTTTGTAAACTGGGTTTAGTTCAAATCTGGGCAGAAAAATCTGACATTTTCTTTTGTCTGAAACTCGGCTAAAATAAATTTTTCAGTAGTTTTCTAGCCAACACAGGAAGGATGGTGGAGTTGCCATTTATCTGAGAAATTGGTCGGTGACGTTACCACTGTAGCACCAGTATCTCAACAGGGCTCGTAAAGGAGGTGGTACCCAGAAGTACAAGCAAGAAACACCGTGTACTGTAGGAGGGTCACCTATACTTTGTTCTTCCTTTGCCCTAAAATGATAGCTGAACACATAATAACATAATCGAGTACTTATGATACGAGTCTGAAGGATTGGCCTTTCTTTTTTAGTACTTAAAACTGATGTTTTTATACTCATGTGGATGATGTACTACTTGCACATTTTTTCACTTTGATAGAGCTCTGATAGCTTGATGTCAATCCCGACGTGCAACAGTCTGAATCAAAACACCGCCATACTGGCAGGAAAGCTTGCTGTTCATATCCTGGCCAGACATACGATGCTAGCAGCTAACTTCAGCTGGTGTCCCATCATCTGCTGCATTAATAAAAATTGACTGTGGTGGATCGCTGTTGCGCCTAAAGACACCAGAGCAGCCGAAAACACACAAAGCAGAGAGCATTTTATTGGACTCTGAAAGCTCCTGAAAGACAACAGAACTGGATTAATGCCGTAAAAAATATACGAGAAGTGAGCAGAAGAAAACAGAGCGCTGGGAACCTATAGGGATATAGAATATAGAATCTATAAAATATAGAATTAAATGCTTCCTAACCTCATTACCTTACTTTACACTGTCTGTATGCTAGCTTAAGTTGGAAGGGCACTCAGCCTTCTAGTGATAACCTTGCTATTTTTAGTCAGTAGACCCCAAAGCACACTGTTAATTACTTGTAATTAATTTTAGCAAGTTTGGTAATTTACCGTTTAATATCCGTGAATTTAAAAAGTGCAGTGAACTCTGACAACACTGGTTATCACTTTATTTTTTTCGCTCAGTCTTTTCCTGCCATCATGGCGATGTGACCAAACCAAGTTACATTTTTCTCATTTTTTTCCCTCTTTTCTGCTTCCTCATTTATGAATTTATTTATATCTAGCTTGTGTTTTACTTTTGCTTTTGAATTTCCGTCCAATGTATTTTTTGTTTGTATTCTTTGATAGCAATATGCAAACTGGGAGCAATGGCATTTTGATCCTATATGTCCTATGGATACGGCACATCTGACCTTGATTTTGACCTCTTCTTTCATACATGGAAGCCAAGAGCACCCTGACCGCCACCCTTACCACAAAAACCCAGCCGTAACTGCCTGGCTAAACAGCTCATGGAAGTGGCTACAAATCTGTGGCGCTCAAATTCCACAGGGCGTATCCTGCACTTCTAGCTCACTGCTGTAATTTTGGTGTATCTTCTCCCTTGTATACAGTATGCATCATCTACTACATGTTCCCTGAGCAAAGTGAGCTTTGCAAAATAAACAGATGCTGAGTAATGGCCATGAACACCGAGTCAGATCTTTGGCAGCCGCTGATGTCCTGCAAGATTACTGCAGACAGTTTGAGAATCAGCTAGGATTTCACAATGTCTCAAGTCTTTGACTTTGGCTGCCTGCTTTGGTGGGCTACTGCAACTGACCCTATAGCTCTTTGAATTATGGGTTACGTACAGGAATGCCTCTAGTTTCAATTTCATCCCTTGTCTTTGTGGATTTCTGGTTGTTACACTGTGTGATTGAGGAGATGCATATTATCTTGCATATGAAGAAATGTGTCTCCACAACATTCCCAGTTGTAGCACATTCCAACCAATTTTCCGTTCAATCACCAACTCTGGAATCAGATACTGCACTAACCTGAATCTGGCACACTGTCTTGACCTAACAAATCCCTCCAGTTTTATATCCAAATCAATTTCATACACTCACACATGAATAAGATTGGCTAACCTCTTTCTGCCTCAGCCATTCTTTACAACAAGAAACACACCTTAGTTTCAGTACGATGACCAACACCAAAGCAGACAAAAAAAAAATAAAATCCCCCAGTCACTCAGAAAGTGCAGACTGTCCTGTTTGTTAAATTTCCAACCACACGTCTGTGACTGATGCCCCTTTTTCCATTTGAACCACTGCCAGTGCACAATCCTGCTCATATTATAAAAATGTTAAGCCAAGATGCCCATAGCAATTCAGTTCTATACTTTCAAATGTGAGATTATGATTTGCTACTTAGGCCACAAGGATTTTACACAAATAAACTCCAGGAGAAACTGGGGCACATGCCTCATCTACCTCTGAGCCAATATGGTCCACTTCTTTGGGAGATTTCACTCACAATTTGGCTTGTTTATACACGACTTTTGCAATTAGGGTTTGAAAAATAAATAAACCTAGACTTTCTACTGTAGTTCTGTATGAGCAATGAAAACAAGAGCTTAGTACTCTGACGTTGGTGGCACTGCCTTTTTTGGAAGAAATACATAAAGAAATGACGTTGGATGTACAGTATAGATCAAGGTAAGGTCGGATCAGAGGATAGCTAACCTCTGTGAGGGGTCTGCTACACAACAGTGGTGGGAGCATCAACAAATTAAACAAAATAAAAGCAGAGGTGTATTTGGGAAATTTGTAGAATTTGTTACAGAGAACCGATCTCGCAACAGGGCGCAGACCCCAACCACAGCAAACTCTCTACTCATTTTCTCATTTAGTGAAATGGACTTGGAACAATTTAGCCAAGTAAGATTGTAAAATTGCATCGTCCAGATGTGTGGAGCTGACATTATTCAACTTAGCTTCACAGCTGTAATTTCTACCCAGGGGCCCCTGCAACATTCTCTTTGTCAGATAGATGAATATTTTTGGCTGAAGTGAATGCTACTGCTTTACCCTGCATCACATTGTCCATAACAGCATATTGCAAGCCTTCAGCTGTCAGCAAATACAACTGTCATATATACTAATGCTTACCATGTGCACAAAGTCAAAGCTGCACTAATAGTTTCAGAACCTGCAGAAATGGCTCTGTTGTTCCCCTGAGCTCGAAGGACTTTTATTGTCTTTAAGAGCAGTGTTTTGTTCCAGTACCATCACATACCTGACAAAGTTGCCTGCGGGGAAAAACATCAAAGTTAGCAACTAGCTACAAACCCTAGTGAAGCATTTAGCAAACAAAGCAACCAACAAGAGAACAGAGCTACTCGGAAAGTATTGGACTGTCTGCCATCGTTATAAAATTGTGTGAGGATTGTGAGGCTTACAAAGCTTCATCATGGTTAGGATGGTCAATAAATCCCTGCATTGATATATAGTTGGAGCATTGCTCTAACGGTGCCATAAAGTAGTTTCAAGCAGAGAGTTCAGTTTCCACACACTGAGCTCCACACCGTGTTAATTTATTTCCTCTGGTTTTAGATTTAGAGATCTAGATTCCATGTTAGTTTATTCCATGGCTCTGTGGAAGAAAATGAGTGATTAATTTAAATGAATGAATCACTTTTTATTGCCAATGTGTGATTATAACCTGACTAAACCTTCCAAGCTCTGTAGACAGGTTCCTATCTGTCTGTCAGATTTCCAGCGAAAATCCCAAAGGGTCTGACTTCATGTGTGCTCATCAAGGGTCACACCTCTGTTCCTGTACACTCATGATTCCCAACCCCTGGGGTACACAGAGGTACATCAGGGGGCACGCTAAAAAAATCTGTTGTTTCCTCTCAAAATCTACCAGCAGTCTGCAAAGACCTGCTCAGACCCTGATCATCTCACGCATGCATCCAAAGGCCCCACCCAACCAGAGACAGAGTAGGACCGTGGGTCCTTTTCTAGGGGGTCAGGCAAAATAAGGTCCTTTACTACCCAGTATGTTGCTTAACTTGTTTGAACGTGGATAAATGGTTGGAACAGCCTTTCTATTAACCGGTGGGAGCATCAGTGGATGCAGCACAACAGCTGAAGACCAAGTACTGGCTGTTGACACCACCTGCAGGGTTCCACTACCATATGACACAGAGCTAGCAGTGTTGTCTGTGATGCTAGCCTGGCTACTGGTGGTGCTAGCGCCATCTGTGGATGGCGTCATGTGTCAGGGAGTACAGAACTTTTGTTTGGGAACATCTGTAAACAGTGAGCAACACAAGCTAACGGCTAACTAACAGAATCTCACACTAAATTTGTTTTGTATTGTTATTTCATGCAATATTTATTTGAGGCTGAAGGAAAATGAACATTGAAAATCAGCCATCGTGTAGTTTTCCTGCCATACAATTGTGCTGGCTAAGCTCCAACAGGGCGTATATAAGTTGTAGCTGACCCAGGATCTGTTGTTGGCTCAGGGTCTGTGCTGGTCCAAGGTCTCCTGTCGGTCCAGAGTCTGCTGCTGGTCCAAGGTCTGTGCTGGAGCCTTTCTCAGAGAGGAAGATTCAGGAGTGCAGCAGGAGGACGGCAGCCATCCAGTGACAGACATTTGGATTATGTAATGATTCACAAAACAAAGTGTGTGCAGGTTCAACTAATCAATGAAAACACTCATAGATACAAAAAGAGTAGTTATTTATCAATTTTAGTCACGTATTAGTTTAATTGTACCATTAAAAAGATTTAGTACTGGAATAAGAGTCTCTGACCAATATGTGTCGTCACAGTTTCATTAATGCGTTTTTCTTAGTGGCTTCAATCCAGCACCATTAGGCAGATATACTGTAGATACTAAACACAGTGGTGCCGCTGGGTTACATTTGAAAGTGGTGGTGGTGGGGGGGGCTTGGCGGAGGGGGAGGGGGGGCTTCACATGGAACATGTTGTTATGAGCTGTGGACGCTGTCCAGCTGCCTACGGAGCAAGAAATGTACAACAGGATCATATGCTCAAAAACCACAGCGTTGTTCCTCACCATGGCTAAAGTAAGTCCCTGTCAGTGACACGCACCTACCCACACACACACATAGAAGGACACCCAGCAGCCACACACAACCACCTCAAACACACAACACACTTGCTCTCATGCGTGCACAACTTATGCAGATATAAATCAACTGCTCAATCTTTTGTTGGGGAGGGAAACTTTTTTTTCTGAAATTCCTCAAAATGATCGGTTGTAATTTATAGTGTGTTTTCCACCGAGGGGACTGATACTGGGTTCTAGACTGTAAACGTTGCTCTGCTATTTTTATTTTCATTTCATTTAGGTCTGCCTCCACTGACACTTTACCTTTGTGATTTAAGGAGGCACAGAAAGGGTTTGGAATACAACCAGTGTGTATGTGTGTGTGTGTGTGTGTGTGTGTGTGTGTGTGTGTGTATGTATGTGTGTGTGTGTGTTTAGGCTTCTGGATTCGCTTCTGTTCTTTGTCTTCACTCTTTTCTGCAATGTGTTCGTAATCAGGTGGGATGGAACCTGTTGCACCTGTTCAAATGTGCAATTGTCATCTGTTGTAATGATGTCATAATATATCACAGTAATTTGTAGCTCTCTTAAGATTTCTCATAAAGAGAATAAATCTATTGTGATATTCACTTAAGTCTGATGCAGACAACAATCAAATCAAAATCCACCCATTTATCAATTCATCCGCACTGTAGTAAGAAAAAACAATTATGTAATATGACCTTAAAAAGTTAGTGCTGCAGATTTTAAGTTCATGGAACTTGAGAAGACAAGTTGAGGTCATTTTGTATGAAAGATTTGTTTTGAATCGTTACAAAAATTACCTCAACTTTCCTCATGTTCCATCAACTTAAAATTCTACAGCAATAAGGACAAACTTTTTTTAGGTTTTAACAAATTGCTTTCAGTTTTTAACATCAATGAGGACGATTCAGTTGAGACACACGACCACACATGTTGACTGTTGCTCAAACTCTGTATTTAGCAACAAAAACACAAAAAGGGATTTACTTCAAAGCCGAGATAATGGAATCAGCAGGATTTGGGCGTGCAAAGGTACTGCTACAAGCTAACGCAGCATCCAGCTGGAGACATGATAAACCTCTTTGGCAGAGGAAATATAATCTGATCAGTTCATATCAGCAAGGGAATTCACATATCAGAATCAGAATCTTTGAGCCAAAAACTAAAAAGAAAAAAAAAAAAGCGGTTTGGTGCTTCACAACACTCCCAAACAAGGCTGGGTAACTTCACCGCAGTGAAATAGTGAGACTCACTGGTGCGTTCACAGTAGTTTTTGGACAACAGCTCAGGCTTTACTGAAACAGACAACACCACCATCCTCTTCCTTCAAATTTACAACTGAGAATTAATGGCTGAAAAGTTTGGGATTGCAATCCAGTGATGAGCAGTATGTGGAAACAGTCCATAAACTCTGAAGACAACATGGCTGCTGACTATCCTGCTGCCTATTGAAAACCTATCAAAGGAAAATTCAAAGGACTTTTTCTGCGTATAAGAAAGAGTTCATTAATCTCTCACACTTCATAGGTTGCCAGCTGCCACTCAGTCAGTCATTAAGTGTTGCTCATCAATCAGCCTGTCAATCCCTCATTCTGTCAGCCATGTTAGCCAACGTGTCAACACCCAGCTAGCCAATCAGCTAGCCAGTTAACCAAACAGTCAAACGGCCAGTCAGTCAAATCATATTC
The DNA here is from genome assembly GCF_037954235.1 of Aulostomus chinensis. NCBI lineage: Eukaryota > Metazoa > Chordata > Actinopteri > Syngnathiformes > Aulostomidae > Aulostomus > Aulostomus chinensis. The sequence continues at coordinate 17,787,620 of NC_141330.1, read as the reverse complement.
CATCATGCAGGTTAAGACTATTTTTCCTCAAGGAAATTTGATTAAGCATTAAATAGAACGCGAGAGAAATGGGAGGCAGTGTGAACCATGTCTGGAGCAAACGTGTGCACGAGTGAGTAACGGGAGATATGTATCTGTGTGTGTGTGTGTGTGTGTGTGTGTGTGTGTGTGTATGTGTGTATGTGTGTGTGCGCACGCGTGCATCTGTGCGCTGCCTGTGTGAGTGTGTGCAGGCAGATCCTGGAGTTATTTTCTGTAATACCCCCAGTTTCATTTCAGGTTTGGTTTGGGTCCAGGTGGTTGGCTTTAATGTAGTCCAGATGGGAGACGTAGAGCGGAGAGTGGCCAGATTTTTCCAGAGTTTTGGTCGAACCAGGGCTTTGCTAATAAAAGCAGAGGAGATTTTCACAGTTCCGCAGACAAAACCTCGCATTCTAATTCTCCAGGGGGAACGGAGAGCGAGCGAGACCGCAATGTTATACTTTGTTTTTATTAAAGGAGGTGATTGACAGCTTGGAGGGAATTTTCCAGCATTAAACCAGGGGTCTTATTGGAGAGGACAGAGCAGAGAGCACAGGGACCTGGCGAAGCAAAGCAACGCTCTGGCAAGCTGCTACTGACTGAAGAATTGGCTCCTCTTTTAATTCTCTCTTACTTACCATCTCCTTCTTTCTCTCTATTGAGCTGCAGTCTGTACCTGCGCTCCCTTGTCCTCACCCCTTTCTCTCCCCTCCTCTCCTCTTCTCCCCCCTCAACACTGACACTTCCTTATCTCCAGGTTGTGGGGGGACAATAAAAATTAATCTGTGATTCACTTTCCATTTGACCCAGAAATAGAATGTGGAGGGTCTGGTGTTATCAGAGGAATGAAAAACAAACCAAGAGCATCCACACAGGTTTAATTTATATTTAATCTCTTTTGAGAGCGAAGGTGAATTTATGGAAGTGATCTTGCGGAAGCATCAGAAAAAAATGATAACAACCGCTTTCTTAATCTACACATATTTACACCTTTGTTTTTATAAAATCAGTGTTTAATTCAGATCTTAGGGTGCACGCATACTTGGCCACTTGTCTTGTACTGTCCTGAGGCACCACTGCCCCGGCCCCCTGCTGGCCGGTGCTCACATTGTTCTGGACCTGGCCCGAGCACTCTTACCCCTAATTTCCACCAGACATGGTTGTGTTGCATTACAGCTGCGTTACTTCAGCCAAAGCTAATCACTGCCATTCTGGTCAATGTTTCGGTTTCCACCAGAACCACGGTGGCATTTCAAGCACATCCCAGAAGCGGCTCGGCGCATCGCTTCCTGAGTCTGTTTTTGACCGAAGGTGCATCAAGCTGCAAACAGCAGACTGAGCCAGACAGGAAGTTCCAGCAGAAATGAGATTGTGAATTTGGTCCATTTTCAATATAAAGAGTAATTTCCCGATTGGAAAAGCAGCCAGAAAAGACACAATATAACCATGCAATTTACCTACATGTGATACAAACACATATAATAAAAGAAAACAACCAAATCAGCAGATTTGAGTAAGTTCATAAATTCAGGCATGCAATATGGCTGAAACCCCGCCGCTAGGAGGTGCAGCTATTCAGTAGAGGAACGTGATAAGCACCCTGGCCTTACACGACGCAGCCGTACCTGGTGAAAAAGTACAGGTTACAGTGTTATTGAGCTGTAATACACACTATTGTATGACAAGTTTGCACCTCTGCAGCATAGCCATCAAGATTAGCTAGCATCAGCTAATATAACTCAGTGCTCTCAGAGGTCTCTCCTGACTCCAAATCTGTAGATTTGCCACTTGACTATTATTTTGACAGTATCATACCACTGGAATTCATTAATACTGTTTGTTGCGCTGCCAGATGAAGTCATGACCACATTCCAACTGTACCGTGCTGAAGCCCGACTCTGTTCTACCTAATCAGGGCCAGGAATCCCTACCGTGCCTGGGCGCGGTGTGGAGTGATCACACTCGTCAATCGAACTGGATTTTAAGGGACAAACGTGCTTTGGCCCAGCATGGATCACCCAGTGCGAGTAGGCCCTAAAGCTAGTTCCCTTATTCTCTCCCTTTCCTTTCAAGAAACAGTGTCTAGGGTGCTCAGGGTTTTTACCCTGGAGAGACTGGTGGGATAAGCGCAGGCTAATAAAACTGGTGTCTGGATTCACACAGTTTGCAAGTGGATGAAACACTGGCAACAGTTGTAGCCCTTTGTGAGTGCATGTACCATCGACTTGTTTGCATTCCCTAAAGCACCTTAGGGTGTGCCCCAACCTCTATCTCTGTCTCCATCTATCACCAGACTAGATCAAGTCCAAAAGCCCCTGAAGGTCACCCAGTGTTTGTCATGGTTGACAACTTAATGCAGGAATGGAGGAAGAGCTCAATATCTCCTGCTGAACAGTTACCAGATATTCTGTTTTCCTTTGGTTGCTAAGATTTCATACGTCTCCGTTGGTGTCAGCTGGCGGTGACGGAGCCTGTAGTTGGTTAAAGTCTGGCTCTGTTTTCCATCCCAGACAGCATGAAGCTGTTATAGCAAATGCAAATCTCTTTAGCACTCTATAATCTTATGTAAAGTATGATTTAATTTTTCTCAACACTCCAAAATGGCCCCGCTGCTTTCTACTCGTGCTGTCAGTGATTGGAAAATACTTGTGATCCGATCTTCTCACTGCTGTACCTGTCTTTTTGGCTCTGCTTTTGTTCAGGCTCATGTGTCTTATATTTTATATGAATCTTTTGGTGAAAAATCAAGAGTTTTTTTTTTTAAAACAGCAATTTCTTTTTCAATAGCTTTCAAATTATGTGACGCAGGGAGTTCAAATTAGTACCAGATATTAGTAATAGACTGAAACTATAGGACACACTTTCCTTTTGATTCCGTATTAAGAACCAACATGATCTCATGGTGTGTGTCACGCCACTTTTCAGGACATTTCGTGTAATTTTGTATCAGGCACATGTTTAGCTTGAATTTTTCTGACATGGTGGCCAAGAAATAAATGATCTCATTTTACAAACAAACAGTAAATAGTGTTTTATTTAAATAGTTGAGGTGAGATGGAAGCAGTGCAGGGTACTTTGGTATTTGAGCAGCATTGCCTTGGCAATCCATTGCCCTTTGTGCTGGTGACAGATTCTAGCAAACGGTTTTGAGCTACTTGCAAGCATGTGAGATTAGAGGCCAGGGCAGAGCTGAGTCTGACTACACAAAGGGCTGTTGTGAGACTTAACAGTAAAATAATGTATTTGTGCAAAAGACATCTATGGAGACTCTGTAATAAAATGACATGCACAAAAGCAAAAAAAAGCATCGTCATGACACACATGTTTGTCATTCATACACCTCTTGGCGAGACCAGACCGATTACTGCTGCCCTTTGAATTTCCTTAGCAGTTCTGGACAAACTCAGCTTGTGTCATCGTCAACAATATGAACATTTTTAACAATTAAGCAGGAATTAATCACTGCCGCAACACAGGATTAATAACAGTTTGAGAAAGAAAGTAACATGTTTGTTCTTTAGGTGGTAGAAAGCCGATGTGTTTGATACATATGAGACAGAATTTTATGGTTAACCATCCAACATCATTGTCGTCACCCTCCGCTTATCCAGTTGGTCTGGGTCGCAGGGGCAGCAGCCTCAGCAAGGACTGTCCTCTCCCCAGCCACGTCCACCAGCTCTTCCAAGGGAATCCTGATGTGTTCCTAGATCAGCCGAGAGATATAATCCCTCCAGCGTGTCCTGGGTCGGCCTCAAGGCCTCCTCCTGGTTGGGCATGCCTGGAACACCTCCCGAGGGAGGCATCCAGGAGGCATCCTCACCAGACGCCCAAACCACCTCAGCTGACTCCTCTCGACATGTAGGAGCAGCGGCTCTGCTCTGAGCCCCCCCCCCCCCCCCCCCAAATGACTGAGCTTCTCACCCTGTCTCTAAGGGAGAGCCCAGCCTTGCTGCGGAGGAAACTCATTTCGACCGCTTGTATTCGTGATCTCGTTCTTTCGGTCATTACCCAAAGCTCATGACCATAGGTGAGGGTTGGATTGTAGATTGACCGGTAAATCGAGAGCCTCGCCTTTTGGCTAAGCTCCCTCTTCACCACAACTGACTGGTTTAGCACCCGCATCACTGCGGATGCCGCCCCAATCCGCCTGTCAATCTCCCGCTCCATCCTACCCTCACCTGTTAACAAAACCCTGAGATACTTAAACTCCTCCACCTGAGGTAAGACCTGCCCTCCGACCTGGAGTGGGCAGGCCACCCTTTTCTGGTGAGGACCATGGCCTCAGACTTGGAGGTGCTGATTCTCATCCCAGCCGCTTCACATTCAGCTGCGAACTGCCCCAGCAAGAGCTGGAGGTCGTGGCCTGATGGAGCTAAGAGGACTACGTCATCTGCAAAAAGCAGAGACGACATCCTCCTGCCACCAAACTCCATCCAGCATAGTTCTATCAAAAACCAGTATAAACTGCATGAAATATCACTGGATCACCATATAGTGTATGTTTATACTGTATATATTCATAAAATTATTCCTCCACAAGTTAGCTGACCTTACTACTCTACATGCTGAATTATTAAAGGTAATTTAAAGCAAGAATGTACACATTAGGCTGAAGACAAAAGAAAAAAAAACTCCCAAACAATTCATCTATAGATAACAACTGACAGATTCATCAATAAAATGAAAATGATGAATACGAATCGGTGGAAATGATAACATAACTTCATGTATTCAGACTCAAAAAAACAATTCTATAACTAACCTTTAAAAATGTGGAGAGATTTGCTCTGTTTGCCTGTGTAGCATGTAGCCGACTGGCACACAACCTCTGTCTTCAGATATTAATCACTGTAATAAGTTAGTTTTGTGGTCCAATGAGCGATGTAACTTTGCTCAAGGTTTCTGAAAACAAGACTTAACAGGCTTTTCAAAATGTTTTGGAAATAAAAAGGTTTTTTTCTGTATTTATAAACCATGCATACCCTTTATAAACAGATTTCATAGATAGTAGTAAAATAATGTTTTTTTTTTGCATATATCTGCAAAGAATAAAGAAAAAAATCTCCAATATGGTGCATCACTCAGCATTCGTGTTCAACTCCATTCGTTAATGCTTCCGTGTCTTCCCTCGCCAATGGAACCAACCAACACCGTCACACAGACAGTGACATCTAACCAAAATTACAGCCCACTAGCTAGAAAGCTATGTGGAAATTAGGAAAATAAAGCTGTCATATCTGTGGTTGTTAACAGATTTTCATAATAAATTTGGGCACCAACAGTGCCAGAACATGCACATTTCATTTCCCCTTTGAAGCTTACAGGACACCAGTTGTCCTATGAATCTTTGTAGTTTGCTCATAAGCGTATCCTTTGCAGACAGGCATTAATATGGAGTCTAGACAGCCGTTGTACTCTCCCAATAAGGAGACGTATTAAAAAAGAACCCAAAAAATGGTGGAAAAGCAGAGGAATAACAGCGTAGGAGTCACAATGGGGAAACAATCACTGGCTGGAGAGAGAGAACATCAGCTCTGGTTCTGAAGCTGCCAGATCAGCTTCAACAAGCCTCAGAGCAGGAAAAACAAGCAGAAAAACAACTGGCCTTTAAATGTCAGGATGTTTGGGAGACAAAAGACTGCAGAAGTTACAGCGATGATTGATGATTACATGAGTGATAAGAATTCACGCACTCATATTTGGACTGTGCTACAAATGTATGTACCGTGGGAAAACCACACACACACGCACGCACAGTCATATGGAAATCCCAGCAGCTTCCATGGTGGTATCCTCATCAGGAGGAAATGTCTTTTTAACAACCAATTAAAGGTGATCCAGGCTGCTTACTGGAGGAATGTTACCTAGCACAGAGGAGCTGTCATAGAGGCAGAAAGGTGAGGAGAGATTCATGGGGGGGTCCAGAGAGGTGGATGCAGCGCTGCACGAGGTGGAGCCCAGGATTTGGCACTTTCACAGGTGTGCACAACAGGGGGTTTGTGTAGGAAGAAGTGTGTGCACATGTGTATGTGTGAGCACGAGTGTGTGGAGCTGCCAAACTGGCCACCTGTCTTTCCCTCGTTGTAGTTTTAGTGTTTCCTTTCATCCGGCCCTCAGCAGCACAGCTCCCACTTGGAGCAGTTAGCCTCCTGCCGGGTGTGTGTGTGTGTGTGTGTGTGTGTGTGTGTGTGTGTGTGTGTGTGTGTGTGTGTGTGTCAGTGTGTTTGCATAGCTCAGATCCCTGTTGGCTTAGAAAGACTAATGCTCCTAAAGGTGCTTTTTGCTCTTGCCTCCATGTTTTATATCTTTGTTCTTTGTGTTTTATTGAGACAGTTCGAGTGGAGGCAGGAAGTTGGCCAACAGGCCCGCAGAGCAGTCGAGTCCACCAGAGGAAACTCCTGCTCCAACGTCAACAGGAGGTCATGCTCCAGGAAAAGCCCTGCTACCTATCCCTCTTTAATTAATAGACCGTATTCCTTTGGGTGTCATCGGAATACAAAAACATGGGTGAGTTGAAACAACAACAACAGAAAGAAAGTAAGACTCCTACACCAGTTCTGATGTTTTAAAAGAAATATTTTAAATCCAACATTTCTGGTTCCACTATTTGATAATTCCAGCAACAGAACCATTAAAGACAATCAGCCATAATATTACAGCTTTTGATTTATTTTGCCTTTAATTGCATGGTAGCATGAAATCCTTTAATAACAACATGATGTAGCATCAAAACCGAAGGAGAAAGTGTGATCATGTGATATTCATCATTTAGCTATGAATTTGTGCGTGTACAACTTGTCTGTTACTTATTCTTCTCCAGCTTCAATAAATCTACGCACGCATTTCTTACGTACGGAGTCGAAATGATGATTAATATAATGAAAATATCATGGGACATTCATCATGCTCACAGAGTGATTAAAAAGATGTTGATCAAACTTTCAAAATCATACAGTTACTTTTGTTTTTTTGATCATCAGGCACATAGATTTGCGTTCTTGGATAAATGCATAAAAACCACTTGGATTGGATCATCCCGCCACCTCTGTTTGGTTCTCTGTAAACAAGCGAGACGTCGTAACGTGGGGGTCGCATTGTTGTGGAATCTCTGTGTCAAACGATAGAGCACATTTCCAAATGTCATCTACTCCAAATTGGGTGTAAATAGTCACACTGGCTGTTCCACTCCCGGCGCAAATATTATCATTGGCCACTGATGCTCTCTGATGCCTTCAGCAACATCCAACAATTTACTATCACAACAACACAATGCAATAAATTTGAAGGGGTGAATTAAGTCATGTCAGGGTATGTTAAAGTCGTTTTAGAGTAAAAGTGAGAACAAAATGGTCACTGGTTCAATCCCCACGTGCCCCGGAGATTGTCAAAGTGTCACTGAGCAAGATATTGAACACCCAGTGGCTCCTCATGTGTGGTTTTTCAAGTGTGTGAATGATTGTGTGAGTGTATGTGTGTGTGAGTGCCATAAATAAGGAAAAAATCCTACATAAATACAGTCTATTTACATTTACAAATTATCAAAAGTTTGTTTTCGTTGCCTGTCTGCACATTAACTGGCCTTCATGAGCTAACGTCTGTAATATAGGAGGGTAGGTGGATCCCAACCATCGATCCTGTGGTATGAAAGTATGTCTGGTAGTTTGAGAGGAGAATCAGTCCTTCTATCTTCTCTGTTTACTTTTCATCTAAGTGTAAAACTGTGTGTCCACTTACTTTACTGTTGTCATGCGGTCACATGTGCAGATCTTTGTTAATGTTCAGGCAAACGTGTTCATTATTGGCCTTGAAAAGCTTTTCTGTCTTTTGAATCAGTAGGCAACAGTTGGGGGAGAAAAAAAAAAACCTTTTCAGGAATGAATCAAATAGGAAATACTGCGGTGCGGTTGTACGCCACTATGATGTGTGTTTATCACAGTGACCTTTGACCACCAGATTGTTTTTAGGTCATCATCCAGTCCCGGTGGACATCTCAGCCAAATTGGAAGCTGTTCCCTCCAGCGACACCAAGAACGGCATGTTCAGACAGACCAACATCCGGAAAGATAATTCCTCCTTACTGATCACGTTTATGCTGCACATCAACCTCATGAATCAGGACGCACTGCCCCCACCTACATGAATCTACAGAAGCTGCCTCAGTCTCCAACAGTGCTCCGGCCCTCCGTTTCCTAGGTGTTGCAGTGTCTCACACTGCTGTGGTCTGCGCGCTGCGACTGCTGGACAGTGGTTAGGACCTGATCGTCATCCTCCTGAGTCACAATTCCTCAATGGCTTCCATTGCTTGCTGGAATAATCATGATTATTGTGCAGTTTACCAAAGAATTTAGAGACTAATTTGATCTTATTATTTGGATTTAAATAGATAACGTGTTTCTGTTTTCCATATTCGGCAGTCTCTGTCCGTTTTTAATTTGGTGTTTCTTTGAATGATCTTATATAAAAAAAAATTTAAAAAAAAGCTGCAGACCCACTTTGACTTCATCTATCCAGATTTCCATAGGGGCATCTTCGTCGGAAGACCGTTTTATTGATAATACGCCGGCCGACCGGCCAACCTCCGGTTTACCCTCGGTCCAAACCACCCACTTAAATAGGCAACAGCAGCCTTTCCCTCAGCTGATTTGTTTTCATCAATGTAAAACACAGAGATCATTAGACAGCTTAAGCTATATCACAGATCCTGCCTCCGTGTGTGCGAGTGTGTGTCTACACGTGCATGCATATGTCCATCTTTTGTGCATGTAAGTTCATCAGTGTACGAGTGTGTAAATGGTCATCTGTGTGTATTTGTGTGTATGTGTGTGTGTGTGTGCGCGCGTGTGTGTAGGCGTAGGGGGAACCTGATCTCGTCTGTGTGGGAGGAACCGGTTCTTTTTTCCCCTCGGAGCCGCTCAGACAGACGGCCTGCTAGAGAGATCAGACTCGCAGACTAACTGGACCAGAAGTCATTAGGACACACTAGACACGCAGTGCTTTTTGAAGACTATTGCTTCCTTTTAAAAAACTCTCAGCAGTAAGATTATCTATGTCTCATCAGCTCACGATAAAAGTAAGATCTGTTCAACAAGACACGCGGTGCTTTTTAATTCCTCGTCTCAGGAAGTAGCACGCAGCAGGGACCACTTACACTGGAACTGCGCCTTGAGATTGCAGTCTTTTTGTTGCTCTGTGGTTCATTTTAGGAGGAAAAAACAGCCGTGGCACTGGAATTTAAAGGGCATTTGTAACATAATGTGTTATAACTCTGCTTTGCTGCTGTGTGATTTTCCAATAAGCAAAAATCTTTGTGCTGTGATTCTCTCTTAATCCTGCACTTCCTCAGCGAGTCTGATCAAACTACTGTTTTTATTCATTCCCTGGTCTCACATGAAAATCTTCACCTGTAATTTATGGTTTTGGGGGGGTGTTACACACACAGTAAATCAGCTTCCAGATGACATCACTAGAAGGACAAGTCAGACACATTAACTGACTGCAACTGTTGGGGGCTGTTTATGGTTTTGGGGGGTGTTTGTGAGATTACACACACAATAAATCAGCTGTGCCCGTAACACTAAAAGCTGTTTTGGCAGCATGAGAGACTGACGTTTGATTTTTTTTTTTTTTTGAGGGGGGGGGGGGGGGTGTTTTCTTCTGCCAGGCACTTTGTCACATTGTAGGAAAAGGCTCCATAATTGGCACCTCGGGTTGCAGAAACAGCTTGTCAGCATTGTTAAAGAAAATAATTTGGAAACACCAAAGTGGTGCAGTGCGAGGGTTCTTTTCCATTAAAAGAACGGCTCATTTACATTTTACTTAAATGTGGAAAATAACTTGAGGAATCCTGAATTATAGACCTTGAATGCCATAGACCTTTGACTGAGATTAACATTCAGATAGATAGATAGATGGATAGATAGACAGACAGTCAGACAGATAGATAAATAGATAGATAGATAGATAGATAGATAGATAGATAGATAGATAGATAGACAGATGGATAGATAGACAGACAGTCAGACAGACAGATAGATAGATAGATAGATAGACAGACAGACAGACAGATAGATAGATAGATAGATAGACAGACAGACAGATAGATAGATAGATAGATGGATAGATAGATAGATAGATAGATAGATAGATAGATAGATAGATAGATAGATAGATAGATAGATAGATAGAAAACAAGGCTACACACCCTGGAAAGTCATCATTAAGGAGGCCAGTGGCACTCCAGGGAAAAGAGAGGAAGAGCCGAGGAGGAGAAGAGAGAAAGCGCATGTGGAAAGGTAAAGAAGAGGACAGCGAGGGGACACAGGCAGATGTTCAAGTACCTGCAGATTCAATTCTGCAACCCCCCCCCCCCCCCCCCCCCGGTATCCACCACCCCTTTTCTCTTCTGCTCGCATTTCCTGTGAGCCTCATCCCCTCGTGTCTGCCTCATCTTCTCTCTCCATCCGGGTTGATCTCGGTGCCCCCGAACAGAAGAAAGAGAGTTAGAAAAGAGGGCGTGTGAGAGGGAGAAAGATGGTTTTGAGCCGAGCGACAGCAGCCAAAAGTAAAAGTAGAAATTAGGCTGATGGGAGCTACAGCTGTAGCCACTGTGAAAGCTCCAATGCACAGAAATGTTTTCAAAATTGTTATTCTCCATCGCTGCCTGAGTGAAAAAAGTTCTAAAACGTCTCTTTGGCACAGGAGGGACTGACAGTGGAAACTTGTATAATATTTATTGGTTGGAACTGGGGAGAATTACGACAAAGTTGAGGGTACAATCTGCTCAAAGTGCCACCAACATATGATTCAAATTACTTCCAAATATACAAACAATTTATTGACCATCTTGAGTTATTTTCCAGCATATGACACTTTTATAAAATGATTCTTAGACATACTAAAACCACTAAAGTTCCAGCATTTTCTGTGTGTGTGTGTGTGTGTGTGTGTGTGTGTAAGAATCCAAAAGAATCTGAGTGAATACTAGCCAATGTTTTGAAAGTGATATGCTTGTTAAATAACATAGTTTCATTATATAATGTTATGTCACATAAATATACATTTATATTACAGTTTACACATTAATAACACAGCTTTTGATGAATACAAATTTGTCTTTCATAGGTTTTTGTGTTTTTCAAACATGTGCCATAAGCTCTTAACACTGAGTCTTTGAACAATACAGTAAAACGTCCCTAAAGGTTCTTCATTGTTTTTTTGTTTTTTTTTATAAGCAAGTGAAAGCCCTTCAAAAATACTGTTAAACTCTTCAAAAGCTCAAACTCTTTGAAAAGTAAGAAGTTCCTGTAAAGCACTGTTAAAAAGTCTACACAAAGAGATGCTGTGTAAAGTTTGGTAAAAAAAAAAAAAGAATAAAGAAGAAGTCCTGGAAGTGCTTTCTAACTTGATTGAGAGTCTCTGAAATGTATCACAAGTCTGAAGAGTCTTCAAGTTGCTGAATTTAAAAAAAAAAAAAAAAAATCACTGAAAGCGCCGTCGAAGCGACGAGCGTGTTCTCCGTGTGGTTGTTAACTCCTGATGGCGGTCTTCCTTTCTCTGTCTTTGTTCTGCGAGAGAGGGAAAAAACAATTTCAGGAATCAAAAATTAAAGTAGAATACAAAAAAAAAAAAAATTCAAGAGTGAAATTTCATTCAGTAATTTTTCTGCTTGTGTCAAATCCATTTTTGAGACTTCTTATTCGTGATGCTCACTGCCTCAGTGCAAGTCAGTCCTAGAAACTATAGCCTACACAGACAATATAGTTTATCACACAATTTAATCGCCTTCATTGAATTGCATCTTGCATTATTTCCCAATTTTTGAATACTTTATGACATCATAATGGGACCAACCAAAACCAATAATGTTTTCCTTAAATCTAACTGGACCTTGAATGTAATTGACATATTATAAAACATCAAGTTTCCAACACAAAATGTCATAAGGCTGCTGCCAGTGACAAAATCAAGTTTTCTAAACTATAGAACAACATGACCCCCCCCCCCCCATGTCTGTATTGATATCGTTTTAACAGATGTTGTCAAGTTTGTTATCATCTGACGTATTTCTCTGAGATCAGGTGCGAATGAACGTTTCTATTCTTAGATTTCAAGACAGTCGTGAAAGGTTATAGGCTCAGTCAGGCAATAAGAAAAAACTTTGTCTCTAAGATCCAGAACCATGTTTTCTTTGGTAAACATGATCGTAGCTGCAATCCTTGCTCTCTCTGCAGCCATGACGGATCTTTGTGAATATATTAGAACTTTCCATGATGTTCTCCTTGAAAACCTGCAGGAACCCACTGTTCTACATTCTTGAGGCAATAAAGGGGCTTCAGCTTTCATATCTAATGGAACGAGTGAGGTATACAACCAAGGTAAATGTAAATGGTGGAGTACGGAGGCGGGGGGGGGGGTGTTCATGAGCTGATAAAGTGAATTCACTCGTAATTGAATCAGCAGCAGAGACGGCTGGGCATTTATTTAATTTTATGAACAGTGACATCATGCGCTGGTATGACAGAGGAGCATGACGTGCGTCTCATTTATCGGTGGTATCAGAGCAGAGCTGCGTCCACTTCCTGGCTGGGGGTGGATGGGTAGGTGGGGGCCATAGTGGGGGTGGGGTGTGTGTGTGGGGGGGTCGAAGTCTATCTGGCCAGGAAAATAAGATCACATTTTCCCTCCTGCCCTAACCTCTGTTCTGCTACCATTAGCTTTTCAAGAAACACTCGAGGGGTTTTATCGAGCTGAGTGACACGCAACACATGTCAGCTTTGCTTATTGTTTTTCAGGGCTGACGTTTCATACATGAACTCACAGCTGACAAATGAGTTCTAACCTAATTCATTGTTGACTTTCTTGAACAAAGCGAAGGAAAATAATATCCGTCTTCTCGCCAGTGAAAACAACCAAACTTCACTTCATATGGCAGCAAATGTACTCAAGTAGCTTGTTGAAACTGTCACCACAGGTGAGGTCACGGATGAAAATGAACTCTTTCTTCTCTGCCAGTGCCCCTCGGCTCCCCTGTCCTCTCCTGACTTCTCTCTCCCCCTCCTCATATCGTCTCAGCTAACACCGCCGACTACCCTCCTCGCCTTCCTCGCCTTCCTCGCATCAGCCCAACACCTGTTACACATTTCCTCTCAGACCGTGCTCAAGGTGTAGGTGTTTGGACGGACATCAACAAAGGTGGGTAGGTGTTTGGAAGGATATCAGCCCCTAATGAGTGCGTGAGATCATAGGATTTGGACAGGAGTCGGTCCGCCCCCTGATTGAGTCGAGTGTGTGGAGATGGAGGAGCTCTGATTGTCAAGTCGTCTTCCAGCTGGACGATTAGTCCCACCATTACTGTTATTTAGTTGGGTGCCTGTTTGTCATGTATGCTAATAAATATCCTGTGGCTATATTCAAATTCTGCTTGTTTTGAAGATTTTTTTATGGAGCCGAAGTCAGCGAGCTACAGTTACATTCATACACTACTGGTGTGCAACAGCAAAAAAAGGTTTAAAGCGATACTTCATCTAGAAAGGTTTTTTTTTCCCCTCTAAAGTACTCACATATAGGTGTCACAAAGATGTTTCATTACTTCCGCTTGACTCCAGATGTCCTAAAGAGCCCTCCACGTATATTTAGCTTGAAGCTAAAAACAATCCACCTCTGAAGTGCATCGCCGATGTGAACCACATCTTCCCTATCCAGCCTTTTGCTCAGTAATCCACAAACACTCTCATTTGAGCTAAAATGCTGTGCACGTTCACTTGAACCGACTTGCTCGCGCTCCTCTACGCTCGTCACGCTGCATTAAAGACGGCTTGGAGGACAATAACATAAATGTAGCGAGAAGTTTGGGTCTCTTTTACAAACTGAACTGTTTTTTTGTTGTTGTTGTTGTTGTTTTTTTCGCGGCAGATCTCACGCCACATTACGCAGCTCCAAAAGTTCATTAGGAACCCCTCTCTCCTGGTGGGCACACAAGTATATGTCAACAACATCACATGATGGTTGCTGCTGTTAAAACATGAGAAAATCTGCATCGGCTGGGGAGGTGTTGTGAGACCCTGTCAGACCTTCATGTCTCATCCATCTTTTCTACAGTCTATGATCCAGCGCAGCGCTGCCAAACCCAGACGTAATTGACAAAACAAATTAGCAGTACAAACTCAAATGATGTGTACTTCTTTCCGAGACCATGCAACCACCTCGCATGGCGTGCTTTCCACAAGACGCACACACAAGACATATGAGAGAAAAGCATTTGCTGGCATACGAGAGTAAAGATCTGCAGTGGCAAGATCATTTGTCTTGTTTTGTACCATTTAAATGACAGAATGAATGAATGATTTCACACATACACACAGGCTGGGAAACATCTGGACTCGTGCTATTGCTACCATAACTTTTATTGTGTTTTTACACAAACTGTAAAAGCAGCAGCTGGATGACACAACTCATGATCACATGTGGAAACGTTGTTTATCAGCAGGCAGGTTAGCGTTAGCGGTGGCTACGAGACTAAAACGGCTATTGGATGATTTAGTAAATTACATTAGAATTGCCGTGAAATCAGCAGCAGCGAGCGATAGTGTAGGAGGCACAGCTGTGGATGGTGAGGGCGGTTCAGCTGGAGTGTGACGGGTTCAGTCAAAACAGGGGTGGGGGGTAGGGGTGGGGGGGCTTTAAGAGCGGCCTGGTAGTCAAAACAATCTCTTGAAGACTAATACAGCATGGTCGGATGACATCGCTGCTCTCTCCTTCTTTCTCTCTCCAAACACACACACCACACACATACCAGCGGCCTCCCAGTGGGGTGATTTGTCCGACACTAATATGATTACCTGATGATGTTTACTTTAGATACCTTATGATGATATTACCACACTGGAACAATATTATTGTTTTATTAAGGTGAAAGAAGCCTGTTGAGTCCACTCTTCACAGCATCTTATCAACTTTCAAATTTTAATATTGTTTTTCCGAAACTTAGTCTGGGCTGTTCTTTTACCTATAACTGTGATTTTCCATGCACTCGCTCTCTTTTCCTGTGTTAATCCATTCTGTCAAATACAAACATCTAATTTAGTCCCTGGCTGCATGAAGAGAGGAATGACTGGTTGGAAAAAATAATTTGACTTGGCCACAAGTCCGACAATCATATAAGGAGATTGGTATTCAAGCATGAAATGAAAACTGGTAATATCCCTTCACCGTATCGAGTCAAAATATGTGAATATGCGTCATCACTTCAAGCGTCTCAAAGAAGCTGTAATTACCCTCATAAATGATCATCGATTAGACTGTGAATGAGAATAAAGGAGAACATTCAAGCAGTGTAATAAATAACACATCAGAGGTACCCAGACATTTCAATTAAGTTAACTAACACGCCAAATAAGCCGCAGTCTGCCATTATGTGGCTTGGATACAAGCACTTGATGTTCGCTGTGGTTTGCTAATAAGCATCCTGATGGCTTCAGAAAAACACTTATTCCCCACATGATGACTCCAGCACAAGCCAGATTGAATTTTTCACTGGTTTCAGGTGAAATCATCCTGCAGCATTTCTATCTGCAGAGATGTGTGCACCTTGCATCAGACCGCTAGGTCATATTGTTTTAAGAAACTGTGCAATTTAAAACCACTGTTTGTCCTCTCGATCCCATTTAGATGTGCTCTTTGGCTCAGTTGTGTTGTCTTTTAGTTTTAAGTTGCTCTTAAGACTAAATGACAACAAAATGATAGTTTTAGTAATAGATTTTGTTAGTTATCTGACCTGACTTCTTCTGGTGGTGTTAAATTCGAGTTAAACTGCTTCCATATGGGCTGTAAATATACAGACACATGACGACACACACACACACACACACACACACACACACATACACAATTCCAGACTAACACACACACATTCAGTGGACGTGGGTAAGAATATATTTGAAAATTGCTTCAATAATTACACTGCACTTTGATGCACATCATTAGCATAGCTGGCAATGTGATGCAAACTGGCAAAGCTCCTGCTCAAGAGGTACAACACATTAACTTCATGTCAACACCAGCACTATCAGTAAATGAGGGTAATTTAGTTTTCATCTATGACCTTGAAACTTCAAGTGACGTCATGTAACTTTTCCAGCGAAACCCGACTAGTAACACCAACCGCAGTCGTCGACTGCTCCAGCACATGTCCTTCCCGTGCATTTAATTTCTCATAGGTGCATGCTTCATTTGATGACTATAAAGAAGCAGAAGTGTAGTTGCGGCTCAGCTGAAAACCAACTGTCCAAACTAGAGGATAAAAAGCCGGACTGATTATCCCACAGAGTCGGTGGCTGTTTCTCTCGCTCGTTTTCTCTCCTTCTCCGTCTCTCTCTCTCCACAACTTCCTGCACACCATTATTTTAGAAAGTGTTGAAAGCACAGTCGTGATCCAGGGCTCCTTAACTGAGTAATCAAATATGGGATTTTTTTTCGGGGGGGGGGGGGTGTCTCAAAAGAGGCAATGAACTGCTGTCTGGCTGAAAAAAAGGAGAAATAGAATGACATGGTTTTGATAAAAAAAAAAATGCTTGTGTCCATGGTTGCATGAGTATAGCCTGGCATGTGTGTATGTGTCATACGTCTGTGTGCGTGTGTGCGTGTGTGTATGTGCAGGAGGGCGTTTCACAGAGAGTGGTTTCCAGGCTTCTTTAACATCACCATCAAAGCTCAATGTCAATGTGTTTCTAATAGCAGCAGCTGAATTAAATACTGGCTGTACGGGCCTCAGCAGAGGATAAATCATTTACAGAACAATTAGCTCATTTGTTGCTCCGCTCTGCACCGCCAATGACTTCCAGACACAGAGAACCAGCCTGATGTGTGTGTGTGTGTGTGTGTGTGTGTGTGTGTGTGCTGTGTATGAACGTGGTCACGTACTAAATTTTATATATCTCAATCATACAAATACACACCCGAACATGCGCACTCTCTCTTTTTCTCTCACACACATGGATTCATCCACTCACTCATTCACGCTTCCTCTCTCTTTCTCTCTCTCTCACACACACACACACACACACACACAAATGCATAAGTAGATAAGTCACTTTCCAGTTACACACTGCAGTTTTAGTGCCACTGTCTTTCCATTCGCCCTGCTCTGTCTTTCTGCACACCGCCCACAAAAGTCATCGCATATAAACATTTTACTGCAGCCCAGATGTAAATTAGAGACGTTAGGAACAGTATACATCATTTGTTGCTGTTTTTCTTCGGTTACACAGTTATTTCTCTCTATTTTTTTATTAAATTGGATTTTTTTTTTTAAATCACAAAGAAAAACAAGTCTATTTTCCACAAGTTTGTTTGTTTTTTTCTTAAAATACGCGCATTCTAGTGTGATCTTTACATTTTAAATAGAAGAACATAGAAATGAAAAAAAAACTGTCAAATCTAAATTTATTCTACGCTGAAGGAAAAAACGCTCAGCAAATGCTTTTATTGGCAGATTAATTGCTATTTCTGTTTATGTTTGCCAATGAAACGTATTGACCCTCTCCATGCTTCGGGCAAAAGAAATAAGCCAACGTTGCGGAGGAAGCTATAAAAATGTTCCAAGTGATTTGGCGCTCATTTGTGGCCAGCACTTCTACCTGAGCTACAACATTCAAACTCTTTAAAGAGCGATGTCTTACAGATAACCGCTAAAAACGACAATTTCAAATGCTTTAATTGCTCTGCAGGTTAATTCGAGGTACCTGACAGTTGCAGCAGCAGACAAAACAAGCACAGGATGTCTGCATCAATCAAGGAGACAGGGAAGGGACTTGAGCGGCCCTCAGCACACCTTAATCCTCCACCCTCACTCCTCTACATCTCATTCACAGATGTAGCCATCACCATTGCTCCACTTTTTTTTTATTTTTTTTTATTTTTTTACTGGATATATCAAAAGCACCAGTTTAGGAAGACAAAGTGGCAGTGAGCCACCCAAGAAGGGAGGAGGGGAAAAAAATCCAGTTATTCTTCAAGTTGACGCTAAGATTTAGAATTTTATTTGAAAATTCACCTGATCACAGCAGCAACGTAACAGGTCTCACCGACTGAACGGTTCCAGCCTCCGTGCTGTAGTCACTACTAACAGGACTGTTTGTTTGGACAGCATTATACTGCGTACACACACATAATAAGAGGAAATGAGCAGGTACTTTTCTCACTTTCACTATTATCCCACATTGGCGATGGCATAATTGACGAGGCGTGTCTAAGTAGACTTGACAGCTGTGATGAACTTCAGCACAAACACACAAAGACTCACACTCAGGACACACGGTCTGGTTTTACCTTCACAATCGTTTCCTCTCTGTAATCACCAGCAACGACTCTGCCCTTTAGCCCACTTAAATACACTGTACAGCCACTTTTCTGGGGGAAAATGAAACGTCTCATGCTTCTGCCAATCAAAGTTAACTGCTTCAATGCCACATGAACGCTTGTTTTTCTCCTTAAATAACTTTCAAAGTAACAACATGTATTTCATTTGGCAGCTGTGTGCATGAGATATGAGCTTATTATAGCTGCACAGCTGCGATGCAATGATGGTGTTGGACGGTTTTCGATATTTGTGATATATGTTAATTCGCTGCGGTTGAAAAAAAAAGTGTTATAATAAGGGAAGGAACATTAAACAATTATTTTTAAGAAATGATTTACGATCCGACCGAGAAGTTGGATTGTTGCAAACCTCTGCAAACATCAATGAGCCACACTGACATGTCCCTTTATTGCAATAAAAATGAGTACTGCAGTTTACTTTGAGTCACTCCCTCAGACAACCCCCCCAACCCCATGCCCCCCCTTACCCCCCCCCTCCACACTGCTGCAGTAAATACTCTGATGAGCAACAAATGTGTATTAATCCGCCAGTGAAAATAGCCCCCTCCTTTTCAAAATGCATTGCTTTCTCCTGTTTAAGTAATGTTGGCCAAACACAACGACGGCCAGATGTTTTAGGAAATGACTGAGCTTTTTCAAAATAAAATATATTTGTGAGCTGTTTTTAAAGATTTACTGCGCTTGGAGCTGAACGTCACAGACAAGGTAGAATCCTGAACAAACAAGGCGATTTATTGACAGTATGAAAAATATAGGCTAATTGTTTTACATATAGAATAAATAATTCAAAAGGACAGTAATTTACTTTAAATGGATCCAGGTTTTTCATTTTGTTCTCTCATACCACTGAAATCTTTCCCTAACTCACCTTCTTTTTCTTTGTGACTGGTGGAGAAATGGCTCATGACAACAGTAAATTCATGCCCAGCAAACACACACTGAGCTAATAAGAAACAGCATAATGTGTCTGAGTCTCATGACGTGCAAAAGTTTGAAAACTGTTTTCTACCCAGCATGCATTTACAGGTCAGTCAAGCATCTGTTGGAGCGAGTTGACAGCAGCAGATAGTATTACACAGCTCCGACTGACAGCTCTGACCTCCACCGGGCTGATCGATATGTCGACGCAGAGCTGAGACGAGGTCAGTGGGAAACAGAGAAGAGGGCGGTTAAAGGAGAGTAAGGACGAGAGAGGAAAATGCGAGCGAGGGAGGCTAGTTATCTCCTAGCCGAGGGTGTCTGGGTTAGGACGCTGAGGACGTCTAGGCTTTCACTCACTCAAGAAGCAGGAGGGGGAGACACACTGCTGAGACTCAGGTTATCCCCCAGCTAAAGGGTCTCTGGGTTTAGACACTGAGGAGAGTATTAGCTTTCACACACTGTTGGGGTAACGGGGGAGTCTGCCAGATGTCAGCTCCTTACCCATAAATCCTGCTAAATGGGCAGCGGCTAGTTTCAAGAGGGAAAGTTGAGTGGACAGCACCTCTCTATCATCTTCCATGTGCAATGGTGGCTAAGGTCAGAGCTGGAGTCGTCTAAATTTGATTAGAGAAATTTTGCGTTCCTCGTTATTTCTCTCTGAAAGTCTTCTCAATTTCATTTATTTCCTGTGTCGTATTAATCACAAATAGGTTGTCCTTTTCCGTGTCTCTATTAAGGTGTGCACTGGCGTGTCAATACAGCCACAGCGGCCTCCGTTCAGAAGAAAAATCAAGGAAAAAGTAAATACATATCTGTTTGTTTTTGCTGTCCTCCTGTAGTTCCTGTTCCTGGAAGTACTTTTGAAAGACTACTTAAGAATATGTGAGTTAAATGTACAAAGTGTACATGCCATACAACATTTCCAGTCACAGATCTTTGCATCTCAGGTCAGTTATGATCTAAAGCGTCTCATATTCAGGCCTACGTTAATATATTCTATTACAGTTTTTAATTGATTTTCTGTGCTCTCGATCATCTACGCTGAATAAAAAAAACCCTGTAAACGTTAAAATATGAAAAAGAGAAAGGGTTAAGAGAATTCCACGGCTGAGTTTAGAGGGTTTTTTACGCAATGGCAGCGCACATTTTGACAGCGTTATTGTGAAAAATAACTGCCTGTAGTTTGACCCTTCAACTGTGTCCCACCATCTCTTCTATCCACTGAAATGTCCAATGAGTCTCACCATCATGAACCTTCAAGCCACCTGCTCCAGTAAAAAATGTCTCCCAACAGTACAGTAATACACAGTCCTTCACCCCAAAGACGACTTTAAAGAGGTTCTGTTTTTACCGCCCCTCAGGGCCAATCAGATTTATAGGCACAGTCACTGATCTCACATCAGCTTTAAACACCAAACTGACCCTGAGCCGCCACACAGTTTCCAGAAAGAGGCTTGTGATCAGTTTTTCTTTGACTTTAATTTGTTTAATTCTGGAAAAAAAAAGTACCCTTGGGAGCATCTGTAAGGCATCCAGAAAATGTTTTTTTATGGTCATTTAGGTGAAATGAAAGCCCTGATTATTATTCAAACTATTTAGTGCCGTATTACACAAATTACTCGTACGAACATTTTACCTGCAGATTTCTCTCACCGTTTTCTTTTATCGTTTTTGTCTGCTCACCATTTTCCTCTGGTTGCTGAGGCAGAAAGTACAGATGTGCTTAGGCTGAGCTGATTGGTCAGATCCTCGATTGGGGGAGGAGTTTACGTGGAAGAACGGCGGTGAGGGGGCGTGGCAGGGCTGTCCGTCATGAAGCCCTTCACCCAGGAGCAAAACGTTCCCCAGATGGCTGATGTAGCTGCTGGCCAGACGAAGAGTCTCGATCTTCGACAGCTTCCTGATCAAGAAATCAGAGTGAGATCGATTATATTACTGATGACATCAATCATTTATTTGCACAACATTTGTTCAAATTTCATTCAGTTGCTTCCTGTGCACTCTTAAACTACACGCGTTCAGTACGTCATCTACACTGGAACCTCAGAAATAGGCTAAATGTGCTAAAAGGTCTAATCGCCCTGAACTACTTTTTTTTGATGAAGAGATATTCCTGGTGTGCTGCTCTGTACCTGTCCGCAGGCTCGGTGGGGATGAGCGTACGTAGTGCCGTGAAAGCTGTGTTGACAGAATTGGTGCGATCTCTTTCACGTGCATTGGCTGCAGTCCTCTGGCGAATTTCAGTAGGGGGAGATGAGCCTGGGGGTCCAAGCCTCCCCACAACTGCAGCCGTAACAGCTCCGCCCCCTCCTCCCCCACACAGCTTCCTCTTCCGGTTCACCTTGATGTGAAAGGCAGACGGCGACGAGGAGGACAGACGGAAGGCGGTGGAGTTGGAGGAGTTGGTAGAGTGCTCCTCTGAGCCCGAGCCCTCACTGCCGTTCTCATCATCATCTTCAGAAAGGAGAGCGATGTCGCCATACAAAAACCGGCCTGCAGGAGGCGCCGTGCGTAGCATGGCAAATGTCATCTTTACCACAGCTAGGCAAATCAAGGCAAGGAGGTCAGAGGTCAATCCTGGGGAGACTTTCCTGAGAGAAACGCTGACGGTTGTTACTGGACACTACTTTATGAAAAACCGAGTTGTCTTAGTTGGTATGCCAGTTGAACCAGACGCTGAGAGAGTCTTGGGTCAGGGTGCTAGATCTGCAGTCATCAGCTGCTGTGTGACAGGTGGCTGCAGGTTCCAGGATCCACTCGTCTTTTTCTCTTCACATCCCAAAGGTCAGCTCCTCATTCAGTTAAATCCTTCAGAAGAGAGCAACATTCTAATGGCATGCTGAAGGCAAACGTGTCCTCTTTTCACCTCTTTGTTTGTCCTTCGTTTTTATCTGCTTCAGTCCCAACTGTAGAACTGCTCCCAGCCTGTGGTAGCAGTTGGACTCCCTCTCTCTCTCTCTTTCTCTCTCTCCCTCTCTGCGTCCTTGCTCCACGTGTGCCTGCTGTCTGAGTGTTTCCGTCTGCCTCGAGGTTTATAGAGGGTGGGAGGGCCTACTGACTCCTCTGCTCCTCCCTCTGAGCTTCGAGGGTCTCTCGGCTGCCGTCTAGAAGCAGGCCAGCGAGACCGGAGGCAAGAGGCAAACGATCGGCTGGAGTTTGTTTTGGCTGCACACTAGTGTGTTCCTGGGGAAGTCCATGCTAACATGCAACGTGCATCACCCTCATTTACTGGGTTGGTTAAGTGACCATAGAGGCCACAGATCGTCTAAGGTCCCTGTGTAAATCATATTTGTGTCAGGGAATATTATTACTGCATTTCTTGGAACGCTGCTTAAAGCGGGAAGGAAATAACTGTCATTTCTTTCTTGGACAAAGCAAGTAGATGTCTGACACAAATATTCTAAACCTGCCTTCTTGTTTAAACGAACATTTGAATGCAGCATTCTTCTAAAATATTGTTGGAATACATTCATCAAACAGACAAAATGAAAATGGCTTTTTCCATGCTTTTTCAGATGAATCTGAAGGTATGACGAGGGTTTGGGCTTCACTGCTTTTTTTAACAAGGAGTTGAGAGGCTTGAGCGTTGAGGCAAGAGATTGCCTTTCTCCATGTCTTCTTTTCCTCCCCCTCTGTGCTGTTTATGTCTCAGGACAGCAGGCTTGGAGGCGGGCAGCCGCAGAGCTGGAAGCTGTCAGTCCAGTCTGGAGCTTGCGGCTGAAGCCGGGAACTGTGTTTATTCAGCCATGGCTGAAGCCTTTTATCTGTGAAAGCTGCGGGCCTGCAAGTAGTTTAGACTCTGGGGATTGAGATTTTTGGGTGGAGTGTTTTGGTGATGAAGGGGAAACTCAGGGGTTACTAATAGGGAAGCTACTACTTTACTCACTTGCTCCCTTTTACAATCTGTCTTCCTGACAAAGAGAAGAAAAAAGTATGTCAGACAGAGGAGGGAGGAAAGACACAAGTGGGAGACAATTAACAAAAAGAACAAAAACAAAGGAATATAAGAGAAATATCAATACAAAAAATTATCAGTTTTGGAAAATACAGAAGTGTTGAAGAAAAAAACTATCCTGCATCCTTGATCAAACTCTACTCTGCCCTTCCTGCTGAAAGTCATTGGGATTATATTAGCCGTGATTGTGTAATTTAAGTTTTATTTCCAGGGAACTGTCTCAACCCAGTCTTTTTTTTCTTCCTGTTTCAAGTGTATGGTGGTTAAAGGTTGACAGCCTTTGTAAAACAACTATGAAGTCTATAATCCTCAATTGTATGATACTGAAACTACTATTGCTGGTGTGCCTCTTTTGTGTGGATTGGCAAGAGTAAGCTACAGCTGAAAACTAATAGCACAATGAATAATCTGTCAAAGTTACACAATGTTACAGTCAGCATTCATCACCGCCGGCCTCCCCACTTCGACACGTAACCCTGCAATCCTCAGCAGTCTCCGTTCGGGTGTTTATGTTGTGGTACTGACGGTGCTGGCTGTAATGCTTAATCGAAGTAGATGAAGTGCTCGGAGCAGCGGGCGACTGACTGCGATCGTACCAGTGTATAAACACCGTCATAAACAAGCAGTGAGTTTGAGTCAGTATCTGTAATGTTCTCATGGAGGGGATCAGGAATACGAGCCGAGTCCCTTCCAGGTAAAACACAGATTTTCGGGGTCACTGGCAATTGCCCTGAAGTACACCTGGCCTTTAATAAAGTGACAGCTGATCTCATCTGCTGCCCGTGATATCACTGTAACCGCCGGCAACAACAGCTGACGAGAAATGAAAGCTTGCCATCTATATCCAATCCGCTGCTCTGTGCTTGTAAAATGAGCGAGGAGAGGGGAGGTATGAATGAGAACTTATCAAATCTGAGTGTATTTCAGAGAATCCAGAACTGAGGCGATTTTCCAAACTTTTTTTTTTCATCACTTTAAAGAAGAAACAGGGAAAGGAGCAAGCTATTTTCAAAATGAGCTGCTGCTTCTTCGCCGTTTGTCAGGTGACTTACGCAGATTTGGCAGTAAAAACATTTCAAGTCGAACTTTCACACAGCAGGTCAAAGAGTGAACAGTACTAATCAGTGGCAACATTCCCACTCTCTGGCTGCAATCTTGGGACACTTCTGGTTGCTGAATATGAGATGTGCATGAAAATAGTTGCCTGGACGTCATCTCTGAACATCGGAGACGCAGTGAGGATCTACATGACATCATGTCAGTGGTGGAAACATCCTGCCTCTAACCTTTAGCGCATATCAGTTTCTTATGTGGGCCTCACCTCTGAACCAGCATCAGCAGCCACTAATGTTGCTGTTGTTTATTCCCTGATTGAAAAAAAATCAAACGAAGCTGTACAAAATCATCAATATAATCTTTTAAAAGAGCCCTTTGCTTTTGAAGTGGATCAAATCTTAAAGAGATACCTCACCAAAAAGGTGCATTTTGCCTTCAGAGTACAAGTGTCTGGGGCTCATGAAGACATTTTCCTCTCACGTCTTTGTGACTCTAGAATGTAGAAAGAGTCGGCCACGTATATTTAGCTAGAAGCCAATGATAGCTAACAACACCTTCAGCAATAAAACAACAGCAAATCTGTCCAAAAACATTTGTTTACAAGCTCTCAAGTGTTTCATCCATGTCTTCTTGAACAAGCTGCATGCTCAATAATCCACAAAGACTTTGATTTAAAAACTAACCATAACACTTGTGGTTTGATGCTAAAGTGAACAAGCCACTTTGTTAAAAGACTGTACAAGAAATAAAAGTAGCTTTTGAATTGTAAATTCATTTAAATTTGGTTTTGTTTGGATTAGAATGTGTGTGCAGTGTTTGTACTGTACACCTCAACCACCTGTAGGGCCTCTGGCACCTTTAATTTGGGGGTCCCGAGCTGGACTGCTTGGTGACCCCTGCATGAGAACAGTCCACCCGACCCCTGCATGAGAACAGTCCACCCCAGTAAAGGCAGAGCTGAAGCTACTGGACTTCATCTAAAGAAGGGGCCCATCTTTTTTACATTACTCCAACTATTTCATGTGTTTGCGAGAGTTTCTGTCAGTTGGTTAGACTTCAGGAAAGTCTGTAAAGTCTTTGATGACAAAAATAGTGACGCTGATATTTAAATGTGAAATTCATCAACAGCATGTAGCGTCGCCGTGTATGCACCACCATTAGTTTCCATTAAGAAATATGGAAATCTTAACCTGCCATAAATAGCAGCAGATGTAAGCCACAACCAAAATATGTTGATTAATGGATGCCAGATTGTTTTTAGATGTTCTAAATACATTTTAGTGGAAGCTTTAACTATGGAATAATAATCTCTGGTAGTTCCAAAGCTACTTCACCCACTGTGGTCCATCATTACATGCATTAGCATGATCTTCCTCTCATTTGCATCTCCCATGAGTGTGCGGCTGCTCTCACACTGGATCCATTTCTCTCTGAATTGTTGCCCTCAGGCCAGAAAACATTTGAGGGGGTAAAATGCAGACATAAAGTCGTTTTATAATCATACGTGGCTGCATTTGCCAAGAGATTGTTCGTGTGAAAAGGAAATAACTACATTACTGCAGGGTAATGGTGATATTTACATAAAATTACACCGAGTGTTGACCTAAGTTCATGACGCAGAGATTTGACACAATCATGCTGAATGTGGAGAACCTTGGCTGTCAGTCTGGACACTTGAAATTACATAAAAAGATGAAAATGCGAAGAGTACATACCATCTGAAAGACACACATGCTATAATTATTCTTGCATTGGGAGATATTTCGCAGTAGGCCAAAAATACTTGTAGTTTACCTCACATTCAACAATGCAAAGCGTAAGAGAGCTTTTGAGCTTGAAGCGGTCAAATTTCCATCCTGTGATTGATATTATACAATTTTGTTATGTTTTTATAATCTTTCAGGTGATAAATTTCATTTTAATTAAAACTGGTTTCTAAACTTGATGATCTACGTCATCTTCCTGCCTGGTTTTTAAAGGATAGAGCTCACTGAACTCATTTCTTACTTATACATCGCTCCTCCTTACTGTTGTGATTTTCCGTAAAATCATCATCACCTATAAGAGATTTTAAGTTGTGCAGCATTCTACTTTAAAGGCGCAGCAGCAGCGGCAGCAGCAGCAGCAGCAGCAGCAGCAGCACAGTAGTAGAGCACCATCTGATAGTCATTACCCCTCCCCTCCTCCTCTCTCCTCCTCTCGCTCGATACTCTTCTCTCAGCTCAGACGTATTATTCATTAGTTTGATGAAAAACACCCACAGACGTCGCTAGGCCCAGCATTGCTCTCACTTGCACAAAGACACCTAGACACACACTCACCACCATCACCCCCACAGTCCCAACCCAGCTGAACCGCTCTGGTGTGGGTCAGGGACCTGTCAAAACTCGGAAGCAGGTCTGGACCCAATACAGTACCACAGAGCGGGCGTCTAGAGACGGGGAGAGAGAGAGTCTCAGAGGAGGTGAGCTATATATTGTAGTCCTTGGATACTCGTTTTTAAACCGAGCTGAAAGTGATAGAAAGTGGAGAAAGAGCAAGACGTTTCTGGACTTGTTATGGTGCCACAGACGTCTGGAGAGGGTCATTACCAAAAGTAATTGTCTACTTTCCATGGAGAAGGAAGAAGAATAGGAAAAGGAAGAAAAGGAGTGGAAAGATGGAAAGAAAGAGGCATTACTAGTGAGACAGATGAGGAAAAGTCAGATGGAAAGGAAGGAAATGAAGGAGGGAGGTAAAGAAAACGAAGGGGAGAGACTTGGCGGTGGCCTGCCAGCGCTCCAGACTGGATGGTGTATTGCATGGGGAAAATGGTCGGAAGTGCTCGCCCCCCCAACTTGCCCCCCCCACCCCCACCACCACCACCAGCCCCATTTTCAGCCTCATTCAGCCTTAGCTCCAGCCACACTCTACTGCGTTTCCCAGGAGAGGCCGACTCTACAGCTGGCCTTATTAAACTGAGAGAGGCAGAGAGACAGAAAAAAGTTGAAGAAGGAAAGAGAGGTCACACAACTGGAAGACATCAGTTGAAACTGCGCTCGCTCCCTTCGTTTTTTCCGTTCATATCCTGTTTTATGATAGAGTGATAGAGTTTCTCACAAACACGCTCGCGGTGCACTGGGTTCAAACACATAATAAAAAGCTATTGTTTGATTTGACATCCCTCAGAATGCTGTAAAATAATGAACCAAATGTTGGGAAATTAAAGTCTGGGTGACTTTTATCTGGTTTGTCTGAGTGTGTCTGAAAGCTGTCGTTATATATCTGAGGCCCGCCGCTGGAGGGTGTCTCCTCTAGTTTGTTTGAATCCTGCACTATATGCGAACACAATAAAAGAAACAGAGGGATGGAAATCTGTTTCTAATCCATTATCTTGTATTCATTTATAATTTGCTTCTTTTCTGCTCCCGCTCGCGAAATTCAACTCAACGTGCTGTTTTACCTTGAAGGGGTTTCCACTGGTCGTACCATTACACACTTTCACACCTACAGTATGCTCAGTACATCCGGCAACAGCTTTACTGGCCACTTATCTGCTCCACTGAGAAGAAAAGTGGTTTGTTCAGTGAGTGGTGTTTTGTTTGAGTGTCAAAATGAGGAAAAAAAGTTTCATTTTTCAAACGCTCTCCGTGTACGTTTACAACATCATGATAAGTGGATGTAATTACAAGCTGACATTGGTACTCCTGTATATTGAAAGGAAAAGCAATGTATTATTCAACCTGATTTTTTTTTTTTTTTTTGTTTCAAAAAAAAAACTGAAGGGACCAAAATCGTTCTTGTACTGAGATGCTAAGGTCAGGGCAACTATCCACGTCAGAGTCCATCCATTAAAAGTGTGACGGACAAGAAACTGAGGTCTTGTTTATAAATCTCACCGACTTTCTGATAGTTTTGAGTGTTCCTCAGGTCTTGTTTTTTCTCCTCAAGTTTTTTTTGTCACATGAAAGAATGTCTCATGCGTAGCGATGTCGATCAGAGGGGCGAAATTCACTCACGCGGTGACACAGTGTTTTGTAGAGTTGAGTACTCATCAGTGTTGGATGTTTTATTCGGACAAATCCCATCATGACACAGTCAAGCATCAACACACAGTCTGGTAACTAGCTGACACAAGTATTGCAGCTAATACAACAAGGATGCTACTGTGTATGCCTAATGCAACGCGAACGACCTGATCTCTACCAGCTCCACCTCCACCAGTCTCACATTCATGTCTGATTTCCCTCCTCCATCTGGGTCAAGCCCTCTTTTATTTCTGCCAAAATAAAGATGGATGGCCATCACGTACAAATGCTTCCCCCACACGTAAATAACTGCTGAATATCCGTCCGTGACTTTGGAAAGAAATTAGTTATAGCTGTTCCTCTGTCACAGGTGATTCAGTGCTCAGTTTCATTTTGATTAATACTGGAAAAGCACTTGTATTGGTTGGGCTTTGACGTGGTCAGTTGACTTACAACATTATATTGTGGTTGTCATAGCATTCTTGCACAATATTGGAATGTTTCAAATAAATTTGCTCCCTATCAATTTGTTTTACCAGAATTTTTGCTCAAAAACATAAGAAACCAGAAGGCACTTAGAGAGCACGTAGAGTGTAGAGTGAGGTTGATTAAATGAGGCATTCTTCATTGAACCACTAGATGGCACATACTATGACTAAAGTGAATAATAGTGTAACTTGCACTTTAAAGACTCACAGTTGTATTGAGCTGTCAGTTTTTGATGTCTTGGCTATATTTTTTTAGCTCAAAGTTATTGACCACTTACAGTACTGTGACTAAAATCAGACCAAAATGTCACCTCTACAAATTCTCAAATGCATAATTCAGTATAATCCCAGTTTCCTTTATGCTCAGTAAACCACAAACTTCTGGTTCTGCCTCACCGTGGATGAGATCAACTCCGTGACTCGAGCTGTTCACCAAAAATACCTCCATACAAGGCTAGTAGCATTATGTTATCCTCATTATCGGCAGCAGTGCTTTAAAATTGTTGGAGCAAAGACAACCTATTGTAGTCCACGCGGCTCCAGTGTGGGTGAAAGGTCTGCTTCATGTCATTGCATATAAAGGCAGCAAAAAATAATCAAGACATCATTTGCCTTTTCTGCAGCCAATCAGGCCTGGACAGTCTTCAAATCCCTCTCATCTCATGTGTATTAGGCCTCTGTTTCTTGTTGAATGAATGTTGGACACAGAAAATGAAAGCAGAGATACATAACAAAGGCAGTATGACAACAAAGCTCTCCATAAGCATTAAAGTGAGCCATATCCTCCAGGGAAATGTTAAAGGCTTTATTACAGTTAAATCAGTTGCTGGGAGACAGCTGCAACATAGATGGAGGCGGCGGTGGCGGGCGGGGGGGGGGGGGGGGTTACACTAATATATATAAAAGAGAATGGTCTCTCTAATCAGAGCAGATGCAGCCTTGATTTTTACTCGCTCTGAGTTATTGACGACAGAAAGGCAGCTCCCCAGACTCTACCGTTTAAGACTCTGGCCAGTAGCTGCTCTACCTCTCTGGCTAACAGAGGAGCAGCAGTAGCTGACAAAGAGAAATTGGTTATGATGTCATCGCCACTAATGAGGTGGTAGGAGCAATTTGACCACCTGACTCACTCACCACCTCACCTTTCTGTATTTTTAACTTCCTCTCAAGCCCCCCTCCCCTCCCCTTCCATCTCTACCTTCCAGTTGTGTGGACTTCCCCTTACTACACCGTCATTTTCAGAGCCACGCTTGAACGCAGCTGGGACATTTACAGTTCAAGACAATCTGGTCTAGCAGGGCTAGTCATGAGGAAGGCATATCTAGTAGAAAGGTAGCAGTAACCTAGCACATTATGGTTTTCTAAACTCTCTGGGCTCTGGTTGGCTTCAGTACATTCCATGGTGTAATGGCTGGCTGCTTCAAATGCCAGGCAGCTCACATCACTGAGACAGAGACAAATAAGGAGGCAGGGACAGACAGAAGTAGGGCTGGTACAGAAGAATTACAAAAAAGTCTGAAAAACATCAAGGATCAGGAAAGACACATGACTCAGTGTAAGAATCTCTCGCGGAGCACAGAGGTCCAACGAGACGAGGTCAGTATAGGGCCGGTTTGAGTAGGAAGTGTTAGCATACCTCCGTCAAATGTCATCAACTAAATTACTCTAACAAGGGTTGGAACAATTTCATTTGAACAACGTAATCAGATGCTGTAGTTGGACCTACTTTCCCCACAAAAGCTGGCGTAGGGATTTCACATAGCACCTCAAAAGCCCCATTGTAACTCAAGCTAACAAAATTAGTTGACAACTAGAAGAGCGATTGCTACAATTTATCATGGCTGGCTTTGTAAAAGAGGATTAGGATTACTTCTATTTGATGACTTTGGACTCAGGTATGCTATCAGTTCAAATCCACTATCAGTCATGACGCTACGCAAACTAGTGCTTCGCTGGTCTCTGTGGGTCACAGCTTCCTAACACAGGAGAAAAGGGTATCTATCCTCTTGTCTGGCTCAGAGGAGGACAGCAAGAAAGAGTATTTCCCAAAAAGCCACTTTTAAATATGTTTCAGATGTCCAGGTTTTTCATACACGTTTGACACATTAAAGGGAGGTATAATACCGCAGTTTCAAATTCAGACATTTCATACTTCATACTGACTTTTATGGCTGCTCTACTGTGATGCAGCAACATTCACAGATCAGGTTTAAAAATAGCCTCGTTTTAAAGGTATCACGGAAATAACGTTTACGGCATTTAAGGAAAGAGTTTTGCTTGGTTTTCTCCAGTGAGGTCAAAGGTTCCCTCGCCACCTGTAGCTATCTAACTGATATCCAACACTGGAATATCACACTGCATGTACAGTTAATATATGAGAGTGTGTTAAAGGAAGACAAGAGGGACAGCAGGAGGGGTGAGACGGAGGGAGGAGCAATGGTATGTCGGGAATGAGAAATGAAGATTAGACGAACTTGTTAAGGGAGACTGAAAGGTGAGTGAAGTCAAACCTTTGTGTTAAATATATATATATATGTGTGTGTGTGTGTGTGTGTGTGTGTGTGTGTGTGTGTGTGTGTGTGTGTGTGTGTGTGAGTGAGTGTGTGTGTTTGATGTTACAGTCTTGTAAAGCAGCAGCTGGAGAGGGCTGTCCCCTGAGAACCACCGCAGCCGGCTAGTAAACCCCAAACACACACACACATACGCGCGCACACACACACACACACACACACACTTGCACACTCGCAGATGCAGTCTTTAATAAAGCTATTGCCAGGGAAACAGAGCAGGCCAAGCCAATCTGAGGCTCTTTTAAGGTGAGAGTGACACGGTCACGCTCGTGCTCATACAGATTCGGATCCTCGCAGCCAGAGGAAACCCCATCACTCTGCCTTTGAATCCTACAAACCAACATCGGACTGATCAGACGACTGGTAGAAATAATACATTTTCTTTCTATGTGTGTATGCAATTATAGATATTATGAGTGCATATGGTTCAACTGTAAGTGTAACTGTAAAAGTGCCCGTCCAGATGTGGAGTTAGTAATACAAGCCACAGAAGGGGTGAGCACTATGAAGTCAGTTGAAGCTCATTAGAAAAATGAAACACCTGGATGACCCTGTGAAATACCAGACGGAGGGATTTTTTTCTGCTTAATTATTAGTTTGGTTTTGTCCACACATGAAGAGATGGTGGAAGTTATTATAGTCTGATCATTTATTTAATTTTGAGCTTAAGAAAATGAAAGACAGGTGCAACACGTTTTTTCTGTTTATGGCCAGTTTCTCTTTAGACAAACATGAGCTGCAGACAGAGCACCAAATTAGTCTTCACCACAAAAATCTCCATATTTAAGCAAACCACTGTTCTTTGCACATTCACATGTCATCAGTTATCTCTTTTTTTTTTCTTTCTTTTTTTTGCCTTGATTGTTGGAATTATATTGGATGACATCATGCTGCAGCTGACTGGGCCCAAACTCTCCAATTTTAGAGTTGTGGATTGTTTCCAGGGAGATGATATAACACAGTCCAGATGAGTCCCTCCAAGGATTGTCTCATTATCACACACGCCACAGCTGTACCGCCACTGAGTTTCTGTGTGTGTGTGTGTGATTGTGTGTGTGTGTGTGTGCGTGCGTGCGTGCGTGCGCGCGCGCGTTTTAGCGTGTGAGTATGTGTTTGTACATCTGTCTGTGACCATTTAAACTCTACTTGCAGTCAATTACCAGAAAATGACTTGTGTGGACCATTTTCTTTCCAGAAAAACTAATTATAGGGTTTGGGTTAAGGTTAGGATTGGGGTTGGGATTGCAGGAAAGTCCTGGACTGAGCTTGTTCCATGTGGATGACGTGAAAGCAGGGGTGTAGCCAGAGTGCTGCCTGGCCAGGAATGAACCCTGCCCCTCTGTGCCACCCCAAAAGCTTCAAAAATATATTTAGATGTTTAACGACTTTAAACTTCACATTTTCAGCTGCCCCGAGAATGATGAAACTGGCTCTTATCTTGAAAAATCTTTTAACAAACAGAGTATTCCATAGAAAATAAACTTAACATCACATAAAAAGCCCAAAACACAGTCATAGAGAGATTTATTGGGTGTTTACAGACACTTTGGTTTAAATTAAGAATGTTAATTGCAAAAAAACATTTGGTAATTCAACCACATTTATCACAACACTTTACAAAAGTGTTAATGTTGATGACTTTTTAAGCAGTGTTTGTTTTAGTAAAGGAGCAAACAGGGAGCAATCTAGTGAAACCAACAGGTTTTTTTTTTCCGTCGGTCTTTTAAACAATGGTGAATTTTTTTTGGATTGCAAAATTCTATTTGTTTTAAGCCTAAATGATGATGGATCTTTTTAGTTGATAGTTTTATACAACAAAATCCCCAAATATCTTTTTCCCATTAGGATTTTTTTTTCCTCTTATTTTCTCTCTCTCTCTGGATGCACAAGAGCAAAATATGATGGATATAGAGTTACAGTCAGCACAGTCAACCTGAATAGATTTGATTGTCCTGATTAAAACCTGATTTGAGAATAAAAACTATCAACACTGCAATAACCCCCAAAAAAAAAAGTTTAATTGGAAGCCAAATGCATTCGTAATTGAACAGGAATTCATGTAAAATCCAAAGCTTTCCTCGATGAAACCAAAGTTTCTCTGTCCTGTAGGGCTGTCGGGAAGTCTTAGTGTCAATCACAGTGACAGTTTAGCGCGAGCCAATGGAGACGTGTCTGTCAGCGGAGGCCCGGTCCGCAAGAATACGCTCAATAACAAACAAGAATTTGGAAACAGAACTATTGGATTTACATTTATAGGGTTTTTTCATTCATTTTACTGGTAAAGAAAACATCTTTTTGATTGCAGTGTGGAAAGCTTACGTCTCTGATTTCAAACCGATTGCGTGTGACATAGTAAAACCACAAAAGTAAATAAACTGTTTAATATTCAGAGTACACATGTCGAGTATTGCAGAGTTGATTTTCATTTTTCAATTCTAAATTGTTTTTTCAGACAACTTTGGATTATGTTTCTTCTCCCAAAAGAAAACAAGAGTTAACTCGACCTGCTAAGATTTGTGTCACATCTTCATTGTTCATCTTCATTTGCTTGCAATTTTGCTGAAAACTTTTCACTGGTAGATCTATTTAACCCAATTATAACTGTTTTAAAAACTGACATGACAGATTTTAAAGGTAATTGGGTAAAAGGTAATAATTTGCATATTCTTATGAATGTTCACTATACCACACTTAACGCACGGTATCTGAGTTTAACTCTAAATGATGGATTTTTGACAAAGGAAAAGGTTCAAGCATCACATGACACAACTTTAACTGACGCAGAGATTGTGCTAAAATGCTTTGGATTCATAAGTAGGAGCTAAAATTGTGCTTTTCACACAATAACAGATTAGATGTTGCCTTTTGTCACGATCAGAACATTTCAGTGGTGACGGTTTGAGATTATTGTGAGCGTTTCAAAGAGGCTGCTTTGGATTTCCGTAACGTCAAACTAAACAATAATCTTTACATCCTTGCTTTATCGATTTATTGACGATGGGTGACAAAAACAAGCGGAAGAAGAAGAGCAGGAAAAGGGGGGGGCAAGTGGAGGAGGTAAAGGGGTTTCCGACAGTAGCCCAGACCTGACAGGTTCCTTCATA
The DNA here is from genome assembly GCF_037954235.1 of Aulostomus chinensis. Classification (NCBI taxonomy): domain Eukaryota; kingdom Metazoa; phylum Chordata; class Actinopteri; order Syngnathiformes; family Aulostomidae; genus Aulostomus; species Aulostomus chinensis. The sequence continues at coordinate 17,753,123 of NC_141330.1, read as the reverse complement.
TCCGACTTTATTCAGTCCCACAAGGGAACTCTACACATGGTAAAACCATCACAGGCACACAAAACACACATCCACCTCCACACTGACTCCCACACACTCATAGAGGAGAAGACACACATGGTCTCTCTCAGCCTCAATCAGGAAATGGCTTTTGGTCATATTTGAAAACACAAGAAGTACAGCGAGAGAGAGAGAGACAGAAAGAGAGACAGACGGAGAGACATTTGGCTCTTAGTGAAAAGTTTGTGCCACTGCAGGCTCAGATCAAGACCAGCTGGGAGAATCTGGACAGGAGAAGTGAACAAGGTGTGCTCATCGCCTCCTCCTGATCGCCTGTCTGTGAAGAGTTGGAATGCTTCAAAGATGCTGCTCAGAAATGCTGCAATATGAAGCCATAAAACCACCACACTCAGACCTGCGTGCAGTTTTCTAGCAAAAACAGCCCAACCATGGAGAATATTAATATACAACAATATTGTTCCAGGTGACTGTACACGTATTTGTAAAGGTTTCATCTATTATTTGCAAGCTTATTGAGAGGAAATGTCTGACCTTGTCAGGGCGTTTCCATTGTTAGGATGACTTTTGTGTTGATGAAAGATGAATGATGGCACTCATTATAAACTCTAATAATAACAACTTGTTTTTATCTTTACTTACATCCGCATCCACACAGCAACCTTTTCATTTCATTTCCGTCCACACGAGCATCTTAACACCATTTCAGGTTTAAACTAAGACCACGCGCACTAGAGGTTTTGGGTCCAAATCACATCTGTGAATCCATATCAAGAGAACATTTACAGCACTGTTCACTATTAACATCAATCCATTTTCTACTGCTTGAACACATAGAGACAGACAACCATTCACACTCACTGTCACACCTACGGTCAATTTAGAGTATCAATCAGCCTCGTCCTCTCTTGATGTCTTTGGACTGTGGGAGGAAGCTGGAGTACCAGAGAGAACCCACGCAGGCACAGGGAGAACATGGAGACTCCACACAGAAAGATCCTGTGATGGAGCCGGGACTGGAGCCCTGAACCTTCTTGCTGTGAGGCCACAGTGCTGACCACTGCACCACCGTGCCGCCCCCACTATTAACATGTACGATGTAAACAGGTTTCTTTGTGGTTAATTGGAGGAAATAATTTGTGGCAATGTCTTATCTGCAAAGTGTAACTTATACGTTATAAATGTCAGAATTTAACTGCCCAACCAGCTGCTGGCAACAATAATCATGAGGTCCAACCATATCAAAGTCAAAATCAGCTTTAATTGTCCACATGTTGTATGTACAAGACATACAGGAGTTGAAGCGGCATTTCTCACAGTTCCAGTTGTAAGACGCTCTAAAACTGATAAACACAGATACATCTAAATATACCAGAGCGAGTAAGTGAACATGAAAACATCAAGAGAATATATGCAACAAAAATCAGGACGCAACTGTACACACTAATGTGCAAATGCTTAGCATAGCTCAGGGTTAGCAGCAAGATTTGATGTCAGTGTCTAGACGTTGGTGACAGCACTCAAGCTTTCACAGTAGCTTGTGTTGCTGGCCGTCCACACAGCACCACAATACTGGAGTTTTCATACTTAAACAGAGTCAGATCTCTGTAGTGTAGCAGTATTTTGGGTGTGCAGCGTGGATTGGTGATGGAAACGTAAACGTTGTATGTGTGTTTTTAAAATGAAAATATCTCAGTGTGGCTGTAGTTTAAATTAGAGTTCTTAAGTATTAATACGTGGATTAGTGATGGACCAGAGATGTTCAGAGCAGCCATATAAACCTAAGGGGCCTAAATACAATGCTGCTCTTGCCAAGTCTGGAGAGAAAAAGAACAGAGGAGCAGATTTCAAACCAGCAAAAAAAGATGACGTGCAACTATAAATGAGATTCTAAGATAAAGTATGTGGTTAAAATCTGCCGCCACTGGCCACCAAACAGCAGCTCTAACAAAACATTTCAAAGTTATTAGTACGTTCAGATCCTGAAAATCCTTCCCAGCTGACTGGTAATATTTATTTTATGAATTCTTTATTTTCGTCATTTACTTAAAAAAAAAAAAAAAGAAAAAGAAAGAAGGTGGTTCTGTTCGGTCTTACAAAATCAACCAAAAATGTGCGCTTCACTCATCTAGCTGGGTTAAATTAGAGCCTGATCTTAGTCAGCGTGCTTGGAAGAGCCTCAAAAACAGATGTAATTTTGTCTGCTGCCACTAGTCGGGGGTGAGAGACGGGGGGAGCCAAACGCCTGCCCATAATAACCATCAGACATGACTCATTCAGCGTGGAATACCACAGCAGCCACAGACAGGTCTCTGGCAGACGCTGAGCAGAAATCCGACCCGGCAGAGTTTGTGAATGGGACAAGAATTTAATAGAGCTCCAATGGGTTTTTAAAATTCATCAAGAGTTTGATTTGGCTCATTTGTGAATGTTGGGTGTCTAAATGTTTTATTGATAAGCTGTGTGGATGAAACCAAGAAGAAGCTCCTTCCCTCAGCCAGTTTCTGCTTATTTCTTTGGTCGGATTCCTTTTTGGTCGCACTGATTTTGTTGGCAAGAATCCCACTCATCAAGTCATCATGTTGAAATCCTAAAAGGCAGCACAGAAACAACATATCACCTTGTCAGAAATGATTGTAGCTCTGATCATCATCACTCTGGCCTAGAATTCCCCCATGGAGAGGACCACTCAATTTGAAGACTAACACATGTTGGACAGTCATTATTTGCTTTAGTGGAGTCCATCCAAGGCTGGAGAGCCTGGAGAGCCAAGAGTCTAATCTGTGGGCATAGGAATAACATAGAAATAACATATTGTACAACTTAACGTATGGCAGGGGAGCAAACTGTGAGCGGTCACATTACATGAAAACAGCAGGCAGGAAGTGTTTTGCAACGGTGGAAAATCTTCAAGTCCAGTCTGACCACCAGACGGTCGCACTTCATCTGGCCTGGAGGCTGCGGTCAGGGGGATGGATACCTTCCCTACCGTAAGGGTTGGAGTCACTGTTATACATTTGTCGATTGCTCCCTCTCGCTCTCATTTTCCATTTTTCTTCCTCTTTCTCTCCTTTCTGACAAATATAACACGCATCCTCTTTGAAATTTCTCGCTGGCTTGCTTCATCTCTTTTCTTTCCTCCTCAGCAACCTTAACTCGTCACATTTCTGCCTCTTTTCCCTTCCCCCTCCCCCTCTTAACTTCGCCTTCAAACTCTCTCATTTCTTCCTCTATCACTCTCCTTCTCTCTCCCTCTCTCTCTCTGTTTGTGGTCAGTCACACTTAATCTAGCGCCATCCATCTGTTTCTCTTCATTCGTTTAGTCGTGTCTGTTTCCGATTAAGATTACATCAGGCTTTGACCTATTAGTGTGTTGTGATCCTTTTGAAGTCATTCAGTGGTTACAGGTTAAGCTCAAAGCCCACCACTCATCTAACTCGACGTAATACAGACAGGATTCAGAGAAATGCTGCAACTTCTTAAAATGTTCAGTCCGCGACCAAAATTTTTTTTTTTTTTTCTTTCCAGGATCATTAAATCATATGGGTGCTCCTGTCATGTGGAGACCCACTAGAGGAGGGCCTGTGACCCATTTTGGGTCCCAACCCATAATCCAACCTAGCAATCTGCGAACTGGAATATATTGTTCATTTAACCTCACATCCTGAGGATTTTTATTATATTTCAAAGGTAACCATAGAATTTCTGTTTCTTATTAGGGTTGCAGTTCAAAGTCAAACTGAACCTCCCCACTTGAATGTAATGTGGCTATCTTTTTATTTTTTTTTAGCAATGAAATGAAGAACGAATGAACCGTCATTGATAGATATTAACCACTAATACGGCGTCATGTTTTGGATAAACAGCAGTATTTGCTGAATTAAACACTGATCTTTTACTGCGTGTCGCCCCACCCATCACCATCATCTTTGATCAGTCGGCTAATAAGTCAAACGTCATCTTTCATTTCCAGATGTAGATCAAGATATCATCTAAAACCTCCAGCTTTACTCCCCCGTCTTCCTCCAAGTTGGAGGGCTGTGAATGGAGATTGACTGAAATGTTAAATTATACATCTTCATTACTCCTGGGTCAGAGATGGGCTAAGTAGCCAATTGGCCGAGGCTAAACTGACATCTATTGGCCAAGATGTGGCGGGGTAGAATGTTAAAGTCATTTAGACTCATCAGGCTAAGTGGTCACAGTTGACTGAGAGGTCTTGAACCTCCCCACGTCTGGTTGTGGGTAGTTTTCTGTGCCAACAATCCTCAATTAGAGCAATGGATGGGAGGACATCTGGGCTGCCGGGTCTAGGGCTGCCTGACTTATGTACTGTATGTTCCTGTATGCCATCGAGCCTGATTACATCTCATACATGCTTGTCTCTTTAACAATCAGTCAATCATCATGGTCAGTGTTTGCTGTGGTGGTTCGTGTTCGGACTGATCATGTCAGGGGATCAGAGCGCAGACAGACATCCACTGAAGCATCTCAAATATTTCAAATACAAAAAGAATAAAAAAGTACAAATTGTTGGTAACAAAGACCTCAAATATGCGGTTTGAGATGATGATTGATATTAGTATGAAAATAGGAAAATTTGTCTGTGGCAGAGCACCATGCCATTTCCACATTTTGAATTTGGGTTCATATTTTTGCATGAAAGGAAAATGTTTTTAACATAAAAACTCAGTCAATGTGATGTCAGTGCAGCAAAAACAATACTGAAGTTAAGAAACAAAGTGTTAATGTTCAATTGTCCACCACTACTGATTATTTCCATTACTGACACTGTTGTGCAGCAGCGGAATTAAAGGTGGAACCTTTTCGGTGACGCACTTCTGGAGTGTCTACAGCCTCTGGAGAACCCTACTTGGGAGGATCCCTCCTACCGAGGAAGGATATTTGTGATTGAGGGAGACAGACAGACTGAGGAGGAGGAGGAGGAAACACCAGAGAAACACTAGAGAAACACTAGAGAAACACTAGAGAAACAGGGTAAACAGAACAGACACAAGAGGAAGAAAACTGACGTCACACATCCAGCATGTCTTGGTGGTTTAGCTCATTTATCAGGCTTGTTGACAAACCAATACTCAAGTGTCCACTTCTTTTCATCCTCTTCCTGTCCTCTTTAGGTTTTTGCCGATTCCATTCAAATAAAAAAGACACGTAAAAGTGATATGACCTCATGAATCATGACATTATTGTCCTTAATGAGGAGGAGAAGTGAAAATAACCAAAAATAGCGACACTTAAAGCAGCCAAACATAAAAGATGGGAAGCTGTATGAGGATTCATCCCCCTCCTGCCTCTGCCCCCTCCCCTCCTGTACCAGCTGATTCTGATTGCCAAGCAACTCTGCATCGAGCCTCAGGTTGAATGCATCACTCATCCTGTATAAGTGGCTGAGGTGAAGGAGGATACTTGGAGGGGTGAGTTGCTTTCGTGCAGGATGGTGTTGATTCAGTCATATTCTGCTGTGTTCCCTTCTCTTCTTCTTCTTCTTCCTCTTCTTTTTCTTCTCTGGTGATATTACAGAGCTGGCATCAGCGGAGATGTTGGCAGGTGTCCTAGTCCTGGCCACCATCCTTACAACTTTACCAGGTAGGAGAAAAACACTGAAATACAACTGAAATGTAGTTTTGTAATTCAGGAGATGTGAGTGAACAATCGATATCAGGATATTTGAAATAAAAAAAAAACAAAAACTACTCAATGTCACAACAGCTGAATGAACAATGACAGGATGGATTGTGCTCATGAGGCTGAGCAGCCAGGTGCCCTTGCCTTTACACTCAGGTTATTTATAAGTATTGATTGGCTTTTGTGCAAGGTAGTCACCCAGGCAGGCAGCGAGCAGCTACGGATGATAACAGCACTGCAGGCTCATCCTCCCTGCTTCTATCTCACGTGTCACTCAAGTGCAATGTCGGAAGGTTTGTCTTCGTATGGTCCCGTCTTCTTTGTGTCCTTAACACTTCAGTCTCCCTCTTTTCAAAAATGTTGTCAATATCACAGCGACTTAATCAAGTTGTTTATTTGAAATTCTCAAACAACATGTCTGAAGATCTCTCTCTCTCTCTCTCTCTCTCTCTCTACACACACACACATGCACAACAAACAGACATGTGTGTACAGATATATATATATATAGAGAGAGAGAGAGAGAGAGAGAGAGAGAGACAGAGAGAGAGACAGAGAGAGAGTCTGTGTTGTTTTTTTTTAAGTTCATGATTGTTTTTAAAAGTTTACGCCTGTGGCTTTTTTATGATCTTGACTGGGTTCTGCAGGTAGCCAGAGCAGGTGGAGTGTGTCCTTTTCAAGAAGAGAGATCTGTGTGTGGGCAGGAACGACTGTAACTCTGCCCTGCCGATACGACTATCCATCAGGTCTCAAAGCTTTATTTATGTGCATTTTGTGAAAAGAGTATTGTCCCTCATTACCTATTAGACTGCACCAGGACAAAAAAACAAAACAAAAAACAAAACTGAATTGGTGGGATCACAAATTCAGTTCCATGAAATGCAACAAAACGCAGAAGTGTGATACTAGCGGATGATTTTGCTTCCAGCGGAGAGTACAGAGGTCTAGTAACCTCAGTCATTTCTACTCTGCACCCCCAAATTTGTCTTTAGCTGTTAGAACCTGTAGGCTCATGTATATTGATGCAGTTTCATCTAGAACACAGCAGCAGTGCTACCAAAGACCTGTTAGCAGACTTTGATGTCCCCTTTATATATTTGATAGCCTGTATTCATGTATGCATTCTTGTGCATTTTCAAAAGTAATAATGATAATAAATGAAAAATGTAATGCTTAATATGAAAATGCATGTAAGAGCCAAAAACTAAATGTTGCCGTTTCGTTTGAATGTGCAGTTTTGTCATTGTTGTCTTCTGCTTCACAGGCCACAATGTGAAGCGGGTCATGTGGTTTCGTGTGTCTGCAGAAGGCCGCAGGGAGTTCGCCCACCACACTGACCCAAACCAGATCAGCCTGTCGTACCGAGGACGCACACGGTAGCAAAGACACACAGAGACATCTGAAGCTGATAGAAATGTAAGATAATACATGCTGTAAATGCCTTCCAAATTCCCCTGGTTTCCAGTTACATTGGGGGCAGCTATTCCAGCTGTTCTGTCCAGATTCGGGGTGTCAAGCTGAGTGATGCGGGACAGTACCACTTCAGGTTTGAGACTGACCAGCCACTAGGAAGGTGGACCTCCCCTGACACTGTCACTCTTGATGTAACAGGTCAGTTCCAGCTGTGACAGACAGCAGTTACTGATGTGGAGGTGTCCTACAGTCTCACCCTGACAGTATTTCTGTGTGAATGTGTCAGACCTGCAGGTCCAGCTGCATCCAGCCAGACCAGCCAACATGTTTGGACTTGGAGAGACTGTGTTTGTGGGCTGCCAGGCCAGTGGCTGTGCTGCTCCAGGAAGGAGCCTGGCACTCTACAGGTGAATACATGTGATGGTACAACTGGTAAGCTGGACAGACAGTAACAGCTGTACATGACATCATACTCTGTACACAGGAACGGATTAAACCTGGGTTCCTATGAGAAATGGAAGATCATCAACCGCTTTGACCAGTCTCATGCTGGAGTGTACGCCTGTCGGCCCATCCCACCACAGAACGTACAGTCGTCATCCCTCTCTATAGAGCTGGGCTGTAAGTAGTCTCCCAAAAGACAAAGTTTTCACCCTACCCGCTAATGTTTGACTTGTTTTCACATGTTAGCTAGGAAGCACATCTGGGACAAATATTACAGAGAATGGAATACAACACATGCGCTTACTCAGAAAGGGGTTGAGGTGGCCAGAGATCTGGGAAAAGCAATTTTTTTTCACATCTTGCCCTCTCTCTTCGGCTGCAGACGCTCCTCTATCCACCTCCATATCGGTATCTCATGTCGGGGAGGTGTCAGAGGGGGGTTCGGTCACTCTGACCTGCAGGAGTGAAGCAGCTCCACCTGTGGAGAGTTTTGCCTGGTTCAAAGGTACAACAGTGTGTAACCTTGGTTTGTTGGTGGATGACTTGATAATAAAATATCATGTGAATTCTGTCCAGCTGCAGCTGCACAGGTGAAGAAGGTCCATTTTGATCTGTTTTATTTTTTAGTAAAATAAAGATTTTCTTGGAGAGAAGCTGCGTTCTGGCAGCTGGAAAGATTCCACTTCCAAGTTTAGAGAGTTCATATTACAACAATATATATATAGTGAGGTAATGTTATTTAACCAGCCACAAAGCTAACAATACATTAGCTAAACAAAAGCATAGTAATTTATGGGAGTAAATTGTGAAGAATTGCTCGATATCACAATTGCCTGCACCAATGAGTGCAACCTTGAGTAGTGAGGAGGCTTTTAGACTTTTATTTAACACAAATGTTGCCATGTTGAGCGACGTACTTTTCTGAACTCTAAAAAAATCCCACTATCCTAGGAGGATATTCAGAGTTTGACATGTAATCAGTGTTTTCTCCCATCTCAGAGATTTCAACTTTCCCCATGTAGCTGCTCATGAATCTCTCACTGACAAAAATGGTCTTTGGTAATTATCTTCTTGTATCCTTGTGTCCCCCACAGACATGGAAAGTGGCAGCATCCCTGACAGTTTTAGGCCTCAGCTCCAATTATCCCCCCTGAAATACACCGACAGAGGAGAGTACTTTTGCGTAGCGCGTAACTCTCTGGGAACAGACCGCTCCGAACCACTTCTGCTCAATGTGACGTGTAAGTTTGTTGCACATAATTTGATCACCAAACCCTCTCTAGGTCCAAGTTTATGTCTCTTTCAGTTCCTCTCATGTAGGACTGTTCGAGGTTAGTCTGGGTTAGACTACTCTATTTGAAGCTTTAGTCAGAATAATCTGTCATTTGGACACGGCAGGAAGTGATAAACTGTGGGATCCTGCCGAGACTTCTGTTGATGTTTCATTCTCTTTCACTTTGCTAAAACAATGAGTCGCATGAAGAAGATAAAGATGGTTTGATTCTGGGTAAATATGCATATTTGTACACCAAAGTATACGGATGTACTATATACAGCCATCTAGTGTGACAGGTCTTAAATCCGTTTACATCCATGTCTATGAGAAACTCTTCATCATCGACAGACATTTGGATGGTTTCAACGGCAATGTCTCTGTCCGTCTGTTCAGACTCTCCAAAAAACACACGAGTGTTGGTGAGCCCGTCTGGTGACATCAGAGAAGGCTCCTATGTAAACCTGAGCTGTGTAAGCCACGCCCACCCTCCAGCCAACAGGTACCGTCGCTTGTTGTTGATCGTTATCATCATGATTGCATTGTCGTTAGCATCGCTGCCTACTTATTTATGTCATCTCCATTTACCCATCTAAATTGTCTTGTCGTTTCTTCGCTGTGTACTTCAGATCAACAGCTCATCACAAAATCATTGATCTGGTAGAAAATCTAAAGGAGATTTCATCAGAATTATGTACCTTTTTTTTTTTAAATTGATTGAAACATGAAAACTTGAAAGAACTCCAAGAGTTTAGACCTCCACTAAGATGAACGTTCAGGTCCTGATACTCTTGTGCTCACGCTCTTATTAAAGCTGCTAGCGGTGATGAGCAGCCCCTCCCCGTCCACCCTCTGTCCAGGTTGTTCTGTAGAGTGAGAGGAGATGAAACCTGATAATATTTCAATTTGACATGGAGGAGCAGACGAACGCTGCACACTGGTACAAAGAACACTTCCTGTGTCCACCAGGTGGCGCAAGAGAACACACTTGATGTATATGACGTTGCTGTACATCACATGAAGACACGGTGTGATTTTGATTCATATCAAGTGGTGTTTGTTACATCAGGTCTACTTCCAGTTAGCCTGTGGGTGGCACGATGACATCAATTCCGCTTGTTGATGTCTTCAGGCTGGGACTCTCATCACAGCTGTGAAGCCTGGAATAGATCAGGCCATGATGAGTCCACTGTTATAGTTTTCTCCTTTGGCAAACTACCGAAAATTGGCTGTCTTGAAAACTCTGGTAAATGAAAACTCATAGTCTTCACAATGACTAATGGCCAAGTTATTAAGGCCCTTCTGACTACATTTGAGATGGATCCGGTCGCCCTGTCAAAGTGTAAATTAAACATGTAATTTCCTGTTGCCACCATGTGAAGCTTTGACTAATCTGCCCAGAAATGTAATGGGTTCTTCCTTGGCCCGTTCAACCCCCCCCGCCATCTTTGGTCACAACAACCTCATAGTTTTTGTGTAATCCCTCTGACAAGCAACCTAATTAACAGACGAATGTCACCAAAAACAGGACCTCATTGGTGGAAGTAATGATTCTGCTGAGTTATTTCACAATCCCAGCCAGGTGTCATTCACATCAACGCTGTCATCCTCATTTTCACCATCCCCGCTCCTGCAGGTATGCTTGGTATCGTATCTTGGGAGACCAGGTGTTAGTTAAAGAAACCATTCAGAACCTGACGCTCTCATCAGTGCGTGCTCACAACTCTGGTCAGTACTACTGCAAGGCATGGAACCGATTAGGATACCAAACCTCTCATACCGCGACACTCACTGTGTTGTGTAAGTATGCAATATGTGTGTGTGTGTGTGTGTGTGCGTGTGCGTGTGCGTATGCGTGTGTTATATCAGTACTAATGCTTATCTGAGGCCACATGAGAGAGTTGGCAATGATGTGTCGGTTGTCAGATGTGCGTCCCCCCTCCTCTCCTCACCCACTGTATTTCTACAGTCTCTCTCTTTCTCTCCCTATTTGTCTTTACTGCTTCTTGGTATCTGCTTCTTCTCTTCTCTCTCTTGTGTTTCTGGGTCATTTTCTGCCAGCCAAATCTCTCAAGACTGTCTCTCTTGTTTTGACTCTCCTTCCCCTCAGACCCTCCCCAAAACACTTCTGTTCTGGCGCGTCCCTCAACTGTGGTGGATGCTGGCCGACCTCTGACTTTGACCTGCAGCAGTCAGGCCAACCCAGCTGTAGAAAACTTCACATGGCACCGCTTAGCTCTGGACGGCGGCTCCGTACAATGTTAGCGTCATAAACCTGTGGTTCCACTGCAGGTTACAGAATCATCAGCACTCTACCCTGTGGTTCATGCTTGTAGTCAGGAAGTTGTTACACTCTGGACTGTCCACCTGTTTGTGTTCTTACATTCTCTGCATCTCCCTTTCTGTGCGCCATCGTGCAGCGTGGGCCACCAGGTCCAGTCCTGTCTTCACCTTCTCAGAAGTCGGTCCAGGGGAGAGTGGACAGTATTACTGCGAGGCCAGGAATCGAATTGGAGTCCACAGCTCTCCTGTCCTCACAGTACGAGTCAGAGGTATAAGGCTTCATTGAGGCTGAAACTAGATAAACTTGGGAAGATTGATGGATTGACCCAAAACATGGGTCAGAAAACCTCACTGAAAACTTCCAAAATGGCAGCCACCGTTAAACACCACATTACGTGGTGGTGGCGGGACATCTGGGCCACCACTGCACAAACAAGACCAGTTCAAAAACAAAGCACACTCGGCAACAGCTAACACCTTGTTTTGTAGTTTGAATTCACTGTTGCAGAATAGTGTTTCATGATGTGTCAGTTAGGGCTGTTGAAACTGGAAAAGTTTCACATTCGCATTAACTATTTGATGAAAAAAAAAAGTTAGAGTAATATGAACATCTACTTTTGGGTAATTGATCCACGTGAGGACAATCTAAAATATCCCATATGCAAACTTCCTTCAGAGTACACACAAAACAAATACGGAACAAAGAACAATTCCTAATAGAACTCCCTGAAGCCTTTCCCTTCAACTACACAATCAGCCTCGTGTTCTTGCACATGAAGGATAGCTTCCACGCGCAAACCACTTGTCATGCTGCAGACAGTGAGCTAATGGCCCGCAATCTCATGTTGACACCGATGTGTGACGTCGAGTTCTGAGCATCAGGCCGTGCTCATTTATGTGTGTATTTTCAAGCTGTGCCCTTGCGCTGCGAGTGGTGGAATGGCTGACTCCAGCTTGCATCTCGCAGCTTACAAACAACTTCATCTGAATTATTTTTGAACACCTTCTCTCCAAAATCCAAAATATTTCCAACTGTGGCCTTTATACATGACTCCGACTCGCATGCCCTGAACTGTTTTGGTTGTTTCCATGCGGTTGTTCAAAATGACCGTCATGCTATCATCAATCAGCGAAGTTACATGAGACATCAGGCTTTAGAACATACCGTTGACAGCCCTTCATTGTCAGTACAGTTGAGCTCTCTATGTTTCAATATAGGCAATGGCTTCATCTCTACATTGTGCTAAGCACTAACAAACAAATTAGCATAATAGGGTTGTGATTGTGCTGGCTCAAAGCTCTCTGTGCCCAAGAGGAGCAGCAAGCAACTTGTTTTTGATAAATATTTAGTTGTAAACATGGTGTTTTTTTTCGAGAAATCTTAAGTTGTCTTTGATTTTCCATAGATTTCTGCTGAGTTTTGGAGCTACGAAGTCCAGTTTTACTTGCTGCTACAAAACAGGGTGGAACAAAATGCAGCAACATTATTAAAGCGGCTATGCTGAGTTATGTGGTGGTAAAGAGTGGAAAATTAGGATTTATTAATATGTAATGTAATGGACGACAACTTAACAGTCCATATTTTTGACACTAGCAAGGAAAAACTTGATGTAGCAATGCAGCAGTAGGAGACGGACAGAGTTACACTGGAATATGTCTTGATTTTCCTGAGCGGTGAAGGTGTCAGAGTTGCATTCACACTCAGTCTGGAAGCCATTGTGGTTCTGTGACTCCCCCTGCATTCACTGTAGTGGGCTGTGAAAAGATTTTTGAGTCAAATGCTTTCCACTGTCGCTTTTAAAAGTGTAATGGAAGAGATGAGGTGTTACTGATAACCTTGGTGACATACTCCAGCCCATTTCTTACGTCTAAGTTTCTGATATTACGTTTCATGTGCTCGACTGAGATTAGAATAGAAGAGATATTTTTATAGGTTTCTCTGTGTTTGAGGTGATGAGTGATGAAACCTTCCTGTCACTGTCCCAGCAGGAAGTCGGCGCTCTGGTCGTCCTCGTTGTATATGGCCTTGTGATTTCTGCTTGTGTGTCTATGAGTCACGGTGAGTCATGTGGAGCCCGCTCACTATGAAACGAGAGGAGGTGATCGTGGAAAGCTACTATTTGAGGCTAGACAGCTGAAGAAGTGAAGTCAAGTTTGGAGATCAAAACTGGAAACACAAGTCTAGACGTTGGCAAAATAGTGCTCTGCTTTTTCCCCATGGCTAGCGCTCTGCTTCTATTTTTATGTCTTCAGTGTTTATTTCAATCACTAAACTTCTGTTTTTACTGATCTTGTGTATTGTCTCATCTTCATTAGGTCGTCTTAAGGTCATTGCCTTGGCATCCGCGGTAGGCGTGTCTGCTGGGCTCATCACGCTAACTGTGGCCATCATGATTAGGTGACAATACACGGATATATCTTATTTTTCTGGATTATCTTAAATTTTCCCAACAGGAATCTACTGGTATGTGTCAGTCATACCTTCATTTTCAGATTAGGCTCATTGCTTTTTACGATTGACGATTTTAAATGCTTCAACTCGAGCGTGTTCCTCTGCCAAAGCTACCTCAGCCAAACCCAGTATTTTTTTTTTTAAAAGGTTTTTTTCGTTCATTTTTGGTACAACAGATCTGCCTCAAAACTGTGTAATTCTTCCGTTGCTCAAGCGCACTCCCACAAAACTTTGTGAAAATCATGATTTTAAATTAATCCCGTGTACAGGCAGGATTAACTCCTCTGCAAAGGGAGAAAAATCAAAGAAGAAAAGCCGAACACAGCACATTTATTTGTATGGGGGTTTTTTTTGTTGTTTTTTGGGTTTTTTTGCATTTTGTGTCACAGAGTTACATGAAAGTATAAGTTATAAATTGAAAGGACAATTCCATCCCACATTAAAATCAATACCACAGCACAAAAAACATGGTGAAGAGACATTTTCATTGGCAGAACTGCTGAAGCCTGACAATAATAAATGTGAAGTGCTGGAATATTCATGTCTCAATGGAAAACGGAAGGGTGAAATGCCCTCATAGATTTTTCTTTTAGATTTGTAATGAAACAAAAACATTAATTAACAGAACTAACAACATGTATTTTATTTGATTTACATGCATTTTAAATCCGCATGAGCCTCTGTCAAGACACTGTTATTATCTATGCACATGGTGCTTTGACAATCGGGGTCACGCTGAGATTTGTCTTCACAGCAAAAACATGCACAGAGTAGACATGGAATCAGCAGAAGTAACTCACAAGGTATTGTTTCTTTAGCCTTATGATTTGAATGCAATTTATCCTTTAAATGGTACAGCATTCATAGGATTTCACTAACAAGCCAGTGCATTTATTTGTGTGTGTGTGTGTGTGTGTCTGTGTGTGTGTGTGTGTGTGTGTGTGTGTGTGTTCATGTGTCACTCCAGCGCCCATCAGTAACAGCTGACACCATGTTCTACGAGTCAACCCAACAGGCCTTCCCCATGAGGAAGGGCAAAATGTCTGACATACTAGTAAGGAAATGAGCGCACTAAGAAGCTAACGTCTAGTACATACACATATGACTGACACATACACATATGACTGACACATACACATATGACTGACACATACACATATGACTGACACATACACATATGATTTACACATACACATCTGACTGACAGCATAAATTCTCTCTTAAATATGTCTGTTGAAAAAAGTGTACATCTTTGTGTATGAGCAGGAAGAGCCAGAGGACTTGAGTGACAGCTCCCACCCCACCATTGTCCCTCTTAAGGATGCTCCACCTATCACAGAGGCTGAGACCCACAGCCCCGCCCCCAACTACATCACTGTTCACTACTCCAGATTGTCCAGGTAAAAATCTACCTGACTTGTTAAACTTTTGAGATGTCCTGACGAACTCACAAAGTTGCTGTTTGCTGCTGATGTTGATGTAGTGCTGCGGAGCAGGTGCAGGTCCACAAGCTGCCGCTGGGTGGCGATAAAAGGCCCAAGGATACCTCTAAAGTTGTTTACACTTTGCTGCCCCAGCCTCGCCACTAACAGCCTGTAAACGGCCCTCAGGTATGACACTGTGCTGATCTGAGTGGCATTTGCCTCCCACTTTGTTCCCTGAAATGTGTTCATGTACAAGAAAATGAGTCGGTTCACACAAAGGTCAATCCACATCACACAGTTTTCCACATTTGACTGATTTCACAAAGACAAAACAATATCTCTCGCCAAGTACAGACAGCAGCTAACTGAAAGTCAGCAGTTTTGGTTCAACTCTTAAATCCAGCTGTGATGCAACAACCACCAGTGACATTTTGTGCAGAGTTAGAGAAATGCCCGTGCTTCTTCTCCTCTTCCCTTCCAGCTTTCTTCATGTGAATCAATCACTTCGCTCCCGTTGAGGATTCGACATCTGAGTGAACTCTGAAGATGCCTCCAGACTTGCTGCTGTGGACTGTCTGTGGTTCATCAGACCACAGAGGCAACATGTGGTCCCGCTGCTGTCTGGGAGCCCAGATCTTCAACTGGGCCGCATGTATTTCCCTTTTATTTATTTATTTTTCTCCCTGAGCCTCTTATCGCAGTATTCGTGTGTTGAAGTGGAAATTCTGTTCAACAGCGAAGACAAAGACACACAGCTTTCATCCTTTCGCACGATCCAGCTGTGGCTGCTGCTTTGTAGATGCTATGTAGTTTGGATATTTCTCCAACTCAAATGTCACATGCTGACTTGCAGATAAAATAATGTTTGCTGTTTTGACTCATCGATCTTTTACACGCAGCCCAAAAAAAAAAAGACATATTACACAAAACATGTTGCAGCAATTCCATGACATCCACACCTCCAGTTCGGTGCGGTTCAGGGAAAGAAGTTTCAACACCCTTTTGTTAAAATTTAGGCCCAGTTGCACTTTCATACTTTCTCTTTGTCAAGTGCATCAATCACTGTAAACAGACATAATGTGGTCAGAATAAAGAGACCATTGGGATTCCACAGGCATGACTTTAATGGTCTTCCAAAGCGTCAGGCCTTTTTGCTGTATTTACTGTGTTATGTTATGAACCTTCTCACCTGCCTCTTCAAAAACTCCTGCGATTGTATCCACACCTCTTCATTTCCACTGCTGTCCTTCTCAAAAATGACTATCGTGTCATATTAAAGTGCCCAACTACAGCACAGTAGTTGTTGCCTTTTTTATTTCCTTGTATTACACAGCAAGTTAAGACAAGACAATCTAGTTCAGGCTGGACTGAGACATGAACGAGTTGGAATATGTGTCGATGAATAATGTACAGAAATATGTGTGGTACGAATACAAATTTTAAACATAAATCTGAATAACTACAGCAATGAAATACATTCAAATACATGGATCCAGAGGCTCTTTTGTTAGGTGGCAATCATGGTGATAACACTAATGCTGGTGCCATCTACAGCTCAGGAGTGTGAACTGCTTGCTGCAGCCACACTCCTGTCCCAACAATGAGAAGTCACTCACTCTCAGGGTCAGTCATTCATCCCCTGACAAGCTCACTCCAGCTCTAGTCAAAAGAGGTCCCACCCACCGCTCCTCCTCCCTTCCCTCCTCGCCGCCTCATCATCATCACCCATGTTCTTGAGTCAATGAAATTAACATTTTCTGGTTCACTTGCTGTACGCGTTTCCTTTCATACCTCAAACTAACCGTATCAGAGTTCACTAGGAAGGAAGGTGAAACACACCAGGGTTCATTTAAAGAGGAGCAAAGAGCTCAGGTGTGAGAGGAAGGTTTAACATCATGTGCTAGTCATTAGCCAGCACTGAAGAGGCGATAGGATACGTGTCTGAGCATGAAGGACTGTTTGGTAGCCGGGACAGATCCGGCACTGGCAGGGCCTCTTGCTGCAGCATCCATCCATCTGGTATATTGATTACATTGTTATTGCCCGTTTGCTCACGTTGATGAGCAGGTAGCAAATGTTGCAGCTTGAAAGCAAGTCAGTTAGTTTTGAAGCTGAATGCCATAGGAAAGGTTAAAAGGTTAAAGTAAGTTCAAGTAATCTGATTTCATCTCGTGAAAGCAAAAATTGTTTCTGACTTCACAAGAAACGTGAAAGATTCTGCCAAATTTTGCCGTTCTAACTTTACTTGAATGTTGAAAATGAAAACAATGAGACACTGCATTCATATATTTAGCCAACATTGCTAACCTGTTTTAGTACGTTGGCATTAAGCACACGCAACAAATGTGAATATTCCTGAGGTATATTGAACATTGAAGTCAAGTACATCTAATACTTGAGTTGTAGTATTTTGGAAGTTTTGAAACATGCAGCAGCTACTTGGAAGTGATGCACACACAGGACAGGTGCGTGAAGTCAACGGGCAAACCAGATGGGGAGGAAGTGTTCCAGCTGTAATGGCAAAAACCACAGGTATGACATTTTAAAGACGCACAGAGCCACAACTGTGGAAAAACTGGCCGTATTATTAAGAACGCTCGCAGAGGAAATGTGGCTGCTGCTCAAATGCCACATAAAGAGCAACAGGCTGGGAAAAAAAACTTAAAATATATGGAAGCAGAGGAAATTGTGTTGGCGATATTAAAAAGACCATAAAAGACCGTACAGAACACACCTTGGAGTTAATGAAAAAGAAACTGAGCTGGACACTGACACTCGCGCAGCACAGAGCATTATTTGAAGAACAGATCCAAAAGCAACCGCTAGAGGTCACCACAGTCAAACTTAAGACTTGCAAAAGACTGAACGCATAAGACCAGTTTAAATTTTCTAATTAGTGTAATTTGTTGCTAGGTTCACCTAGACAGAGGTATGAGGCATCTAGTTGAAGTTATCAAAACAGGGTACAAAACCTCCAACAAATTTAAAGATGAATTCAACTGACATTTTGACATAATCTCGTTCAAATCTTCTTCAAATATCACAATACAATTTTTGTAATCAATTATTTTGGCCAAAAAAAATAATATTGGGCTAAAGATTATCTTCATCATCCATTTACGTGCTAATTATTTTCGCAATTAATTGTTGAGTCTCCATAATGTAAAGAAAATTTTTAAAATGCTCACAGCCTGACAGGACGTGTTCAGAATATTACTTTCTAAAACCCAAAGACTCTTAACCCGCAAATCCTTGAAGTCTGGAACCAGCGAACGTTTGACTTTTTTGTTCTCAAAACACTGAAATACGGACCCTATTGTCAAAACAGTTTGCAATTAATTTCATCCCAATCAACCGATCAGTTAACTGTTGCAGCTCTGCGCAAAAATCATGATGACATTGGAACTGCCTTACTGTCATTGCGCCACTTCCTGCTTATTTTCACATCCAGAGCTGTTTTTTTGATGGAACCTGTTTTCCTGTTGATTGTTTATCTGTAAACATGTGAATGTATTGGTTGTGTTTACATGCCCCCCCCCCTTTTAAAATACTGTATATTTATTGAAAAGCCTATTATCATAATTACAACCGTCAGCTACTTCCACAATTCTTGCTGGCGATGTAACCCAGCTGTGGTACGTGATATACTCGGCAAACAATCTGAGTTCGAGAAAAAACAGCGACCCTGCTTTCTTTAAATGACAAAAGTAAGGATTTGGTGCAATGGCCTTACTAAATAACACACATGGTGTACATAACAAACTTTGTATTTTTTCATCTTTGTCAAAATACACAGCCCAACCTGCCGAATTTTGACCACAAATAAACTCTGCTGGTGAGTTGTGAGCTACATGTAAGACCTCCTCCTCATTAGTTCTTTATGACAGACTGCCAGTACCGGAGTCGTTTGGTTCGAGCGTCTCTAACAGTACTGGACCTGCACTCTGCTCTGACACAGGGATTCCCAAAGTGTGGTGCGCCATCCGCACCGTTAAGACTGCACACAAAAGCTTGTGGCATCTCCCTCAGCAGCCCTGTCTTTAGGAGGCTGAGCTTCTCGTGGATGCAGCATGGATGTTGGCCTTACCATGTCATCCAAACTACTTTGGACAGAGGCTTGCGGTGCCTCCACTATGGCGCTGCGAAACAGCGTGGTCAGCACCGCGCTTTTGTCTATCTCTTCCTCTCTCTCCCGATTCCACCTTCTCATTTGATGTGTTACGTAGGCTGCAACATTTTCAGTCTCTAATAGTGGCTCCCCTTGAGCACTTAAGGATCCACTCTTGCTGGATATTCATAGTGCAGCGCCCCCCACAGAATCAATATGCACTGAAATCAGTTCCATCTGCTCTGGGGCTCAACATCCACTCATTGTCACAGGTTCTTAGTGCGTTGTCCATAGTAGGGACCCCACAACACTGCACCCATATAACTTTAATTTCCCCTAGGGCCAGCAGTTTGCTCACAGTCTCTTCCTCAAATGTTGCGATCCATTTGTTCATGCCCTCATGGATATCAGGCAGCCGCCTCAGCAGCCCAACAAAGTCGAGCATTTGCCACAGTGCATAATGACCCTCAGCTCCCTTTATTGATATTGGATATTGAACATCTGAGCAATCACAGACTGTATTCACCCAAAATAGCACTGAAGCAAGCCTTTGCTAACCCTCTGAGGAAAGTGTTTCTACTGTCAGCCTTCATCAGCAGTGGAATGAATGACTCAATACACGTGAGCCTTTTAGTACTTTTCCCCCATTGGCTCCTTGCCCTGCTACTTAAAGTCATCAAGTTGGATCTTTCACATATATTTAAGTCTAAAAAAGTAAAGTATAATGACTGTATATATACTGTGTAACTCTTCTCAGTCTGCGGCATGGAGGCAGTATCTTGAAGCAGTACTGAGACCTTTACTTCAGTAAATCAGAGCACTGATTCCAAAACTCGTTATTTTTGAGGACACTCCTTACTCATGAAGGTAAACACTACTGTTTGTAACATACAGAGGTGCAGGTTTCGTACCTCCATGAACATCCATGAGAGTGGAAAAGAGGCTAATGTCTTTCCACTGTTGGAGCAAAGAAGGGGGAGGGTCGATAAAATGATGAGCTTTGGACCTTAAAGCTTCCTAAACGACCAGAATCTGTATTTGAGGATATATTTTGTGGGCACTGATTGAGTCCACGTGAGAAGACGCTGCTCCAGGATCTCTGATGGAATTAAAGAGGAATTGCTTGTTTTTGCCCTACTGTCAGTTTTTGTTTTCAAATCTCTTTATATTTATTTATATTTGTGCAATTCATGCAATTATTTTAAAATGAAAACAAGTGAACTGACAATCAGGTTTCCTACTGCTGCCTCTGACCTGTTCCCCTGCAGAACACCAGTCACATGAAGTAGATGTGGTGATAGTCAGTAAACTGGAAACATCTGACAGAAAACACTATCAGAATCTGATCAATTGATGGAATAATTGAATACAATTATGATTAAAAAACACGTTTAAATAAAACTAAAGAAGAAATAGCAATAAACCAACAAAGAGCTGCAACACTCTCCCCGTCAGGGAATCGAACCCCGGTCTTCTGCCTGACGGCAGACGTACTGACCACTGTACTAACAGGGACTTTGTGTTGCGCGCATCTACTTCGCGGTTTTTTACTTTTTAATCGCTGCAGCGGGGCTCGCTAAAAATTACAACTAAATTTGCAGGGCTGTTCGAGATTTGTTTTTTTGGGTGCCACAATTGGAACGTTATGGTTCGCTGAAAAAAAAATTGCCTGAATTAAACCGGAATATCGAGTCATGGAAACACGTTAATCGGAAAAAAGCCCCTTAACAGTTGCCTACAACTGTGCAGCTGCAGCTGATGAGAGCAGTGTGTTTACATACAACCCAGAGGTCGAGGTGTGCAAATCTAAACATCTATGAAGTAGTGATTACATAAAGAAGTGATTTTTCTAAATGCACTGGAGACGATTTGTTAGCTATTCTTTTTACTTTGACGCCTTCGCATTCCAGTTGACGAGTTGAGTACAACTTGCAGGAACCACAGGTTTAGTGATGTTGCTTAGCGACCACCCGGAAGTGAAGCAAATACAAACGTTAACCCGGATACGAACATTAACCTGAATAAGAACGTTAACCTGAATAAGAACGTTAACCTGAATACGAACGTTAACCTGAATAAGAACGTTAACCTGAATACGAACATTAACGCGAACACGAACGTTAACCTGAATACGAACGTTAACCTGAACACGAACGTGAACCTGAACACGAACTTGAACCTGAATACGAAAGTTAACCTGAATACGAACGTTAACCTGAACACGAACGTGAACCTGAATACGAAAGTTAACCTGAATACGAACGTTAACCTGAATACGAACGTTAACCTGAATACGAACGTTAACCTGAATACGAACGTTAACCTGAATACGAACGTTAACCTGAATACGAACGTTAACCTGAATACGAACGTTAACCTATCGCGTACGTGTAAATGTAGACATTGTGATGTGTCACGTCGCATTGGGAAATTTATAAAAATGACGGTGGAACTGACATCACTTCTAGAAAATGGCTCCTGCATCAACGCATAATGCAACATTTTCCAGGTTTTGGAGGGGGGGGGAACTGACGACTTTTCGTGACTAAAGTGCGGGAATGCGGAAAATACGGAAGCTAATGCGTATTTCGCAGAGTTCGGCTGATTTTACAGTAATTTACGCAAAGATTTTCTGGAGGGTCTGGAAAAGTAGAAACAAGAGAGTAATATTAGACACATGATACTAAATGACAATTAAAATGATCAACAGTGATGAACTAAACACAATCAAACTGTACAGAAAGAATAAATAGAAGGAAAAAAATAATTGCCTGGTTGAGTCTTCACTCGAATCCGTAAAGCGCGTTGAACAATTCCTCCTGCAAGACAAAGAAAAAAGGTTTGAAAGATCAAGTTGAAAACAGCACGTAAACTAACAGTTGCATGAAAACTCCGACCAAACAAAATCTCAAAGCAAGATTATGTTTTTCCAACTGCAACTTTAAAAGGGTGTCAAAGACAGTTTGATGGACCTCATAAGCTCTCTGCTTCTCTGCCTCGCCGTCATTTGAGGGGGGCTTCTTCTTCCCTCCCAGCTTCCCATGGCGAGGCTCCGATCTGAAGGTGGCAGGCCTCTGGGGGGTCTCCTCAGCCAGACTTTGGACAGCATAGTCCTGCCAGTGAACGCAAGGTGTCGGCTGAGGATAATGCTTCTCCTCGCTGACCCTCACCCAGAAAAGCTCTTCCCTCCTGAAAAAGCCAAGCGAGAGCCTCATTCCCTCGTCCAGAGGGACCCTGCGGCGCTCAGCCTCGCTGTAGACTGCAACAGCACAACACAATCAGATGATTTACAATCTTTGTTGCACACAACACTGCTTCATCTTTCGGAAAAACACAAAGAGACCAAGAACCATAGTTGCAGAAGGTTTTGATGGTGTAGTCCAGCTGCTTGTCGAGGAAATGGGGGTACTCCGTCAGCATAAGTCCCATCAGCCACTTGGTGCTCACTTCTCCACTGAAACAGACAGAAAAAGAGGGCAACGGGTCAACACACACTTCGCCTCAAATATTACAAACACATTTAAATATTTTTAGCAGTAGTATTTTTATAGTCAGTAATCTATGAATTCATCCAAGAGAACTGCCTGCTACGATCAAAATGGAACAGAATACTTTGGCGTTCTTACTTGCTGTTGAGTCCGGAGAAGGACTGGGTGTTCACGTGGGCCACGGAGATATCAGGAACTAAATCCACTCCTTCCAGGAGGATCCGGATCTTGGACTCGATGAAGCCCATCCTGAGGGAGGGAAAATACCATAAATTACTGCAGCAGCTGGAGATCGAAGTTTTAAACAGTTTGCTCTCTCAAAGAACATCAGTCAGCAGATGATCTACAGGACGGTCCCCATTAGTCCACTTAGGCTGCTTTTCTGTTCTGTCTACTCACCACTCGTGATGCTCCTCCTCCATCTTTGTACTGGCCTCCACCACAAGGTAGAACCTTGAAACACAACAGACAGAAGCACGGTGACATAGTTCTTAACCCTCCAACACAACTTCAACTCATACTCTGTATGTGTATGCAAGTGTTTGTTCTGGACACGGCAATCCGATTTTGAATCGTTCAGCAACTTAATACATACGGGAACTTCTCTAGAAATTTTGACTCCTCGAAAAGTTCTGACCAGTCGGCTTCGTTCCTTTGGATCCTTTCAATGATCTTATTGGCTGTGGAAGGAGGAAGGAGACATTTCAAATCCTTCTACTTCCAACATCCAGCTAACAGTCACATTCAGATGTGAAATCCACATCATAGATCAATGACCACAAAGCCACATGTGAAGAGTGACGTGAGGTGAGATGGGTGGCAGCATACCCAGGATGATCTCTCCCATGATGACGTTGAGGCTGGTGTGAGTCACGTTAACACAGGTGTTCTGCTCCGGGTAGCAAGGTGTGATGATAGGCATCACGTGCCTGCTGTCACTGACATTCACCTGAAGATGCAGCACAACGCAGCACGGTGAGCACACCTGACGCTGACAGTTTGAAAAACCACATCCCATCCTAGTGAGGTCTTACCATGGGGTTCCACACAGGCAGGTCGAAGTCTAAGTCCGTTCTGACTTTCAGGCAAACTGGGGTGGGCCACTCCCTGAAACACAACACAAGATGTTGCAGGTCAAACACAAACTCATGAACTCAGAGAACTGTGTCATGGGGCCTTTCATGGAAAACTAGACTGCAGTGCATCTGGAGATGTTCGGTCAACAACTCACCACATGGAGTAAACATGAAAAAACTTCATGACCAGGGTGGCTGGTGCAGCATTGGGATAAAGCTGGCACACCCTGGCCACCAGGATGGCCCACGACACACCACCCAAAAAGCCCAGCTTGTTAGAGTAAATGTTGCGTCCTTGAAGGAAATGAGACGATGGCAGAAAAGCTTATTAGCTCCAGTGCACAGTGTTGCTCTGATGTGCAAGAATCCAGAGGAAATTCATTCAAAATGATGGGAAATGTACATAATTACAAAAAGACACAAGTTCAAAGTGATCCATCTGCCTAACCTCTTACAAGCTCAACTAGTTTTGTGTGTTCAACTCACGTTTGGCCCACAGCTTAATGGCCCTCAGAGCCAGACGGAAAGTCTCCTGGCTGGGCACCAGACGAAGTATTTCCATCGAGACACGGTAACCTGTAAAAACACGGAATTACAATAGAAACACAAATATACCAAACAACTGCTGTCAGGACTTGTCAAGAACTCCTTCTGTCATTTTTATTACCGTTGAGACTGCGCACACAAGCTTGTTGCATCTCCCTCAGCAGCCCTGTCCTGAGGATGTTGAGCTTCTCGTGGATGCTGCTCCTGTAGATGGAGGCGTAGACCAGGTCCACCTGAAAAAAGGACAACACAAAAATTAGGAAGACACAAACTATGCAACAAACACATTTTACTCGCCTACAGTCTTGACTCATTTCTCAAGGCAAATTACCTCAATGTCCTCAAATCTGAGTTCTATCAGCGGGACGAATGCCTCCTTCACCACGCGCATCTCTGTCACCTCCTGCTGAGCCCAGAGCCTCTCGGCGAAGGAGGTGAAAAAATGTTGCCGCTCAACAAATGCGGGTCCAACACACAGGCAGTCGATGTCGGATCCTGTCAAAACAGCAGAGGGCCGTATTCCAGAAAAGTATCTCAATGTGTAACAATGACAATGACCTTTCCCGCTTTCTTTCAGGCGAGGCCGCATCGACACATGATGAAGCGCATTTGCGAGGAAAGAAGCTGGTGGTTACCTTTGCTGTGAACTCCCAGGAGGTAAGATCCAAAGGGCACCACCTTGCCCCCGGCCTTTTCCTTAACATCAGCAGGAACACACTAAAAACACAAAATACAAGATGTAAATTGTGTGACCTCATACCAGCATTTGGAAAGGTTCCTTTTAAAGCTAGGAAGATGTCATATTTACAGGTGTTTGAATGATTAAACAAACAATTTCTTACCAGCTCATCGCAAACATCTTGCACCCATTCCCGGAAGAGAGCCTGAAGACGTTCCAGGGTCTTCTCTCTGCGTATCAAGTACAAACATGTTCAAATACATTCACTCCCCTGACAACAACCTCACCGATCCTCCAACAACCACTCCAGCTCAGGGTGGGTCACAAAAATCACAACTCCCTTTATATCTACTGAAATTATTAAAACTTCAAATTAAACAAAGCATCCTACCTCTTCTGGAGCTCATGGTGTTCCTCAAACACTGGATGGCATCTGAGTGTTTCAATTAATTTGCTAGACTGCACCACGTCAGCAACCTCTGGAAAAGCCTCACTGATGGTGGGGACCATCAGCCATGAGGGGGCTTTCTGGAGAGCTGGTTGAGCATGCCTCCTCCGGTTGTGTTCACGTCTAGAAGGAAGCGTTGATATCTATTTATGACACTGACACGAATACATACATACATACATACATATATATATATATATATATATATATATATATATATACATATATATATATATATATATATATATATATATATATATATATATATATACATATGTCTGAGCGCAGAGGGACGGAGCTGGACTCGTGTTTTCGGTCAAGATCTGATACATCAATTTGGCTTCATGATTAACATCATTATTACTGCCAGAAATGTAAACGTCTCTCACTTTATGGAGCAGCAGTAAAATACCACCTTAACACAAAAGAAAGCAAATTCATTCAGTGCTGGTTGTTGCAAACATTTACCTCAGTTAAAGTTGTTCGGCTCAGATAAAAAAAACCAGAATGAAACAAGAAATTAACTCCATCCATGTGGTTTTGAACATGAAACCATTCAAATCAAACAAAAACAATCAATATCTCTAAAATGGAATGAATGTTCAAGATAAAACAAGGTGAAAATATCAAAAAGAAGAGTCAAGCTTTCAGAACGCTACCTTTAGAAGACAATGACAAACTCCTAGCTAGTAAGCTAATAGCATCGACTTTTTTGGCATACTTCGCTAAATGCTTGTAAAGATATAAAACAAAAATTCATAAAAGTTCACAAATTACAACGGGGTGATAATTTACGGCCACCATTACCAAATAAATTGAGAATTCATGACAGCACAGAGGGACTGAGCTGGACTGAAGTCTCCCCTGTGGCGCCAGAGATGCTAACATTTCTCCTGACATGGAGCAACATTACAAACAACTCAAAACAATAAGAAAACACAAGTTACAGCAAACTCATTGAGGGCTTTTTTTATTACAAATATCTTTTGTACCTTAGTCAAGACTTTTTACTCAGGAAAAAAGTGGAGCAAAATATTAAAAAGCACTTACCGAAACATGCTGAGACGAAATGAAGTTTTCAGTCACTGGACGAAGAGAACCAGGTGAAGAAACCCTTCTCAAGAGCAATAATTTAATATTCAGAAATAGTTTTGTGGCACAGCGAGGTCCTGACTCAGAACAAGTGCAGGACCGACAGTTAAAAATGGCGGCAACCTTATATAGGAGCATTGTTCAAGATCAGACGAAGCCGAAATGACGTCATTATGTTGTGACGCAGTGACGTCATTAACCCGCCCACTAAGGTGAAGATTGGTTTCCTGAAATACGCCCACGAAATGAGGCTGAGTACTTTTCCTACTATCTTTTCCCTTTCATAGTATATTTAACTGAAATTCCAGGAACATTTTTCAAGGGTTGTTCTTTGAGAAAACCTACATGACATGTGAGGAAGACCTGTATTTTCTAATTTATTGTGAAATATAATAAAATGAAGCTTCAAACAAAGGAGTCTTTATTCATTGTCTGCTGTCCCCAACAAATTATTTGAAAATGTCATTATATAATTGAAAAAAAACATTTGTTTTTATTCCTATCTGGATTTTTTTATAGTAATTTTTTGCTACACTAAAAGCACTGATCAATATCTGAAATTCGTAAACTGGGTCCAGTTTTTACCATGTATTGCTTTTGTTTGGAATCTTATAATATCATCCACAGAGTGGCAGCAAACGTTTTCTGATCAAATAACAGAAATCCAAGAGTTCACTTTAAATATATTTTTTCAATTGTTGTTCTTTTCAGTGAAGAGAGACAATCAGTGGCGTCATCAGTCTAAGTTTGAGAGTAACAGCTTGAGAAAAGTTGTTTGTTTTTGTTGTCAATGCAGTAGAACTTTATCATTTATTTAGGGCAAGAGAAGGTACAAAGAATGGTGTGGATATATTTTTCATACAAAATCATTTGTGACAGTAGAATTCTGTAGCCTCTATTTCTACGTCTTCGGTGTCTCATTCAACTGTCTGTTACAGAAGAAAACATGTTTTGTTGCTTCTTATGTTTAAAATGTGGACACTATCTTGAATTTTGCTCATTTTTGAATCAATTTTCATTATTTGTTGACTATGAATGGAATTGCAGTTTTATAATAGCCAAATATATTGCATACAGCAACATTCATTTTATTTTTATCTCAATCAAATATATTCTGAATGTGTGTTTATGCTTCTTAGTAAAGTTATCCTGCGTAAATAACAACACTGGTTCACATCTCCAGCACTTCAGGACATGCAGAGAAATTCAGCGTGAGATCATATAACATCCATTAGTAGCCACAAATTCTTGTAAAGAATCTCTATAGTAATGTATAAAAGTGACTGCTGTCACAGACCTCTCTGGATTTTCAAGGTGAAAGCGTAGAAACCTCTAAGTGCCATCAGGAACAAAACATTAGCCAAGCAAAGTCATGCTTTTTTCTCTCCAACACTGGGAGGCACTTTACTGTATTTATGTTTACTTAAAAACAGTAAATTGATGATGAGAGCAGACATGCCCTGTGACCCTGATTCACTTCCACGTCAGTATGTTGTGACGCAGTGACGTCATTAACCCGCCCACTAAGGTGAAGATTGGTTTCCTGAAATACGCCCACGAAATGAGGCTGAGTACTTTTCCTACTATCTTTTCCCTTTCATAGTATATTTAACTGAAATTACAGGAACATTTTTCAAGGGTTGTTCTTAGAGAAAATGTGCACGACATGTGAGGAAGACCTGTATTTTCTAATTTATTGTGAAATATAATAAAATAAATTCATTGTCTGCTGTCCCCAATAATTTATTTGAAAACGTCATTATCTATTTACTAAGTACTTAAAAAAATATTTGTTTTTATTCCTGTCTTGATTTTTTTTAATGTATTTATTTATTTTGGATAGATATTTGGATACTTTTAGGTTTAAAGGTTGAAAAGTTTTGGGTCTATTGGCAGACTCACCTGCCAGGATGGAAACCTGGGAGTGAAATGAGTCGGTCATTGTCATCAGATATTCAGCCTCCATGTTTCATCCCAAAAAAAACAACAACCCCTAAATGTCATTCTTGATGTGTCAGTGTAAAGGTTATAGTGAGTCAAGACACATAAAAGATATCAATAAATAATTCAACTTTTTGTCTGTATGCATATGGATTATCTCACATCAGCAATAATGATGATATATTTAACGATTCATCCTGTCTTTCTCATAGCAAAGTGACGACAAACTTTTTATAATTGTTTTTTTAAAATAGAATTAATCTTGATTTCCAACTTTATTCTGTAATTTCAATCATTGTGGAAAATAAGCCTTTGTAAAAAGGCTTCTAGGTTTTGTTAGGGAAGCGTGGCTGTTTTTTTCTTTCCATTGAAAAGGTAATAAAATGAAACTTTTTTTTCCACAAATGTACTCTAGTTTCTCATTTAATTTTTTAACTATTCATGTGTGACGACCCAAACATACGAATCCAATGCTAAATCTCAATACTGATTCACGATTCCTTTGTTTTTTTAATCAAACGCATTTCATGTGAAATTAACATGACTTTTAGCTGCGTTTACAGGAACGTTCGACAACAGTTTGGTCGCTTTTTGTGCCAAGCAAACATTGAAAGTGGAACAAAAGGTAACATCACATCCTGTGTTAAAATCAAACAAGGTGACACAAGGTAGTAAACATACATGTCCTCCATGTTGGCTGCCTCCTTCTTCCAAATCCCATTGGTCGTCAAAGCCAACAAAATTATCTGCAACAAAGTTTTCGCGACATTAAACGTTGAATTTATAAGGTCATTGTTTTTGGTGTGTCAGCAAGTGATTAAATGCTCCTGTTGAGGAAATATTGAGTCTTTGAGAACACTCATCGAGGACGAGAATGCTGGAAATGGTTCAAAAGCACGACATAAACTTGCACAGATTACAGTATGTGTTGGCCCTGCGATGGACTGGCGACCTGTCCAAGGTGAACCCCGCCTCTCACCCGTAGACGCTGGGATAGGCTCCAGCCCCCCCACGACCCCTAAAAGGAATAAGCAGAAGACAGTGGATCCTGCTCTTGGCCCCTCCCCTGTCCCAAAGCACTCACAGGCGGCCCTGTCCTTGTGTAGCAGACTGTCCCTCTCAGCTGCAGCAAGAGCAGTGGATGTCCACCCCTCTGCATCCAGAGGAAGTGACAAATGTATTGACTTTTTCAGGTCTTGTGAACACGTTACTCCGTTCCCCAGTTCATGTCCTTAATGAGCAGCTGGTCCACCCCCCCCCCCCCCAAAAAGAAAAAGTTCATTTGTAAGTCTAAACATACTTAAGATGTTTTCACACACTTGTCTGTCTCCAATGATGAGAATCCTTCATCTACCACATAAAGTCCATTATATATAAATTCATTATTATGCAAATGAACTGATGATGTCATCTAGCGATGTCTGGCTACTATTGGGACAGCCAATAGCTGCTTTTTGGGATTTGGAATTGATTGTTCCCACCACATGAATACAGTTTAGCCAAAGGTTTGTCAAAATCATTGCATTGAATGTTCATAGCAAAATTAGCATCCAGTGAACAGTTGTTATCAGAATAAATACTTGTGGTTTTTATTGGCATAACTTTCAGCTTGCATGCAAAAAGAGGGTCACAGTCAATTTAAATCCAGAAGTCAGTTTTTATTTCATATAAATTAGACAGTTGCACAAATGAAAATGAAAGGAAAATGGTTTAAAAAAAACATTCTCCACTCCAAAGCTTCTTAAAGGTCATTTTAATGTTTAAGGGTGGTGCTGAGGAGGACCCCCTGATCCTCCCTGTCATGGCTGCCATGATGTTTTCTTGTGGTGCTGTGGTTCTTCTGATGAAGGGCGGCATGTTTGCTGTCTCAGGCTCCACCAAATATCTTCTTTAGGATGCCAAAATATGGCCTTTTCAGGACTCCATCTTCCCCGGCATTGGTGACACAAGGGTTTCTTGTGCCGCATCACTTCAAGTAAAGGGCCCCATCGTCCTTCTACCGAATGGTGGGACGATGTACCCGGCAGAGGACGCAGTGACCCTTCGTCACATCAGTGCCACAATTCTTTAAATAGGGAACAGCCCAGGCTTTTGTGTTTGGCTCTGTGCTTCCTGCACAGAGCATCAGGATCCATCCTTCAAAACATGTAGCAAATTCTCTGGTCGTATTAGAATTCAGGGGCAGGGGTTGGCCTCCGGATCTTAGCCTGGCTGGCACCGCAGTTCACGCACGACTTGTGAAATAATTATTGTGCAGTGAAATAATGTTGCTTGGGGCAGGGCATGGCTCCCACATCATATCACCCTATCGCTGGCACCATAGTACCCAAGGTACTTCCTACCAAGGTTGGTGAAGTAGTTCTCTTCAGCAGCACTGGTGCTTGGGGCAGGTGTCGGCCTCCAGACCCTTCTCTCCATGGCACTGCTGTTCATGGTGCGGCGATGGACCTGGCAGAGGACGCAGTGACCCTTTGTCACATCAGTGCCGCAATTCTTGACGTAGGGAACAGCCCGAGCTCTTGTGTAAAGCTTGGCTCTGTGCTTCCTGCACAGAGCATCGGGATCAATCTTTGAGAACAGGTGGCAAATTCTCCTGTGGTAGGAGAATTCAGGGGCAGGGGTTTGCCTCCGGATCTTAGCCTGCCTGGTGCAGCAGTTCACTCCATGCCTGGCAAAATAATCATTTTGCCTTGCAGCACTGGTGCTCGGGGCAGGGGTCGGCCTCCAGATCCTTCTCTCCCTGGCACTGCTGTTCGTGGTGCGACGATGTACGTGGCAGAGGAAGCTGTGACCCTTCGTCACATCAGTGCCGCAATTCTTGACGTAAGGAACAGCCCGAGCTCTTGTGTAATGCTTGGCTCTGTGCTTCCTGCACAGAGCATCGGGATCGATCTTTGAGAACAGGTGGCAAATTCTCCTGTGGTAGGAGAATTCAGGGGCAGGTGTCGGCCTCCAGATCCTTCTCTCCCTGGCACGGCTGTTCATGGTGCGGCGATGTACCTGGCAGAGGAAGCTGTGACCGTTCGTCACATCAGTGCCGCAATTCTTGACGTAAGGAACAGCCCGAGCCTTTGTGTAATGCTTGGCTCTGTGCTTTCTGCACAGAGCATCAGGATCAATCTTTGAGAACAGGTGGCAAATTCTCCTGTGGTAGGAGAATTCAGGGGCAGGGGTCAGGCTCCGGATCTTAGCCTGCCTGGTGCAGCAGTTCACTCCATAATTATTTTGCCTTGCAGCATTGGTGCTCGGGGCAGGAGTTGGTCTCCAGACAATGTCCTCCATGGCACCGTAGTTGCTGCTATGCTGGACAGCGGATGGCTCCCAGATCATGTCCATAACCTCATTGCTTGCACTGTAGTATCTTTGGAGCTGGGACTGGACCAGATACCTCACAAAGGAACTCATAATGGGGCTTCAAAAGTCTCTGCTGGTGCTGAATTGTCTTCCACTTGCTCTCAGTTTTGTCTGGTCCCAACTTGCTCTCACGTTACTAGTTGTGTTCTTTCTTTCTATATATTTGTTCTCTCACCAATTCTACATTCAGTCATGTCTTCTGCTGTCATGTCAAGATGACAGTCACAAGCCAGAATGTCTTTCTGTGATCTCGTGGACTGAGACTTAGCAGGCTGTGTTCTCGTGAGGGTCAGAATTCAACCTTCATCTTGAGTTGAGAATTACAACGCTCCCATTTTATGTGCGCATTTTTTATTTTAAGTCCAGGCCAAGAAAAGCCATCTTTTTTTGTAATTAAATTTGTAATGATGCTGTCTTGTGATAATGGGTAAATATCTTGTTGTTGTGATCCTGGATTAATTCTTCTGGCTGTTTCAACATGTTCAAGTTCATTTTCCCTTCATGGCAAAATATATTTTATGAGGACTAAAATTTTCTGGCCTCAATCAGAATGTGTGCATTTTGTTTTCATCAACATTTTTTCTCAGCTCTGTAAGTTTTGAAAACTATGTGGGGAACTCGTTAAACTCGTAAAGTATGCATTTCTGTGTGCAAACTAGTGAGGGGCGTGGGTGCATGTCAGGATATTTTGCCACCAACACAGAATCCACACTTTAGTCATGTGATGAGATGGCTTCTCTGCTCATGATGTTAACGGACAAAATGCGAATTGAAAGAGTGACACAAATGTGTTTATGAACAAAACACATGTCTCCAGTAGACTTTGATCCAACATTTGAAGGTCACAGGGAAACTCATTTGCCTCTCGTGCTGCCAGTTCAACCCACTTTGGCAGGTGACCCACTCAGTCACCTCAGTTTCAACTTTGTTTTGAATATTCCATTGTGGATGCAGAGGAATGTGGACAAAATGTCCTTTGTCAGAAGAGGGATTCGAATTCACACCTCCAGGAGAGACTGGGGGCACCTTCCTTCATTTATCAGTTAATTACCACTTCAACAAACATGCCACATAACAACCCAGTCTCATGTCAAAACGTGAAAAGGCTACGTTTGTCCACAGTGCAAAACGTATCAGTTCTACAATAAAGGCCTCAATATTGTGAAATGTGTACGTTTTTTCCCTGTTCGTTTCTATTGGAACGCTGGTAGGTCATGTGACTCTTTAATGCGGGCCTCTCAAAACACAAACGTGGCGGCCGCTCCTGTCATTTTCGGAGGAAAGTGCCTGATTCCAAGATAGTTTTGATTTAATAAAGCATTCAGATGACATTTCTAGCGAGAAATATACATTTTGTTTTCATAATATTCGCTCAGTTCTTATGTATAACCTTTGGTTTGTTCGTTATTACGATGAATCTTTCACCTCTCTGCTGTTGCTATGGTGGTTGCTAAGGACGCCATTACAGGACGAGCGTCATTCCAAGATAGGTTTGATTTTAAAAAGCATTTTCAGGACATTTCTGGCATTTCTGCAGTTGTTATGGTTAAAACCACGGAAACCTAAATGGCATTTATGTTCTTGTATTTTGTCGTTACATTGTGTCGTTATCTGAGTTGATCATATATTTGTGTGATTGTTGACTAATAAAAATAATATGAAACGTATTGACCCAGGAATTACCATCAAAATATAAAATAGCTACGCTTGTTTGTTGTTGTTTGTGTGATTGTTGACTACAGCTGTTCAATGAAAATAATATGAAAGTGTGCCAGGAATTCCATATATCCGCTCCCCCCCCCCCGTTCTTCCGTGAAAAATGCGGAAGTTGTCGCTCACTCCGAGGAAAAAGAAACAAACATTTTTAATTCTTTATCTTTTGATTTATAACACAATCAAAAAATTAATTGAATTTCTGGATGTTTATTCAACCTACAGGCTGCACGGTGGTGCAGTGGTCAGCACTGTGGCCTCACAGCAAGAAGGTTCCGGGTTCGAGTCCTGGCTCGGGCGCGGGATCTTTCTGTGTGAGTCTCCATGTTCTCCCTGTTCCTGTGTGGGTTCTCTCTGGTACTCCGACTTCCTCCCAACGTCCAAAGACATGCAATTGGGGACGAGGCGGATTGGATTCTCTAAAAATTGACCGTAGGTATGAATGTGAGTGTGAATGGTTGTTCGTCTCTGTATGTCGGCCCTGCGTTGGACTGGCGACCTGTCCAGGGCGAACCCCGCCTCTTGCCCGTAGATGCTGGGATAGGCTCCACCCCCCCTGCGACCCTTACTAGTAAGGAATAAGTGGAAGATGACGATGGATGGATGGATTCAACCTCCAAAGTACATCTGTAACCATTATAGATCTAACAATCAACATTAAGAATATAAACAATGATTCAAACTAATGGGCGCGGTCTGCTGACGTCACATCCCTCACAGAGGCTAACTCATGCACTCAGAGGTGGCCTTTCAGTTCCATCATTTCACGCTATAATTACAGATTTGTTATTGAGTGGAACAAACCACACTTATGTCTGGGTTAATCAAGGATATGATTAAAGAAATCCAAACTATTTGGCAAGTTAAATGTATCCTAACTGTCCTTCATATATTGTGCTGGTAATGTCATGTAATTTCTTTTCAAATGTAACTTTTTTTCGTTCTGATGTGTGTATTTTTACTGCTCCAACAAAGCTGTTCCTCTTCTGGGGTAAATCAGTCATTCAGGCAATCAATAACTGACCGTCTCTGATGCTGTACAGTAGGTATAGCAGTACAACAACACTTTGATCCTTCCTTAAAAAATAAATAATTGATATTAAGCTTTGTTTCAAACAATCGTCATTGATCAGGAAATGAGGCCTGATGGGCTGAAATAGCAGGCTTTGTGCTGTTCAGTGACACCTGCTATAAAAAGGAGTCAAGGCGGTCTTAAAGATGTGAAAATGTTCCCAAAGATCATTCTTCATTTTTGTCCTGAACAAGATTGGTTTCAGGCCTTTTTTCAAAGGAGCTCCAAAAGGCTCACTTAACCCTTTGAGGCCTGGCTGAGACATGAGGCCTGTTGACCTTTGACCCTGTTGTTCTTTTGCTCTCATTTGGCCTCTACGGTGGATACAGACCTGAAACTTGAACTGTGAGGCCTGTAAAATGGATAAAATCATAATCTGGTGGAATAACTCTATAACCCCCTCCCAAACAGGAAGTAGCTTCAGAAAGGAGGTGGGGCTTCAAAGTTTTCAATATTGGTTTCTGGCAGAGATGTGAACTCATCCCAGAAATCTCATCTCATTTGGAGCAACTTTGACCAAATTATGATGCTTCATTGATAGACTTTACTGGACTTTGCCACGCCCTTTACGGACAGCAGGAAGGACTTAGGGGGGTCAAACCAGCACAGATGCGATCCTTATGGAGGACAGAACAACATACGAAAACGTGACACTGTAACGACTCTATTCCGCGAGGTGAAAGATTCATCGTAATAATGAACAAACCAAAGATTATACACAAGAACTGAGCGAAGATTATGAAAACAAAATGAAAAACACAGGGCAGCCAGTAGTGAGGCAACTGATGCTAGCAGGATAGAACGAATGCTACTTTTGCTCTATGTAACAAATTTGTGAGATGGGTCATAGAAATGTAAGTAGAACAGGGTTTCCTGAAACCATATTTATGTTCATCCATCCATTTTCTCATCCTGTTAAGGGTGGCGGGGGGGCTGGAGCCTATCCCAGCAGCCTTCAGGTGAGAGGCGGGGTTCACCCTACAGGTCAACAGTCCATCACAGGACCAACACATAGAGACAGACAACCATTCACACTCACAGTCACACCTACGGTCAATTTAGAGTATCAATCAGCCTCGTCCCCTCTTGATGTCTTTGGACAGTGGGAGGAAGCTGGAGTACCAGAGAGAACCCACACAGGAACAGGGAGAACATGCAGACTATAGACAGAAAGATCCTGTGCTGGAGCCGGGACTGGAACCTGGAACCTTCTTGATGTGAGGCCACAGTGCTGACCACTGCACTGCTGACCGGATGTGAATCACCGTGTGAACCAGAGGAGTAATCATGGCCTGGGGGAGTACTCATCTGCTCTGGGGGAGTACTCATCTGCTCTGGGGGAGTACTCATCTGCTCTGGGGGAGTACTCATCTGCTCTGGGGGAGTACTCATCCTGTCTTTCTCCGAGTGGAGGTAAAAAGACAATGCTGCCAAGCCTGGAGGTGGTTGTTGGGCTTCATGGGTCATCATTGGATGAATCATTGTCTGACCTGGAGGGTTAATCCTGGACTGAATGAGTACTACCCTGAATCTGATGAATACTCCCCCTATTAGATGGCAGTTCTCTGAGGAGGATGAATAATGCTCAGGTTTCGGATGAACATCAGCTCATCAGCTCGTGAACATCCGATGGGTAATCCTGAAAGTTACACAGATCCGCTTTGAGGCCATCATCTAAAACCAGCTGAGTCCACTGCTCTGTTGAGGGCGGTTCATTCAAAGAGTGCCCTCACAACTACAGTGACCAAGGAACCGAGAAAGGAACGCAGAGCTCATCAGAGCTTTTTTGGCCGCGCACCCCCGTCTTTATTCAAACTGGGTCGACGCACCCCCAGTTATGAGTACCTGTACTTTCTCAGTGGATACACACAATCCAATGGAGCTTATATGTAAACCATTCAGGCAAAGCTTTTAAGGGACCCAAATTTGTCCAATAACAGTCTGTATTCATCCAAAATAGCACTGAAGCAAGCCTTTGCTCGGTTCTGCATCAGCCTCTCTGAGTAAAGTGTTTCTACTGTCAGCCTTCATCAGCAGTGGAATGAATGACTCAATACACGTGAGCCTTTTAGTACTTTTCCCCCATTGGCTCCTTACCCTGCTACTTAAAGTCATCAAGTTGGATCTTTCACATATATTTAAGTCTAAAAAAGTAAAGTATAATGACTGTATATATACTGTGTAACTCCTCTCACTCTGCGGTATGGAGGCAGTATCTTGAAGCAGTACTGAGACCTTTACTTCAGTAAATCAGAGCACTGATTCCAAAACTCGTTATTTTTGAGGACACTCCTTACTCATGAAGGTAAACACTACTGTTTGTAACATACAGAGGTGCAGGTTTAGTACCTCCATGAACATCCATGAGAGTGGAAAAGAGGCTAATGTCTTTCCACTGTTGGAGCAAAGAAGGGGGAGGGTCGATAAAATGATGAGCTTTGGACGTTAAAGCTTCCTAAACGACCAGAATCTGTATTTAAGGATATATTTTTGAGAGGTTGGAAAAAGTGGTGGCGTAGCGACAACAATGGGAGGCAGAAGTTGAAATCTCACGGAAGAACTCAATACTGCTGAGACTCCATACTGATGCAAATCATGTGAATATTTTACAAGTGGCGGTGGATTGTTGGTCCACGGGAGAACCCACACTCACAAATGAGAAGCCCTACGCCTGCAACACCTGTGGGAAAAGATTTGCTCACCAGTCAACACTAGGAGCGCACATGAGGATCCACGCAGGTGAGAAACCTGATGTCGCTGTGGGAAAAGTTACAATTGTATGACTCACGTAACAAAAAAACACCTTCATATTCACACAGGTGAGAAGCCCGACACTGCTAAACATGAGTCAACACGTTTGTGGGCACTGATTGAGTCCACGTGAGAAGACGCTGCTCCAGGATCTCTGATGGAATTAAAGAGGAATTGCTTCTTTTTGCCCTGCTGTCAGTTTTTGTTTTCAAATCTCTTTATATTTATTTATATTTGTGCAATTCATGCAATTATTTTAAAATGAAAACAAGTGAACTGACAATCAGGTTTCCTACTGCTGCCTCTGACCTGTTCCCCTGCAGAACACCAGTCACATGAAGTAGATGTGGTGATAGTCAGTAAACTGGAAACATCTGACAGAAAACACTATCAGAATCTGATCAACTTATGGAATAATTGAATACAATTATGATTAAAAAACACGTTTAAATAAGACTAAAGAAGAAATAGCAATAAACCAACAAAGAGCTGCAACACTCTCCCCGTCAGGGAATCGAACCCCGGTCTTCTGCCTGACGGCAGACGTACTGACCACTGTACTAACAGGGACTTTGTGTTGCGCGCATCTACTTCGCGGTTTTTTACTTTTTAATCGCTGCAGCGGGGCTCGCTAAAAATTACGACTAAATTTGCAGGGCTGTTCGAGATTTGTTTTTTTGGGTGCCACATTTGGAACGTTATGGTTCGCTGAAAAAAGAATTGCCTGAATTAAACCGGAATATCGAGTCATGGAAACACGTTAATCGGAAAAAAGCCCCTTAACAGTTGCCTACAACTGTGCAGCTGCAGCTGATGAGAGCAGTGTGTTTACATACAACCCAGAGGTCGAGGTGTGCAAATCTAAACATCTATGAAGTAGTGATTACATAAAGAAGTGATTTTTCTAAATGCACTGGAGACGATTTGTTAGCTATTCTTTTTACTTTGACGCCTTCGCATTCCAGTTGACGAGTTGAGTACAACTTGCAAGAACCACAGGTTTAGTGATGTTGCTTAGCGACCACCCCAAAGTGAAACAAATACGAACGTTAACCTGAATACGAACGTTAACCTGAATACGAACGTTAACCTGAATACGAACGTTAACCCCAATAAGAACGTTAACCTGAATACGAACGTTAACCTGAATAAGAACGTTAACCTGAATACGAACGTTAACCCCAATAAGAACGTTAACCTGAATACGAACGTTAACCTGAATAAGAACGTTAACATGAATACGAACGTTAACCTGAATACGAACGTTAACCCCAATAAGAACGTTAACCTGAATACGAACGTTAACCTGAATACGAACGTTAACCCCAATAAGAACGTTAACCTGAATACGAACGTTAACCTGAATACGAACGTTAACCCCAATAAGAACGTTAACCTGAATACGAACGTTAACCTGAATAAGAACGTTAACATGAATACGAACGTTAACCTGAATACGAACGTTAACCCCAATAAGAACGTTAACCTGAATACGAACGTTAACCTGAATACGAACGTTAACCTATCGCGTACGTGTAAATGTAGACATTGTGATGTGTCACGTCGCATCGGGAAATTTATAAAAATGACGGTGGAATTGACATCACTTCTAGAAAATGGCTCCTGCATCAACGCAAAATGCAACATTTTCCAGGTTTTGGAGGGGGGAGACGAACTGACTGACGACTTTTCGGTACTAAAGTGCGGGAATGCGGAAAATACGGAAGCTAATGCGTATTTCGCAGAGTTCGGCTGATTTTCCATTAATTTACGCAAAGATTTTCTGGAGGGTCTGGAAAAGTAGAAACAAGAGAGTAATATTAGACACATGATACTAAATGACAATTAAAATGATCAACAGTGATGAACTAAACACAATCAAACTGTATAGAAAGAATAAATAGAAGGAAAAAAGTAATTGCCTGGTTGAGTCTTCACTCGAATCCGTAAAGCGCGTTGAACAATTCCTCCTGCAAGACAAAGAAAAAAGGTTTGAAAGATCAAGTTGAAAACAGCACGTAAACTAACAGTTGCATGAAAACTCCGACCAAACAAAATCTCAAAGCAAGATTATGTTTTTCCAACTGCAACTTTAAAAGGGTGTCAAAGACAGTTTGATGGACCTCATAAGCTCTCTGCTTCTCTGCCTCGCCGTCATTTGAGGGGGGCTTCTTCTTCCCTCCCAGCTTCCCATGGCGAGGCTCCGATCTGAAGGTGGCAGGCCTCTGGGGGGTCTCCTCAGCCAGACTTTGGACAGCATAGTCCTGCCAGTGAACGCAAGGTGTCGGCTGAGGATAATGCTTCTCCTCGCTGACCCTCACCCAGAAAAGCTCTTCCCTCCTGAAAAAGCCAAGCGAGAGCCTCATTCCCTCGTCCAGAGGGACCCTGCGGCGCTCAGCCTCGCTGTAGACTGCAACAGCACAACACAATCAGATGATTTACAATCTTTGTTGCACACGACACTGCTTCATCTTTCGGAAAAACACAAAGAGACCAAGAACCATAGTTGCAGAAGGTTTTGATGGTGTAGTCCAGCTGCTTGTCGAGGAAATGGGGGTACTCCGTCAGCATAAGTCCCATCAGCCACTTGGTGCTCACTTCTCCACTGAAACAGACAGAAAAAGAGGGCAACGGGTCAACACACACTTCGCCTCAAATATTACAAACACATTTAAATATTTTTAGCAGTAGTATTTTTATAGTCAGTAATCTATGAATTCATCCAAGAGAACTGCCTGCTACGATCAAAATGGAACAGAATACTTTAGCGTTCTTACTTGCTGTTGAGTCCGGAGAAGGACTGGGTGTTCACGTGGGCCACGGAGATATCAGGAACTAAATCCACTCCTTCCAGGAGGATCCGGATCTTGGACTCGATGAAGCCCATCCTGAGGGAGGGAAAATACCATAAATTACTGCAGCAGCTGGAGATCGAAGTTTTAAACAGTTTGCTCTCTCAAAGAACATCAGTCAGCAGATGATCTACAGGACGGTCCCCATTATTCCACTTAGGCTGCTTTTCTGTTCTGTCTACTCACCACTCGTGATGCTCCTCCTCCATCTTTGTACTGGCCTCCACCACAAGGTAGAACCTTGAAACACAACAGACAGAAGCACGGTGACATAGTTCTTAACCCTCCAACACAACTTCAACTCATACTCTGTATGTGTATGCAAGTGTGTGTTCTGGACACGGCAATCCGATTTTGAATCGTTCAGCAACTTAATACATACGGGAACTTCTCGAGAAATTTTGACTCCTCGAAAAGTTCTGACCAGTCGGCTTCGTTCCTTTGGATCCTTTCAATGATCTTATTGGCTGTGGAAGGAGGAAGGAGACATTTCAAATCCTTCTACTTCCAACATCCAGCTAACAGTCACATTCAGATGTGAAATCCACATCATAGATCAATGACCACAAAGCCACATGTGAAGAGTGACGTGAGGTGAGATGGGTGGCAGCATACCCAGGATGATCTCTCCCATGATGACGTTGAGGCTGGTGTGAGTCACGTTAACACAGGTGTTCTGCTCCGGGTAGCAAGGTGTGATGATAGGCATCACGTGCCTGCTGTCACTGACATTCACCTAAAGATGCAGCAGAACGCAGCACGGTGAGCACACCTGACGCTGACAGTTTGAAAAACCACATCCCATCCTAGTGAGGTCTTACCATGGGGTTCCACACAGGCAGGTCGAAGTCTAAGTCCGTTCTGACTTTCAGGCAAACTGGGGTGGGCCACTCCCTGAAACACAACACAAGATGTTGCAGGTCAAACACAAACTCATGAACTCAGAGAACTGTGTCATGGGGCCTTTCATGGAAAACTAGACTGCAGTGCATCTGGAGATGTTCGGTCAACAACTCACCACATGGAGTAAACATGAAAAAACTTCATGACCAGGGTGGCTGGTGCAGCATTGGGATAAAGCTGGCACACCCTGGCCACCAGGATGGCCCACGACACACCACCCAAAAAGCCCAGCTTGTTAGAGTAAATGTTGCGTCCTTGAAGGAAATGAGACGATGGCAGAAAAGCTTATTAGCTCCAGTGCACAGTGTTGCTCTGATGTGCAAGAATCCAGAGGAAATTCATTCAAAATGATGGGAAATGTACATAATTACAAAAAGACACAAGTTCAAAGTGATCCATCTGCCTAACCTCTTACAAGCTCAACTAGTTTTGTGTGTTCAACTCACGTTTGGCCCACAGCTTAATGGCCCTCAGAGCCAGACGGAAAGTCTCCTGGCTGGGCACCAGACGAAGTATTTCCATCGAGACACGGTAACCTGTAAAAACACGGAATTACAATAGAAACACAAATATACCAAACAACTGCTGTCAGGACTTGTCAAGAACTCCTTCTGTCATTTTTATTACCGTTGAGACTGCGCACACAAGCTTGTTGCATCTCCCTCAGCAGCCCTGTCCTGAGGATGTTGAGCTTCTCGTGGATGCTGCTCCTGTAGATGGAGGCGTAGACCAGGTCCACCTGAAAAAAGAACAACACAAAAATTAGGAAGACACAAACTATGCAACAAACACATTTTACTCGCCTACAGTCTTGACTCATTTCTCAAGGCAAATTACCTCAATGTCCTCAAATCTGAGTTCTATCAGCGGGACGAATGCCTCCTTCACCACGCGCATCTCTGTCACCTCCTGCTGAGCCCAGAGCCTCTCGGCGAAGGAGGTGAAAAAATGTTGCCGCTCAACAAATGCGGGTCCAACACACAGGCAGTCGATGTCGGATCCTGTCAAAACAGCAGAGGGCCGTATTCCAGAAAAGTATCTCAATGTGTAACAATGACAATGACCTTTCCCGCTTTCTTTCAGGCGAGGCCGCATCGACACACGATGAAGCGCATTTGCGAGGAAAGAAGCTGGTGGTTACCTTTGCTGTGAACTCCCAGGAGGTAAGATCCAAAGGGCACCACCTTGCCCCCGGCCTTTTCCTTTACATCAGCAGGAACACACTAAAAACACAAAATACAAGATGTAAATTGTGTGACCTCATACCAGCATTTGGAAAGGTTCCTTTTAAAGCTAGGAAGATGTCATATTTACAGGTGTTTGAATTATTAAACAAACAATTTCTTACCAGCTCATCGCAAACATCTTGCACCCATTCCCGGAAGAGAGCCTGAAGACGTTCCAGGGTCTTCTCTCTGCGTATCAAGTACAAACATGTTCAAATACATTCACTCCCCTGACAACAACCTCACCGATCCTCCAACAACCACTCCAGCTCAGGGTGGGTCACAAAAATCACAACTCCCTTTATATCTACTGAAATTATTAAAACTTCAAATTAAACAAAGCATCCTACCTCTTCTGGAGCTCATGGTGTTCCTCAAACACTGGATGGCATCTGAGTGTTTCAATTAATTTGCTAGACTGCACCACGTCAGCAACCTCTGGAAAAGCCTCACTGATGGTGGGGACCATCAGCCATGAGGGGGCTTTCTGGAGAGCTGGTTGAGCATGCCTCCTCCGGTTGTGTTCACGTCTAGAAGGAAGCGTTGATATCTATTTATGACACTGACACTAATACATACATATATATATGTAGCATAGTTAAAAAGGTTTTGGTTAAATCCCGCTAAATTGGACAACTGTGCCACCTGCTGTTCACAATTTGTACCTGCAAGAGATAGTAACCGCAAGGATTTATGGGTATTCCTCAAAGCGACGGAGGAATTTTCACGAAGTAACGTATCTGGAATGTCGGTGGACAAAAACAATGTTAACTAAATAGAAAAGCATATAAAAGTTAAGCTGGCTTTATTTGGTTAGTCACTATCTTTTTTTGAGTAAATTCGCCATGTTTTTATTTATTTGTTTTATGTGTTTTAATCGTCAGTCAGAGAATATCCTTTCGGGCTAGCCAGCTAGTATTAACACGATGCTGCCTTTCCAACAGAGCATGCGCTGTGTCCAAGCGTGATGACATTCCATGTGGTTATCTTTTTGTCATAAATGCAGGTACGTTATAGTATATTACAGGGTGTCTTAATGTTTTAGAAGTGTTTTTGATGTTCTTAATTGTAATTAAAATGCAAATTTGTTATGAGATAAAAATGGTAAAGAAAAAGATAACAGTCCAGTGTCAAGATCCAATATAAAATATCTGTTTTATGTTATGTGTAATTTTTATTTCTGCAATTTTCATAGACTATACTATACTATACGATCACTGTGTATGGGTATTCCAAATAGCGACGGAGGAATTTTCACGAGAGCATGCGCTGTGTCCAAGCGTGATGACATTCCATGTGGTTATCTTTTTGTCACAAATGCAGATGGAATAAACCTGCTGTTACCACAACCCTGCGCACTTCGAGAGTCTTTTATGCATATAGAAGACATCACACTGAGGTCACACATATATATATATATATATATATATATATATATATATATATATATATATATATATACATATATCTGTGCGCAGAGGGACGGAGCTGCACTCGTGTTTTCGGTCAAGATCTGATCCATCAATTTGGCTTCATGATTAACATCATTATTACTGCCAGAAATGTAAACCTTTCTCACTTTATTGAGCAGCAGTAAAATACCACCTTAACACAAAAGAAAGCAAATTCATTCAGTGCTGGTTGTTGCAAACATTTACCTCAGTTAAAGTTGTTCAGCTCAGAAAAAAAACCCAGAATGAAACAAGAAATTAACTCCATCCATGTGATTTCGAACATGAAACCATTCAAATAAAAAAAAACAATCAATATCTCCAAAATGGAATGAATGTTCAAGAAAAAACAAGGTGAAAATATCAAAAAGAAGAGTCAAGCTTTCAGAACGCTACCTTTAGAAGACAATGACAAACTCCTAGCTAGTAAGCTAATAGCATCGACTTTTTTGGCATACTTCGCTAAATGCTTGTCAAGATATAAAACAAAATTCATAAAAGTTCACAAATTACAACGGGGTGATAATTTACGGCCACCATTACCAAATAAATTGAGAATTCATGACAGCACAGAGGGACTGAGCTGGACTGAAGTCTCCCCTGTGGCGCCAGAGATGCTAACATTTCTCCTGACATGGAGCAACATTACAAACAACTCAAAACAATAAGAAAACACAAGTTACAGCAAACTCATTGAGGGCTTTTTTATTACAAATATCTTTTGTACCTTAGTCAAGACTTTTTACTCAGGAAAAAAGTGGAGCAAAATATTAAAAAGCACTTACCGAAACATGCAGAGACGAAATGAAGTTTTCAGTCACTGGACGAAGAGAACCAGGTGAAGAAACCCTTCTCAAGAGCAATAATTTAATATTCAGAAATAGTTTTGTGGCACAGC
This sequence comes from Aulostomus chinensis, assembly GCF_037954235.1. Taxonomy (NCBI): domain Eukaryota; kingdom Metazoa; phylum Chordata; class Actinopteri; order Syngnathiformes; family Aulostomidae; genus Aulostomus; species Aulostomus chinensis. Next base: position 17,708,572 of record NC_141330.1, on the reverse strand, counting down.
GAGGTCCTGACTCAGAACAAGTGCAGGACCGACAGTTAAAAATGGCGGCAACCTTATATAGGAGCATTGTTCAAGATCAGACGAAGCCGAAATGACGTCATTATGTTGTGACGCAGTGACGTCATTAACCCGCCCACTAAGGTGAAGATTGGTTTCCTGAAATACGCCCACGAAATGAGGCTGAGTACTTTTCCTACTATCTTTTCCCTTTCATAGTATATTTAACTGAAATTCCAGGAACATTTTTCAAGGGTTGTTCTTCGAGAAAATGTGCACGACATGTGAGGAAGACCTGTATTTTCTAATTTATTGTGAAATATAATAAAATAAAGCTTCAAACAAAGGAGTCTTTATTCATTGTCTGCTGTCCCCAACAAATTATTTGAAAATGTCATTATATAATTTAAAAAAAACATTTGTTTTTATTCCTATCTGGATTTTTTTATAGTAATTTTTTGCTACACTAAAAGCACTGATCAATATCTGAAATTCGTAAACTGGGTCCAGTTTTTACCATGTATTGCTTTTGTTTGGAATCTTATAATATCATCCACAGAGTGGCAGCAAACGTTTTCTGATCAAATAACAGAAATCCAAGAGTTCACTTTAAATATATTTTTTCAATTGTTGTTCTTTTCAGTGAAGAGAGACAATCAGTGGCGTCATCAGTCTAAGTTTGAGAGTAACAGCTTGAGAAAAGTTGTTTGTTTTTGTTGTCAATGCAGTAGAACTTTATCATTTATTTAGGGCAAGAGAAGGTACAAAGAATGGTGTGGATATATTTTTCATACAAAATCATTTGTGACAGTAGAATTCTGTAGCCTCTATTTCTACGTCTTCGGTGTCTCATTCAACTGTCTGTTACAGAAGAAAACATGTTTTGTTGCTTCTTATGTTTAAAATGTGGACACTATCTTGAATTTTGCTCATTTTTGAATCAATTTTCATTATTTGTTGACTATGAATGGAATTGCAGTTTTATAATAGCCAAATATACTGCATACAGCAACATTCATTTTATTTTTATCTCAATCAAATATATTCTGAATGTGTGTTTATGCTTCTTAGTAAAGTTATCCTGCGTAAATAACAACACTGGTTCACATCTCCAGCACTTCAGGACATGCAGAGAAATTCAGCGTGAGATCATATAACATCCATTAGTAGCCACAAATTCTTGTAAAGAATCTCAAGACTAATGTATAAAAGTGACTGCTGTCACAGACCTCTCTGGATTTTCAAGGTGAAAGCGTAGAAACCTCTAAGTGCCATCAGGAACAAAACATTAGCCAAGCAAATTCATGCTTTTTTCTCTCCAACACTGGGAGGCACTTTACTGTATTTATGTTGACTTAAAAACAGTAAATTGATGATGAGAGCAGACATGCCCTGTGACCCTGATTCACTTCCACGTCATTATGTTGTGACGCAGTGACGTCATTAACCCGCCCACTAACGTCAAGATTGGTTTCCTGAAATACGCCCACGAAATGAGGCTGAGTACTTTTCCTACTATCTTTTCCCTTTCATAGTATATTTAACTGAAATTCCAGGAACATTTTTCAAGGGTTGTTCTTCGAGAAAATGTGCACGACATGTGAGGAAGACCTGTATTTTCTAATTTATTGTGAAATATAATAAAATAAAGCTTCAAACAAAGGAGTCTTTATTCATTGTCTGCTGTCCCCAACAAATTATTTGAAAATGTCATTATCTATTTCCTATATAATTTAAAAAAAACATTTGTTTTTATTCCTATCTGGATTTTTTTTATATAGTGATTTTTTACTACACAAAAGCACTGATAAATATCACAAATTCGTAAACTGGGTCCAGTTTTTACCATGTATTGCTTTTATTTGGAATCTCATAATATCATCCACAGAGTGGCAGCAAACGTTTTCTGATCAAATAACAGAAATCCAAGAGTTCACTTTAAATATATTTTTTCAATTGTTGTTCTTTTAAGTGAAGAGAGACAATCAGTGGCGTCATCAGTCTAAGTTTGAGAGTAACAGCTTGAGAAAAGTTGTTTGTTTTTGTTGTCAATGCAGTAGAACTTTATCATTTATTTAGGGCAAGAGAAGGTACAAAGAATGGTGTGGATATATTTTTCATACAAAATCATTTGTGACAGTAGAATTCTGTAGCCTCTATTTCTACGTCTTCGGTGTCTCATTCAACTGTCTGATACAGAAGAAAACATGTTTTGTTGCTTCTTATGTTTAAAATGTGGACACTATCTTGAATTTTGCTCATTTTTGAATCAATTTTCATTATTTGTTGACTATGAATGGAATTGCAGTTTTATAATAGCCAAATATATTGCATACAGCAACATTCATTTTATTTTTATCTCAATCAAATATATTCTGAATGTGTGTTTATGCTTCTTAGTAAAGTTATCCTGCGTAAATAACAACACTGGTTCACATCTCCAGCACTTCAGGACATGCAGAGAAATTCAGCGTGAGATCATATAACATCCATTAGTAGCCACAAATTCTTGTAAGGAATCTCTATAGTAATGTATAAAAGTGACTGCTGTCACAGACCTCTCTGGATTTTCAAGGTGAAAGCGTAGAAACCTCTAAGTGCCATCAGGAACAAAACATTAGCCAAGCAAATTCATGCTTTTTTCTCTCCAACACTGGGAGGCACTTTACTGTATTTATGTTGACTTAAAAACAGTAAATTGATGATGAGAGCAGACATGCCCTGTGACCCTGATTCACTTCCACGTCAGTATGTTGTGACGCAGTGACGTCATTAACCCGCCCACTAAGGTGAAGATTGGTTTCCTGAAATACGCCCACGAAATGAGGCTGAGTACTTTTCCTACTATCGTTTCCCTTTCATAGTATATTTAACTGAAATTACAGGAACATTTTTCAAGGGTTGTTCTTAGAGAAAATGTGCACGACATGTGAGGAAGACCTGTATTTTCTAATTTATTGTGAAATATAATAAAATAAATTCATTGTCTGCTGTCCCCAATAATTTATTTGAAAACGTCATTATCTATTTACTAAGTAATTAAAAAAAATATTTGTTTTTATTCCTGTCTTGATTTTTTAGAATGTATTTATTTATTTTGGATAGATATTTGGATCTCTTTAGGTTTAAAGGTTGAAAAGTTTTGGGTCTATTGGCAGACTCACCTGCCAGGATGGAAACCTGGGAGTGAAATGAGTCGGTCATTGTCATCAGATATTCAGCCTCCATGTTTCATCCCAAAAAAAACAACAACCCCTAAATGTCATTCTTGATGTGTCAGTGTAAAGGTTATAGTGAGTCAAGACACATAAAAGATATCAATAAATAATTCAACTTTTTGTCTGTATGCATATGGATTATCTCACATCAGCAATAATGATGATATATTTAACGATTCATCCTGTCTTTCTCATAGCAAAGTGACGACAAACTTTTTATAATTGTTTTTTTAAAATAGAATTAATCTTGATTTCCAACTTTATTCTGTAATTTCAATCATTGTGGAAAATAAGCCTTTGTAAAAAGGCTTCTAGGTTTTGTTAGGGAAGCGTGGCTGTTTTTTTCTTTCCATTGAAAAGGTAATAAAATGAAACTTTTTTTTCCACAAATGTACTCTAGTTTCTCATTTAATTTTTTAACTATTCATGTGTGACGACCCAAACATACGAATCCAATGCTAAATCTCAATACTGATTCACGATTCCTTTGTTTTTTTAATCAAACGCATTTCATGTGAAATTAACATGACTTTTAGCTGCGTTTACAGGAACGTTCGACAACAGTTTGGTCGCTTTTTGTGCCAAGCAAACATTGAAAGTGGAACAAAAGGTAACATCACATCCTGTGTTAAAATCAAACAAGGTGACACAAGGTAGTAAACATACATGTCCTCCATGTTGGCTGCCTCCTTCTTCCAAATCCCATTGGTCGTCAAAGCCAACAAAATTATCTGCAACAAAGTTTTCGCGACATTAAACGTTGAATTTATAAGGTCATTGTTTTTGGTGTGTCAGCAAGTGATTAAATGCTCCTGTTGAGGAAATATTGAGTCTTTGAGAACACTCATCGAGGACGAGAATGCTGGAAATGGTTCAAAAGCACGACATAAACTTGCACAGATTACAGTATGTGTTGGCCCTGCGATGGACTGGCGACCTGTCCAAGGTGAACCCCGCCTCTCACCCGTAGACGCTGGGATAGGCTCCAGCCCCCCCACGACCCCTAAAAGGAATAAGCAGAAGACAGTGGATCCTGCTCTTGGCCCCTCCCCTGTCCCAAAGCACTCACAGGCGGCCCTGTCCTTGTGTAGCAGACTGTCCCTCTCAGCTGCAGCAAGAGCAGTGGATGTCCACCCCTCTGCATCCAGAGGAAGTGACAAATGTATTGACTTTTTCAGGTCTTGTGAACACGTTACTCCGTTCCCCAGTTCATGTCCTTAATGAGCAGCTGGTCCACCCCCCCCCCCCCCAAAAAGAAAAAGTTCATTTGTAAGTCTAAACATACTTAAGATGTTTTCACACACTTGTCTGTCTCCAATGATGAGAATCCTTCATCTACCACATAAAGTCCATTATATATAAATTCATTATTATGCAAATGAACTGATGATGTCATCTAGCGATGTCTGGCTACTATTGGGACAGCCAATAGCTGCTTTTTGGGATTTGGAATTGATTGTTCCCACCACATGAATACAGTTTAGCCAAAGGTTTGTCAAAATCATTGCATTGAATGTTCATAGCAAAATTAGCATCCAGTGAACAGTTGTTATCAGAATAAATACTTGTGGTTTTTATTGGCATAACTTTCAGCTTGCATGCAAAAAGAGGGTCACAGTCAATTTAAATCCAGAAGTCAGTTTTTATTTCATATAAATTAGACAGTTGCACAAATGAAAATGAAAGGAAAATGGTTTAAAAAAAACATTCTCCACTCCAAAGCTTCTTAAAGGTCATTTTAATGTTTAAGGGTGGTGCTGAGGAGGACCCCCTGATCCTCCCTGTCATGGCTGCCATGATGTTTTCTTGTGGTGCTGTGGTTCTTCTGATGAAGGGCGGCATGTTTGCTGTCTCAGGCTCCACCAAATATCTTCTTTAGGATGCCAAAATATGGCCTTTTCAGGACTCCATCTTCCCCGGCATTGGTGACACAAGGGTTTCTTGTGCCGCATCACTTCAAGTAAAGGGCCCCATCGTCCTTCTACCGAATGGTGGGACGATGTACCCGGCAGAGGACGCAGTGACCCTTCGTCACATCAGTGCCACAATTCTTTAAATAGGGAACAGCCCAGGCTTTTGTGTTTGGCTCTGTGCTTCCTGCACAGAGCATCAGGATCCATCCTTCAAAACATGTAGCAAATTCTCTGGTCGTATTAGAATTCAGGGGCAGGGGTCGGCCTCCGGATCTTAGCCTGGCTGGCACCGCAGTTCACGCACGACTTGTGAAATAATTATTGTGCAGTGAAATAATGTTGCTTGGGGCAGGGGATGGCTCCCACATCATATCACCCTATCGCTGGCACCATAGTACCCAAGGTACTTCCTACCAAGGTTGGTGAAGTAGTTCTCTTCAGCAGCACTGGTGCTTGGGGCAGGTGTCGGCCTCCAGACCCTTCTCTCCATGGCACTGCTGTTCATGGTGCGGCGATGGACCTGGCAGAGGACGCAGTGACCCTTTGTCACATCAGTGCCGCAATTCTTGACGTAAGGAACAGCCCGAGCTCTTGTGTAAAGCTTGGCTCTGTGCTTCCTGCACAGAGCATCGGGATCAATCTTTGAGAACAGGTGGCAAATTCTCCTGTGGTAGGAGAATTCAGGGGCAGGGGTTTGCCTCCGGATCTTAGCCTGCCTGGTGCAGCAGTTCACTCCATGCCTGGCAAAATAATCATTTTGCCTTGCAGCACTGGTGCTCGGGGCAGGGGTCGGCCTCCAGATCCTTCTCTCCCTGGCACTGCTGTTCGTGGTGCGACGATGTACGTGGCAGAGGAAGCTGTGACCCTTCGTCACATCAGTGCCGCAATTCTTGACGTAAGGAACAGCCCGAGCTCTTGTGTAATGCTTGGCTCTGTGCTTCCTGCACAGAGCATCGGGATCGATCTTTGAGAACAGGTGGCAAATTCTCCTGTGGTAGGAGAATTCAGGGGCAGGTGTCGGCCTCCAGATCCTTCTCTCCCTGGCACGGCTGTTCATGGTGCGGCGATGTACCTGGCAGAGGAAGCTGTGACCGTTCGTCACATCAGTGCCGCAATTCTTGACGTAAGGAACAGCCCGAGCCTTTGTGTAATGCTTGGCTCTGTGCTTTCTGCACAGAGCATCAGGATCAATCTTTGAGAACAGGTGGCAAATTCTCCTGTGGTAGGAGAATTCAGGGGCAGGGGTCAGGCTCCGGATCTTAGCCTGCCTGGTGCAGCAGTTCACTCCATAATTATTTTGCCTTGCAGCATTGGTGCTCGGGGCAGGAGTTGGTCTCCAGACAATGTCCTCCATGGCACCGTAGTTGCTGCTATGCTGGACGGCGGATGGCTCCCAGATCATGTCCATAACCTCATTGCTTGCACTGTAGTATCTTTGGAGCTGGGACTGGACCAGATACCTCACAAAGGAACTCATAATGGGGCTTCAAAAGTCTCTGCTGGTGCTGAATTGTCTTCCACTTGCTCTCAGTTTTGTCTGGTCCCAACTTGCTCTCACATTACTAGTTGTGTTCTTTCTTTCTATATATTTGTTCTCTCACCAATTCTACATTCAGTCATGTCTTCTGCTGTCATGTCAAGATGACAGTCACAAGCCAGAATGTCTTTCTGTGATCTCGTGGACTGAGACTTAGCAGGCTGTGTTCTCGTGAGGGTCAGAATTCAACCTTCATCTTGAGTTGAGAATTACAACGCTCCCATTTTATGTGCGCATTTTTTATTTTAAGTCCAGGCCAAGAAAAGCCATCTTTTTTTGTAATTAAATTTGTAATGATGCTGTCTTGTGATAATGGGTAAATATCTTGTTGTTGTGATCGTGGATTAATTCTTCTGGCTGTTTCAACATGTTCAAGTTCATTTTCCCTTCATGGCAAAATATATTTTATGAGGACTATAATTTTCTGGCCTCAATCAGAATGTGTGCATTTTGTTTTCATCAACATTTTTTCTCAGCTCTGTAAGTTTTGAAAACTATGTGGGGAACTCGTTAAACTCGTAAAGTATGCATTTCTGTGTGCAAACTAGTGAGGGGCGTGGGTGCATGTCAGGATATTTTGCCACCAACACAGAATCCACACTTTAGTCATGTGATGAGATGGCTTCTCTGCTCATGATGTTAACGGACAAAATGCGAATTGAAAGAGTGACACAAATGTGTTTATGAACAAAACACATGTCTCCAGTAGACTTTGATCCAACATTTGAAGGTCACAGGGAAACTCATTTGCCTCTCGTGCTGCCAGTTCAACCCACTTTGGCAGGTGACCCACTCAGTCACCTCAGTTTCAACTTTGTTTTGAATATTCCATTGTGGATGCAGAGGAATGTGGACAAAATGTCCTTTGTCAGAAGAGGGATTCGAATTCACACCTCCAGGAGAGACTGGGGGCACCTTCCTTCATTTATCAGTTAATTACCACTTCAACAAACATGCCACATAACAACCCAGTCTCATGTCAAAACGTGAAAAGGCTACGTTTGTCCACAGTGCAAAACGTATCAGTTCTACAATAAAGGCCTCAATATTGTGAAATGTGTACGTTTTTTCCCTGTTCGTTTCTATTGGAACGCTGGTAGGTCATGTGACTCTTTAATGCGGGCCTCTCAAAACACAAACGTGGCGGCCGCTCCTGTCATTTTCGGAGGAAAGTGCCTGATTCCAAGATAGTTTTGATTTAATAAAGCATTCAGATGACATTTCTAGCGAGAAATATACATTTTGTTTTCATAATATTCGCTCAGTTCTTATGTATAACCTTTGGTTTGTTCGTTATTACGATGAATCTTTCACCTCTCTGCTGTTGCTATGGTGGTTGCTAAGGACGCCATTACAGGACGAGCGTCATTCCAAGATAGGTTTGATTTTAAAAAGCATTTTCAGGACATTTCTGGCATTTCTGCAGTTGTTATGGTTAAAACCACGGAAACCTAAATGGCATTTATGTTCTTGTATTTTGTCGTTACATTGTGTCGTTATCTGAATTGATCATATATTTGTGTGATTGTTGACTAATACAAATAATATGAAACGTATTGACCCAGGAATTACCATCAAAATATAAAATAGCTACGCTTGTTTGTTGTTGTTTGTGTGATTGTTGACTACAGCTGTTCAATGAAAATAATATGAAAGTGTGCCAGGAATTCCATATATCCGCTCCCCCCCCCGTTCTTCCGTGAAAAATGCGGAAGTTGTCGCTCACTCCGAGGAAAAAGAGACAAACATTTTTAATTCTTTATCTTTTGATTTATAACACAATCAAAAAATTAATTGAATTTCTGGATGTTTATTCAACCTACAGGCTGCACGGTGGTGCAGTGGTCAGCACTGTGGCCTCACAGCAAGAAGGTTCCGGGTTCGAGTCCTGGCTCGGGCGCGGGATCTTTCTGTGTGAGTCTCCATGTTCTCCCTGTTCCTGTGTGGGTTCTCTCTGGTACTCCGACTTCCTCCCAACGTCCAAAGACATGCAATTGGGGACGAGGCGGATTGGATTCTCTAAAAATTGACCGTAGGTATGAATGTGAGTGTGAATGGTTGTTCGTCTCTGTATGTCGGCCCTGCGTTGGACTGGCGACCTGTCCAGGGCGAACCCCGCCTCTCGCCCGTAGATGCTGGGATAGGCTCCACCCCCCCTGCGACCCTTACTAGTAAGGAATAAGTGGAAGATGACGATGGATGGATGGATTCAACCTCCAAAGTACATCTGTAACCATTATAGATCTAACAATCAACATTAAGAATATAAACAATGATTCACACTAATGGGCGCGGTCTGCTGACGTCACATCCCTCACAGAGGCTAACTCATGCACTCAGAGGTGGCCTTTCAGTTCCATCATTTCACGCTACAATTACAGATTTGTTATTGAGTGGAACAAACCACACTTATGTCTGGGTTAATCAAGGATATGATTAAAGAAATCCAAACTATTTGGCAAGTTAAATGTATCCTAACTGTCCTTCATATATTGTGCTGGTAATGTCATGTAATTTCTTTTCAAATGTAACTTTTTTTCGTTCTGATGTGTGTATTTTTACTGCTCCAACAAAGCTGTTCCTCTTCTGGGGTAAATCAGTCATTCAGGCAATCAATAACTGACCGTCTCTGATGCTGTACAGTAGGTATAGCAGTACAACAACACTTTGATCCTTCCTTAAAAAATAAATAATTGATATTAAGCTTTGTTGCAAACAATCGTCATTGATCAGGAAATGAGGCCTGATGGGCTGAAATAGCAGGCTTTGTGCTGTTCAGTGACACCTGCTATAAAAAGGAGTCAAGGCGGTCTTAAAGATGTGAAAATGTTCCCAAAGATCATTCTTCATTTTTGTCCTGAACAAGATTGGTTTCAGGCCTTTTTTCAAAGGAGCTCCAAAAGGCTCACTTAACCCTTTGAGGCCTGGCTGAGACATGAGGCCTGTTGACCTTTGACCCTGTTGTTCTTTTGCTCTCATTTGGCCTCTACGGTGGATACAGACCTGAAACTTGAACTGTGAGGCCTGTAAAATGGATAAAATCATAATCTGGTGGAATAACTCTATAACCCCCTCCCAAACAGGAAGTAGCTTCAGAAAGGAGGTGGGGCTTCAAAGTTTTCAATATTGGTTTCTGGCAGAGATGTGAACTCATCCCAGAAATCTCATCTCATTTGGAGCAACTTTGACCAAATTATGATGCTTCATTGATAGACTTTACTGGACTTTGCCACGCCCTTTACGGACAGCAGAAAGGACTTGGGGGGTCAAACCAGCACAGATGCGATCCTTATGGAGGACAGAACAACATACGAAAACGTGACACTGTAACGACTCTATTCCGCGAGGTGAAAGATTCATCGTAATAATGAACAAACCAAAGATTATACACAAGAACTTAGCGAAGATTATGAAAACAAAATGAAAAACACAGGGCAGCCAGTAGTGAGGCAACTGATGCTAGCAGGAGAGAACGAATGCTACTTTTGCTCTATGTAACAAATTTGTGAGATGGGTCATAGAAATGTAAGTAGAACAGGGTTTCCTGAAACCATATTTATGTTCATCCATCCATTTTCTCATCCTGTTAAGGGTGGCGGGGGGGCTGGAGCCTATCCCAGCAGCCTTCAGGTGAGAGGCGGGGTTCACCCTACAGGTCAACAGTCCATCACAGGACCAACACATAGAGACAGATAACCATTCACACTCACAGTCACACCTACGGTCAATTTAGAGTATCAATCAGCCTCGTCCTCTCTTGATGTCTTTGGACTGTGGGAGGAAGCTGGAGTACCAGAGAGAACCCACACAGGAACAGGGAGAACATGCAGACTATAGACAGAAAGATCCTGTGCTGGAGCCGGGACTGGAACCTGGAACCTTCTTGATGTGAGGCCACAGTGCTGACCACTGCACTGCTGACCGGATGTGGAGTTGCAGGCTTGAATATCTGTGAGGGTGTTGAGTTGTCTAGGTCCCACGTGAGCTCTGGGTTTCACAGTCGACTGGGGTCACATGAGTCATAGAGGGGGATGCTGTGCTTGTTTCATATCGTCCTGAGTTTCTCTGATACTTCTGCTTTATGAAGGCTCAGGACAGGTCAAACACCTGTGGTTAGGCTGACATGACAAAGTCAAAAGGTCCAGGTTTGTCCACACCTGTTTTGTATGTGTTTATGGATCATTATCAGATGAATCACCGTGTGAACCAGAGGAGTAACCATGGCCTGGGGGAGTACTCATCTGCTCTGGGGGAGTACTCATCTGCTCTGGGGGAGTACTCATCCTGTCTTTCTCCGAGTGGAGGTAAAAAGACAATGCTGCCAAGCCTGGAGGTGGTTGTTGGGCTTCATGGGTCATCATTGGATGAATCATTGTCTGACCTGGAGGGTTAATCCTGGACTGAATGAGTACTCCCCTGAATCTGATGAATACTCCCCCTATTAGATGGCAGTTCTCTGAGGAGAATGAATAATGCTCAGGTTTCGGATGAACATCAGCTCATCAGCTCGTGAACATCCGATGGGTAATCCTGAAAGTTACACAGATCCGCTTTGAGGCCATCATCTAAAACCAGCTGAGTCCACTGCTCTGTTGAGGGCGGTTCATTCAAAGAGTGCCCTCACAACTACAGTGACCAAGGAACCGAGAAAGGAACGCAGAGCTCGTCAGAGCTTTTTTGGCCGCGCACCCCCGTCTTTATTCAAACTGGGTCGACGCACCCCCAGTTATGAGTACCTGTACTTTCTCAGTGGATACACACAATCCAATGGAGCTTATATGTAAACAATTCAGGCAAAGCTTTTAAGGGACCCAAATTTGTCCAATAACAGTCTGTATTCACCCAAAATAGCACTGAAGCAAGCCTTTGCTCGGTTCTGCATCAGCCTCTCTGAGGAAAGTGTTTCTACTGTCAGCCTTCATCAGCAGTGGAATGAATGACTCAATACACGTGAGCCTTTTAGTACTTTTCCCCCATTGGCTCCTTGCCCTGCTACTTAAAGTCATCAAGTTGGATCTTTCACATATATTTAAGTCTAAAAAAGTAAAGTATAATGACTGTATATATACTGTGTAACTCCTCTCACTCTGCGGTATGGAGGCAGTATCTTGAAGCAGTACTGAGACCTTTACTTCAGTAAATCAGAGCACTGATTCCAAAACTCGTTATTTTTGAGGACACTCCTTACTCATGAAGGTAAACACTACTGTTTGTAACATACAGAGGTGCAGGTTTAGTACCTCCATGAACATCCATGAGAGTGGAAAAGAGGCTAATGTCTTTCCACTGTTGGAGCAAAGAAGGGGGAGGGTCGATAAAATGATGAGCTTTGGATGTTAAAGCTTCCTAAACGACCAGAATCTGTAACGACAACAATGGGAGGCAGAAGTTGAAATCTCACGGAAGAACTCAATACTGCTGAGACTCCATACTGATGCAAATCATGTGAATATTTTACAAGTGGCGGTGGATTGTTGGTCCACGGGAGAACCCACACTCACAAGTGAGAAGCCCTACGCCTGCAACACCTGTGGGAAAAGATTTGCTCACCAGTCAACACTAGGAGCGCACATGAGGATCCACGCAGGTGAGAAACCTGATGTCGCTGTGGGAAAAGTTACAATTGTATGACTCACGTAACAAAAAAACACCTTCATATTCACACAGGTGAGAAGCCCGACACTGCTAAACATGAGTCAACACGTTTGTGGGCACTGATTGAGTCCACGTGAGAAGACGCTGCTCCAGGATCTCTGATGGAATTAAAGAGGAATTGCTTGTTTTTGCCCTGCTGTCAGTTTTTGTTTTCAAATCTCTTTATATTTATTTATATTTGTGCAATTCATGCAATTATTTTAAAATGAAAACAAGTGAACTGACAATCAGGTTTCCTACTGCTGCCTCTGACCTGTTCCCCTGCAGAACACCAGTCACATGAAGTAGATGTGGTGATAGTCAGTAAACTGGAAACATCTGACAGAAAACACTATCAAAATCTGATCAATTGATGGAATAATTGAATACAATTATGATTAAAAAACACGTTTAAATAATACTAAAGAAGAAATAGCAATAAACCAACAAAGAGCTGCAACACTCTCCCCGTCAGGGAATCGAACCCCGGTCTTCTGCCTGACGGCAGACGTACTGACCACTGTACTAACAGGGACTTTGTGTTGCGCGCATCTACTTCGCGGTTTTTTACTTTTTAATCGCTGCAGCGGGGCTCGCTAAAAATTACAACTAAATTTGCAGGGCTGTTTGAGATTTGTTTTTTTGGGTGCCACATTTGGAACGTTATGGTTCGCTGAAAAAAAAATTGCCTGAATTAAACTGGAATATCGAGTCATGGAAACACGTTAATCGGAAAAAAGCCCCTTAACAGTTGCCTACAACTGTGCAGCTGCAGCTGATGAGAGCAGTGTGTTTACATACAACCCAGAGGTCGAGGTGTGCAAATCTAAACATCTATGAAGTAGTGATTACATAAAGAAGTGATTTTTCTAAATGCACTGGAGACGATTTGTTAGCTATTCTTTTTACTTTGACGCCTTCGCATTCCAGTTGACGAGTTGAGTACAACTTGCAGGAACCACAGGTTTAGTGATGTTGCTTAGCGACCACCCCAAAGTGAAGCAAATACAAACGTTAAACCGGATACGAACCTTAACCTGAATACGAACGTTAACCTGAATACGAACGTTAACCTGAATACGAACGTTAACCTGAATACGAACGTTAACCTGAATAAGAACGTTAACCTGAATACGAACGTTAACCTGAATACGAACGTTAACCTGAATAAGAACGTTAACATGAATAGGAACGTTAACATGAACATGAACGTGAACCTGAATACGAACGTTAACCTGAATAAGAACGTTAACATGAATAGGAACGTTAACATGAATACGAACGTTAACCTGAATACGAACGTTAACCTGAACACGAACGTTAACCCCAATACGAACGTTAACCTGAATACGAACGTTAACGCGAACACGAACGTTAACCTGAATACGAACGTTAACCTATTGCGTACGTGTAAATGTAGACACTGTGATGTGTCACGTCGCATTGGGAAATTTATAAAAATGACGGTGGAATTGACATCACTTCTAGAAAATGGCTCCTGCATCGACGCAAAATGCAACATTTTCCAGGTTTTGGGGGGGGAGACGAACTGACTGACGACTTTTCGTGACTAAAGTGCGGGAATGCGGAAAATACGGAAGCTAATGCGTATTTCGCAGAGTTCGGCTGATTTTACAGTAATTTACGCAAAGATTTTCTGGAGGGTCTGGAAAAGTAGAAACAAGAGAGTAATATTAGACACATGATACTAAATGACAATTAAAATGATCAACAGTGATGAACTAAACACAATCAAACTGTATAGAAAGAATAAATAGAAGGAAAAAAATAATTGCCTGGTTGAGTCTTCACTCGAATCCGTAAAGCGCGTTGAACAATTCCTCCTGCAAGACAAAGAAAAAAGGTTTGAAAGATCAAGTTGAAAACAGCACTTAAACTAACAGTTGCATGAAAACTCCGACCAAACAAAATCTCAAAGCAAGATTATGTTTTTCCAACTGCAACTTTAAAAGGGTGTCAAAGACAGTTTGATGGACCTCATAAGCTCTCTGCTTCTCTGCCTCGCCGTCATTTGAGGGGGGCTTCTTCTTCCCTCCCAGCTTCCCATGGCGAGGCTCCGATCTGAAGGTGGCAGGCCTCTGGGGGGTCTCCTCAGCCAGACTTTGGACAGCATAGTCCTGCCAGTGAACGCAAGGTGTCGGCTGAGGATAATGCTTCTCCTCGCTGACCCTCACCCAGAAAAGCTCTTCCCTCCTGAAAAAGCCAAGCGAGAGCCTCATTCCCTCGTCCAGAGGGACCCTGCGGCGCTCAGCCTCGCTGTAGACTGCAACAGCACAACACAATCAGATGATTTACAATCTTTGTTGCACACGACACTGCTTCATCTTTCGGAAAAACACAAAGAGACCAAGAACCATAGTTGCAGAAGGTTTTGATGGTGTAGTCCAGCTGCTTGTCGAGGAAATGGGGGTACTCCGTCAGCATAAGTCCCATCAGCCACTTGGTGCTCACTTCTCCACTGAAACAGACAGAAAAAGAGGGCAACGGGTCAACACACACTTCGCCTCAAATATTACAAACACATTTAAATATTTTTAGCAGTAGTATTTTTATAGTCAGTAATCTATGAATTCATCCAAGAGAACTGCCTGCTACGATCAAAATGGAACAGAATACTTTGGCGTTCTTACTTGCTGTTGAGTCCGGAGAAGGACTGGGTGTTCACGTGGGCCACGGAGATATCAGGAACTAAATCCACTCCTTCCAGGAGGATCCGGATCTTGGACTCGATGAAGCCCATCCTGAGGGAGGGAAAATACCATAAATTACTGCAGCAGCTGGAGATCGAAGTTTTAAACAGTTTGCTCTCTCAAAGAACATCAGTCAGCAGATGATCTACAGGACGGTCCCCATTAGTCCACTTAGGCTGCTTTTCTGTTCTGTCTACTCACCACTCGTGATGCTCCTCCTCCATCTTTGTACTGGCCTCCACCACAAGGTAGAACCTTGAAACACAACAGACAGAAGCACGGTGACATAGTTCTTAACCCTCCAACACAACTTC
Organism: Aulostomus chinensis; assembly: GCF_037954235.1. NCBI lineage: Eukaryota > Metazoa > Chordata > Actinopteri > Syngnathiformes > Aulostomidae > Aulostomus > Aulostomus chinensis. The sequence continues at coordinate 17,693,248 of NC_141330.1, read as the reverse complement.
AACTCATACTCTGTATGTGTATGCAAGTGTGTGTTCTGGACACGGCAATCCAATTTTGAATCGTTCAGCAACTTAATACATACGGGAACTTCTCTAGAAATTTTGACTCCTCGAAAAGTTCTGACCAGTCGGCTTCGTTCCTTTGGATCCTTTCAATGATCTTATTGGCTGTGGAAGGAGGAAGGAGACATTTCAAATCCTTCTACTTCCAACATCCAGCTAACAGTCACATTCAGATGTGAAATCCACATCATAGATCAATGACCACAAAGCCACATGTGAAGAGTGACGTGAGGTGAGATGGGTGGCAGCATACCCAGGATGATCTCTCCCATGATGACGTTGAGGCTGGTGTGAGTCACGTTAACACAGGTGTTCTGCTCCGGGTAGCAAGGTGTGATGATAGGCATCACGTGCCTGCTGTCACTAACATTCACCTGAAGATGCAGCAGAACGCAGCACGGTGAGCACACCTGACGCTGACAGTTTGAAAAACCACATCCCATCCTAGTGAGGTCTTACCATGGGGTTCCACACAGGCAGGTCGAAGTCTAAGTCCGTTCTGACTTTCAGGCAAACTGGGGTGGGCCACTCCCTGAAACACAACACAAGATGTTGCAGGTCAAACACAAACTCATGAACTCAGAGAACTGTGTCATGGGGCCTTTCATGGAAAACTAGACTGCAGTGCATCTGGAGATGTTCGGTCAACAACTCACCACATGGAGTAAACATGAAAAAACTTCATGACCAGGGTGGCTGGTGCAGCATTGGGATAAAGCTGGCACACCCTGGCCACCAGGATGGCCCACGACACACCACCCAAAAAGCCCAGCTTGTTAGAGTAAATGTTGCGTCCTTGAAGGAAATGAGACGATGGCAGAAAAGCTTATTAGCTCCAGTGCACAGTGTTGCTCTGATGTGCAAGAATCCAGAGGAAATTCATTCAAAATGATGGGAAATGTACATAATTACAAAAAGACACAAGTTCAAAGTGATCCATCTGCCTAACCTCTTACAAGCTCAACTAGTTTTGTGTGTTCAACTCACGTTTGGCCCACAGCTTAATGGCCCTCAGAGCCAGACGGAAAGTCTCCTGGCTGGGCACCAGACGAAGTATTTCCATCGAGACACGGTAACCTGTAAAAACACGGAATTACAATAGAAACACAAATATACCAAACAACTGCTGTCAGGACTTGTCAAGAACTCCTTCTGTCATTTTTATTACCGTTGAGACTGCGCACACAAGCTTGTTGCATCTCCCTCAGCAGCCCTGTCCTGAGGATGTTGAGCTTCTCGTGGATGCTGCTCCTGTAGATGGAGGCGTAGACCAGGTCCACCTGAAAAAAGAACAACACAAAAATTAGGAAGACACAAACTATGCAACAAACACATTTTACTCGCCTACAGTCTTGACTCATTTCTCAAGGCAAATTACCTCAATGTCCTCAAATCTGAGTTCTATCAGCGGGACGAATGCCTCCTTCACCACGCGCATCTCTGTCACCTCCTGCTGAGCCCAGAGCCTCTCGGCGAAGGAGGTGAAAAAATGTTGCCGCTCAACAAATGCGGGTCCAACACACAGGCAGTCGATGTCGGATCCTGTCAAAACAGCAGAGGGCCGTATTCCAGAAAAGTATCTCAATGTGTAACAATGACAATGACCTTTCCCGCATTCTTTCAGGCGAGGCCGCATCGACACACGATGAAGCGCATTTGCGAGGAAAGAAGCTGGTGGTTACCTTTGCTGTGAACTCCCAGGAGGTAAGATCCAAAGGGCACCACCTTGCCCCCGGCCTTTTCCTTTACATCAGCAGGAACACACTAAAAACACAAAATACAAGATGTAAATTGTGTGACCTCATACCAGCATTTGGAAAGGTTCCTTTTAAAGCTAGGAAGATGTCATATTTACAGGTGTTTGAATGATTAAACAAACAATTTCTTACCAGCTCATCGCAAACATCTTGCACCCATTCCCGGAAGAGAGCCTGAAGACGTTCCAGGGTCTTCTCTCTGCGTATCAAGTACAAACATGTTCAAATACATTCACTCCCCTGACAACAACCTCACCGATCCTCCAACAACCACTCCAGCTCAGGGTGGGTCACAAAAATCACAACTCCCTTTATATCTACTGAAATTATGAAAACTTCAAATTAAACAAAGCATCCTACCTCTTCTGGAGCTCATGGTGTTCCTCAAACACTGGATGGCATCTGAGTGTTTCAATTAATTTGCTAGACTGCACCACGTCAGCAACCTCTGGAAAAGCCTCACTGATGGTGGGGACCATCAGCCATGAGGGGGCTTTCTGGAGAGCTGGTTGAGCATGCCTCCTCCGGTTGTGTTCACGTCTAGAAGGAAGCGTTGATATCTATTTATGACACTGACACTAATACATACATATATATATATATATATATATATATATATATATATATATATATATATATATATATATATATATACATATGTCTGAGCGCAGAGGGACGGAGCTGGACTCGTGTTTTCGGTCAAGATCTGATACATCAATTTGGCTTCATGATTAACATCATTATTACTGCCAGAAATGTAAATGTCTCTCACTTTATTGAGCAGCAGTAAAATACCACCTTAACACAAAAGAAAGCAAATTCATTCAGTGCTGGTTGTTGCAAACATTTACCTCAGTTAAAGTTGTTCAGCTCAGATAAAAAACCCCAGAATGAAACAAGAAATTAACTCCATCCATGTGGTTTCGAACATGAAACCATTCAAATCAAACAAAAACAATCAATATCTCTAAAATGGAATGAATGTTCAAGAAAAAACAAGGTGAAAATATCAAAAAGAAGAGTCAAGCTTTCAGAACGCTACCTTTAGAAGACAATGACAAACTCCTAGCTAGTAAGCTAATAGCATCGACTTTTTTGGCATACTTTGCTAAATGCTTGTAAAGATATAAAACAAAAATTCATAAAAGTTCACAAATTACAACGGGGTGATAATTTACGGCCACCATTACCAAATAAATTGAGAATTCATGACAGCACAGAGGGACTGAGCTGGACTGAAGTCTCCCCTGTGGCGCCAGAGATGCTAACATTTCTCCTGACATGGAGCAACATTACAAACAACTCAAAACAATAAGAAAACACAAGTTACAGCAAACTCATTGAGGGCTTTTTTATTACAAATATCTTTTGTACCTTAGTCAAGACTTTTTACTCAGGAAAAAAGTGGAGCAAAATATTAAAAAGCACTTACCGAAACATGCTGAGACGAAATGAAGTTTTCAGTCACTGGACGAAGAGAACCAGGTGAAGAAACCCTTCTCAAGAGCAATAATTTAATATTCAGAAATAGTTTTGTGGCACAGCGAGGTCCTGACTCAGAACAAGTACAGGACCGACAGTTAAAAATGGCGGCAACCTTATATAGGAGCATTGTTCAAGATCAGACGAAGCCGAAAAGACGTCATTATGTTGTGACGCAGTGACGTCATTAACCCGCCCACTAAGATGAAGATTGGTTTCCTGAAATACGCCCACGAAATGAGGCTGAGTACTTTTCCTATCTTTTCCCTTTCATAGTATATTTAACTGAAATTCCAGGAACATTTTTCAAGGGTTGTTCTTAGAGAAAACCTACAGGACATGTGAGGAAGACCTGTATTTTCTAATTTATTGTGAAATATAATAAAATAAAGCTTCAAACAAAGGAGTCTTTATTCATTGTCTGCTGTCCCCAACAAATTATTTGAAAATGTCATTATCTATTTCCTATATAATTTAAAAAAAACATTTGTTTTTATTCCTATCTGGATTTTTTTATAGTAATTTTTTGCTACACTAAAAGCACTGATCAATATCTGAAATTCGTAAACTGGGTCCAGTTTTTACCATGTATTGCTTTTGTTTGGAATCTTATAATATCATCCACAGAGTGGCAGCAAACGTTTTCTGATCAAATAACAGAAATCCAAGAGTTCACTTTAAATATATTTTTTCAATTGTTGTTCTTTTAAGTGAAGAGAGACAATCAGTGGCGTCATCAGTCTAAGTTTGAGAGTAACAGCTTGAGAAAAGTTGTTTGTTTTTGTTGTCAATACAGTAGAACTTTATCATTTATTTAGGGCAAGAGAAGGTACAAAGAATGGTGTGGATATATTTTTCATACAAAATCATTTGTGACAGTAGAATTCTGTAGCCTCTATTTCTACGTCTTCGGTGTCTCATTCAACTGTCTGTTACAGAAGAAAACATGTTTTGTTGCTTCTTATGTTTAAAATGTGGACACTATCTTGAATTTTGCTCATTTTTGAATCAATTTTCATTATTTGTTGACTATGAATGGAATTGCAGTTTTATAATAGCCAAATATATTGCATACAGCAACATTCATTTTATTTTTATCTCAATCAAATATATTCTGAATGTGTGTTTATGCTTCTTAGTAAAGTTATCCTGCGTAAATAACAACACTGGTTCACATCTCCAGCACTTCAGGACATGCAGAGAAATTCAGCGTGAGATCATATAACATCCATTAGTAGCCACAAATTCTTGTAAGGAATCTCTATAGTAATGTATAAAAGTGACTGCTGTCACAGACTTCTCTGGATTTTCAAGGTGAAAGCGTAGAAACCTCTAAGTGCCATCAGGAACAAAACATTAGCCAAGCAAATTCATGCTTTTTTCTCTCCAACACTGGGAGGCACTTTACTGTATTTATGTTTACTTAAAAACAGTAAATTGATGATGAGAGCAGACATGCCCTGTGACCCTGATTCACTTCCACGTCAGTATGTTGTGACGCAGTGACGTCTTTAACCCGCCCACTAAGGTGAAGATTGGTTTCCTGAAATACGCCCACGAAATGAGGCTGAGTACTTTTCCTACTATCTTTTCCCTTTCATAGTATATTTAACTGAAATTACAGGAACATTTTTCAAGGGTTGTTCTTAGAGAAAATGTGCATGACATGTGAGGAAGACTTGTATTTTCTAATTTATTGTGTAATATAATAAAATAAAGGGCTGCACGGTGGTGCAGTGGTCAGCACTGTTGCCTCACATCAAGAAGGTTCCAGGTTCGAGTCCCGGCTCCAGCACAGGATCTTTCTGTGTGGAGTCTCCATGTTCTCCCGGTGTCTGCGTGGGTTCTCTCTGGTACTCCAGCTTCCTCCCACAGTCCAAAGACATGCAATTGGGGATGAGGCTGATTGATACTCTAAATTGACCGTAGGTATGAACGTGAGTGTGAATGGTTGTTTGTCTCTCTATGTTGGCCCTGCGATGGACTGGCGACCTGTCCAGGGTGAACCCCGCCTCTCGCCCTTTGACGCTGGGATAGGCTCCACCCCCCCCACGACCCTTTATGTGTAGGAATAAGCGGAAGATGACGATGGATGGATGGATAATAAAATAAATTCACTGGCTGCTGTCCCCAATAATTTATTTGAAAACATCATTATCTATTTACTAAGTAATTAAAAAAAAATTTGTTTTAATTCCTGTCTTGATTTTTTAGAATGTATTTATTTATTTTGGATTGATATTTGGATCTCTTTAGGTTTAAAGGTTGAAAACTTTTGGGTCTATTGGCAGACTCACCTGCCAGGATGGAAACCTGGGAGTGAAATGAGTCGGTCATTGTCATCAGATATTCAGCCTCCATGTTTCGTCCCAAAAAAAACAACAACCCCTAAATGTCATTCTTGATGTGTCAGTGTAAAGGTTATAGTGAGTCAAGACACATAAAAGATATCAATAAATAATTCAACTTTTTGTCTGTGTGCATATGGATTATCTCACATCAGCAATAATGATGATATATTTAACGATTCATCCTGTCTTTCTCATAGCAAAGTGACGACAAACTTTTTATAATTGTTTTTTTAAAATAGAATTAATCTTGATTTCCAACTTTATTCTGTAATTTCAATCATTGTGGAAAATAAGCCTTTGTAAAAAGGCTTCGAGGTTTTGTTAGGGATGCGTGGCTGTTTGTTTCTTTCCATTGAAAAGGTAATAAAATGAAACTTTTTTTTCCACAAATGTACTCTAGTTTCTCATTTAATTTTTTAACTATTCATGTGTGACGACCCAAACATACGAATCCAATGCTAAATCTCAATACTGATTCACGATTCCTTTGTTTTTTTAATCAAACGCATTTCATGTGAAATTAATATGACTTTTAGCTGCGTTTACAGGAACGTTCGACAACAGTTTGGTCGCTTTTTGTGCCAAGCAAACATTGAAAGTGGAACAAAAGGTAACATCACATCCTGTGTTAAAATCAAACAAGGTGACACAAGGTAGTAAACATACATGTCCTCCATGTTGGCTGCCTCCTTCTTCCAAATCCCATTGGTCGTCAAAGCCAACAAAATTATCTGCAACAAAGTTTTCGCGACATTAAACGTTGAATTTATAAGGTCATTGTTTTTGGTGTGTCAGCAAGTGATTAAATGCTCCTGTTGAGGAAATATTGAGTCTCTGAGAACACTCATCGAGGACGAGAATGCTGGAAATGGTTCAAAAGCACGACATAAACTTGCACAGATTACAGTATGTGTTGGCCCTGCGATGGACTGGCGACCTGTCCAAGGTGAACCCCGCCTCTCACCCGTAGACGCTGGGATAGGCTCCAGCCCCCCCACGACCCCTAAAAGGAATAGGTGGAAGACTTAATTTTGACATTTTATTTTAAAAAAAAAAATTCCCCAGACAGGAGTGTGTGTGCTGGTTTTGGTGAGTTTATGAGTGAGTTTAGGGGTTCAAATTAAGGTTCAAAGTGGAAAAAAGAAACTAACGTTGCAAAAACAATAGGGTCTTCAGCCTCAGGACCGAATTACTCTCATGCACCTGTGTGAAGGGAGATGGGTGGGGCTGGATGGGGGATGATCATGGCACTGCAAAATTGCATGGGAAATCAAGTGGAATTCAGATTTTATCTTCCTGGTCTCAATGAACCTGTGTGGGCCACCCAAATAAAATCTAAGTATGAGAGACTCTGGTCATGAATTTCAAGATGGTTTTAGTCTCTTTTGGTTACTGAATGGAAGTTTCCTGTCAGCAGAATGACAATGGAAGTGGCAATTCACTGTTATTCATGTGTCTTTGAAGCCCAGAGCTATGACTCCATTTTAACCTTAGAAATTAGACCCATGGCTGAATCTCAAACAATTCATGGGGAGCATAAAAAACAATTATATCTCCCTATTCAATCAACATTTTCACAAACAAAGAACCTTCAAAAATTCTAGTAGCTACATGTCTTGTACATTTTTTTTTTTTTTGGTGTTATGGGAGACTTTAAGAGACTGTAACATGAAAGCACACATTGTTCTTCCTATTCTCAACGAGCAGTGGATCCTGCTCTTGGCCCCTCCCCTGTCCCAAAGCGCTCACAGGCGGCCCTGTCCTTGTGTAGCAGACTGTCCCTCTCAGCTGCAGCAAGAGCAGTGGATGTCCACCCCTCTGCATCCAGAGGAAGTGACAAATGTATTGACTTTTTCAGGTCTTGTGAACACGTTACTCCGTTCCCCAGTTCATGTCCTTAATGAGCAGCTGGTCCCCCCCCTCCAAAAAAAGAAAAAGTTCATTTGTAAGTCGAAACATATTTAAGATGTTTTTCAAACACTTGTCTGTCTCCAATGATGAGAATCCTTCATCTACCACATAAAGTCCATTATATATAAATTCATTATTATGCAAATGAACTTTGGCAGGTGACCCACTCAGTCACCTCAGTTTCAACTTTGTTTTGAATATTCCATTGTGGATGCAGAGGAATGTGGACAAAATGTCCTTTCTCAGAAGAGGGATTCGAATTCACACCTCCAGGAGAGACTGGGGGCACCTTCCTTCATTTATCAGTTAATTACCACTTCAACAAACATGCCACATAACAACCCAGTCTCATGTCAAAACGTGAAAAGGCTACGTTTGTCCACAGTGCAAAATGTATCAGTTCTACAATAAAGGCCTCAATATTGTGAAATGTGTACGTTTTTTCCCCTGTTTGTTTCTATTGGAACGCTGGGAGGTCATGTGACTCTGAACTGTGAGACCTGTAAAATGTATAAAATCATAATCTGGTGGAATAGCCCAAGTAGAAACACCAGAACTCAGATTTGATCCTCAATTCTGCTCCAAAAGGCTCTTGGAGTGCAGAAGTCAGACCCTGATTTTGCCCAGTTTCAAAAGGGGATAGTTTTTTCTCTTTGAATCTAGGAAGTTGAAATTTTCGTATGTTGTTCTGTCCTCCATAAGGATCGCATCTGTGGTGGTTTGACCCCCCTAAGTCCTTTCTGCTGTCCGTAAAGGGCGTGGCAAAGTCCAGTAAAGTCTATCAATGAAGCATCATAATTTGGTCAAAGTTGCTCCAAATGAGATGAGATTTCTGGGATGAGTTCACATCTCTGCCAGAAACCAATATTGAAAACTTTGAAGCCCCACCTCCTTCCTGAAGCTACTTCCTGTTTGGGAGGGGGTTATAGAGTTATTCCACCAGATTATGATTTTATCCATTTTACAGGCCTCACAGTTCAAGTTTCAGGTCTGTATCCACCGTAGAGGCCAAATGAGAGCAAAAGAACAACAGGGTCAAAGGTCAACAGGCCTCATGTCTCAGCCAGGCCTCAAAGGGTTAAGTGAGCCTTTTGGAGCTCCTTTGAAAAAAGGCCTGAAACCAATCTTGTTCAGGACAAAAATGAAGAATGATCTTTGGGAACATTTTCACATCTTTAAGACCGCCTTGACTCCTTTTTATAGCAGGTGTCACTGAACAGCACAAAGCCTGCTATTTCAGCCCATCAGGCCTCATTTCCTGATCAATGATGATTGTTTGAAACAAAGCTTAATATCAATTATTTATTTTTTAAGGAAGGATCAAAGTGTTGTTGTACTGCTATACCTACTGTACAGCATCAGAGACGGTCAGTTAATGATTGCCTGAATGACTGATTTACCCCAGAAGAGGAACAGCTTTGTTGGAGCAGTAAAAATACACACATCAGAACGAAAAAAAGTTACATTTGAAAAGAAATTACATGACATTACCAGCACAATATATGAAGGACAGTTAGGATACATTTAACTTGCCAAATAGTTTGGATTTCTTTAATCATATCCTTGATTAACCCAGACACAAGTGTGGTTTGTTCCACTCAATAACAAATCTGTAATTATAGTGTGAAATGATGGAACTGAAAGGCCACCTCTGAGTGCATGAGTTAGCCTCTGTGAGGGATGTGACGTCAGCAGACCGCGCCCATTCGTTTGAATCATTGTTTATATTCTTAATGTTGATTGTTAGATCTATAATGGTTACAGATGTACTTTGGAGGTTGAATCCATCCATCCATCGTCATCTTCCACTTATTCCTTACTAGTAAGGGTCGCAGGGGGGGTGGAGCCTATCCCAGCATCTACGGGCGAGAGGCGGGGTTCACCCTGGACAGGTCGCCAGTCCAACGCAGGGCCGACATACAGAGACGAACAACCATTCACACTCACATTCATACCTACGGTCAATTTTTAGAGAATCCAATCCGCCTCGTCCCCAATTGCATGTCTTTGGACGTTGGGAGGAAGTCGGAGTACCAGAGAGAACCCACGCAGGCACGGGGAGAACATGGAGACTCACACAGAAGATCCCGCGCCCGAGCCGGGACTCGAACCCGGAACCTTCTTGCTGTGAGGCCACAGTGCTGACCACTGCACCACCGTGCAGCCTGTAGGTTGAATAAACATCCAGAAATTCAATTAATTTTTTGATTGTGTTATAAATCAAAAGATAAAGAATTAAAAATGTTTGTTTCCTTTTCCTCGGAGTGAGCGACAACTTCCGCATTTTTCACGGAAGAACGGGGGGGGGGGGGGAGCGGATATATGGAATTCCTGGCACACTTTCATATTATTTTCATTGAACAGCTGTAGTCAACAATCACACAAACAACAACAAACAAGCGTAGCTATTTTATATTTTGATGGTAATTCCTGGGTCAATACGTTTCATATTATTTGTATTAGTCAACAATCACACAAATATATGATCAACTCAGATAACGACACAATGTAACGACAAAATACAAGAACATAAATGCCATTTAGGTTTCCGTGGTTTTAACCATAACAACTGCAGAAATGCCAGAAATGTCCTGAAAATGCTTTTTAAAATCAAACCTATCTTGGAATGACGCTCGTCCTGTAATGGCGTCCTTAGCAACCACCATAGCAACAGCAGAGAGGTGAAAGATTCATCGTAATAACGAACAAACCAAAGGTTATACATAAGAACTGAGCGAATATTATGAAAACAAAATGTATATTTCTCGCTAGAAATGTCATCTGAATGCTTTATTAAATCAAAACTATCTTGGAATCAGGCACTTTCCTGCGAAAATGACAGGAGCGGCTGCCATGTTTGTGTTTTGAGAGGCCCGCATTAAAGAGTCACATGACCTACCAGCGTTCCAATAGAAACGAACAGGGAAAAAACGTACACATTTCACAATATTGAGGCCTTTATTGTAGAACTGATACGTTTTGCACTGTGGACAAACGTAGCCTTTTCACGTTTTGACATGAGACTGGGTTGTTATGTGGCATGTTTGTTGAAGTGGTAATTAACTGATAAATGAAGGAAGGTGCCCCCAGTCTCTCCTGGAGGTGTGAATTTGAATCCCTCTTCTGACAAAGGACATTTTATCCACATTCCTCTGCATCCACAATGGAATATTCAAAACAAAGTTGAAACTGAGGTGACTGAGTGGGTCACCTGCCAAAGTGGGTTGAACTGGCAGCACGAGAGGCAAATGAGTTTCCTTGTGACCTTCAAATGTTGGATCAAAGTCTATTGGAGACATGTGTTTTGTTCATAAACACATTTGTGTCACTCTTTCAATTCGCATTTTGTCCGTTAACATCATGAGCAGAGTAGCCATCTCATCACATGACTAAAGTGTGGATTCTGTGTTGGCGGCAAAATATCCTGACATGCACCCACGCCCCTCACTAGTTTGCACACAGAAATGCATACTTTACGAGTTTAACGAGTTCCCCACATAGTTTTCAAAACTTACAGAGCTGAGAAAAAATGTTGATGAAAACAAAATGCACACATTCTGATTGAGGCCAGAAAATTATAGTCCTCATAAAATATATTTTGCCATGAAGGGATAATGAACTTGAACATGTTGAAACAGCCAGAAGAATTAATCCAGGATCACAACAACAAGATATTTACCATTATCACAAGACAGCATCATTACAAATTTAATTACAAAAAAAGATGGCTTTTCTTGGCCTGGACTTAAAATAAAAAATGCGCACATAAAATGGGAGCGTTGTAATTCTCAACTCAAGATGAAGGTTGAATTCTGACCCTCACGAGAACACAGCCTGCTAAGTCTCAGTCCACGAGATCACAGAAAGACATTCTGGCTTGTGACTGTCATCTTGACATGACAGCAGAAGACATGACTGAATGTAGAATTGGTGAGAGAACAAATATATAGAAAGAAAGAACACCACTAGTAACGTGAGAGCAAGTTGGGACCAGACAAAACTGAGAGCAAGTGGAAGAAAATTCAGCACCAGCAGAGACTTTTGAAGCCCCGTTATGAGTTCCTTTGTGATGTATCTGGTCCAGTCCCAGCTCCAAAGATACTACAGCGCAAGCAATGAGGTTATGGACATGATCTGGGAGCCATCCGCCGTCCAGCATAGCAGCAACTACGGTGCCATGGAGGACATTGTCTGGAGACCAACTCCTGCCCCGAGCACCAATGCTGCAAGGCAAAATAATTATGGAGTGAACTGCTGCACCAGGCAGGCTAAGATCCGAAGCCTGACCCCTGCCCCTGAATTCTCCTACCACAGGAGAATTTGCCACCTGTTCTCAAAGATCGATCCCGATGCTCTGTGCAGGAAGCACAGAGCCAAGCATTACACAAGAGCTCGGGCTGTTCCTTACGTCAAGAATTGCGGCACTGATGTGACGAACGGTCACAGCTTCCTCTGCCAGGTACATCGCCGCACCATGAACAGCCGTGCCAGGGAGAGAAGGATCTGGAGGCCGACCCCTTCCCCTGAATTCTCCTACCACAGGAGAATTTGCCACCTGTTCTCAAAGATCGATCCCGATGCTCTGTGCAGGAAGCACAGAGCCAAGCATTACACAAGAGCTCGGGCTGTTCCTTACGTCAAGAATTGTGGCACTGATGTGACGAAGGGTCACAGCTTCCTCTGCCACGTACATCGTCGCACCATGAACAGCAGTGCCAGGGAGAGAAGGATCTGGAGGCCGACCCCTGCCCCAAGCACCAGTGCTGCAAGGCAAAATGATTATTTTGCCAGGCATGGAGTGAACTGCTGCACCAGGCAGGCTAAGATCCGGAGGCAAACCCCTGCCCCTGAATTCTCCTACCACAGGAGAATTTGCCACCTGTTCTCAAAGATTGATCCTGATGCTCTGTGCAGGAAGCACAGAGCCAAGCTTTACACAAGAGCTCGGGCTGTTCCTTACGTCAAGAATTGCGGCACTGATGTGACAAAGGGTCACTGCGTCCTCTGCCAGGTCCATCGCCGCACCATGAACAGCAGTGCCATGGAGAGAAGGGTCTGGAGGCCAACACCTGCCCCAAGCACCAGTGCTGCTGAAGAGAACTACTTCACCAACCTTGGTAGGAAGTACCTTGGGTACTATGGTGCCAGCGATAGGGTGATGTGATGTGGGAGCCATCCCCTGCCCCAAGCAACATTATTTCACTGCACAAAAATTATTTCACAAGTCGTGCGTGAACTGCGGTGCCAGCCAGGCTAAGATCCGGAGGCCAACCCCTGCCCCTGAATTCTAATACGACCAGAGAATTTGCTACATGTTTTGAAGGATAGATCCTGATGCTCTGTGCAGGAAGCACAGAGCCAAACACAAAAGCCTGGGCTGTTCCCTATTTAAAGAATTGTGGCACTGATGTGACGAAGGGTCACTGCGTCCTCTGCCGGGTACATCGTCCCACCATTCGGTAGAAGGACGATGGGGTCCTTTACTTGAAGTGATGCGGCACAAGAAACCCTTGTGTCACCAATGCCGGGGAAGATGGAGTCCTGAAAAGGCCATATTTTGGCATCCTAAAGAAGATAGTTGGTGGAGCCTGAGACAGCAAACATGCCGCCCTTCATCAGAAGAACCACAGCACCACAAGAAAACATCATGGCAGCCATGACAGGGAGGATCAGGGGGTCCTCCTCAGCACCACCCTTAAACATTAAAATGACCTTTAAGAAGCTTTGGAGTGGAGAATGTTTTTTTGAAACCATTTTCCTTTCATTTTCATTTGTGCAACTGTCTAATTTATATGAAATAAAAACTGACTTCTGGATTTAAATTGACTGTGACCCTCTTTTTGCATGCAAGCTTAAAGTTATGCCAATAAAAACCACAAGTATTTATTCTGATAACAACTGTTCACTGGATGCTAATTTTGCTATGAACATTCAATGCAATGATTTTGACAAACCTTTGGCTAAACTGTATTCATGTGATGGGAACAATCGATTCCAAATCCCAAAAAGCAGCTATTGGCTGTCCCAATAGTAGCCAGACATCGCTAGATGACATCATCAGTTCATTTGCATAATAATGAATTTATATATAATGGACTTTATGTGGTAGATGAAGGATTCTCATCATTGGAGACAGACAAGTGTGTGAAAACATCTTAAGTATGTTTAGACTTACAAATGAACTTTTTCTTTTGGGGGGGGGGGGGTGGACCAGCTGCTCATTAAGGACATGAACTGGGGAACGGAGTAACGTGTTCACAAGACCTGAAAAAGTCAATACATTTGTCACTTCCTCTGGATGCAGAGGGGTGGACATCCACTGCTCTTGCTAAAGCTGAGAGGGACAGTCTGCTACACAAGGACAGGGCCGCCTGTGAATGCTTTGGGACAGGGGAGGAGCCAAGAGCAGGATCCACTGTCTTCCGCTTATTCCTTTTAGGGGTCGTGGGGGGGCTGGAGCCTATCCCAGCGTCTACGGGTGAGAGGCGGGGTTCACCTTGGACAGGTCGCCAGTCCATCGCAGGGCCAACACATACTGTAATCTGTGCAAGTTTATGTCGTGCTTTTGAACCATTTCCAGCATTCTCGTCCTCGATGAGTGTTCTCAGAGACTCAATATTTCCTCAACAGGAGCATTTAATCACTTGCTGACACACCAAAAACAATGACCTTATAAATTCAACGTTTAATGTCGCGAAAACTTTGTTGCAGATAATTTTGTTGGCTTTGACGACCAATGGGATTTGGAAGAAGGAGGCAGCCAACATGGAGGACATGTATGTTTACTACCTTGTGTCACCTTGTTTGATTTTAACACAGGATGTGATGTTACCTTTTGTTCCACTTTCAATGTTTGCTTGGCACAAAAAGCGACCAAACTGTTGTCGAACGTTCCTGTAAACGCAGCTAAAAGTCATGTTAATTTCACATGAAATGCGTTTGATTAAAAAAACAAAGGAATCGTGAATCAGTATTGAGATTTAGCATTGGATTCGTATGTTTGGGTCGTCACACATGAATAGTTAAAAAATTAAATGAGAAACTAGAGTACATTTGTGGAAAAAAAAGTTTCATTTTATTACCTTTTCAATGGTAAGAAACAAACAGCCACGCTTCCCTAACAAAACCTCGAAGCCATTTTACAAAGGCTTATTTTCCACAATGATTGAAATTACAGAATAAAGTTGGAAATCAAGATTAATTCTATTTTAAAAAAACAATTATAAAAAGTTTGTCGTCACTTTGCTATGAGAAAGACAGGATGAATCGTTAAATATATCATCATTATTGCTGATGTGAGATAATCCATATGCACACAGACAAAAAGTTGAATTATTTATTGATATCTTTTATGTGTCTTGACTCACTATAACCTTTACACTGACACATCAAGAATGACATTTAGGGGTTGTTGTTGTTTTTTTTGGGACGAAACATGGAGGCTGAATATCTGATGACAATGACCGACTCATTTCACTCCCAGGTTTCCATCCTGGCAGGTGAGTCTGCCAATAGACCCAAAACTTTTCAACCTTTAAACCTAAAGAGATCCAAATATCTATCCAAAATAAATAAATACATTAAAAAAAATCAAGACAGGAATAAAAACAAATATTTTTTTTTAATTACTTAGTAAATAGATAATGACGTTTTCAAATAAATTATTGGGGACAGCAGCCAGTGAATTTATTTTATTATCCATCCATCCATCGTCATCTTCTGCTTATTCCTACACATAAAGGGTCGTGGGGGGGTGGAGCCTATCCCAGCGTCAACGGGCGAGAGGCGGGATTCACCCTGGACAGGTCGCCAGTCCATCGCAGGGCCAACATAGAGAGACTAACAACCATTCACACTCACAGTCACACCTACGGTCAATTTAGAGTATTCAATCAGCCTCATCCCCAATTGCATGTCTTTGGACTGTGGGAGGAAGCTGGAGTACCAGAGAGAACCCACGCAGACATGGGGAGAACATGCAAACTCCACACAGAAAGAGCCCGTGCCCGAGCCGGGACTCGAACCCGGAACCTTCTTGCTGTGAGGCCACAGTGCTGACCACTGCACCACCGTGCAGCCCTTTATTTTATTATATTTCACAATAAATTAGAAAATACAGGTCTTCCTCACATGTCGTGCACATTTTCTCTAAGAAAAACCCTTGAAAAATGTTCCTGTAATTTCAGTTAAATATACTATGAAAGGGAAAAGATAGGAGGAAAAGTACTCAGCCTCATTTCGTGGGCGTATTTCAGGAAACCAATCTTCACCTTAGTGGGCGGGTTAATGACGTCACTGCGTCACAACATACTGACGTGGAAGTGAATCAGGGTCACAGGGCATGTCTGCTCTCATCATCAATTTACTGTTTTTAAGTAAACATAAATACAGTAAAGTGCCTCCCAGTGTTGGAGAGAAAAAAGCATGAATTTGCTTGGCTAATGTTTTGTTCCTGATGGCACTTAGAGTTTTCTACGCTTTCACCTTGAAAATCCAGAGAAGTCTGTGACAGCAGTCACTTTTATACATTACTATAGAGATTCTTTACAAGAATTTGTGGCTACTAATGGATGTTATATGATCTCACGCTGAATTTCTCTGCATGTCCTGAAGTGCTGGAGATGTGAACCAGTGTTGTTATTTACGCAGGATAACTTTACTAAGAAGCATAAACACACATTCAGAATATATTTGATTGAGAAAAAAATAAAATGAATGTTGCTGTATGCAATATATTTGGCTATTATAAAACTGCAATTCCATTCATAGTCAACAAATAATGAAAATTGATTCAAAAATTAGCAAAATTCAAGATAGTTTCCACATTTTAAACATAAGAAGCAACAAAACTGGTTTCTTCTGTAACAGACAGTTGAATGAGACACCGAAGACGTAGAAATAGAGGCTACAGAATTCTACTGTCACAAATGATTTTGTATGAAAAATATATCCACACCATTCTTTGTACCTTCTCTTGCCCTAAATAAATGATAAAGTTCTACTGCATTGACAACAAAAACAAACAACTTTTCTCAAGCTGTTACTCTCAAACTTCGACTGATGACGCCACTGATTGTCTCTCTTCACTTAAAAGAACAACAATTGAAAAAATATATTTAAAGTGAACTCTTGGATTTGTGTTATTTGATCAGAAAACGTTTGCTGCCACTCTGTGGATGATATTATAAGATTCCAAACAAAAGCAATACATGGTAAAAACTGGACCCAGTTTACGAATTTCAGATATTTATCAGTGCTTTTAGTGTAGCAAAAAATTACTATAAAAAAATCCAGATAGGAATAAAAACAAATGTTTTTTTTAAATTATATAGGAAATAGATAATGACATTTTCAAATAATTTGTTGGGGACAGCAGACAATGAATAAAGACTCCTTTGTTTGAAGCTTTATTTTATTATATTTCACAATAAATTAGAAAATACAGGTCTTCCTCACATGTCATGTAGGTTTTCTCTAAGAACAACCCTTGAAAAATGTTCCTGGAATTTCAGTTAAATATACTATGAAAGGGAAAAGATAGGAAAAGTACTCAGCCTCATTTCGTGGGCGTATTTCAGGAAACCAATCTTCATCTTAGTGGGCGGGTTAATGACGTCACTGCGTCACAACATAATGACGTCTTTTCGGCTTCATCTGATCTTGAACAATGCTCCTATATAAGGTTGCCGCCATTTTTAACTGTCGGTCCTGCACTTGTTCTGAGTCAGGACCTCGCTGTGCCACAAAACTATTTCTGAATATTAAATTATTGCTCTTGAGAAGGGTTTCTTCACCTGGTTCTCTTCGTCCAGTGACTGAAAACTTCATTTCGTCTCAGCATGTTTCGGTAAGTGCTTTTTAACATTTTTGCTCCACTTTTTTCCTGAGTAAAAAGTCTTGACTAAGGTTCAAAAGATATTTGTAATAAAAAAGCCCTCAATGAGTTTGCTGTAACTTGTGTTTTCTTATTGTTTTGAGTTGTTTGTAATGTTGCTCCATGTCAGGAGAAATGTTAGCATCTCTGGCGCCACAGGGGAGACTTCAGTCCAGCTCAGTCCCTCTGTGCTATCATGAATTCTCAATTTATTTGGTAATGGTGGCCGTAAATTATCACCCCGTTGTAATTTGTGAACTTTTATGAATTTTGTTTTATATCTTTACAAGCATTTAGCAAAGTATGCCAAAAAAGTCGATGCTATTAGCTTACTAGCTAGGAGTTTGTCATTGTCTTCTAAAGGTAGCGTTCTGAAAGCTTGACTCTTCTTTTTGATATTTTCACCTTGTTTTTTCTTGAACATTCATTCCATTTTAGAGATATTGATTGTTTTTGTTTGATTTGAATGGTTTCATGTTCGAAACCACATGGATGGAGTTAATTTCTTGTTTCATTCTGGGGTTTTTTATCTGAGCTGAACAACTTTAACTGAGGCAAATGTTTGCAACAACCAGCACTGAATGAATTTGCTTTCTTTTGTGTTAAGGTGGTATTTTACTGCTGCTCCATAAAGTGAGAGACGTTTACATTTCTGGCAGTAATAATGATGTTAATCATGAAGCCAAATTGATGGATCAGATCTTGACCGAAAACATGAGTCCAGTTCCGTCCCTCTGCACTCAGATATATGTATGTATATATATATATATATATATATATATATATATATATATATATATATGTATGTATTAGTGTCAGTGTCATAAATAGATATCAACCGCTTCCTTCTAGACGTGAACACAACCGGAGGAGGCATGCTCAACCAGCTCTCCAGAAAGCCCCCTCATGGCTGATGGTCCCCACCATCAGTGAGGCTTTTCCAGAGGTTGCTGACGTGGTGCAGTCTAGCAAATTAATTGAAACACTCAGATGCCATCCAGTGTTTGAGGAACACCATGAGCTCCAGAAGAGGTAGGATGCTTTGTTTAATTTGAAGTTTTAATAATTTCAGTAGATATAAAGGGAGTTGTGATTTTTGTGACCCACCCTGAGCTGGAGTGGTTGTTGGAGGATCGGTGAGGTTGTTGTCAGGGGAGTGAATGTATTTGAACATGTTTGTACTTGATACGCAGAGAGAAGACCCTGGAACGTCTTCAGGCTCTCTTCCGGGAATGGGTGCAAGATGTTTGCGATGAGCTGGTAAGAAATTGTTTGTTTAATCATTCAAACACCTGTAAATATGACATCTTCATAGCTTTAAAAGGAACCTTTCCTAATGCTGGTATGAGGTCACACAATTTACATCTTGTATTTTGTGTTTTTAGTGTGTTCCTGCTGATGTTAAGGAAAAGGCCGGGGGCAAGGTGGTGCCCTTTGGATCTTACCTCCTGGGAGTTCACAGCAAAGGTAACCACCAGCTTCTTCCACGCAAATGCGCTTCATCGTGTGTCGATGCGGCCTCGCCTGAAAGAAAGCGGGAAAGGTCATTGTCATTGTTACACATTGAGATACTTTTCTGGAATACGGCCCTCTGCTGTTTTGACAGGATCCGACATCGACTGCCTGTGTGTTGGACCCGCATTTGTTGAGCGGCAACATTTTTTCACCTCCTTCGCCGAGAGGCTCTGGGCTCAGCAGGAGGTGACAGAGATGCGCGTGGTGAAGGAGGCATTCGTCCCGCTGATAGAACTCAGATTTGAGGACATTGAGGTAATTTGCCTTGAGAAATGAGTCAAGACTGTAGGCGAGTAAAATGTGTTTGTTGCATAGTTTGTGTCTTCCTAATTTTTGTGTTGTTCTTTTTTCAGGTGGACCTGGTCTACGCCTCCATCTACAGGAGCAGCATCCACGAGAAGCTCAACATCCTCAGGACAGGGCTGCTGAGGGAGATGCAACAAGCTTGTGTGCGCAGTCTCAACGGTAATAAAAATGACAGAAGGAGTTCTTGACAAGTCCTGACAGCAGTTGTTTGGTATATTTGTGTTTCTATTGTAATTCCGTGTTTTTACAGGTTACCGTGTCTCGATGGAAATACTTCGTCTGGTGCCCAGCCAGGAGACTTTCCGTCTGGCTCTGAGGGCCATTAAGCTGTGGGCCAAACGTGAGTTGAACACACAAAACTAGTTGAGCTTGTAAGAGGTTAGGCAGATGGATCACTTTGAACTTGTGTCTTTTTGTAATTATGTACATTTCCCATAATTTTGAATGAATTTCCTCTGGATTCTTGCACATCAGAGCAACACTGTGCACTGGAGCTAATAAGCTTTTCTGCCATCATCTCATTTCCTTCAAGGACGCAACATTTACTCTAACAAGCTGGGCTTTTTGGGTGGTGTGTCGTGGGCCATCCTGGTGGCCAGGGTGTGCCAGCTTTATCCCAATGCTGCACCAGCCACCCTGGTCATGAAGTTTTTTCATGTTTACTCCATGTGGTGAGTTGTTGACCGAACATCTCCAGATGCACTGCAGTCTAGTTTTCCATGAAAGGCCCCATGACACAGTTCTCTGAGTTCATGAGTTTGTGTTTGACCTGCAACATCTTGTGTTGTGTTTCAGGGAGTGGCCCACCCCAGTTTGCCTGAAAGTCAGAACGGACTTAGACTTCGACCTGCCTGTGTGGAACCCCATGGTAAGACCTCACTAGGATGGGATGTGGTTTTTCAAACTGTCAGCGTCAGGTGTGCTCACCGTGCTGCGTTCTGCTGCATCTTCAGGTGAATGTTAGTGACAGCAGGCACGTGATGCCTATCATCACACCTTGCTACCCGGAGCAGAACACCTGTGTTAACGTGACTCACACCAGCCTCAACGTCATCATGGGAGAGATCATCCTGGGTATGCTGCCACCCATCTCACCTCACGTCACTCTTCACATGTGGCTTTGTGGTCATTGATCTATGATGTGGATTTCACATCTGAATGTGACTGTTAGCTGGATGTTGGAAGTAGAAGGATTTGAAATGTCTCCTTCCTCCTTCCACAGCCAATAAGATCATTGAAAGGATCCAAAGGAACGAAGCCGACTGGTCAGAACTTTTCGAGGAGTCAAAATTTCTAGAGAAGTTCCCGTATGTATTAAGTTGCTGAACGATTCAAAATTGGATTGCCGTGTCCAGAACACACACTTGCATACACATACAGAGTATGAGTTGAAGTTGTGTTGGAGGGTTAAGAACTATGTCACCGTGCTTCTGTCTGTTGTGTTTCAAGGTTCTACCTTGTGGTGGAGGCCAGTACAAAGATGGAGGAGGAGCATCACGAGTGGTGAGTAGACAGAACAGAAAAGCAGCCTAAGTGGACTAATGGGGACCGTCCTGTAGATCATCTGCTGACTGATGTTCTTTGAGAGAGCAAACTGTTTAAAACTTCGATCTCCAGCTGCTGCAGTAATTTATGGTATTTTCCCTCCCTCAGGATGGGCTTCATCGAGTCCAAGATCCGGATCCTCCTGGAAGGAGTGGATTTAGTTCCTGATATCTCCGTGGCCCACGTGAACACCCAGTCCTTCTCCGGACTCAACAGCAAGTAAGAACGCTAAAGTATTCTGTTCCATTTTGATCGTAGCAGGCAGTTCTCTTGGATGAATTCATAGATTACTGACTATAAAAATACTACTGCTAAAAATATTTAAATGTGTTTGTAATATTTGAGGCGAAGTGTGTGTTGACCCGTTGCCCTCTTTTTCTGTCTGTTTCAGTGGAGAAGTGAGCACCAAGTGGCTGATGGGACTTATGCTGACGGAGTACCCCCATTTCCTCGACAAGCAGCTGGACTACACCATCAAAACCTTCTGCAACTATGGTTCTTGGTCTCTTTGTGTTTTTCCGAAAGATGAAGCAGTGTCGTGTGCAACAAAGATTGTAAATCATCTGATTGTGTTGTGCTGTTGCAGTCTACAGCGAGGCTGAGCGCCGCAGGGTCCCTC
The DNA here is from genome assembly GCF_037954235.1 of Aulostomus chinensis. NCBI lineage: Eukaryota > Metazoa > Chordata > Actinopteri > Syngnathiformes > Aulostomidae > Aulostomus > Aulostomus chinensis. Next base: position 17,671,825 of record NC_141330.1, on the reverse strand, counting down.
TGGACGAGGGAATGAGGCTCTCGCTTGGCTTTTTCAGGAGGGAAGAGCTTTTCTGGGTGAGGGTCAGCGAGGAGAAGCATTATCCTCAGCCGACACCTTGCGTTCACTGGCAGGACTATGCTGTCCAAAGTCTGGCTGAGGAGACCCCCCAGAGGCCTGCCACCTTCAGATCGGAGCCTCGCCATGGGAAGCTGGGAGGGAAGAAGAAGCCCCCCTCAAATGACGGCGAGGCAGAGAAGCAGAGAGCTTATGAGGTCCATCAAACTGTCTTTGACACCCTTTTAAAGTTGCAGTTGGAAAAACATAATCTTGCTTTGAGATTTTGTTTGGTCGGAGTTTTCATGCAACTGTTAGTTTACGTGCTGTTTTCAACTTGATCTTTCAAACCTTTTTTCTTTGTCTTGCAGGAGGAATTGTTCAACGCGCTTTACGGATTCGAGTGAAGACTCAACCAGGCAATTATTTTTTTCCTTCTATTTATTCTTTCTATACAGTTTGATTGTGTTTAGTTCATCACTGTTGATCATTTTAATTGTCATTTAGTATCATGTGTCTAATATTACTCTCTTGTTTCTACTTTTCCAGACCCTCCAGAAAATCTTTGCGTAAATTAATGGAAAATCAGCTGAACTCTGCGAAATACGCATTAGCTTCCGTATTTTCCGCATTCCCGCACTTTAGTACCGAAAAGTCGTCAGTCCCCCCCCCCCCCCCCCTCCAAAACCTGGAAAATGTTGCATTTTGCGTTGATGCAGGAGCCATTTTCTAGAAGTGATGTCAATTCCACCGCCATTTTTATAAATTTCGCGATGCTACGTGACACATCACAATGTCTACATTTACACATACGCGATAGGTTAACGTTCGTATTCAGGTTAACGTTCGTATTCAGGTTAACGTTCGTATTCAGGTTAACGTTCATATTCAGGTTAACGTTCTTATTCGGGTTAACGTTCTTATTGGGGTTAACGTTCGTATTGGGGTTAACGTTCGTATTCAGGTTAACGTTCGTATTCAGGTTAACGTTCGTATTCAGGTTAACGTTCTTATTCGGGTTAACGTTCTTATTGGGGTTAACGTTCGTATTGGGGTTAATGTTCGTATTCAGGTTAACGTTCGTATTCAGGTTAACGTTCTTATTGGGGTTAACGTTCGTATTGGGGTTAATGTTCGTATTCAGGTTCACGTTCGTATTCAGGTTAACGTTCTTATTCGGGTTAACGTTCTTATTGGGGTTAACGTTCGTATTGGGGTTAATGTTCGTATTCAGGTTCACGTTCGTATTCAGGTTCACGTTCGTATTCAGGTTCACGTTCGTATTCAGGTTAACGTTCGTATTCAGGTTCACGTTCGTATTCAGGTTCACGTTCGTATTCAGGTTAACGTTCGTATTCAGGTTCACGTTCGTATTCATGTTAACGTTCGTATTCAGGTTAATGTTCGTATTCAGGTTAACGTTCGTATTCAGGTTAACGTTCGTATTCAGGTTAACGTTCGTATTCAGGTTAACGTTCGTATTGGGGTTAACGTTCTTATTCAGGTTAACGTTCGTATTCAGGTTAAGGTTCGTATCCGGGTTAACGTTTTTATTTGCTTCACTTCCGGGTGGTCGCTAAGCAACATCACTAAACCTGTGGTTCCTGCAAGTTGTACTCAACTCGTCAACTGGAATGCGAAGGCGTCAAAGTAAAAAGAATAGCTAACAAATCGTCTCCAGTGCATTTAGAAAAATCACTTCTTTATGTAATCACTACTTCATAGATGTTTAGATTTGCACACCTCGACCTCTGGGTTGTATGTAAACACACTGCTCTCATCAGCTGCAGCTGCACAGTCGTAGGCAACTGTTAAGGGGCTTTTTTCCGATTAACGTGTTTCCATGACTCGATATTCCGGTTTAATTCAGGCAATTCTTTTTTCAGCGAACCATAACGTTCCAATTGTGGCACCCAAAAAAACAAATCTCGAACAGCCCTGCAAATTTAGTTGTAATTTTTAGCGAGCCCCGCTGCAGCGATTAAAAAGTAAAAAACCGCGAAGTAGATGCGCGCAACACAAAGTCCCTGTTAGTACAGTGGTCAGTACGTCTGCCGTCAGGCAGAAGACCGGGGTTCGATTCCCTGACGGGGAGAGTGTTGCAGCTCTTTGTTGGTTTATTGCTATTTCTTCTTTAGTATTATTTAAACGTGTTTTTTAATCATAATTGTATTCAATTATTCCATCAATTGATCAGATTCTGATAGTGTTTTCTGTCAGATGTTTCCAGTTTACTGACTATCACCACATCTACTTCATGTGACTGGTGTTCTGCAGGGGAACAGGTCAGAGGCAGCAGTAGGAAACCTGATTGTCAGTTCACTTGTTTTCATTTTAAAATAATTGCATGAATTGCACAAATATAAATAAATATAAAGAGATTTTAAAACAAAAACTGACAGCAGGGCAAAAACAAGCAATTCCTCTTTAATTCCATCAGAGATCCTGGAGCAGCGTCTTCTCACGTGGACTCAATCAGTGCCCACAAAATATATCCTTAAATACAGATTCTGGTCGTTCAGGAAGCTTTAAGGTCCAAAGCTCATCATTTTATCGACCCTCCCCCTTCTTTGCTCCAACAGTGGAAAGACATTAGCCTCTTTTCCACTCTCATGGATGTTCATGGAGGTACGAAACCTGCACCTCTGTATGTTACAAACAGTAGTGTTTACCTTCATGAGTAAGGAGTGTCCTCAAAAATAACGAGTTTTGGAATCAGTGCTCTGATTTACTGAAGTAAAGGTCGCAGTACTGCTTCAAGATACTGCCTCCATACCGCAGAGTGAGAGGAGTTACACAGTATATATACAGTCATTATACTTTACTTTTTTAGACTTAAATATATGTGAAAGATCCAACTTGATGACTTTAAGTAGCAGGGTAAGGAGCCAATGGGGGAAAAGTACTAAAAGGCTCACGTGTATTGAGTCATTCATTCCACTGCTGATGAAGGCTGACAGTAGAAACACTTTCCTCAGAGAGGCTGATGCAGAACCGAGCAAAGGCTTGCTTCAGTGCTATTTTGGGTGAATACAGACTGTTATTGGACAAATTTGGGTCCCTTAAAAGCTTTGCCTGAATGGTTTACATATAAGCTCCATTGGATTGTGTGTATCCACTGAGAAAGTACAGGTACTCATAACTGGGGGTGCGTCGACCCAGTTTGAATAAAGACGGGGGTGCGCGGCCAAAAAAGCTCTGACGAGCTCTGCGTTCCTTTCTCGGTTCCTTGGTCACTGTAGTTGTGAGGGCACTCTTTGAATGAACCGCCCTCAACAGAGCAGTGGACTCAGCTGGTTTTAGATGATCAAAGCGGATCTGTGTAACTTTCAGGATTACCCATCGGATGTTCACGAGCTGATGAGCTGATGTTCATCCGAAACCTGAGCATTATTCATCCTCCTCAGAGAACTGCCATCTAATAGGGGGAGTATTCATCAGATTCAGGGGAGTACTCATTCAGTCCAGGATTAACCCTCCAGGTCAGACAATGATTCATCCAATGATGACCCATGAAGCCCAACAACCACCTCCAGGCTTGGCAGCATTGTCTTTTTACCTCCACTCGGAGAAAGACAGGATGAGTACTCCCCCAGAGCAGATGAGTACTCCCCCAGAGCAGATGAGTACTCCCCCAGAGCAGATGAGTACTCCCCCAGAGCAGATGAGTACTCCCCCAGGCCATGATTACTCCTCTGGTTCACACGGTGATTCATCTGATAATGATCCATAAACACATACAAAACAGGTGTGGACAAACCTGGACCTTTTGACTTTGTCATGTCAGCCTAAACACAGGTGTTTGACCTGTCCTGAGCCTTCATAAAGCAGAAGTATCAGAGAAACTCAGGACGATATGAAACAAGCACAGCATCCCCCTCTATGACTCATGTGACCCCAGTCGACTGTGAAACCCAGAGCTCACGTGGGACCTAGACAACTCAACTCCCTCACAGATATTCAAGCCTGCAACTCCACATCTGGTCAGCGGTGCAGTGGTCAGCACTGTGGCCTCACATCAAGAAGGTTCCAGGTTCCAGTCCCGGCTCCAGCACAGGATCTTTCTGTCTATAGTCTGCTTGTTCTCCTGTTCCTGTGTGGGTTCTCTCTTGTACTCCAGCTTCCTCCCACAGTCCAAAGACATCAAGAGGGGACGAGGCTGATTGATACTCTAAATTGACCGTAGGTGTGACTGTGAGTGTGAATGGTTGTCTGTCTCTATGTGTTGGTCCTGTGATGGACTGGTGACCTGTCCAGGGAGAACCCTGCCTCTCACCTGAAGGCTCAGGATGAGAAAATGGATGGATAAACAGCTGCATATCCATTTCTATGACCCATCTCACAAATTTGTTACATAGAGCAAAAGTAGCATTCGTTCTATCGCGCTAGCATCAGTTGCCTCACTACTGGCTGCCCTGTGTTTTTCAGTTTGCTGTGATCATGGCCGCCAACAACAGAATGTTTCTTTTAATTTCATTTTCAATAACATTTCAAAGTTGGAAGTTGTAACCAGAGAATAGTTAAATGGTTTTTCCATCCACCATCAACTGCTGATCCTGTTTCAGGGTTGTGGGGTGGCTGGCTGGCTGTAGCCTGTCCCAGCTGTCATCAGGCTCTCTGTGGGGATCAGTCTGTAAACAAATGTTTTATTCAGACCATGACTCACATCATAAAACATAAAACGGCATCTTGACAAATATTTAACCCTTCATAAATATCAAGTCCTGCTCTTACAATCATCGCAGAGGTCATGGGAAATTTGGCCGAAATTCCGGTCGATTTCACTTCATAACTGCTTGCAGTGATCGATTAAGACCTTGAACAATCCTGATATTGTGTTTTGGTTTTCGTTTGTCAGTAATTTCATCCATTTGAAGAGCTTGAATGAGGAAAATGTGTTTTCTTCTGTTTCCACCACATGTAATTGATCGATCTTATTTTTACCAATTGAACTCCCTCTAGAGACTGATATTGATAAGGTATCAGGGAAGAGCTGTGAGTTTTTAAAGAGGAAAATGAGGGCATTTTCACACCTATGTTGTCTGCTTGATTCAAACAGGGCCGTCAACTCGCTCGGTGCGGTTCGTCTGAGCAGGTGTAAAACTGTACTTCCAGCTGTGGCTATGAACCAGAGAGAGTGGCCCTGACGGCTGAGTGTGGTGCTAAAATTAGCTTGATGCTGGTAGATTCCTTTAGTACTGGTTGTAACTTAGTAGTGTCATTGCTTGACTCAGTGTCCTTTTTGTGGCCCTTTGGAGCCGAGGCAACGTTGCCGACTGACGCTAAAAAGAGGTTTTCAGATGTGTTAAGGTATTGGGGGAAGTGACTTAAATCCTGGACCAATCTGGTGCTAAATTTAGTCGTTAAATAATTCAAGTGAAGAAATTTGAATTTGAATTAAACACAATATTAAGTTGATTTAATGAGTAAAATGATTCTGTTCACACATCTCCTCAAATTACTATTTGCAACTTAGAAGGGTTTTTATTGAAATCAAGGAATTATAAATTTTATCACACAACTTGCTGATAAATTCATTGATTTTAAAAGATTCCTTGAAGTACTCTGTTCTCTGTTTTGCTCCCTCTGTCAGTCATCAGACATCCAGAGTTTACACAATTAGGGTTCAATGATAGGGTGGCACGGTGGTGCAGTGGTCAGCGCTGTCGCCTCACAGCAAGAAGGTTCAGGGTTCAAGTCCCGGCTCCAGCACAGGATCTTTCTGTGTGAGTCTGCATGTTCTCCCTGTTCCTGTGTGGGTTCTCTCTGGTACTCCAGCTTCCTCCCACAGTCCAAAGACATCAAGAGGGGACGAGGCTGATTGAGACTCTAAATTGACTGTAGGTGTGACTGTGAGTGTGAATGGTTGTCTGTCTCTATGTGATGGCCCTGTGATGGACTGGTGACCTGTCCAGGGTGAACCCTGCCTCTTGCCCAAAAGCTGCTGGCATAGGCTCCAGCCCCCCATGACCATTAACAGGATAAGCAGAAGAAAATGGCTGGATGGATGGATTGGTCAAATGGTGACATCTGCTGGCTGAAAAGAGCACTACACATACCTGGTTACGTACGGAGTGAAGTTGAGTTGTGATCAATTGCGTTGGGCAGATAGATCACATACAAAGTTAAAATGTGGGCTGGAAATATTAAACTTTTGTGAAAAATCTAAATTGTGCTGCAGCTTATTAATATCTCCTTGACACATCACTGACATCCTGTTATTGTTGGTCACTCCTTGCAATGAAGTTTATTGCAGTGTTGCATGACCTTTAAAATGAGTACCTACACTGTGAATACATGTGGACGCCCTCCTCCAACTAGAGTGCAATATGGCACAGCACAGAATCCAGGGGACACAAAAAGGAGCAATCATCATGAGGTAGACAATATCATGGACAATAAGTGGACTGTTCTGCACAAATTGGCGGGCACATACACCCAGAACAGGTTGTGCTTGTCTCCCCCGTATTTGAAACCCACCAAGCATTGCTCCCACCGGTCTTCCCTGGTCCTCTGCTCCTGCAATCCTTGGTCGGCATCTGTCCCTGGGCGTGGAGGATGGTCAATGTTGACAGGTCTGACTTTTACTGGCCCATTGTGTTATGTGTATCAGTATGCTAAGGAGCATGACTGTTCCTCATCAAACTTAATCTTGGCATAATATAATATCAACTGATAATGGCAGTCCACATGGAGGACTCTCACTGAGTTTTTGTTTTTTTGATATTCAAAACAGGAACACAGGAGAACATGGCTGCTGCACAACAGGCCTAATCTCTGCCAGACTGAGAGGTTGCAATTTCTTCCTCAAGAGGGTGAAAAGACCTCCGGTGCACAAAGAAGGAGATGCGGTCCAGTATTTCAATTTCTTCCAGCAAGGCAATCTGGAGATGCTGGTGTAGATGCTGCAGGCAGGGGACTGGGAGTCCAACAAGTGGTTCCAGGGACTACAAGTTTGTCTTTTGCAGTAGCGGAGGGCACGTTTGTGGGTAAATACAGACCCAACATTGAATCACAATGTAACACTATCGCGCCATCTTCTCTGGGGGGCAGGGGCTTCATGTCGGTGGTTCCTGGACAACTAGGAGCTACACATCAGGTTTGGTGCAGATCGCATGAGGACATGTTGAGTTTACTGAGGGAGAGCTGCTTTGCTTCACAGACAGTCAACAAATTCATTAGTTAATCCATATTTAGTAATTCTGTTGAGTTGGCTGTGAATAAAAAGGTAACTTTTGTTTGGAGATCAATGACTAAAGCAGGTAATTAACATGGAAGTTGAGTCTTTTTCCTGCTGGAGTGATGACGCTTAAAGAGGATCAAGGTGCTTGTGATGCAGGCACAAAAAAAAAGTGTGATGTGAAGGCTATGCAGGCATTTGGTTTTACAAATAATAAGAAATTTGTCATTTTCAGTTTTGCAAACAAGTTTTAAATTACAATCAAATATGTATGACATTGTATGTGTCAATATTGGGGTTTAAAAAAATTGTAGTTTCATTATCCACTGTTAAACTCATTATTTGAGCTTAATTTCTTTTTATGTTTTTGCTGTCCAGTTTGTTGATTTGCGCTGGGTTCCTGTCTATCAGCTTTCAGCATGAACTGCTTTGTTTCTGGGATTCACAAAAATACATCATAATGCTTCCTCTTCGTCTTTTTTGTTTGATCAGAGCTGCGATTATTGAATCGGTTGGGCCACAGAAAATGATCATATTTTAAAATGAATAGTATTTTCTACAGAAAATATCAGAAGCAAAACAGAAACATGCTTATAGGATGAAAGTATAAAAGCACACTTTCTCTATTCATCTGCACCAATCGAAGGTGCACCTCGTGATGGAGGGACTGGGAACGCCACCTGCTGGAAAAGGACAGATTACATTGGTTAAAAAAGCACAGACGCTCTTGTCATGAATATCAAGAACACCACTCAGGAGTCCAACACTCACTGTTTTAGGTCGCTGTCTGTGTTTCATGTTTTTAAAAAAAAAAAATTTAAACTTTTATTGTCTTGTCATTCTCTTTTCATGATTTGAAAGTTCTTTTAACATGTTTTTAAGGTTCTTCTCTCTCTTTTTATAAGGCGCCTTGAGCTGCAATTTTTTGCAGGAGAGGTGTTATACAAATTAACTTTATTAACATTATTAAGTGCGATTGCTTCCAAATGTGTTAAGAGTTTGAAAAAAGGGAATCGAACCAACTTTGTATTTACGGTAGCGATGGATTTATTTGTTGTTGTTTTTTTTCAAGAGTTTATATTTGAACAGTCATAATGAATAGAAATACAGGCCTCATTATACTGCGGTTACTCCTGGATATTGTATTTCACTATACAATAAAATGATGCTGCGCTGGACAACAATCTTAATAAAATAAACATAGCGTCATTCCACAATCATACTATCGACCTTTTTTTATTTCAAAAGTTATGACGATTCAATAGGAAAAGCAACATTTTACATGTGAGTGCTAGAGTCATCACTGCTGTGAAGGTGCACACGAGTCATTCGCTTCTTCAGCGTCCCTCTGTGGAGTCAGGAGCTGCAGACCAACACCAGAGCAGTGACAGCATTTCTAATTGAATTCCACATCTCAAAAAACATTGATTTGTATCATGAAATCTGCCGGGTGCAATCAAACAGGTGCAACTAGTTTGTGTGTATGCAAACTACAGTGTGGTATAGCAAACTCTTTGTACCCAGATACTAATGTGAAGCACAGGTCCACAGATGAGAACGTAACTGTGGTTTCTGTTGAGGCTACGTGTAGTGACGTGGGCAGTAGAGCACCTGGAGGACACCAGGCTACTCTTGGATCATGGATGTACTCGGGTGTAGGCTTCTGAGAGCATGAGTTAACGTGTTATTGCACTCTTGGCATCAACATCTGTAGAAGATTGAGACATTTATAATAAATTTGAAATAAAAACATACTCAACAACAAAAAAACAACAACTTGTATTTACAAAACAACAAAATACTGATTTGTTCACCCTCAATCTAAGATCTTAGATTGAGTTTGTAGGAATAATTTTTATCCATCCATCCATTTTCGTCTGCTTATCCTGTTAAGGGTCGCGGGGGGGGGGGGTGGAGCCTATCCCAGCAGCCTTCAGGCTGAGAGGCAGGGTTCACCCTGGACAGATCACCAGTCCATCACAGGGCCAACACATAGAGACAGACAACCATTCACACTCACAGCCACACCTACAGTCAATTTAGAGTATCAATCAGCCTCGTCCCCTCTTGATGTCTTTGGACTGTGGGAGGAAGCTGGAGTACCAGAGAGAACCCACACAGGAACAGGAGAACATGGAGACTCCACACAGAAAGATCCTGTGCTGGAGCCGGGACTGGAACCCGGAACCTTCTTGCTGTGAGGCCACAGTGCTGACCACTGCACCACCGTGCTGCCCCGAGCAATTTTTTTTATCATCGAGTCAATCCCAGATCCAACACACAATTAAGATTAGGAATATTATTTCAATTGGGGATGATCTAATTTTGGATGTGTGTCTGTGAGTATCTTGCATAAGCTAAAAATACTAAAGGTGCTGAGCTTGCACAAGATGGTGTCTGATTAATATTAGAGATGGCACACACTGGCTCCTGGTGGACCATAGCGACATGACTTTGTATCAATTATTTTCACGTGGATGGTAATAACGCGCCAACTGCTCAACTCTAGTTTCAGCAAAAATGTAGGAGAGAGAAGAAAAAAGGGTAACATAATCTCAACATTGGCATTTTTGGTCGAGGCATTTTTCATTTCTTGGTATCATTTATGGTCAACTTACTCTGTGCCTCTACAAGACCTCTCTCTGTGTATCTCTGGAAGCAGGGAGACAGGTTTTACATTTAGGTCTAAATTTAGAATTTGGGACGGTGGGGGGGGGGGGTACCGGAAGTGGGTCTAACCATGATAAGATGGGGACATCGCAGCCTTCACTACAGTTGTAACACTGCCTGTTGACAGCCACAGGCTCTGTACACACTGTCATGTAGAAAAAAAATACAAACACGGGTGCAGGAATCTCATGTCCGAGCCATTTTGTGAACTCCTGGTGAGTTGTGGTAGTTCTGCAGGAGGGAGAGGAGAGCAGGGTCACCAACGGAACACACAAGAGCGAATCGTGAGAATGTCCTCATGTCCGGTCACCAAAATGACAACAATGTGTCCTGTCTGTTTGCAAACTGAGATTAGAAATAGGTTTAGGTCCAAGTTAGAGTGTCCTCACATGGACGTGAGAACACGTGTGTTTACTTGTCGTATCCCTGTTGTGAGGAGAAAAATCAAGTCCCGTTCACATTAATTATTACATTTTAGGACTTGCTGTGAGCTTAAAGGTGATCTTTTGACGGTCTCATGAAAAAATTAATGCTGATAATGGCAAATTTATTGTCCTCATTTTACATTCCAGCACTCACTGAACTTTGATTAATAAAAATAAAATAAAATAAAAATCATGTTCAAAAAATGTTTCTATATTAATATTGTGGTTTATTGCTGAGGCAGGACTGTAGCATTTTAGAAACAAATATATATGAAGAAATCTCAACAAACAAAAAAAATAAAAGGCAGTCAAACAAATTAGGACCAAAATGCAATCAAGAAATTTAATTCCTAGTCTGTTACCCTCATGGCTGTTGATATCCAGGGCAGAAACCGGGACACTCGGGTGTAGACGCCAGGTTTCTTGGCCATGGCACATCCGGTTCCCCAGCTCACCACCCCAAGCAGACGGTAACGATTGGTCTTCGATAAGCAGTCATTGGCCACAAAAGGGCCACCGCTGTCTCCCTGTCTCACACACACACACACACACACACACACACACACACACACACACACACACACACACACACACACACACACACACACACACGCAATCAAAAACTCAACATACTCACACATTCACAAGGAAGCAATCACTCAACACTGTTCCATGTGTACCTGGCAGGCATCGGTACCCCCTTTCTCATAACCAGCACAGAACATACTGGTGGTGATCTGGTTGTCATAGTAATCTGGGGCATTACAGAGAGCGTCACTGATGATGGGGACGTTGGCTTCCTGGAGAGTATCTGCTTGATGACCTGGGAAGCAAAGTTAGTTTCATAGTTTTACTGTTGTACTGTGGAGCAGTAAAATACTGCAATGGCAGGTAGACTCACCAAAGTATCCTACGTTTCCCCAGCCTGTCACTGTCCCCATTTGACCATCTATCAGCCTTTGACCATAGGCTGGCAGGCAGACGGGCTGGATGTATTCTACAAGCAAATATTTAAGCGCATACATCTAATCAGCTCCACGTTGAGGTAAACATACACACCAGCTACCTCACTACCCACGCTAACAAATACTACAAACAGAGATGGAGCCGCTACAGGCAGCAATAACAAACCAGGGCACTGGACAGACTGATGTGGTTGTAGTAATGAACGGTGAACACTAGATGTCAGAAATGAGCAGTAAAATTACTGTTTTGAGAGTACTCCGATTACAGTACAGTGCATTCCTCTGTACCTGCAAATACTGTTTGTCAGCATAACCAATGTAATGCTAATTCTCTCTGTTGATTTTCCTCATCTCTTAGCGCTGTCAACATGTGGTCAAATACACAGGTGTGCTCAGTCTCATAAGATGAGTACATACACGTACCATTGAAGGTGAGTGGCTGAGAGAGGGCCAGTACAGCGATGTCCCGGCTGTTGTCATCAATGTTAGAAACAACAAAAGGCAGGTAGCTGCTGTGGTAAACGATGGTTTTCACCTCTGCCACCTTGGTACTGGGGGATTTATAGGAGCTGGAGCCAAGCAGCACACGCCAGCGGTTCACGATGCGATTCCGTCTGATATAGAGGCAAGGAAGTGATCATATTCTCCATGTTCCTCTGTTCTCCGAATAGCATGTTAATCAGAAATCTAATGATGCACAAAGTATTTAGCAAAACGCTACAAGTGGCAAGCATACAGCACGCAAAAATTGCATGTGCAAGAATAATTAAATCCATAATTTGTCATTCCTCTCCTTAAAACTCCACTTTTGTTGATGTGTAAATCAGGTTCACGCACTCTGGGAAGCAGTGAGCTGCAGACACAATCCAGCGGTCTGAGATGATGGAGCCTCCACACTGATGAACTCCGTCATACTGCAAGCTGACCTGCCAAGGCCAGCTGCCCTGCCTGGCATCCACGCCACCCACGATACGGTCAGCTGCAAAACTACGCTTGCCACAGTCTGGGAGAGCGAGAGTGAGAGAGAGAAAGTGAGAGAGAGAGCGAGATAGGAGTTAGTTTGATGGATGCGATGGACAGCAAGGGGAGACAGCGAGAGCAAAAATGAATGAGGAGAGAATGAGAACAGTAAAAAGCGAGACAACAGTAAAGCAGAAAAAATAAGGATAAAGAAAATAAGGAAAAAGCAGAGGGGTGAGAATGCAATGTGTCGTATCTCACCTTGGCACAACAGTGTAAGAACCTCACTGCTCTCACAGTCACTGAAACACAGAGACAAAGTCAGCAACTTCACATTCACTGTTGAGAGGAGTACACTGATGAAGAAATGGTAAGAGGAGACGTGACAGAGAAGCTGCAACACAGGTGTATGTTACCATGGGAACAGGGAGTCTCTGATTTTCTTGCCGTAGCTGAGCTCTTCCTGTCTGACACAGAAGAACTCTCCACCATCTCCACTGGCCTCCGCCACTGATGCGACCGAGTAATTCATCATACTACAACATGGATGCGCGCGCGCACACACACACACACACACACACACACACACACACACACACACACACACATACACACACACACACACGTTCAGTGTCTCTGCAGCTCTGCTACATGAAAAAATGTGATTTAACGCTCACCTGACAAACCCAACTTCCTCACAGCTGATGCTGGCTAGGAGCTCATTGGCTGGGGAAGAGCACACCCGGCGCCACCTCTTCTGGGCGGAGTCAAAGACTCTGAGATGTTGATCAGCAAAATTTACCTGGACTGTGAGCGACAACATCAACATCTTATTCTATTCAACAATGATAGATAATACTACAATAGAAATTAACGGCATGGTCACAATGCAGCTTTTTGTGTCTTGTCATGTTAGAGGTGTCCACCGAATTTGTGCATGTAGGTGAACCTCACATTGGGGCCATTCTGTTTCATTTTGAAGGGGGTGCCATTGAGGCATTTTTTTGGAAAACTTGACCCGAGACCTAAAAAATACCAGCCTTTCACCAGACCTGATGAGATTACAAAATTTAATGAGTTTTTGAGCAAAAAGGCACTTTTTTGCTGGCAGGAAAAAAAGAATAATAATCCCTTGAAAAACAAGAGGGCTTTCACACAGTCGAGTGCTTGAGGCCCTAAATATCTGCTTCTGGCCCTTGAAAGTGCACGTAGAGAATAGAAATGATGTGATGCTTGTCCTAAGGGTTACTGTAATAATGCAAGCCTTCAAAACAGGATGAGCAAAAAAGAAATGTTTTTCCACAGGAAAACAAATTAATCCATACTCATGCGTACTCATACTTACTTTTCTAATTTCAATCTGTATAATTTATTCAGAAAATGAAAGTCCAGTGGGTTTATGTCGAGTGCATGTGACATCTAAGACATATATGAATACAATTCTGCTCATTAGGAATAATTTTTGTATCCTGTTACTCACCATCATAGAGTTCTGTGTCTTCCTCCATTGTGCAATACGCAACTACAAAGACGATAAGAAAAATAGCTTTACATACAAATCATATCATATTACAAATTATATTTTAATACAGAAGACCTTCTAATCAGTGTGTGCCTGTGTGCGGCCATGTGTGTGTGCATATGTGTGTGCGCGTGTGTGTGTGTGTGTGTGTGTGTGTGTGTGTGTGTGTGTGTGTCTGACCTACGGCCCAGACCACTGCTCCAATAGCTCCCAAGGTCATCAGCAACACGCACACACTGATCACCCGGCAGGGGGTCAACACACAGGTCAAAGAGATTCCCCTGCTCCCTGTACACACGCGCACAAACACACACACGCACACACACACACACACACTAATGAGGGTACATACACACCTCTGACAGTGTGTACACATTGAGGGAGCTTATATGACAGCATATCAGGTGGACACTCATGTCATTACATAACGTATCAAAAACATACAACCATCAGGGAGACGTTTCAGATCATGAAATTAAGTATAAATACTGAACAACAGTGTAATTACTTGTGTTTAATTCATGCAGGTGTGTGAAGGAAAATACACGGAGTGCATTCACATTGCTAGTATATAATTAATAACCGATTCAATAACACACAGGAAGGTATCCAGTTTCAGCACAATTGGACAGGGCATTATCTGGCACAGATGAAAAAGCACAACTGACAGTGTTCAGATCAATAGTCTAAAGTCTCGCATGTCTCCATAAAACAAGAACAAACTCTAAAACTAGGAGATAGTGGCATGCCTGACCTGCGTGCACGTGCAGTAATTGTGCACATCTGCTGGGTGTGTGTGCTGCATGTATGCTTTTAATTCAATATGAAAACTGGAGCGAATAAAACAAAAACTCTTTTTTGACATGTGTGTGTAAGCCTGCAAAGCACGGCCCTTATCGCTTCACTCAGCTTCACTCAGTTCCTGCCATCAATCATTTTACACAAACACACCGACCGTCATCACTCATCATCATCACCAGTGTTAGAACAACAGACAGAGAAAATCTGTTATTTGTGGAATGTGGTGATGATGATGTCTGTTCCTTTTATAACATAAATACACCGCGAAGCACCAACATTCCCATAACTGAATAAGGATCAATTTTTTCCAGAGAAGACGCCGCACTTCCACTCACTGGCATTTCCATCTGGCTGATAAAACCTCAGATGACTCCGGTGGAACTGTGACGGGAACTGAGGTGGGGTTCAGAGCCCCTGGAGGTTTACTTGTTGGTGTTCGCCAAAAGGAGGAATAGTTTAATTGTATATTTATTTACATGCTGAGGGATTTAAATACAAGAAACTGAGGTAGCATCACCAGCGTGACCTGGAGCGATTTTAGTTAGTTTTGTAATAATCTTAGAAAACATTTTGTCCCTCACTGTTTGATTTCCTGTTTTTAAAATATAATATAATATTTACATAAATATACATATAAATAAACAACTCAATACATATATTCATTTACTGGGATTTATTTCCCTATAGCCAACAACGCATATGAACGTGAGCTCAGTTGAAGTGGATAATTTCACTTGATTGCATGGAATGGTTCTGTCCACCAGCCTGTCAGGAAATGAGTGGTCAATGTTGTGTTGGCTACCACAGAGAAAACATTCTACATGGGTAGTTTTCTTCAAACAGGTTCCTTTCTAGCTCTGTCTCCCTTCGTCTGTAGAGAGCATAAAAGGAAATCAGAGGTTAGAAACTTCAATTCTTAATCTAAAAAAAATACATATGTCAAAAGTTAAATGTTTTTTACTCCTCACATTGTATGTAGATTTGTAGTGTTATAATGAATTCATGACAAAAATCAATGGTAACCAAATACTACTGTAGCCAATCATAAACTGAGTAGTACTGTGGGACAGTCTTCTGGCATTGCACCGTTGTACATCCAGTTACTCCTGTGTTGGAAAACAATCAGGCCTGGAAGCATTCAGTATGTTGCATCACTCAAATTATGGCACAAATACGGAAACAACGTTGCCCCACACACGGGAGAGGACGCGGAACATCGGCTGAAAGCTGAGTGCTGACTGTACAATGAACAAACTTTAATGTTTGCGGTGCTAGCCGAGCTACAGGTGGTGCAACTGTCAACTCCAACAGAGCAGATGAATCCACATTAGTGAGGAGTCACTCATATTTTGCCTGAACTCATACGCATTATGTCAGTTCGTTTGTTATTAAGTACGAGAGATTTATGAGGCTGAATAAAGAGCAGAAACTGAACACTGTCAACATCTTTAGTTTATATTAAATAGGCTTCAGTGGGGGGGGGGGGGGGGGGTGTCCCCGTCCCCAGCAGGAGCTTGATTATTTCAGGGTATAGAAGTCTTTGGAACCAATGAACTAAACCAATAAACAAGTGCACTTCTAAAGGTCATAAATGCAATAGAACAGAGATCCAAATCTGGAGCTGAAAAATCTATCATGTATTTCAGGAAATATTCATCCTGCAAGACAAGACAAACAAAACAAGCGATGCAGGTGAGAGTTGAAACTCCTTGGTAGAGGTAATGTTAACATAAACTAGAGACCAAGTCACTGTGGGCTCACACTTGTCAACATGTTGATGTTCTGCTACCGTGAGCTCTTAGTCGCTACCGTGAGCTTTCTTCTTTACCCCAACAGACCTGTAAAAGGTCACGACTTCAATGAATCACTGTACTTCCAACGTATCAACCACTCGGACCCTTGCTCGGACAGCACGCATTTAAAAACTTGTTCTTCATCTTCAAACTACAAACCTTGTAAACATTTAAACCACATCTCTGACACTCCACAGCAGAGATCTCTTGGTGCCCACATTGTGTCACCATGGCACACAGACCTGATGTTGGTGCTACTTAGTACAGGCCGTCTCTGTACAACTCCTGCTTGATCCCGTCTTGATCTGTGGAAGTTCACATAACCTTTTTCTCTGCTGTGTCTTCAAATGCCTTCCCTCCCCCTCTCCTCCCCCATGACTGCGTTTACATCTCTCGTACCTTTATCCTGCAGATACTACATTTCTACTCACTCATCTCCCCCTATCTCTCCACATCTGTCCCCTCTCTCTCCCTTCCCTTCTTCAGGCTTTCCATCCAATCCTTAATGTCAAATATGTCCAAAAGGTCAAACAGAGTTGGAGCAAATACAACTAAGAACAGAAAAAAGAAAACAATTCCACGTACACACAACTCTTCCCACTTCTGCCGCACCCTTTCTAAAACTTGTCCTCCCTAACCCCCTAACCCCCACCACCCCCACCACCACCGTCTGTGATAGAACAAGCACTCTATTGTGCCCACTTCCACCTGAGCCCACCTTCTGTGTGTGTGTGTGTGTGTGTGTGTGTGTGTGTGTGTGTGTGTGTGTGTGTGTGTGTGTGTGTGTGTGTCTCTCTCTCTCTGTTGTGAGGCAATGATTCGTATTCTGTGCAGGTGTGGTGTGAGGGTCCATCCAAGTCTGGTAATCCAGCAGGTATATAAAAACTATTAAACTACATTTATGAAAAGAATGGCGTGTAAAAGGATGGTGGCGTAAATGTATTACAGTTTTGTTTGGAATTTTGATATATTTTCCTGTCATCACAACATTTCCTCTACACTTACAACAGCTTGGGAATTGACTCATCTGTAATGGTGTCGTCATTTGAAAAGAATACTTGTAATCTACTTGGTTTTGTACAGCTGGAATATGTGGAATGCAGCATCAAGGGCTGCCAGGGTTACAGTTTGCTGCTGTTGTTGTTGATGATGATGAAGATGACGATTATGATGATGATGCTGATGCTGATGATGTGATAAACAACACCACTTGCTTAGGAGAGACTGAATTATCCTTCCACATGTCTAGAAGTTGTTTGGGAGGTTGTTTCTATCTTCCATTGGGAGTCATGTGACCAGTCAAAGGCAGGAGTGTGTGAAAGGATTGGTAGTATATCATGAGTCACGGATGGGACGCCGTTTACACTCCCTCTCACGTAAGCACCTCACTGGTGGGTGCAGAGAAGCGTCTGTCCCCCCAGAGAGGAGGCAGGTGGTTCAATAACAGCAATTCATTTCATGTCACACTCGTTCCGTCCATCAGCCAACGATTTTACTCAACAGTTAATCTAAAACTAGACATGGACGGTTGCCTGTAACTGAGTATCCACTGAATGTAGCATCATCAAACCAGCCCTCGCTACTCACCACTGAAATAACAAAAAGACGCAGACAAAGGCAATCCAGCTTAGCTTCATAGGATTCATCAAAACCGTCCTGGAGTTACAGAGTGGAAATAACTGGCAAGGTGGGGCGGTTAAAGCTACAGAAACTGGTTCAGTACTAAAATATAGGACGCAAATGTTGGCGTCAGGATGAACTACATATCTTCTATCATACTTGTGTGGCTGCCACAGTGACCTTGACCTTTGGCCAATGACCTTGACATTTTTCAGGTCACCCTTGAGTCCCAGTGAATGTTTATTCACTAGATATTTTCTTCAAAGCACAATATCATACGTAGATATTGTTATCACAAGAGGTGACAGTGACCTCTGATGTTTGACTCCTGAAGTAATTGGCGAATATCCTTTGACCACACTGACATCTGCACTTGGTTATAAAACTGATCTCAGACCAGGAAGATTCTATTTTATGTATCCAGTCTATTAAAAACAATTCTGGGTTTAATTCAACATAAGCTCATTCCTGAGTAGACAAAGAAAAGACGGCATTGCAGAAAGAGACCTAAAACACACCAAGGACAACGTCCATCACAAAGGATGACTCACTCCAAAGGAAGTTGTCATGGGAGGGAAAATACAAATAAAAACAATCACACACGCTAAATCTGAGAGACACTCACGTCTGTGTGATGGGAGTGTTTGCATAGTGTTGGTGCTTCACTCCTTGTTCGGACATGTACCGTGTATACGCATGCTATGACATAAACACAACCTGAGTTTAAAATAGATGTCCCACCCAATCTTAGACAGACACACACACGCACGCACACACACACGCACACACACGCACAAGCCACAAATATATGTGGCAATCTTCAGCCAGACTGTTTCTCTTGTAATTACACACACCAAAGACCACAACAGCCTGATTCATAGCATCTGGGTGGGTTGTCTTCACTCAGGCAGGCGGCAGGAGCTGCATGTAGAAAAGCGCACACATCTAGCCGACGCTGTTCAGACACAGAAGCACAAGGTGGACCTGCTGATGGAAGCAACGCGACACAGGGATCACTGGTGCTTCTGATGCTGAGCTCCCTTCATGACACTGCCTCTAGGTCAAGGTAGGCCCTCTCACTGGTTTAAAAATTTGTTTCAACAGTTTTTTTGGCTCATTCATGTTTATGTCATTGGAGCATACAGTTCACTCTGATAAACAAACTGTCCCTACAGTCCTCCTCAGCCTGTTAACAAATCTCCCATTATAGCCTAACAAGCAGTAAACTCATTAGGAGTCATAAAGCTGCAAAAAAAAACTTGAACTCAGCAACACTGCACTGCATTTATGCCAAGTAACACATAGCAACATGTGGATTCTCCGTTTCTCTTAAGGTAAGATGTACATTATACTGGAAAATGCCTTTGAGATTTGTAACTGGGCAGTTTTGCTCTTGTTAGCCGTCAGTCGCTGTGTCTGCTGCTTCAGTGGCTGAGGATGGCACTAGGATATGAGCTATGTAGAGTTTATACATGTTTCCGCTGGATATTTTGATAGCGGTCGTAATGTTTCACCCATACATGGCAATAGCACAACAATTCAGACACAACAGTTCATCATTCTGTACTGGTAAAAAGATGGAGGGAGTCAGGTACAAGTACAGCAGCTGGTGGATACATCTTGATATGTTGCAGTGTTGTTGTTCCACTCTCTCCCTGCATTTCTTGTCCTCTCGTGCCCTCTCCCATCTCTCCACATCATTCCCTTAAAAGTTCTCAGAGGGTGAAGACATCAAGGTTTCATCACCAAATGTTCGTAAGCCCGAAGTTGTTTTAAGTTTGAGTTTGATAGGAGAGATAGGAGCTAGAGCGGGGAATTGTAATGAAAAACAGTCAAAGTCTGCTAGCACACATCCGGAGGGGCCATGGAGTCACTCAGCATACCTGCAGACATTCCCCACCCCACTTCCTTTGTGCGGTCAAAATCTATCACCGAAACAATGAAAACCTTCAATCATTAAACATATTAGCGTATGATTTTACTGCAAGTGCTCTTATTGCAAAATATGATTTTTTTTTTTTTACTGTGTAGATGTCCCTCCATCGCCAGCTCAGGAGAGCCGTCTGGCTCCACCCGTTCTCATTCTGTTACAGAAACGCTGGGGCTTGTTTGTATTTCTGTAAACCAATCGTGATCAGTGAAAAATATTGAGATGAATTCAGATCTTTGTCCCTGCTTGAGAAATACACCACTAATATGACAGAAGTTTAAAATAAAGAATTATTTTAAAGAGATGACATTGTATTTTTATTTCAAGGCTTTTCTGGTTTGCATGTGCAGAATGATTACGTTACCACTGTGATATAATCCACCAGTAAGATAAGCAGAGCTTCCCCTGTCACTATTATGGTTTAATAAATCACATGGCAAAGAGACAATGTATGATTAGCAATCACTGTAATGTTCTTATTTAGGTTCACGCTTAGAAAATCGAAGAAGAGGCAAATTATCTGTGACGGTATCTGTTTGTCATGCTGCAGTTAAGACAGCAAACATGAAAAATAAATCAAGAGAGCGTCAGGCAACCTGCCAGCTTTGAGCAAACCAGTTAATGGATAACTGTCAGTTAACTGGCAGGTGGACTGATGTCTGGTTCCAAACAGGCAGCATGACCAGAAAGTGGGGTTGGGGGGGGGTTGAGGTCAGTTCGAGCATGTCAAGCATGATGGTGTAGTGTATGGAATGTTCACTCACCCTTCTTCCCCTCCGTTACAACTTTCTCAGCATACATCTCCTCTGGCAGCTGCTCTAATTCCCCCAACGACTTTGCTGTCCTGCAAAAGTTACCATGTTGTCATATATCATATTGCTGGTAGTCACATTTATTTCTTTTTTTCTGGTAAATATTTACAAGAATAATGAGACATCCCTTTATCTGAAGGTGCCAGGGATGGTGTATTTTTGTTGGCCACCCTGGAAGTTTGCAACACCACAGGTTCCTTGAACAAAAGCCAGTGTTGCTGTTTTTTTTTTTGCTTGTTTTTTTTTAAACTGGATTTCGGATCATTTTGTTTTGTTCGGTGAGATGATCTTCACACATGCTAGTACAATGCTAATGCTATGCTATAACCGAACGAACTCCACCACCAGTTTTGCGATTCTTCTGTTTTCTTCGTGATGATGTTCAGCGTCAGCAACAAACTGTGTGTTCTGGTTTAGCCACCATTTTTAAAACGCACTAAGGCTTCATGAACTGACTAACTGCAGGACCTGGATGTTCAACATTGCTAACTTATTGAAGTGTTTTAGGACTTTACACCACTCTATGAAAACTGGCATCAAAATCAACTATGCATGAAGAATTTATACGAAATAATGAATTAAATTAAATCAAATTAAATAACAGCTAATCTATTAATGTAAACAAGCTCTTTTTGACCTTCCAGATGGTTTAATTAACCATCAGCCCAGCAAAGGTTAAACCAGTTCCAGTCTTCACTGTGGTGTAAACACAAGTCCTATCAGACCACACAGACTATTATGTGGGGAGTTTCTTGGCATCTGCAGTTCACAGTTAGTCATTTCAGCCTATTTTATCAATGCGAACTGTAACACACATGTCCTTATTTTCTTCCTATGATAGTGTCTGAGAGCCCTGCTAGGCTCATACATCCTCTTGGAACAGAGATGGTTCAATGGACCAAAGGGCACTGAGAGGTTCAGCAGGACAACCTGTGCTGAAATCATTAAAATGTACATTTTCTTTGTTTAAAAAAAGTTTAATTTGAAGAAGCAACTAGCTGGTTTTCAATTTTGTAAATAACAATTATATAACATCAAGTACGAACGGTTTTTTTTTCCACCCCAGGCAGTCACACGTTAGCGTTGAGGGGTAAAATGCATTTGAACGTCTCACAAAGAGACTCACCTGTCTCTCCTCGCAGCAGGTGTAACCCTGGCCTTCTCCTTCAGTGCCAAATAAAACCGTAGCCTATTCTTTAGTCCGCTTCGGTGATTAAAACAAAAAACTGACTTCAATACCGTCTGTTCACCAGCTTGATAAATCCAACTTTTTCAGTAAATCCCTTTTTGTGTTCCCCTCACAGGTTACTGACCCCGGGGAAGCGGCCTGGACAGCTCCCAGCGATTGTCAACCAAAACCACCAGCGCCAACTTTTAGTAAAAAGAAGAGTGACATTTGTCGGGCTGGACGTAAAGTAAAACAAATTTCGTTGAAGTTTATCGGAGTCGGTGTATGTGTGGCGGTCCGGTGAGGAAGGGGAGGGCGCGTCTGACGTAGTGTGACGTCATGTACTGGACAGGAGGGCTCTTGCAAGAATCTGTCTAACCTGTTGCAGGTGAACACACTGTTCCCCAGGTAACCTCATCCTGAGTGGACATCACATGATCAGTTGAGAGTTTAATTTAACACACACACACACACACACACACACACACACACACACACACACACACACACACACACACAGGCAAACACATAGTGTTTCCCCCAACCACCACAAACACACTTATAAATACACACATTAGCCTCCCTCGCTGACACGTAGCCCAGTCATCACCCATAGTTCCTTCTAGCAGGAGAAAATAAAAGAGAAGTTGACTCAGACTTAAGAGCAGTCTGGACTAAGAGAAGCATACACAAGCGAAGCATTGAGGTTGGGGGGGGCAGGCGGGTGAGAAATAAAGGAAAGGATTCCCCCTACAAGACCAAGACCAGGGAACCGGAGGATGTCTGGAGACATGGCCCAGACCCGCTGGCTGCTGCTCACTCTCTCTCTCACAGGTGTGTTGTCCTTCTTGCTACTCAGTGCAAAACATCCAGTAAGAGTGAGCCTTCAAACAACACCAGCGGGCTGATCACCAGGAATTGACTGCCCAGCGGCACTCTTGTTGACATGAAACTATTTCATTTTTGAAAGCAGGTGTCTGGAAAAAAGTTGATGTGATTTACCCCCGAAGCATATTTGCGCTTGGACTTGCATATTTATTTCAAGTATAGTTAGTAGTATTTCCTAGAGGAGGGGTTTCACACTCAGGACCCCCAAAATAAGAAGCCAGAGAATTATGACTGCCCACTGCCCCTGAAGGTGTCTGCATATACACATGCATTAATAGACCTACCAGTACTGTACTTGTAGGAGTTATAGATTGTTATCTTTACAAAAAAAGAAAAAAAAACGACTTGCCTTTTTTAAATGATTTAAAAAATGTAACCCCTGGAAATTATCATATTACCCCTGATCCTGACTTTGGGAACCTCTTACCAAGAGAATTTATTTGACATAAATGCTGCTGCTAAATGCCGTCGTGCTATATTTTATATAACACACACACACACACACACACACACACACACACACACACACACACACACATATACACACAAATGGTCGAAGCTGCCATGCGAGGTGTCAGCCAGCTCATCAGGGGTTCAGTTCACCTCTGAGAGGCGTCAGCTGATACTAGACAACCCCCAAATATAAAGATAATTGTCTTCTGGTCAGTTTTTTTCGGTGACTTGTAACACACACTTCCTCAGGGATTCTGGCAGGTGATTGGTCAGTTCACCTCCCCTCCGGACCCATCTGTGCCATGGCTGGTTCCTCTGTGGTGCTACCTTGTTCCTATGACTACCCCCAGAGCTCTCAGGTAATACTAGAAGGAAGGCATTGTTGGTTCGTGGCGCACCTTGAACCAGAGCTGTGGTGGGTTGGTGGTGGTGATGGGTGAAGGGGGGGGGGGGGGGGGGGCTGACTTGACTCTTCTAAACTTTGTTGCCGTAACTGCCTAGTATTCAACCTTCTGTATTTTTGCTCTATCAGCCCAGCGTAGCCAAAGAAAAACAAGAGTATGGCGTTGTGTCTGAGATGTGGTGTGTTGAGGACAGCAGATGTCTCACTGCAAGGTAAATGTTGAACACACACACACACACACACACACACACACACACTCACACACACACACACACACACTTATAACCACACACATTAGCTTACTTTTTTTTAACACGAAAGCCCAGTTATTAACCCCAGTTCCTTATAAGAGGAAAAAATATAAGGACATATAACTCAGAGTTGAATGTGAATGTGTGTCTGTCTGTGTCAGATATGTATTCCACAGTGATGGAATCTTCCCAGATCCATCCTATCAGGGCAGAGTGCAGTATCTGAGAGAACAAGGAAAAAAGAACTGTTCTCTGAGGATTCAAGACCTGAGAGTATCAGACAGCGGAACCTACGTCTTCTACCTCATCACCAACCACACGACGCAGAAGATGCCGGAACAGAGCGGCATACAGCTGCTGGTGGCAGGTGGGAGCCGACATTGTCACAATGGGTTTCTACAGGTCTTAATTTGGAGTAGTACAGTGCAGAGTTAAATAATTCTAAAATAATCCAGGTGGATATTCCAGCATTTGAAATGACACAGCAAAATTATCCACCTTGCCGCGGAGCAGTTTCTCTCAGAGTCACTTTTTAAGGTGTTTCTGACCGGATCTCTGGTCGACTTGCTGGGAGGAGCAGCCGGCAGCATAATAAGGAGTTCCAAAAATAAGAGACCTGTGACATCACGTGTGTTTCTCAATATTCTCGTGGGGAAAACACAGCCAGCTACCCAACCACTAAACTCTTCACATATGAGTCTCCAAGGTTTCAACAGGCTTGTAAAATCCGCTCATTTCAGGAAAGAGTGGCACCAAACCAATGAATCATCTCTTGAATTTATAAAAGCGATTGCCAGGTCAGGCTTTTGAGTCTTTATATCCACTTGGTGGTTAGTTTCATTTCTTCTTCTCATCATGAATAGCACCAAGTGCTAAATTGTGGCTTTCAAAAAAAGAATGGTTCATCGTCAAAGTGCTAAATGATGAATACTTACACAAACATACAAAACACTTGTTGTTTTATCTTTCTTTCTGTAAAGTGTGTTAGTAAAGAGCCAGCACTGAAGCCTGGGAATGAACAGAGCAGCGACTCCCAGTCAGAGGGTTGGGTAACGTACAGACATGAATGTGGCAACTGATACAGGCTGAAACAAACAGACAAACAAAAACAGCAGAGAAAGAGGAACTAAGACTTTGTGTGTGTTTACCTCCGTCTATGCGACTTTAAACAGGATTATGCAAAAACTACGAGGCTGGTTTTCACCCAGTTTAGTGGAGAGATTAACGAGAACGTGTCGAGGCAGAAATGATCAGTTATAGTGCCACCTGGTGGCAACAGGAAACGACTGTCTTTTTCTTTTCTTATTTTGATATTTTGACTTAGGGGATGATCATTGAACTGACTCGACCCTGAAGAGGGATCTCAAATTAGTCCCAGCTTCATCAACTGGAACAAAAAAAAATCAAACAAAGACACAAAGGAAAAGAGAACTGGTATTTTAGATTCAGGTCCCAGATTTAACTTTTTAGGAAAACTCTCTTTTTATGTTGTGCCTCCCCTGTCAGCCTCCTGGCTGGTTGGGTTTGTCTTCATTGACCAGTTCTTGGGCATGGCCAAATGTCCTCTGGGGTTGATTTGAATGGGACCGCAATAGTATGCAAGAATGAGGCGGTGCAAATGTGCAAAATCACTGAGACAAGTTGCTCCAAACTGTCATGCTTCTAAACATATCTATATGTCAAAGTAAGCTTTAAGTGTGGCCATAGTAAAAACAAAACAAAACAAAAAACATATCAACAACTGAGTTTCCCCTCAAGCAAGTACAAACATGTTGTTGTGAGGATTTATAACTAAAAAGGTCGTGACCAAAAAATTGCTGGTTGATTTTTTTTTCTTTAACTTTGGAGTGTGAAAAATGATCAATTAGTGCGCACATCAGTTAACAGTGTGCTTTTCCAGACAGGATATGACATCAGTAGATGGACAAAATTACTAACTCACTCTTAAGTAGCGCCCTCTTCTGGTGAAAATATTAGCAAGGCAAAAACGTACCCAAGGCAGTTGTGGTGCAGTGGTCAGTGCTGTTGCCTCACAGCAAGAAGGTTCCGGGTTTGAGTCCCGGCTCGAGCACGGGATCTTTCTGTGTGAGTCTCCATGTTCTCCCTGTTCCTGTGTGGGTTCTCTCTGGTACTCCAGCTTCCTCCCACAGTCCAAAGACATCAAGAGGGGACGAGGCTGATTGATACTCTAAATTGACTGTAGGTGTGACTGTGAGTGTGAATGGTTGTCTGTCTCTATGTGTTGGTCCTGCGATGGACTGGCGACCTGTCCAGGGTGAACCCTGCCTCTCAGGCTGCTGGGATAGGCTCCAGCCCCCCCACGACCCTTAACAGGATAAGTGGAAGAAAATGGATGGACAATTTACCCAAATGACAGAATACTCTGTTCCCCACTGTCATTACTGGCTGGTATCCTGTCACTCTAGTGAAACTATGGAAATAAAGAACCCTTTTTCCTTCTCTCAATCAAATCGTAGATTCTAGATCGTGAGGACTGTTTTAGGACAATGGATGATTTTTCTGGACAGGTCATCAAATTTCTTCCAACCATGTTGAAAAGAGAATGCTTTGGCCTCCAGAAATCAGTTCATTTATTCCGATCAAATTCTTATTCATGACATTTCTAACTGTATTGTAACTGCTAATGCAAGTGCTGAACAACTACTAAAAACTGAATGAATAAACACCTCAAAAGAGCCCTTCAGGTTGAGCTTTAAACAGGCAAACTATATCATTTTTAATAACTAAACTACTGGTTTAAGTGCTGCCATACAGTAGTTAGCTGCTTGGAATCAATTCAGAGAAACATTTAAATTCACTTCAATTTTATCTATAGATGCTAATCAATATTAAAGGTTCTTCTTATGTAGTGCAGGTCTAGAGACCCAACAAGTTCCCCATGAACAAGAAAATAACTCCTTATTAACAGCACGAAACCTTGAGCAGAATCTGGTTGGGCAGCCGTCTTCCTCCACTCCTATTATTATACAGGGGAAAAACAATGAATAGAATTAACTGCAGTCCATAAATGTACTCACAATATTGTGAACAAGTGCATGAAATTTAAAAAAATGGGAAACTTATTAAATTATCTGGTTGAATTAATGTTGCTTTAGGACATTCAAACGTTCAGTATCAAATCATTGCTTTAATTTCACACACACACACACACACACACACATATACACACACACACACACATACACACACACACACATATACACACACACACACACACAAACACTCTCCCCTCAAATGACCTTTCTCTTCATCTTCAATGTTTACTCAAGGTTCATCAGGTGCTGTTCCAGTGTCAGCAAGTTCCTCCGGTGACATCATTGAGGGCGCGGCCTTACGTCTGGCCTGCTGCAGCCCTGCAGCCCAGCTAGAGGCCCTTTACCGATGGTACAAAGACACGATCAGCACCCCAAAGCACACAGGACAGACACTGAATATCAGAGAGGTTACATCAGATGACTCTGGCAGCTACTACTGTCAGATACACACCAGAGATGGAGTCCAGAACTCAACAGTGCTGGACGTTGATGTTCAGTGTAAGTGATGATGAAGTTAACCCTTCACTTTATTCTTTTAGTGTGTAGCAACAGACTGCTGACAGAGAATTGCAGCAGGTGATAGTTTGCTGTGATTTGCCACATGAAGCAACAGCCCCACATAGTGGAAAAAATGTACTGAATCTAATATGACTTGAAGCCAGGCATAACTGACCTTTGACCTTGCTGTTCAGACGCTCCTCGTCGTACTACTGTCTCAGTGAGGTCTGCTGGGCAGCTGGGAGAGAAGCTTCCCGTCACTCTGACCTGCAGCAGTGTTGCTAATCCTCCTGTGCACACATACACGTGGTACCAGGGTGAAGCCTGTCTCCCGACAGCGGACAAGAGCTTTCATCACGGAAGACGGTCCGAGGCTACACCCACAGGGAGAGGCCAGACAGTCAGCAGTGTCAACATCACCGCTGATGAACACAGTCAGCACTGCTGTGTGGCTCGCAACAGGCACGGGTTACAGACCCGCACCGTCACTCTCAACAGCTCTGAAGGTACAAAGGGTTATCGAGGTGCAACAGTTGCAGGTTTTTCAAAATGTGAATCAAACTTCATTTGAAATTTTATGAAGTTCACATGACTTGTGACTTGGCTCCTCTGTTCTGAATGAATCTGCTCATCACCCACGCCAAAGCTAAATAATATAAATTTGGCCTCTAAATCGGAAAAAAAAGAGCAAACTAAATGCTTTGAAACATTTCTAATCTAGGGAGCTGAACTTGTTTGATCCAAACAGCTTTGTGTGATTTCTAATTCATGAAATAGTCCCACACGCTTTTTTTTTTTTTTTTCTTTTTTACATTTGGATTTTTTCATTCTTCCAGACAGGAAGCAAGGCCTGATGGCTATTGGTAACCCTTTGTATTGTAACATTTCAGTGTCTGCCAGCCTGGGGCTACAAGACAGTCCTGCAGTGTTAAAGAAACCATTTTAAATAAGAAGGATGAGGCCCATTGAGATTGTCTGACAAAAAAAAAAAATATTGTCATTAATTTTTCAAGACGCCCCCATCCTGCAACACCTCCTCCTATCTTGATATAATTCAGATATTTGATTTTGATGTTTTTTCCTGTTTTACAACTGTTCTGTTCTGGTTCTGTTCAGGTTCTTCAGTGAGCAGAAATGTGCTCATCGGCGTGATCATCGCCATCCTATTAGCCGTTTTAGCTGTAGTCGCTTTTATCATGTCAAGGTGAGTATTGAAACGGAAATATAATGTTCATATCCCTGAGTAAAACCATTAGAATGATTACCAGCTTTTTGTGTCAGTTCATATAAAACACACAAAAAGATCTGTTATGTAACGCAACCTATCAAATGAAACCCAGTGTATGAGGGTGTGATTGATTCTGATACCACCAAACAAATGCACTCAGGGGAAGTGAAACCAACCGTCGAGTGAGTGTTAGAAAATCATCATTTTCTGTCTTGTGTTGAACATGAATGTGGAAGTTACACTTGACAACATGTCTGCCTGCTGCACATCAAGTCCGACAAATAATCGGCTTTGTAAAAAAAAAAAAAGGAATTTCTATCCATAAAGTAAACGCACGCTGGGTCGCAGGATGAAGAAACCACGTTAGCGTCACTTCTGTGCACCGCTGTCTCTGCTCCTCCATTTTATCTCACCACACTAATGTCAAACAGACATCTTGAGCAGTGTCCCTTTGCCTCCTGATCAAATTTTGAAGAAATAAATCTGGAGGATCTCAGGTATTCAAAGAGCACTTTATGTCTCTTAAAAAACTAAACAACATGAACACTGATTGATGTGAATATTTTCAGTGTCTTACATCAGGCCTGTTTTTTTTTCTTATTATTATTTACAAGAGAGTCAAATGAACCTTGTTGTCTTATATGTGTGTATTTGTGATAAAATACACTTTGTTGTTGAATAGTTCAGGGGGTTATTTCCAGAAATGAAACCTATATCATTTAAATCTGTGGAGTTTCTGTTGTTAACGTCTTTGTCCTTCCTTGCAGGAGACAGAAGTCGAGCAGACACCAGTCGAATGCCCTCACGGAGAGGAGAGCTACGGCACTTTAAAGCCATGACAGGGTAAAGAGACTCTTTAAGGGCCGATCAGACAATGGTTTCCTCCTTGATCTTATTTAACTTCTGTCACTCTTGGTGTGGTTACATTTACACCTCTCGCTCAGGTGAAAACCTACCGACTTAAAAAACAAAAACAAAAAAAAAACAGACACCTTCAAACTAGTATTGGAATGGAAATCAGGTACACTGAACAAAATGAACTTGGAGCCGCAGTCCGCACAAATCCACAGAGATTGCGGAGCGAAACATTTCCCCGGGACCGTTATGGCCTGGGTACCGAGGAAGAGATCAGCAGATGTGAGCGCTACACTGCTGAAGCACTGGTTCTTCTGCTAACCTGGCCTGTTCGCTTGAGCGCTTCATAGATCAGAACGCAGAACTGGTATTTAACAAGTGCAGCTGCAAGTGGGAGCTTGTTGAAATTGATGATGATGAGTATGAGTATGATGATGATGAAGAAAATGACGCAAAACACAGTCATAATGATCCAATTAAACAGCAGTCAGACCGAATCGCTGTTTTGAGTAAACTCTTTAATGTGATAAGACATCAGCAGATACTGACCAGAGCCTGAGGAGGAGGAGGATGGAAACCAGGAGGACACTGACTCCAACAACCACACACACTTATTTACAACATGGACTTCACTCTTCAGCTTAAGAGCCTATATTTAGAATGTTGCTTTTGTCTGATTGATTAAAGTCAGACTAGCTCTGCAAACTAATGCAAACATCCTCTATTTTTAAATGATAATGACATGAGCAAAGTGTTTCCTAATCCGTCTGTGCAGAAGCAGCTGCTGCCATCGGTTCAGTCAGCAGTTGAGACACGCTACTGAGCTTATTCCTTTAAAACCTACTGTATTTACTGTTGGTCATCTGACAGTTGCTGTAACTTAAAATCTCAGAATAAAGCAACACAGTTTCATGCAAGTTAAAATTCCCAGTTAAAACATTTATTCAAAACTTTTTTTTGTTGTTGTTGTTGATGTGGAAATGTTCTGTTCTCAACATTTTAAAGATAGATGACCGGGGCAACTATACTCTATTTTTGTGGGAAAAATTGAATAAAAGTACTTGAAAATGGCTTTGCTTTAAGAACTGGCCGTCACAATAAAGTCAGACTTTGCAGAATTCTAAAACACCTTTTTTTTTTTGCCAAGAAAAGAAGAAAAAGATAAATCACATGGCCCCAAATGTCTTCCAAAAGAAAAGAAACACACTTCCATGTAAAAAAAACAATAGTAAAACCGTTGGGATTTTATGTATATTCTTGTTTAATGTCATGTATTTGTTGTTGCTTCTACAGGAGATGTGAATAAGCTGCTAGCTAACTCTGTTGCAAGTAGATTTGATTGTACACTGCCCCTCCAAAATCCTAACAGGATGGTCAGGATCAAGACAGCATGGTAACATTTCTACAGTCTGCTGCAATGCTGCAGTCTGTTGTTGTTTTTTTTATCAACATGAAATACATACAGATCACGTTGGATGAATCAAACCCATCCATCCATTTTCTACTTCTTATCCTGTTAAGGGTTACAGTAAGTATTCCTCAGAAAGTCTACATGTCCCTTTAATAACAGGCGAAAGTGTCCAATGATTATATGAACATAACTGAGCAGTAATCAAGTACGAGAGGCTGAAGGTCAGCTGTCTGTTTGTATGAACGGACACGTCATGTTTAATATTATATTCAATATGAGAAATTATCGACAATAATGTGAATGAATCATCCATCCATCCCTCCAACCATCCATCCATTTTCTTCCTCTTATCCTGTTGAGGGTCACTGGGTGCTGGAGTCTATCCCAGCAGCCTTCGGGTGAGAGGTGGGGTTCACCCTGGACAGGTCACCAGTCCATCTCAGGACCAACACATAGAGACAGACAACCATTCACACTCACAGTCACACCTACGGTCAATTTAGAGTATCGATCAGCCTCGTCCCCTCTTGATGTCTTTGGACTTGCAGTTTACCAAAAAATGATGCATGCGCTTTTTGAACACAAGGGGGAAGCATAGCCTTACTTGATTTGACTGTAGATTTTGTTCTGAAAATATGGTTAAAAGTAGAAAGCATCAGATTAAATATGCAAAACATCTTCACTGAACGGCTAAAAGCACTATAAACACTGCTGTGACTCCAAACAACCACGGGAAAGATTCAGTACATCTTAACAAGTTGCAAGCGTTAATTTGATGGTAAGTGTTGTTTTCCCTTGTTTAAAAAAAAAAAAATCCGCCTGACTGTTGTGTTCAGAAGGGAGGCACAGAGGGCAGCAGGGACTGCTCAGCTCTGACCTCTCTGGGTTGAACTCACCTTAAAATAACTGACATTCTTGAACCATTCTACCAAGTAAAACAAAAACATCGTGTTTCATTTCCTTCCGCTTTTATCTGCTTGTGTAGTTGGCAAAGATGTTTTCATAAGTATGGCAGTCGTCCTGAAATAGAAAAGAGCAACAGGAGACATTTTGTTAGAAACTGATGATGAGGAATTCATGTAATCTGACCCGGGTCCTCATCTTCACCTCTTCGTCCACAGTAGAATGACACCGCCGCCTCCTTGATGTAAAAACAATAACACAATCTCCTTTAATGTCACTCATGAATAGTCCTGACACTCACCAAAAATGATACAAAGTGAAACTGTTTATTATATTACAAGCTTACCAAACCAGTATGGTGAGCAGTAGAAGCAGCAGCACAAGACCAATTTTGACTCCAATACCCATGAGCAGGATTAGTTTGTTGACTGAGCAGGGAAGAAAACTCATGTCAGACAAGTAAATGTTCCTCCATGGGCTAAAAATGTTAAGCAAAGCAAAGAGGCAGTTTAAGTTCACATTATTCAGTACTGTATTTTCTAATATGATGTTTCAAATCATGTTTCCCAGGTGCACACACACATACATCGGGGGGGTATGCCAAAAAAAAAAAAGTCGTATCCTCTAAAATTCCACGTCACAAAGTATTTTATGTTTTTCCCTCCTGCGAGCTACAAAGACCTGCCCCTTTTCTTCTGATTGGCTCTGGTCATGATCCTTCTCATGCACCAAAAAGTCCAGAGTTCTAGCCAATCAGAGGCAGCGTAGGGCCATGGGCAGGTCCCAGTCGGCCCAGCATGACCATTTCCTCCTGGTTTGGAAAGCATAGGGTGTTTTATTGGAGGCATCATGAAAACACTGGACTAACAGGATGGGTGTCACTTCAGGCGCGATCAATAATCACTCAGGTTCATACTGTTTGTAGGTAACAGATACTGAATCCTATGTAAATCAGCTTTATTTCACACACGCCCACCACACTCACTGTCTTTTGAGACCACCGTCAGCAGCACCTCTGCCGACATGCTCTCCCCCAGAGGGTTCCTGGCCTGGCAGAAGTAGAGTCCAGCGTGGGACGCCTCCATCGGGTGGAGAGACAGTACCAGTCCTGAGCCTACCTGGAGCAGGCTGCTGGAGTTGGCAGACATAATGTGCTTGTACCAGGTGAAGCTGTGTGCTGCAGGATTAGCTGCACTGCTGCAGGTCAGATTCACAAGGCTGCCCACTGACACCTGCCCGGAATGACTCGCCTCTATGGAAACATTCAGCGGAGGATCTGCATGAAAACACAAGCACTGTCTATTCATGTATTCACAGGTGCGCCTCATGTACGGGCCTCAGGAAGAACAAGTTTAAAAATTTTAGTCCAACTCCAAATACAAAATTAGAAATACTACAGAAGTGTGCGCCTCCACGATGTTTGCCTGTCACAGTGACCTTTGACCCCTCTGTTTTTTCAGGTCATCCTCAAGTGCCGGTCGGTCCATGTTTGTATTATTTGATGAAATTTTCCTCAAGATTTTCTTGACATATTTATTGTGTCTATGTGAGTTGACTATGACCTTTCACCCTTTCAGTTCATCCTTGAATCCCGGTGTGCATTTGTGGCATATTTGGAGAAATTCCCTCAAGAGATATCACGCGTGTGAGGTGACACTGACCTTGACGGTTGACCTTTGACCAGAAAACAAATTCTTAAGCAATACTTAAGTTCCAGTGGACGTTTGAGACAAATTTGAAAAATTCCCTTCCCAAGGCTTTCTAAACATCTCAACAATCAACTAGTAAGTAACTACATGTCTCAACTTCTCTCCTTTATCGCAGAAATCTGGATAGTCCACGTCCAGATTTGGTTTCAGTTCAGTTCTAAAATCCCATCCAGTCTGTCTCATCCTAAATAATATCATCCGATAACAAGTTTCATCAAACTCCATTCACAACTTTGAGTATTCCTGCTGACAAACAAACTGATGCACATGAAAAGGTAACCTCCTTGGCTCAGGTTTAGGGAAACCTTGATGGTTTCACCATAAACATACTTACACTGAACATCCAGAGTCACAGGGTCTGACTGCATCCACTCCCATCCTTTGGTAGTACATGAATATCTTCCAGCATCATCCATCTGCGCCTTGAACTCTGTTTTGGCTATCGGACGTCCATCTTTGAACCAGACTTTGTCGGAGAGTTGACAGGACGTCTCACATTCGAGAGTCACATTATGTCCTGCTCTGACTGTGGCAGGGTTCGCTTTGGCGCTCAGCTCTGAGTACAGAAACAAAGTTGTTCAAGGTAAATGAAAATTTTTGAGTCATGAGAGTTGTGCTCAGTGTAGGTTTGTACTTGTGAGAGACAGAAACACAGATTTTTTACTCCTCCTTCCATATTTGTCTGTGGTAAACCTGAAGTAGTAATGTCCGGTGTCAGTAGGCTCCAGCTCATCAATCGCCAGGCTGCAGTTGTCCTGCTGGTCACCCAGATATTGAACACGCCCTTCATTGGAGGCGATGTCTGACAGCTTAACACGTGTCCATACATAATTTTTCACTTCCCCTTTGTACCATCCGGTGTCTTGAACAGTCTCCCCGTCTGGGTAGCTGTAGGAACACCTGAAGACCACTGATGAGCCTTCCAGGGCACAAGGACTCTGGTTTTCAAAGGTCACTGACCAGGCTGTCACACTTCCTGAAAGGCATCATATCATGAAACATGGTGAGTCTGTTCAAGGATAAAATGAAGAATAAAAAGAAGATGATATGATTCATCCACATTATTGTAGATAATTTCTCATATTGAATATAATATTAAACATGACGTGTCCGTTCATACAAACAGACAGTTGACCTTCAGCCTCTCGTACTTGATTACTGCTCAGTTATGTTCATATAATCATTGGACACTTTCACCTGTTATGAAAGGGACATGTAGACTTTCTGAAGAACACATTTATTACACCATGATTAATAGCAAGTACTCTTCTATTTGTTAACAACAGTTTTTTTATGGCCGAAGTTTTAGAAACGCTGCATCTATTATAATGGAGGCTAGCGGGTAGTGCTGCACAGTGAGTAGACCTCACTGCGTGTGTGTGTGTGTGTGTGTGTTTGTGTGTGCGCTTGCCAATGTTAAAGAGTTTTGAACATCTAGAGGTTATCTTACAATATTAAAGGTTTTTTTTTTTAAGTCAAGTTGATCTCCTTACCTGTTTTCATTAAGAGTACCAAAAGCATCAGGAGCATCTTCTCCACATCAACAAAATGAAAATGAGATCTTTCAGCGGTTTGTTATGGCAGGTATTGAAAAAAGTGTGGCGCAGGAAACAGAGGAAACACATTTCTACCCTGATTTGCATAGTTGACATGAAAGAAACAAATAAGGTCTGTGTGAAGGCCAGCTGGGCTGCACGGTGGTGCAGTGGTTAGCACTGTGGCCTCACAGCAAGAAGGTCCCGACTCGCGCATGGGATCTTTCTGTGTGAGTCTGCATGTTCTCCCTGTTCCTGTGTGGGTTCTCTCTGGTACTCCAGCTTCCTCCCACAGTCCAAAGACATCAAGAGGGGACGAGGCTGATTGATACTCTAAATTGACCGTAGGTGTGACTGTGAGTGTGAATGGTTGTCTGTCTCTATGTGTTGGTCCTGTGATGGACTGGTGATCTGTCCAGGGTGAACCCCGCCTCTTGCCCGTAGCCGCTGGGATAGGCTCCAGCACCCCCGCGACCCTTGATAGATAGGAATAAGCGGAAGATGATGAATGAATGAACGAATGAAGGTCAGCTGACCCCTCAACTGTCATTTGATTGGATACAGGACTTACTAGCATGAATAATCACATTTTCTAAGTTGTTTTTGAATATGTGACTTACAGTGCTGCCGGTTACCCTATCGAGTAGGAGAGTAGAAATGAGGAACTTGTTTGTGCTGTCTAAAATATTTTCTGCATTCCTATTTGCTGCTTTCTTGACAAAAAATGTCTTCACAACCCCCAGTCAAAGGAAAAATGTGTTTTTTTTCCCAACCATCCATTGTCTTCTGCTTACCCTGTTAAGGGTCGTTGGGGGGCTGGAGCCTATCCCAGCAGCTTTCGGGCGAGAGGCGGGGTTCACCCTGGACAGGTCACCAGTCCATCACAGGACCAACACACAGAGACATTTTTTATGATTATTATTATTTTCACTTTAGGGTTAATCAGGCATTGGACATTCCCATTTGTGCCCAGTGCCTAACGGTTCTAAGCGTTCACCTCCTTCCTGCTTTGGTTTCTCTCTAAGAATGTTTCCAAGGTTATTATTCCATGATTAGTAGCAATTATTCTTAGTTTCTCTCTAAGAATGTTTCCAAGGTTGAACCTATATAAAGAACATAGGCGATGAGGTGACCAACAGGATTCTGGGTTTGTATGTGTGGGTGAGTGTGTTGGTCTCAGCAAATGTCACAGAGTTTTGATGTTTGAAGACGTCACACAACCTCCCTTTAAAACAATGAACACTGCACTAATATTAAATGGTCAAGCGGCTCTTCATCGTATGTTTTGTGGGGTCTAAAATCTCTAGTTTCGCTTCTGCCTGCACATTTTAGCCGACAGGTTCCGTGCAACTATTTGTGGTTCAGGCTGAGCTGGCTCAACCTGTTTGTTTGTTACTGTAAATCAGGAGGTTCCCAAAGGTGCCTTTTTCTTCTGCTCTATGCACCTTTTGAGACAGAGAGACAGAGAGAGAGAGAGAGAGAGAGAGAGAGAGAGAGAGAGAGGAGTGAGCGTTATGTGGAGGCATTGACTGTTTAATTAATCAAATAATGTTACACTAACAGCCGGTTGATTTCAACCACAACAAAAAGTAGATCGTCAGAGACCTCTTCTTCAGAGACGAGGACGCTGCCTGGTCATTTCAAGGTTTGTCACATTCCACTTTATTGTTGTTTCTCTCATGAAATGAATCTTTGAATTTACAAAAAAAGGGTTTGATTTGTGCACAACTTCAGTGTGTATGAAAAGATCAGAGCTTGACGTGTGTTGAAAAATACAAAAGATAAATGAGAAAGTCATTCATATACAGTGGGAATATTTCCCTTTTTAGTGATAAAACACGACTTAAAGGTTTGTAGCGTATAAGATTTAGGCTAAAATACATATATATGTATATATCAAACAGGAATCAGCTCATATAAGGAAATAAAGCTTTGAGGAAAAATAGAGCTGTAATTAAAAAGCATCTAATTCTTCGTTTTTCATTCCGATGGGAAGGAAAGTCAGGTGCAAAGCAAATAGAAAATTAAAATAACATATGTCGTATTTTTCTTTTAGTGAAACTATAAGGGAAAAAGAGGACGTGCTGTGGAAAAAAGGAAAGATGAGGAAGGACTGTGTGTTGC
Source organism: Aulostomus chinensis (assembly GCF_037954235.1). Classification (NCBI taxonomy): domain Eukaryota; kingdom Metazoa; phylum Chordata; class Actinopteri; order Syngnathiformes; family Aulostomidae; genus Aulostomus; species Aulostomus chinensis. The sequence continues at coordinate 17,634,629 of NC_141330.1, read as the reverse complement.
TGCTGGCTCTGCTCCACTTCACCACACCTCCTACGGGTAAAATGATTAACCCAAACCCCCTGATCCGTGACTTCAGTATGTAACATGTACATAAATGTAAATGTTCCTCTCATGGTTTGGTGCAAATAAACAGATAAGGTTCCATTGTGGAAAAAATAAAACTGAATAAGTGTAGAAGGAACTGCACACTGCATCCTAAGATGTCACACTGATCTTCATCAGTCAAAAAAAACCCAAAAAAAACAACAACTTCCTCATTCGTCTGTTCCTCTACTCTGCTTTACAAGAAATTATAACAAGGAAAAGCTATTTTTCAATTCTTGGAGGTTGTACTTTCAGTTTTGTGGTAGTTTCTAGTTAAAAGTACACAGGATGGGTGGGGAACTTCCAGAAAAACCTTTTTAGAATGTTTTATTCTTAAACTAACCTCAATTCAATCATAATTATTGGCTGGAATTATGTTTAGTCTTGCCATTGCTCTCAATTATTTCTTAATATATTAATTGTTGAACCTCTAAATTTTCCTGCAGCTGCAACCACCTCCACCTCCACCGTCACCCCTCCTGTCAGCGCCGCCAGCACGTCTCCACGTGAAGTCTCCCCTGACTCCAGTTACCTCACACGCCCCGCTGACGTCAAGGTGGCTGTGGGAGAACCTGCAGTGTTCTACTGCGGGGTTCCTGCAGCATCACCACAAGTCACACTCAGCCTCTACGGGCATCATGGCAACTATAGCCTCACCTGTCCTGGAGGCCTCGTGGAGGACATCCCCCAGGTGACCGCCAGGTTCTGCCTCCCCCTTAGTAATCAGGGGGGAATTTTAGAGCTAAATAACATAAAAGTCTCCTTCCAGTCCAAAATGTGTTTTCTTCTCACTGAAAAGTGTAAGCTTCACTGTGTAGAACGAGGCGGTTTGATGTGGTTGTGAACTTGCATATTTATTAGTCCACTCCCTCATCGTATCCTCCTCATGTTATTCCCCTCTTCAGGCTCTCTACGGAAGTTGTGAAGTGAGGGAGGGACAGTTGTTGGCCATGTGGACCTTCAAGGGAACTTCTTTTCATGACAACAGCACAAGAGTTGTATGTCAGAGGCCAAATCATCCCGATGCACCTGCTGCTGTTCTCTATGTTTACGGTCAACATCTCTCTTTCATCTTCTCTATGATTTTAGCTTATGCTCCCTTAAAGATGAAATGATTCAATTTTGGAAGCTAATGGCAGAGAAACTATAATATCGTACCCAAAAGGTCTGAAAAAAAAGTTTTGGCCATTTTCAGCAGGTCAACTGGATCAGTTTTCATGAACATTGTGGAATTCAACTTGTCTGCATGTTGGAAATATTCTCAAAGGGAGGAACATGTCAGAGATAGACACTCGGGACCAATGAAGGCTTTGAAAATCCTGCTTCATATAAGAAAAACCAATAAATCTGGACATTTTATTCATTGTCAGAGGGAGGAGAGCTATAAATTTACCTGAATATCTTTTTAACAAATATCAAACATGTCTTTTTAATCTTTTTTTTTTTTTTTTTACATTTTCTTCACCTTCTACCGCTCTGTTTTTCTTGATATGTTTTGCCTCCCTCTGTCCTGTTCCTCTCACATTTAGATGATGGCACCAGTTACGCCGTTCTGATCGGCTGCACCATCGGGGGCTTCTTTGGCGTCCTGCTGGTGTTTGCTCTGTCTTACACCATGCTGCAGAGATCTGAGACCCTCCAGACGTGGTTCCGTAAGTATTACTAATATTCATCATCACCGTCGTCATCATCAACAACTTTATTATGACACCTTTCATACAAAAAAACAGCTCAAAGTGCTTTGCAGCAAAGAAAAAATAACATGAAAGCATATTAAAAGACAATATTGAGACTGCAAATCAGATGGAGAGAAAAAATTAAACACAAGTGGAACAACAATAAAACATTAAAGAGTAAAATAAATAAATTACAGTGCATTAGGAAATCGGCAGGGAGCAGATGCAAAGCTAAAGGATCAAGGAAAGAAACTTTCTTTTGAAAGTATATAGTGAGCTGCCTCCCTGATATCCAGAGGTATTTTGTTCCCCAGTAGTGTTTTTCTTCAAATACACTCTATTAATCTGATGGTGAAGCCATTGAATCAATCAATAATGTGTGGTGTGTTTGTTCCTACAGGAGGGAGCGACGCTGAAGATGATTTGACCACAATTGTGTCAGACAAAAGTGAATCATGAAGCAGCGGAGTTAATTTACTTGTGTTTTGTTGCATAAATCCCGAACTAATAAGGGGGAAGAATTCTCTCTATTTTTATACCTTTCATCAGCCTGTGAAGGGAAGTGGAACCTGAGGAGTTGATGTGTGAAATGTGTGACGCTCCATGTAACCTCATGTTTGAAATAATCAAAAAATCTCAAGGGACTTGCTTGCATGACAAACTCAATGCCGACAGAAACAGCGATGGAGGATTTGTGAGGCCGATGTTGGTTCGTACGCTTTACAGTACAGTAACGTTAGTAACAGTACAGTATATTTGTAACATTCATAAACCAGAGTCATCAGATGCAGTTTGTCTTCTTGAGGGAAGGACAAATCTACAGTCACGGCGACCTCGGAGGGAGAAATGCTCGCTGTAAAAATGATTCTAAATAAGACATCAGAACATATTGCACTTGTGCCAGCTGGGTAAAATGTGATCATGTTTTCTTATTATGTTTGCATTGTGTTTGTTTGTTTGTTTTTTTCTGATTACACCGGAGAGGTTGACTGAAGTTGTTGTCTGTCCTATGTAGCGAAAGTTAAACTCTCACCTGTGTTGTGTTGTCGTTGTTGTTTAGGGATTTGTTTCTTCCATTTATTCTCTCCCAATAATTGTATGATTCATTACTGTAACACTCCCTGTGTATTGTTTTCGCTGACCCTGATTACAGTGCTCAGCAGGCCGAGGTGAATGCAAATGCAGTTTTAAGAAAATTGTAAATAAATCCAATGAAATCTTCCATAACAGGTTTGGTTATAGTGTTTAAGTAACAAAAAAATAATTTGTATAGATTAGTTGTTGCCGCATGTGAAAGGTGCAGGAGCCACCAGGGTAAAGGAATAGTGTGTCTCTGCTTCCCTCTGGTGGTGGAAACTTTCCATTTCAGCTCGTATCAGGACCAAAAGAGAAATGTAGCAAACAACAGTGACAAGTGTCGTGGCCGTTTGTCAAACAAACTTGAAATTAACTTACATCAAACAAGTAAACAACAAATTCTTGTACCCTGGGCAGGCAAGAAATAAAGGTAATTTCCAGACTGGGTTCTCAGTTTGTGGCTGGTATGGGCCTGTTTAATTTTGTTCCAGGTGAGCAAATTCCTTGATGTTGATGTTCCTCCGGTGCTGGTAAAAAAACAACAACATATGCCCTGCTCCCAGGTGTCTGAACCAAAATATTGCTGTTAGTAAATTAACCAAAATAAAGACTAAGCGTATAAATCAAGCAATTAACTAAACAAACAACAAGCAAACGTGTATGACCAAATATATCACTTACGTATGTGAACAAAATCACAATACTAAACAGATGAACTGACAAAACTACCACTTCTTAAAGCCAAACTAATATAGCTCCAACAACAAGCAACTGTAACTTGTTCAGTTTGATAATCTCCCCATCGTGCTGCAACACCAGTGAGATGAGACCCACAGAGACCAGCTGACTGCTAGTTAGCTTAGCATAATGAATGGTAGCAGGTAGGGTAGCAGGTCCCTCAAAAACCATTCAATAAAGAAGGTTCAGGATGTCCGGCAGTAATCCTCCTCATCCCCATCAAGACACATTTTGTTTTGTTGATTGAGAATTTATGGCGGGGCTTTTCAGGTAATGCGTCAAAAAGCGTGAGCACCCATTTCTGAAACAGTCCCTTTCAAATGAGCTTGTGAATTTGAATGAAACCTGACCAGTAAGGATGAAGGGGGAGAAATTCTGCCTCCCGCCCGGCTGTAGTGGACTCATCAACCATCAAATCAACACAAAGCAAAGCAGCCTGGACAGAGAGGCGCTGGGAGATACCTGGATACCTGAGAGAGCTGCACGGAACAACACGTTAGAGAAAGAAGACGGAGGGAGGAGGAGGATGAGCATCTAATGAGTCAAGGCTGCTTCATCAGCAGTCATTTTTTTCCCCGCACAAACAAGAAGAGGAGTTATACCTGCATTTAAAGTGTTGTTGGCAGGATTACATAAAATCACTGCGCCCATTCAGAACCTCAGGCATGACTCCAAAGTTACATTACAACAAAGAACTTCCTTGTATTCCTACACTTTTCTGAATGACAACCTCATAAACCCCAATAACTGTGGATCATCTCTTAAACCATGGTCTTCATTTCCCCGACTGGTGTTGTAACACTTGTGGTGAACAGCAAGAGGTAGTCTCACACACACACACACACACACACACACACACACACACACACACACACACACACACACACACACACACACACACTGAGCAGTCAGCAGGAGAGAATTCTAGCGTGTCTATTAGTTGATACAACCCAGCTAGTATGGAGCTGTGTGTTGACTCAGCTGCTCATATCGGTTCATGATGGGTTCTGTCATATTCTGGAGGCTGGTTGCTTCATCATCATCTCCTCAACTGATTCCAAACATCCACGCTTCGAGTGACATGATGGGCTTGGCATGAATGACAGGAGATCAGGTCAAGAGTGAGCTCATATCTTCCTCTTCTTCGGTTCATCGTGTCAGATTCTAGGTCTGGATACACTCGCCAAGTAAGCTGACCTGCTAGCCCTTCAGTTCTGGTGTTTATGGACAAACACAGTGAATACAACCATAACAGGGAATGTGTGTGTGTGTGTGTGTGTGTGTGTGTGTGTGTGTGTGTGTGTGTGTGTGTGTGTGTGTGTGTGTGTGCATGTCTTGCGCAGGCGCGCGTGTGTCCACTGATAACCTCCATTGTTCAGCGTGTGTGTTCTGAAGATGACCTTAATTGACAAGGATTGAGTTTGACTTGCAACACTCATCAACATCTGAAGGAACTAAGGAGGAAAGTTAAAGAATAGCAGGTTTTAACAGATATTACAAGTTAAGAACGGCGCACCACATGATAAGATTTACAACCTCTACATTCTTTTTAACCGCCCTGAAAAAAAAAAACCTGTGGTTTTCCGCGGAATCAATCTGGTCCTGTGTACCTGTCGAAGAACCACATTTTTTTTCTTCTTCTTCCTGTTACAGATCATGAATGAAGCGCCTCAACACATCGTTTTGCCAAATAAGAAGGGGAAGTTACTCTTTATAAGGCTGATGGGATTGTTCAGTCATTTCATTGCACCGTTTTTTTAAACTTTAAATATTTTTTGATATGTCAGGATTTAGTTTGAAAGTGTCTCCAAGCTGAGACTGATAGATGTGGTGGCTGGTTCAATTCTCTGCCAGGATAATTAGCTGTAATGTGATGAGAACATTTTGCATCATAGTTTTCTTACTCAGATCATGAACCCATCCAAAGACTTCATTCTGCTGAGGCGTGCGCTCTCTTTGTTCTCCGTCCGTTCTGTCAGTGACCCGGCATTGATATGGAACAAAGTGACCTTTATGTGACCTTGTGTAGGCTAACGGTGCCCTACGCGAACACACAGATCCAGTGTGGCGTATAGGGCTCATCATTGTTCCCCGTAATGTGTGTTCTAAGCTTCCAGCTGGTTTCTGCATCTCAACTCCGTCTCTCATCACCAGCTGACATTCAAACTGTAGTACTATCACCTCGAACTGTGTCACATTCTCTCACTTCTCAGGCGTTGCAGTTTCTGAGAGGCTGACCCGACCCATGTCTGACTTTGTCTGAGTGGCAGGAAAACATCTAAGCAGTCACAGATCATTCATATTTCTGTGGATTTGACCAATAAATGCACACGGACCTGCTACACATGTTGTTTGTGAACAAATGCCGCTAAAGTTCAACAAACTGGTGGAAGCGTGAGCACCCATTTCTGAAACAGTCCCTTTCAAATGAGCTTGTGAATTTGAATGAAACCTGACCAGTAAGGATGAAGGGGGAGAAATTCTGCCTCCCGCCCGGCTGTAGTGGACTCATCAACCATCAAATCAACACAAAGCAAAGCAGCCTGGACAGAGAGGCGCTGGGAGATACCTGGATACCTGAGAGAGCTGCACAGAACAACACGTTAGAGAAAGAAGACGGAGGGAGGAGGAGGATGAGCATCTAATGAGTCAAGGCTGCTTCATCAGCAGTCATTTTTTTCCCCGCACAAACAAGAAGAGGAGTTATACCTGCATTTAAAGTGTTGTTGGCAGGATTACATAAAATCACTGAGGGAGATTTTTACCAAACGTGGTGGAGGGATGTAACATGATCCAGGGAAGAGGCCGTTTAATGTAGGGAGGAGCAAAGTGGAGGAAATGCAGTTATTTTAGGGATACAATTAAATTCCTTGAAGGAGTGAGGTGCTAGACCTGCTCTACTTGTAAAGTGTCATGAGGTAATTGATAACTTCAATAAAATTGACCTGGCTTGATTCTTACAAGTTAAGAACGGCGCACCACATGATGGGATGTACAACCTCTAGAATCTTTTAACTGCCCTGAACAAACCTGTAGTTTTTGATCTGAGCCTGCTGACCTGTCAAAGAACCTCATGCTGTGTCGTCTGTTTCTTGTTATATTTCTTGAATAGTTTAACAACTTAGAATATCCAGAATTCATAACAAATCAGCGATTCGTGCTACAACTTTGTAACTTACACTCAAACGCTGCCTCAGCTGAGTCGAAATTGTCACGTCTTGGAAGCTGGCAGCAAATTTGAAGTCCATATCAGAAATATAAACCGCAGCCTACGGAGTGTTCAGTGTGAAGAGATCCTAAAGATTTCTGACAAATAAACATCCAATGTTCATGAAAAAAAGACACTGTTCTTATTTAACGGTTGTGACAGAGAGGAAATTTTCAGACTTTTATCTAAAAAAAACAACAACAACAAAAAAAGCTTTTTAATTCGGTCCTCGTGTGAGCTTTGAAGTTCATTCATGAATGTGTTGCCAGAGGGGAAATGACCTCTCTGGGACCCTTTAAAAATCCTCATTAATTTTTCAGTTTGGCGGAGAGTGATAAATCAATTGAAAACAGTTCAGGTGTCAACACAATTTTTCGTTTCAAAGTCTCCCTCTACGACGGATCAGAGGAACTGTCGTGGTGAGACGTCATGGCGGGTGTCATTCCCTACTCTGCCTTTCAGGTTCAGTCTCTGTGCTCAGTAAGAACGTGGAGGACCACCTGCACCCCAAGTATCGCCAATCACCTGCAGATGTGAGTTTATGAACTCAAATGTAAAAGAACGACAAAAGAAGATTTGATCATAAAATACAGTCCGAAGATCAATTTTGCTTTTTTTTAAGTGTTTTTTATTCACGGTAAAGTTTTTATTCAGTGTTCATGATCCAGGGCGTCTTCACAGCGAAGGACACACGTGGATGTTTATGGAATAACGCCATCATCTGCCTCCTGTCACATCCATGCGCACGGATGTTTATACTTCAAACAAAGAGGAGGAGCAGGTGCTACTTTTTCTCAAAAAGTCACTTTAATCCAGGGCCAGTGTCCGAGAACATCCGCACACTCTCTTCAGCTCCTGAACCGGTCAGCTCAGGTAAGCACAGGTATGGATGAGAGTCCAGCTCAAGGTCACTTTGGGGTTTTTATGTGTGTGTGTTCTAGAAAGTCGTTGGGATTCTTGTTTCACTGTGAGTCATGAGGCAGATTTTAATCTACAACACATGAACGTGCTTATTCACTTTGTGATCAGTTTCGAGAAGAATTAGAATTAGAGAGGAAAACGAGTGTAAGACTGAAATGTGCTCGCGATCAGATGACGATAAATGAATGTGGGGGGTTCAAATTAACACACGTGACTTGTGTTCTGTGTGATTACTAAAGAAAGTTAGCCTTTTGAAAAAATTTGCGGAAGTAAAAGGATATTTTCCTAACAGGGTCAACCTTATGCATATTTAGTCTGGCCGAGCTTGTCGCCAAGATCACTTTTAAAGCCTGTTCTGTCTGCTGGCGTCATGTGAGAAGTGGGAGGCATCGAAAGTCCCAGGCCCGGTTGACCTTGGCAAGTGTCATGCTAACTGAAAGCTGCAGTGACCCACTGGCGGAGGTCAGGATGGGAGATACGTGACACAAATACAGGATAAGAAGTCTCCTTGTCATCTTTGTCTTGATTTGATTCAAATTTCTTGAGAGGGTGACGCACTCTTGGAGACGAGTTTATGATGCTTCTGCTTTGGTTCAAATGTTAATCTGAGGACTGGCAATATAGAATTCCTCCAAGTTCCATAAATTAGAACGGTTATTCCTACTTTTGCTATTAGGTTTCTATACGTTCTAAAAGCCTGAAAAACATATTTCGTCAATAATTGTGTTTCTGGCTTCGAAGGACTAAACTACCATCCATTAGATCTATTAATACGATTCTTTTTGATAGAATAAACAAGTCATTTTTCTTGTTAGCATATCCACAGTATATTGACCTACAAAACCTGAAACTAGAGGTCCCTCCACCTCTGCCAAGGTGAACAATGGGAATCCTACTTTTTTTGTTGTTTTTTTAAATGCCATTTTTGTTGTGGTGTATGGATCTACCCCTGAATTTAACAGGTTCTGGGCTCAGCCTCATAGTTTTTGCATAATCCTGCTGACAGACAGGCAAACAGCACTGAGCACATTCACTCCTGCAGGTACAATCATAACTTCTGATGACTACAAGAACCAGAATTGTCCAAATTTACTGCTGATTTTCTATTTTATTTACATTTATTCATGTTCATTTATGTTTACAGTGTTAGAAAGCTGTATAAATTCAAATTCAGTTTATTACTACTGATTAGAACTTGTCAGAAGCACCACGCCTTGTACCATAACTGGGGGGGGGGGGGGGGGCTATTGAAAGCTGCAGGGTTGGTTACAACTTCAAGGAAGTCTCTTGTGATGCGCTAAGAGGCATTAGATCTGGACGGCCGGTCACAACACAGCTAACCCACGTCAAAATGCCTGGGTTTACTTTTTCACAGTTTGTATGATAGTAGGGACATCAGAGACCCAGAAATATACCCAAAAGCGCTGAAAAGGGGAGTTTTTCACAATGTAGCCCCCTTATGTAATATTCATAAATATGAGCACATGAGTGTGTGCTGGAGGAGCTCTTTGGGCTCTCAGAGGAGGTGGAAGGGAAGTTGTGTGGAAACCTGCAAGGTTTCACTGCAGGACAAAAGATGATCTGCTGTTTACTCTCCAAACACCCAGAATGAATCCCCGCTGACGAGACACCGACCTCTCACACCACAAGGACATTCTTCTTTGTGTGTGTGCGTGTGTGTGTGTGCACGCGCACTTGTGTGTGTGTGTGTGTGTGTGTGTGTGTGTGCGGTTTGTGTGAAAGTCATGGGAAAGAAGCTCCTCTTCACATGAATTCTATTTTCTGTCTCTAGTTGTGTTCAAGATGGAACGAGTCACTCTTGTGACTGTGATGGCAGGTAAATAAAAGTGGGACACACGCCTGGCATAAATGTTTCTGTCTTTTTCGTGATCATCTACTTGAAGAGCATTCAAATGTTTTTATCGTGTTGGGCTCAAGGTCGTTCACTTATCAACAACGACACGTTAGAAAAAATGCTTTTCTTACGCACACACACACACACACACACACACACACACACACACACACATCTCGATATAGATTTACATATATAGCGCTAGATATATACAATTAGGTCACATAGGGCCAGATTGGAGTTTTCATTATTGTGACAGACGTACAGAAGATGAAGATTATACTTCATTTCTGGGCTTTGTGACTGTACTTTTGCTATTTTTCTTTTTTTCAGCACTCAAGAGCTCAGTTGTGTAAAAAGCTTCCCATGACCCTAACACCACGCAAAAATATTTATGAGTTAACAAAAAAAAAAACGCGACCATCTCTTGTTGCGTTTTTTTTTTCTTTGGAATGCGACGCATGCAGTCGGCTTTGATAGAAATGACTGTATGCGACGCCCACGCAGCACCATTAACAACATATTCATCTGACTTTCCTGCAGTGCTCTTCAATCTTTTCATGGAAACTGAAGCAAGTAAGGCCAAAACTCTGCTTGTCACCCAGTCTGGGTGTGAGACTGGTTTTGTTGGGGGAACTGGTTTGTGAGGAAATTTGATACAGTCACTATGTTTCCATAACAACGTGATTATCGTGAGTTTGTGCATCTACATCAAGAATTAATGTGAAGGAACATGTCAGGATTTTTTGACAAAAAAAAAAAAAAAAGATCTTATTTGGTATTTTCCCCAAAGCCAGACACAAGAAGATAGGTGTTGGTGCTGGTGTTAGCCAAGACCTCTCGACATGATACTAAGCATGTTACATCAGTTATGACACATTTTATCATGATACATGTTGATAGGATATGATACATTTTACAGAAATTTCCAAATACGAGTTGCAAGACAATCGCAATTTGAGGGCTTGGAAGACGAAACAGTGTCATGAAAAAAAGCAACAACATATCTCAGCGCTGCATTAGGGAGCTGGGACGGACTGCTAGTTAGCTTGGCACAGTTAATGGTAGTGGATGGTAAGTGTTACCATACTCCAGTCACAAGTCCAGTTATCAGATGCATAGCGTCAGCCATGATTAGTAGCAGCGGTCACTCTTCAAGTTGTCAACACAATTCTGTCTTGTTCAAAGTTTCAGATCAAAACTTTGGAGCGGGTCAGCAAAGTCATTCAGGCAACAGGACCCTGAAATGATATCCATCCACCTGCTTTCTTCTGCTTATCCTGTTAAGGGTCGTTGGGGGGGGCGGAGCCTATCCCTCCTCGAACCCATGAACCTTCTTGCTGTGAGGCGACAGTGCTAACCACTGCACCGCCATGCCGCCTTTCCGAAATGATATAAAATTTAAAATTTCGATTTCATAACAAAAATTGATATCAATAATGCAGGCAAATACCCTTTTTGAAGAAAAGTATGTATCGTACGTATCGTATTTGCTACAAAGCAAATCCACCAGCATTGGTTGTGCTAAGCTAACTAGCTGGTTTCTGAGGGGCTCAGCACCCTGACACAGCACCGAGGAGAGAAGAGTGCTTATCCTCTTGTCTGGTTCTGGCGAGGATGGACAAAGAGTGGATTCACCGGAGTCACCTTGTACATTTACAATCCTTTGTCTTTTTCTTCCTCCTACATCTCCGTCTGCTCCTGTCTTTGGTCTGCAGATCCATTTGTTTACAGTAAGTACAATTTTATCTAATAAACCTTATATATGTGTGTGTTTGTGTTTGTGTTCGTGTGTGTGTGTGTGTGTGTATTTTATCAGCTCAATCATTTGCTTAGATTATATTTTTCTATGATGTCCAAAGAAAAATGGTTGTTGAGAGAGAGCAGGACACATATTTGTGCGCTGGAAATGTTTGCTCTGGGGTTGGAAGTGCATCACGAACCTTTTAACCTCTGACGTTCCTGTCTAACAGACTACGAGAGGCTTCGAATCGGGGGTCTGATCTTTGCCTGCCTGTTGTTCTCTGGAGGACTTGCCATTATACTCTGTGAGTGCTCCAACCAAACACAGTGTGGTAGAGCTGACAGTAAAACACACACACACACACACACACACACACACACACACACACACACACACACACATACACACACACATACCTGGGACCTTGAGAACACAGTCATTCGCACATTTTTGTGTGAATAATTGCACTGCAAATGCTCCAGTGATGAGAATCCCAGCAGCAGCAGGTTCAGAGCAATAATGAAGAACTGTGAGCTGTGAATTGAAGAGTGTAACCACGGTAACACACCTTGGTTCAGTCTTTTTTATGTTTATCGTTTTGTTTCTTCCCCACAGATACCAGGTGCTCCAGGAGGAACAAGTAAGATGTGTTTTCTCTCTCTCTCCCTCTCTTAACCCCTCACAATCCAGCGTGTCATTTCCTGCCATGCTAACCGCCGCCCACCCTCGTCCCTTCCCCCCTTCCCCTCTTCCCCCCTAGACCAGTGGAAGACGACAGCAGTGAAATCTGATCCGGTGGTGCCCGACAAACCAGTTTTGAGGTGGAAGAGACGCTAACAGGAGGGGGGGGGGGGGGGGGGGGGGTAACAGTAGGATAGGGTTTAGGAGGAAACACACCAAATCAGACCTGTGAAAAGAACATTTATTTAAAAAGAAACTGAAATGTTGCAAGAGTTCTGCAAAATGTTACTGCAGCTCCATAGATGGATAGAAAATAAATCAAGAACTGTGATGTGTGACCGTGCGCCGTGTTCATGTTTATCCCAGTGACCAAACTTAGCGTGTTGCTCTGTTGGTCCCACAATGCTGGGTGTACTAGCAACTGAGCTTTGTTTAAACTGATGTCAACATCTCCTCCTGCAGGTTTTTAGACAAATCATAAATGTAAACAATTCCTAAGGGCCAAATTTCAATCCCGACAGACTCGGATAAGAAGTAAACATTTAGTACGCAAATCAAAAGAAATGTCACCACTGATAAATGGTTGTTTATCACGTCATCGCTGCGCTTTGTTGCAGATCGCGGCCATCATTACATACCGTGATGAAATAATGAGATCATGATTAAAAGGTAATCACGAGCAGATCTCAGCCTCCTCATTTCACCAGCTGTACACTACCAATTGTGTGTTGTTAAACTCACCCGCCATGAATTCTCATATTTAACTGAAAGTTTCAATTACATGATTATAAGGAGTGGTTTTGTCATTTCTACGATAAACGTACATTAAAATTCTTCACCAATTCTTAATTAATCTTTAATTCACAGTCTTATTTGCGACTGAGGACAGCACAGAGTTGCCTGAGGGATTCATGTTCCCAGCTTTGAATGTTTCACCAAGAAGAAGGTTAATTATGCTTGAGGAAGGCTTATTCAGCACTCAGCAATGTTATATATGTAGCCTTATTGTGCAGTGTCATTATTTTTGTTGTTGTTTTAAATCATCGCCGTTATTATGCTGTTTGATTATTTCATTTTGTCATTGCAATGGCGCTTCCTGAATACATCCTCCCAGGAAAACGGACAGCCTCTAGTGTTAGATGGCGGAAAATCATCCGAAATGAACCAATCTTCGTTCTCGACAAACAAATATTAAAAGCTCTCCTCCTCCTCCCGGTGGCTCCTGGTACTGACCCAGGATCAGCCTCCACGCCCCTCTCAGCTCAACATTTCAGTTGCCGGTCGCTCAGCACTAACAGATCTCGGATCAGTTCCCTTCGAGGACAGTCCACATTTTAAAGTCAGCCCCCTTTTCTAAAACCGAGCCAACCTGTTGAGTGTCCCAGTGGTGAAGGGTGTTGGCGCACTGAGTGGAGGAAAACTCGCTGATCCTGAGTCAGATTATTCGCAGTCTTCCTGAGAGAAAGTCGCTAAGAGGTAAGTGTTGGACAAAGAGTTCTCATTTCATTGTCATCATTTTACTTGAGCGCATCTTTGAATCATTTGTGGGTCTACTGTCAACTTTCAGCCACATTTAATACGCATTTAGCGGCTTCCTAAACATTTTTGTAGGAGTGATGTCACCAAATTGTATTCTTATTTGGTTCTCATCAAGTGGTTGGACATGAAACTCGGGCCTAAAAACTTAAATGAGCGTTAGTTTACAGACAGACACGTCGATTACTAAATAGAAATATCCAAATCTACATTATACGTCACGTTTCACGTGGCGACCGCCTGCACGCGCTCACCAGCTCCTCTCCCGCACGCTCTTCGATCAAGTGGAATCCAAAAACTCTCTCTCTCTCTCTCTCTCTCTCTCTCTCTCTCTCTCTCTCTCTCTCTCTCTCTCTCTCAAAGACATTTACCACGGTGTTTCTGGAAAGCGCAGGGAAACTTTATCAAGCCCGTGGTATTCCCGGACATCTTAAAAATGTAAAGTGTGCGTATGTGTGTGCGGGTTTTTTTGCGCGTGTGAGAAAAGGCCAGCTGATAAGAGCAGCGGTGATAAAAGGTCGCTACTATGTGGCACAAGGACAGATCCAGACAAGGACAGATATCCTTCCATTCAGCAGAGGAGAGGCTGGATAAACGACCAGCAGGGCCCGTATTTGGAGTTCCTGCTGTACAAAATAAATAAAAACCAAAAAAAATTGAACAGATCTTATAATAAAATACTAAGAAGAAATAGAATTCCTGCAGATCAGTCTTTAGGCTGTTCTTTTTTACAAAGGACAATTTTCTTTTAATCTGCAGGATTCCTGATTAGTAGTGATTTTTTCACAATTGGGTCAGTTGTGCTTTACGTCAGATATGATGTCAGCTTGGTTTAAGTCAAGTAAGAAGCAAGTGGAGAGACAGTTTTACACAGATAAACAGCATGAAAACAATGTTTGGTCCGTGGATCATCATTGATGTTCAGGTGTGACCCCCAAATTAATTAAGTCTGGGCACCCCTGCTTTCGATGAATGAGTTAATTACAGTATTTATGTCATGGAAGGCATTATTAAAAGTATTAGACTGGCTGACTGCCTGTTAGCTTAGCATAATGAGTGGTCGTGATTGGAAGTGTAGCCCAGTGCTTGGCTAAAGGTTTGGAGCTATTGACTGATTAGAAAAACATGTACATTTGTTGTCGTCTTAAAGTCAAATCCTGCAGCATTGTGACAGGGATGGATGCACAGATCAGTCGCTCGCGTCTATTTTAGTTTTGATCATGTGACCACAGTTCTTCAGACCTGAGCGAGGGAGCGAGAGAAGGTGAACAAAGGTGGTGTCAGACGGAGTTGTCTTTCCTTTCTCAGTTGAGACAGACTTAGCTCTCAGTTCTCACCTCCCCTCACACCACCGCAGCCGTGGAGGAGAGAGAGGGAGGGAGGATGTCCTCTCAGGTGAGACACTTTCTCCCCTCACTTCACTTCGGTGGCTCACAAATACAAATTTAGACCCTCGACAAGAGACCATTGATTGATAGGAGATGCGTCCTTGACCTTTAGTGTGACCTCAAAGCTTTTAGTTACAGACCGGCAGAGCAGGGACATGTCAGTCAGTGCAGCGTGAATCCAGGTTTATGGAAGGAAGGATGGAGTAAAGAAATCAGGGAATTTTCCATTGTGCCGCTAGAACTCAAAGAGTTCCCTGTTAGCATTGTGGTTAGCATTTGTGACTCATGGCTTTAGTATGCTCCACTCCCTCTTCCCCTCTGTCTGTCTCCCGTCGCTCCTCATTCCCTTGCTCACTCCCTCTTCTTCCTGCCTCTTTCTCACTCTCTCTCTCTCTCTCTCTCTCTCTCTCTCTCTCTCTCACACACACACACACATTCTCTCAAGCTTTGACTCTTCCTACTCTCTCTCCTCTCACTCTCAACTCCATATCATGTCATTATGGTGTTACCGCGTCTCTTTGTCTCACCACTCAAATATCCACTTTTACATATTAACTCATGCAGCTCTTCAAACTCAATAAAGCTTCACGTAGAGTCATGAGATGATTCTCCTCTTAGACAGAGGAAGGAGTTAAATTAGACTCCATCTGTGTCCCAGGCGTGTGTGTGTGTGTGCGCGCGCATTTGTGTGTATGTGAGTGTGAATGTGTGTGTGTGTGTATGTGTGTGTCAAAGAGGATGTGTTGAACACTGGAATTCAGTGCTGCTAATTTAAGAATAAAACATGCCACGGAGAACAGTCAGCTGGCTTTGTAGTGGTGTACAGGAACACACACACACACACTCAAACAGTGTTCAAGTCCAGTCCAGCGTTCAAGGGGGGTGGGTGTAGTGATGGAAAAATAGAAACAAAGACAGACACACATACACATACACACTGTGCACATCCCATGACACACCATGTCACGTGTGTACAGAATGGAGGTATCAGAGTTTTGGGAGATTGTGCTCTTGGACATGATGAATACACACACACACACACACACACACACACACACACACATACGTGCACATGCGCCCTCACACACACACACACACTTGTATAATAGATTCATGTGACTCTCAGCATGAGAATAGAGATTTAGAAAGTGTGTGATGGAAAAGACACTTGCAGTGGGGTGTGATGCTGTGATGATGATTTGGTGTGTGTTTATGTGTTGTCAACTCACTTGGTCACATGTAATTTTGTCAAATTCAACTGAATTTGTATTGATATTTTATCCATCCATCCTTCCATCCATCCATTGTCTTCCGCTTATTCCTGTTAAGGGTCGCGGGGGGGGGGGGGGGGCTGGAGCCTATCCCAGCGGCTACAGGCAAGACAAAACAATTGATTTGGACGGTATGTATGGATCGATGACGTGTCTCATGTCATTGTACGCGATCTGGCTCTGCACCCCATTCCAAGATTCCCAGTCCTGTTTCTATTCCTTGTCCTTCTTCATATGGTATGCTCAGCATGTAGAATGATTTTTGAATGTAGAAGTAATGATATTGGCCTGTCAGGTTCATTTTTTAATCCATCCAGACTATTTTTTTCACAAACCTGAAGAGCTTGCTGTTCATACGCAGGAGCCTCACCAAGGTCCGAACCGAAGGTCACGCGTTTGCTCCGCTGTGTATCCTGTACGTTTGATCACTGAAGAACTTGACATCTCCCACCTGTTCTCCCTCTATACTGGACAATGATGGGTCTGTGAGGAAAAAAATAATCCAAAACTTCACTTTCTTGCTGCTATTATATCATTATTATACTGGAGGCTAGTGCAGCTGCCATATTAATGCTCTCGGATGCATAAATTGTACCGAAAGTAACTGCAGAAAGGTTCCCCCCTTCTTCTTCCCCTTTCAGTTGGTTCCAAGTGTGACTTAAGCTACCAGTCCTTCCTGTAAAAGTCTTGGCCTTTCCAAAATACTTTCACTCTAGTGAAAGATTCATGTAGATTGGAACCCCCTCTTCTGGTCACAACAAATCTCAGCTGTTTGGTCCAGACTGATTTTGGTTTGGGGCTGCACGGTGGTGCAGTGGTCAGTACTGTTGCCTCACAGCAAGAAGGTTCTGGGTTCCAGTCCCAGCTCCAGCACAGGATCTTTCTGTGTGGAGTCTCCATGTTCTCCCTGTTCCTGCGTGGGTTCTCTCTGGTACTCCAGCTTCCTCCCACAGTCCAAAGACATCAAGAGGGGACGAGGCTGATTGATACTCTAAATTGACCGTAGGTGTGACTGTGAGTGTGAATGGTTGTCTGTCTCTTTGTGTTGGCCCTGTGATGGACTGGTGACCTGTCCAGGGTGAACCCCGCCTTTCACCCAAAGGCTGCAGGGATAGGCTCCAGCCCCCCCACCACCCTTAACAGGACAGGTGGAAGAAAATGGATGGATGGATGGATTTTGGTTCGGCTCAAACTATCGTCCGAAAAAGGGCCCTGAGAAAGCAGTGACTGAGTGATATTTCCTCCACAACCACAAAATGACAGAAAACTTCACTTTAAATGTCACTTGATTTGCTGACATCTTCAGTAACTTTACGAAGGTGCACACGAGGTCACACTGAAACTGCTCATGCTGCAGTAATCTGGTTAGCAGAGGCGCAAGTATACCAGGTTTCAGTAACATGAATACGGCAAAGTACGAGTGTTTGGGTTTGGCTCTGATAAATAGGTGTATTTAGAGGTTGCTGTGACTATTCTGTCAGATTGTGTAACTTGGCTGAAGAGAGCATGAGACGGACAAGCAGGAAGAGTGGAGGAAAGGGGGAATGAGTAGCAATGAGAGGGGATGGGACAGCTTGTGGAGGACAGAAGAGGAGGCTTGGGTAGGACAAATGCAGAAGAGCAGCGTGGGTTTGAACAAATGGGCCATTATCAGACTTAAGACATTTTTTTAAAAAGCCGACAGTGAAGGAGAGAACGAACGAAAAACAGCCTCAAAGAGAGGAAGAAAAGGAGATGCAGTGAGAGCTCCACACACACACACACACACACACACACACACACACACACACACACACACACACACAAAAAAAACAGGGACAGGCAGAGTATCATGACAGGGGAGAACAGAACCTCTTTATCCCTGGACCCGGGTGAGGTGGACAAGTGTCTCCATGGGGAGAAGAGAACATACCCTCAGTCACACCATACAGCTTCTTCTGTTACAAACTTGCTGGTGCAACTTTTGGTGAAGATCAAAGGAACATCTCAACGTGGTGACAGAATATCAGAAATAATATAAAATGTCAATCAAACACAGATGCTGGTAGCTTGACATTCATGCTGTTGTCACCCAATATCATCCATTATTAATGTACTAATTAAATGTTATAGGATCCTGTACAGCACATAGTTCTGTGTGAGGCCCTGCTTCATATAGTGTACTGCTAACAAGCCTGCCTGTTTTTATCTAATCTAATACTCCAGAAAATACTCACACGAGTGTCAGTCTACTGTTCCAAGAAGAGATGTTGTGCATTTGTTTTCTAAAAGGCATACAGTATGTTAGGACGCCCATGACCAGTCTGAGCATGCAGCTTTGCAGGTGTCTCACACCGACTCTTCCTGTGCTTTCTCCTCTCAAAAATCTTAACAGCAGGAGTTGAATGCACACCTCCAGCGCTCCCCTCCCGGCTCCACCTTATGCTAACATTTGCTTTACAATAGGATTGTCAGATAAGAGCAGCGGTGACAGGCCCCACCGGCCCCGTCCCCCCTTTAGCAGTCCAACCTTCACTTTACCTCTTTTCCCCTGTCTTTCTCTCTCCTGTTTCTATCACTTTCTGTGTCATCTCTATGTTCAGCGTGCCTCCTCTAGTGGTTACTGGCCTGTTTCCCGTCCCTGCATTCCCCTGACTCGCCTTTGGTTGCTGTGGAGAAGCACCAGGAGACAAATCCTGCGCTTCTTTTCTCCCCTCCGGCATAACTCCTAATACCAGCGACTGAGAGGAGACACACGTTTATCTTAAATCCTCCTTTATTGTGACCCCTGAATCTCAAAGGTTATCATCAGTTCATACTTCCAATACATTATGTCTGTCAAGACTGCAAATACGCTCTCATAGTTCATCTTTGACAAGCTCAGAAAGTGACATAAAGCTAAAGTAAAAGTATAGGAAACAGACAACACTCTGGAGAGAGCAGTGGAAAATCCCTGCCGTGCGACAGAAAGCATGTTACCTCTGCTGCGTCGACATGGCGGCAAATGCAGTAGAGAATGGAGAGCAGCTCAAAGAAAGAGTGGGATGTACTTAGAGTTGAGAAATAAAGCAAGAGAAATAAGTGAGTCGGTCTTAAAGATAAGACAGCTTTGTCTTCCTTATTGTCAGGCATTAAAAAATACAAATGTCTGCAACAGGTGATTGTAGAGAAATAGAAATATCGCCATCTACACACTGAGGCTGAGCTACTCAATTACAGACAGGAATAGCTCGGGCGCTTGAGTGCACAATAATAGTATTTTCATTGATTTTTTTTGTCAGCAAGTAAACTGACATTTTTACTCCATTAGGATACTTTGTACCCCATCAACAACAGATCAAGTTTCCGCGTGTGTCTCGTACTTTCTGAAGTCGAATCTTTGTGTCTCCCAGACACAGAGTACATACGTACGCTGCAAAAGACACATGTTTGTGTGTCCTTGTGTGTTTTAGCGCCCCTCAGGAAACACAGCAAGGCTAAATGTTGCTTCATGTCTCTGTTTGCTCTGAGCCGGTTCAGAGAGCCGCGATATCTTTCTAACAGGCACCCATGTTTAAAATGTGATCATCAGTGCCTTTGGGACTGGAGAAAACTTGATTTAGTCCAGTTCACAGGGGCAGTAATGGCTCGTAATTCATGTTTTCACTCCGCTTATTTATGAATAAGGCCGACTTAGCGAAATGCAGCTCATACATATTTTATAGTAATACACAAGTTTTTGGTAAAACTTTAGTTGATGCTTGTATCTATGTCCTCAGGTAAACAACCTCATTCTTGAAGATGTCGAGGATTTGTGCTCTGGTGGTGATGACATGTAAGTAGAAGTCACTCAAACACAGTTGATTCCGCCAGTAAGACTTGAACGTCAATAAGATCATGTGACCCATCAGCTCCACTTCCCTTTCGGAGAGGAAACTTTGCTCAAGATCCTGTTCAATCAGCATGTTACTGTATTTTTTAAGGCACTGGCTAGTGGTTGGTCACATGATCACTGGTCTAGTCATCTCTGACTGGTGACCCCTGACCTCTAAACTTTAAACTGACCGTGTAGATATATATGAGATATGTGTCTGTTACCATTGTTGGAAAGTTAAAAGGGCCTGAACAGGATAAGGACTGTAGCCAAAAGATGGATGGATGGATGGATGGATGGATGGATGGATGGATGGATATCAGTGAATGATAAAATAAACCATTAGATATTAATCTTGAATTATTCATTGAAATTCATCTGTCAGTATTTCTAAAGAGTACATATGCTACGGTAGATTTAAAGTACGCTCAAAAGTACATGTAAAATAAAAATATCAAACCTATCACAGTAAAAACATTCCAACCTTGAGGAACCTTTGCAAACACAAGGAGATATTTCCAGCTGTGTGTAACCATGGCGATGTGTGTGTGTGTGTGTGTGTGTGTGTGTGTGTGTGTGTGTGTGTGTGTGTCTATCTGAACTCTTGCAGTTGTCTCCCTGGTGTTTGCAGAAGAACAGAACTGTAAGGACACTTCTTCTTTTCATCTGGATTTATTGTAGTCAACCTACTTTTATTATTTGAGCATTAAAGTTGTTTTTCCAACATCATTAACCCTTTCCTCTCAATCAATGTTCTGAGTATTTATTGAATAAGTGAGTGTAATGTTTGTACCTTGTGTGTGTGTGTGTGTGTGCGTGCGCGCGCACCCTTTTCATTCTGTTTACTTTTTCATGCCAGTGTCTGTCCTATTTTACTGACCCCGTTTATTTCTGACCCTACAGCTGAAGATGACCCCTTCACCTTCGGTAATTCTCTCTCTCTGTTCATGTTCACACCATCTTGGTAGCAGGAAGATGGTCCGAGACATCGGCACATGTTGTTATTGTGGGTTGTATTGAATATGTAACATGTTTGTGTAGACTACCACAGGCTGCGTGTTGGAGGACTGATTCTAGCTGCTGTCCTGTGTCTCATCGGCATCACCATCCTGCTCAGTAAGATTACACACACACACACTCACACACACACACACACACACACACACACACACACACACACACACACACACACACACACACACACAAAAGACATACAGTCACTCATGCAACAGGCTCCAACCATCCACAAACCAAAACTAACACCAAAAATTATAGTAACACATAACAGAAAAAAAAGATGCCTGTTTTTTATTGATTCATGAAATAGGTTTTCATGAGGAAAAAGATTGGTCTTTTTGGAAAAAAAAAATTGTGTTTCTTTTTCTTGTCTGAATTTTTTTTCTCATGAAATCTAATCCGATTCTATTTTTTTTTTAAAAACTGTTTTGTTTTGTTTTTCTCAAGAGAATTCAATACACTAAAGTCGTAACCCTGCAACTTAAAGTCCCCACAGTTATCAAAAGAAATTGTTCATTAAATAATTTAGGGTTTATATATATCCACGTCTCAAGAATCCTCAAATCAAGCCAATAAAAAGAATACAGCCACATCATATAATCTTTTTTTGTGGATTCTCAACTTTTCGTTGGTAGTCGTCAACATAAAGAACACTCAGAAATTCTATTCTTGTCTCCGTCTCCAGGTGGACACTGCAGGTGCAAGTTCAACCAGGACAAGAGGTGAATCCTCCTGCTGCTAAACCCATGAGTCTGATAGCTGTGGAAACTCAGAACAGTTGATATTTAGTGTTGTAGTAGAAATATGCACGTGGTTGAGAAGCTGGTACAGCGTCACAGTTGAAATATTCTTCTCCTCTCTGACTTGCTCCTCTCTTCTCACCGCAGAAGGAGGACAGGAAGCAGTGCTCAGCAGATGCTCTCTGACCAAGGTAGAGTATGTTCACCTATGGCTAGACTTCTTATCAACGGCAGATACGTGACTAGCTTTTTAGATCACCACACAGTTGTTATTCTAAAGAAATACACAACTTTACAGTAATTTTAGCAATACTACTTATGTGCAGCAAGATCCCCCGCTCTGTTCCCTCTGAAACGGTCAGGATTTCAACACCCGCTTGGCACCCCTCCAAGGTCTAAAGTTATATTTGCTCTGTCCATCTGTTTGACTGTGAACGGCCTCATGTCTCACACACACACACACACACACACACGCACACACTCTGGTGTGGAGGGAGCCTGTAGCACTGGAGGGAGACCTCGCTGTTCAACAGGTGGTGACACACAGGGAGACGTGTGATCATTCGTAGCGTAGCCAGAAAATGACACCTGAAGCAAGCTGTCCTGAAATCCTGAGACAAAATAATGCCACATATATATGGCTAAGAACACATCGCTACAAACCACACAGGTTAATAGATGGACTGAGGCACGGTGCCCCAGAATCAGGCACCAACACAGGAAACAGATGTTGTAGTGGGTTTGTTTTGAGCCAGTTTGTTTAAGTTTTAATCACATTTCCACGTGTGTACTGGTAGATTATTACAAGAGTGTGTTCTTCTAATTCACACCAACATTTGACTAAATTTGCTGCTTCGCTGAGTACATTTGAGTCTCCATTGGTGTTTCCCCCATTAGTTTTTTTCTGGGTGAGTTCATTTATTTGGCGGAGGACAGAGATCCAGGGAGGTTTGGTTGCTTTAAATGTTACATAAATTGAATGGAAGTTAAGACGTTATGTACTGACTTGACTTTTTCATCTTAATGACTATTGGAAAGCTTCCCTGGAGGTTTCCGCAGTTTCTCATGATGTCACATGACATTATTAGACATTACATGAAATGTCTGCCATGTTGATTATCTGTCTGTCTGCAGGTCGGGCCTGTGATTGCTAGACCACCGCCAGAATACAGCGACTTCCCAAAGTCAATTCCTTAGGGAGGGCAGCCGCCGGATCCGTGCAGAGGCTCGTGTTTCATTGTTACCGAAAGCAACAGGAAGTAGTGTTCTGTGTGCCTGTTGTTATTGTGGATACTTTCTGCCTGATAATCCAGCTACTGATCTGGGGCCTGCACCTCCACACACTCGGACACACATTTTTTTTGTCACTTTCATGTCAATCAGTGAGACTTTTTCGGCTGTTTAGAAGGTGAAACTGACATAATCATTAGAGAAACGCGATAGTTTGTCCTACATTGGTTTACTCGTTTTTGTGCTTTTCAATTGATTGAACTGAAAGTGACGATACACAACGATAACACAAACCTGTTACCAAAAAAATATTCCATAGATTGTGTAGGTTGTGGCGATGTCTAGCTCTGCTTCTGTTGTATGTGTGTATGGTGTGTGTGTAAGATAATTATTGATGTAGATAATAGGTACTTATTGTAACCAGCCTAACATACTGTCCTGTATTCCTGTCAATACATCCAATAGCCATAAATGTTCAGCGTGGTGTTGATGATTCATGGAGGACTGGAGTGAACTGCACTGTTGAGAAATACAGAAGGACTGGGACATGTTTCTATAAAACATTTAAACAACTATGTGCTCTGGGCCTTTCTTTGTGTGTGTGTGTGTGTGTGTGTGTGTGTGTGTGTGTGTGTGTGTGTGTGTGCGCTTGTGTGTGTGTAAACCAGAGGAACGTATAAAGACGGATAAGAAACAGGACTCCAACCTCTGATCATGAAGTTCTAGTTCAAGAATGAGAGTTCAGAGGGGGGAAAACAATAGACTACCTAAATAAATTGGGTAATAGGGCTGTAGGTATCATAGTTGTTTAATAGTTTATCGTTGTTGATGTGTACAAGCTAGTTTACAAGAAATTTAATCTAATAATTTTACGAGTTAAATTTGGCAAGGAGCGTTGCCTAGTGACAAAGATTTGGCACCCAAGAGAATTAAATTAATGCCATTGATGAAGAGGTTGGCCTGATCAAGGAAAACATGTGACGTCACCAATGGGCGCGGCTGAGGATTTCAGCTCGATCGCTAAGGACCCGCTAATACAAGTCTCTGGCTCCATCTCGTGGACGCTTTTATGTATACAACCAAACTGTCCTGTAACTGAAAAAAAAAAGATTTTGTGGTGTAGTCAAGTTTACAAGGTTAATGGTCACAATTCTTATTTTCTAATTGTATCATACAAATAAAAAAGATCATAAAAGTATCAGTGAGAACTGGAATTATTCAAGTAAAAATATGAATGTCATTCATGGAATAAATAAACTGTGTGGGAAGAGTAAGTTTTATTGTGTATTTTCACATAATATTCAAAGGTTCCATAGACATTGCACATGAACCTGGAAATATCATCCATTTTCTTCCACTTATCCTGTTTAGGGTCGCGGGGGGTGGGGGGGAGCCTATCCCAGCAGCCTTCGGGCGAGAGGCGGTGTTCACCCTGGACAGGTCGCCAGTCAAGTGACGCCCAGCTACTTTTTTATCAACCCATTTTCTATACCGCTTATCTCACATTTGAAGAATCCCATTTTGTTTCACTGTGAAGATGAGTCTCCCACACCCATGAACTTGGTGTAATGAGTGGATGGTTGGGAGGCTTCTCGTTCGTCTGTGATGGAGTCGGCGTGTCAGGATCTGAGGTCTTCGGTCGTCCTCAGAATCCCCAATGACACATTGAAGTGCAGTTGACACAGGCAGAGTTCAGCCATTGTTGAGAAAATGGGGTTGTTGTCATCTCTCAATGTGATTTGAGGTATCAATGAAAACACCCAGCTTCACCAACCATACTCCATCCGAAGAGCCTGACTGAGTAAACAGAATTTGTGAAGTCATTGGCAAACATATTACTGCACAAGTGTTTTTGTGATTGCAAAACTTCTGGACAGTTCCTCATTGAAGACACAGTTTCTGACTGACCACCTCAATAATCTCATTGAGCTGATCAAGTTTGGAATTTGAACGACAAACCACAGACAACTTGCGGTTTGAGGACGCCTGAGAACTACATGAATAAGCTGAGGGGACATCACACCACAGGAGGTGGTTCATGATGAGTGCGTCATTGGCTGCGTAGTGAGACTACGAGGCCTGCACCACAACTGCAGGAAGGAGCAGATTGCTCAGTTGTTCTCAGGGCTGAGAATCGTTCCCAATGGGATTACTGTGCCACAGGACCCTTGGGGGACAGGCACGGGGGACGCCTTCGTGCAGTTCTTCTCAAAGGGGGCAGTAGAGAGGAGACTAGGGAGACATTTGGAGAGATTTGGGCACAGATTAATTGATATCTTCTGGAGCCATCCCAGTGAGGTCAGAGCCTACCTTCAGTTGCCCCAATGGCAGGTGAGAGGCCGGAGCCCAGAACCTCATCAAAGGCACAGGACAAGGGTCCCCGTGAGAGGGTTTCCTGTATCTGAGCCCGGCACCTGGGTGGATCCCAGAAGATAAGGAGGGCACAATCGAAACGGCCACCAGGGCCCTTCCAGATACCATGCTTCCGACAACCATGGGTTTCATGACAGGAGGAGAAGAGCGGAACGAAAGGCAACAGGACACCACAATTACAGAGGTCTACGTGGGAGTTCCTTAGGTTTCTACTGTCATCATTAAAAGATGTTAAAGATGGTATTAAAATAACCATGTTGTAATCAAAATCAGCTTTCTAGCTTCCTTCAATGTCTCATTACATTCATTGTGTAACTTCTCTTATTAAATGATTGACATTAATGTACTTGAGATTCACTGACTTGTCTAAATGTAAGATTTCATTATATTTTCTTATTGTTTATTTTCCACAATCTGTATATTGATACATCGGATGTCTTTGGTTCAAGTACAGATGTGAATCAGGTCTGTGTGACGGTGACTTACCAAGTTCCTGGTGTTACCTGCACAAATTCAACACGTTTGCATCTGTTCAGTGTGCTGCTCAAAGAACCGGATCAACTGGTTGTGCAGTGATAGTTGCATCTGTAGCAGTAGCAGAGTTGCAACATGGTGGCTCTGGTGATGTGCTGGGCACTGCTGCAATTCATGCAAATAAAATACAATTAATGCATATACTAGTAAAATATTCAGAATAATGTTAATCCATCCATTTTCTTCTGCTTATCCTGATTAAGGGTCGGGGGGGGGGGGCTGGAGATTATCTCAGCAGTTTTTGGGCAAGAGGTGGCGTTCACCACCGTATGTGTCGCTAGTTCAACACATTTAGACGAACAACCATTCATACCTACGGTCAATTTAGAGTATCAATCAGCCTCGTCCCCTCTTGATGTCTTTGGACTGTGGGAGGAAGCTGGAGTACCAGAGAGAACCCACACAGGAACAGGGAGAACATGGAGACTCCACACAGAAAGATCCCGGGCTGGAGCTGGGACTGGAACCCAGAACCTTCTTGCTGTGAAGCGACAGTGCTGACCACTGCACCACCGTGCTGCAAATAACGATAATACTAATACCATACTACTATTACTATCACCACTACTATCAGAACTGGTCTGGTACTACTACTACTACTACTACTACAACAAGTAATGCTCATATCAACAAAAAACTACAACTATTTCTATGTGATCTTAAAATATCATTATTAGGGCCTGAGCCAGAAGGTACTTCAGGTAAAGACCCTATTATGTTTCGAAGTCAGAGAGACACGAAGTCAGCGCTAAAAGCAGTAAAAACACACACTTAGGAGCATCACAGGCCTCTAAAAACATCACAGGGGGGTCCGGGGGGGGACGGGGGGTGAGGTCTCCCATTGAAACCAATGGTGACAAAATTATATTTATCATTATTATTGTATTATTATTATTATTATTATTATTATTATTATTATTATTATTATTATTATTATTATGAACAGACTATAATACTGAGAAAAAAACACTCATTCAGGATCAAACAAACTCATACACTCATTTCAATGTGTTTGTCCTCAAAAGCTGACTGTTATGAATTAAATTCACCAGCAGATGGCGACATTTACCTCTATAAAATTGTCAAAAACTAATATTGATAAGCTATTATGATAGGTTATTGATAGGCTAAAGTTTATAACCTATCAATATAAGACCCCCAGCTGGTCATTTTACCACTCTTGTTCATCAGAGGTGAATGCAAAGGGCGTTAACGAGACATTCAATGAATTTTAATCATGGCTGCTGGAGAAAAAATTCCGGGACAACTCGTATCGAGCGTTTTGAGTGAAGACGTCGCGTCTGAAAGCCTTGGCAGGAAGTAGATCCGATGCTCTGTGCAGCTTCATTTCGCCCCAATCAGATCGAATATTTCCCAGTCTTGACGCCGGGGCGGGGCCGTTAGAGGAGGCTGGACTTGCATTATTCTCAGGAGGGAGAGCTGGACGTGCAACGGGAACCGTCTTTATTTCTGAACTTCAACTGACCGTTAGAGACTAAGTTGCTGTATTATGGACCCCAGCGCCCCCCCCGCGCAGTGGTCTGATGAGAAGGCGTCCATGGGCCAGCAGGCGCCCCCTCCCCCCTACACGGACAGCGCGTACCCAGCGCCGGGGGCTCAGCTTGCCGCTGGTTACCCACAGCCTGGCCCGGGGTACGCTCAGCCTGGCCCCGGGTACACTCAGCCTGGCCCGGGGTATCCACAGCCTGGCCCGGGATACCCACAGCCTGGCCCGGGATACCCACAGCCTGGCCCAGGTTACCCTCCTGAACCGCAGGTGAGCAGTCCGCTGAAAAGACAACATCGAACCGCTTCTTCGTTTGGATGTTTTGGTTTTTTTTTTTTACCCAGTGTTTAGGTTTCGTTTCATATGTGCAGTTTAGAAAAAATCACAAATTAATTTGATTCGAGACATAAACGAAATAAATTAATTCAATTCTGCCTTAGGTTTCTTTATCCAACGTGACTGCGGTTGATCTTAAAAAAAAAAAATCAAACTGAACCAGTCGGGTGTTCTACTTTCTACTCACACCAGGGATTCGTGAGAGAACGAAAAAACTCTTAACAAGAACGAAATTGTGAATCGATTTTAGAATGTATGGACTGACTTGGACTGGAAGCGCTATTTTGTGGATTGATGCTTAAACAACACCTCCAGTTTCATTCCACTGACTTGTCTCTTCTCTGCTTCTGTTTTAAGTGCTTGAGGACAATTTTGAAATTATGGAACCAGGATTTGATTTGATTTCATTTCATTTCATTAGAGTGCGACGTTGATGTTTGAAGCATCTGCAGCTCAGTAAATTAGTACACGTCATAATGGCTTCAATTTGGTTTCATTTATCCTTCACCCGTCACCGACCGTTAAAATTTCTCAAGTGGAGACTTGAGAGAGCCGAGTCATTAACTGCAGAATTCTTTCACTCTCAATATTTTCACTTTCATTGCACCTCCAGAGTTTTCTTCAAATCTGTGTGTGTGTGTGTGTGTGTGTGTGTGTGTGTGTGTGTGTGTGCGTGTGTGTGTGTGTGTGTTTGTGTGTGTGTGTGTGGTTTGCAGGCTTCCGGACCCCCACCACAGTATGGGGGCGAGGGATATGGACAATATCCTTACCCTGCCCAGCCGGGCGCCATCATGGAGCAGCCCAAGGGCTACGTGACCCAGGGTACACTGGCCAGACCTGTCAACGACTACCTGGGCTACTCCATCTTCACCCTGATGTGCTGCTGCATGCCGCTGGGCATCGCTGCCCTCATCTACTCCATCTCCGTGAGTCGCTTTCTCTTCTATTGTGTTCCCAAATAATAAAGTAGGGATGGTTTTTGTTCCCTATCAGAGACTTTCTGTGGCAGAAACACTAACCTTATCAGGACCCCTAGTCCTCACGGGACCAAAGATCAGCCCTGATGTATTAAATTTTAGTTAATGAGTTCCTGATTAAGGTTAGGATCAGACATCTATTGATTCGGATAAAGGTTTTGACTTGGCTGTCCTGATGAATGGAAGTCAGTGGAATGTCCTAGTTGCGCAATCTGGCGTGTCTGTGTGTTTGCGAGTGATTTCTGTGAGTGAAAGGTTTGGGAGGGAGGGAGGGGATCGACCGAGACTTTGGTGAGGAGCTCCTAGCTGTGAGGTACTTTTACGCCACAGCAAGTCTTTTCTGGCCTCGTGTTTCCTCTCACAGCCCCCCACACTCTCGACTCTCACTCTCTTCCAAAATGGAGAACTTAGAGATAAAGCTACAACATCCACAGACCAGTGCAGCCAACTTTTGAAATCAAACTGAAATTAATCATTTGTTTTATCCGTGATTGTATGGTTTCGTCTTGGTTTGTCTGTTTGCTCATATTTTATTAGCAACTGTAGTCGTGTTTGTACTGGTAGAAGTAAACCTTATCTTCTGTTGGTACACTGTCAGGTTTTCTCTGACGGAAGGATTCATTCTGTACTATAATAATAATAAAAAAACACTTAGAAGAAGCCAACTATCACTAAAACCTGAACCTCGTTCTCTTAAGTTCATGGGACTGATTGGTGAATTAATGCGTCCAGAGGCATCGTCGGTGTGTGCGGTAACTCAGATGGTTAATGAGCTTCATTTTAAACAGTGAGTCATGGCGGTGGTATGTCATGAGAGAAATGCACAGTTGGTTGATTGTTTCCATGTGGTCAGCGTTCACTTCCTCTCTGACACTTTGTTAAGTGGGAGACTGAGCAGGCGGTTAAAAACGTGGATGATAGAGGAAGACAGGTGACAAACTGGTTGATTCAGTGGTACTTTGGTTCATCTCTGTGGAAACTGTATGTTTATCCAGGTTAATTCACACCGCCATGAGCAAAGAATATGAACAAGACCTGATCGCAGTGTAACAATTTTTACAAAATTTCAAAAAATAGGTGTCTTGAGCTCAGAAATACAATTTGTCCTCTTCCATCGACTCTTTGTGACTCCAGAATGCAGAGAGAGCCGGTCACATGCATTTAGCTTGAGGCTAATGGCGACTGACATCTAACATTGAAATATTGTAGTTTGTTAAAAGCTCAAATCAAAGAATTTGCAAATTACTGATCTTATGATTTGATTATAAAGATCTGGATTATACCAGACAATGCACTTGAGAGTCTTTGGACAGTTTACTGCTTTTAGAGGCCAGTTGCCATTAGCGTCAAGCTTACTGCACGCTGCTGGCTTTTTCTGGTTTCTGGAGTCAAAAAGAAGGGATGACGGAGGGAAAATGTTTTTTGTGAGTTCAAGTCTATTATTTGGGAATACTTGAAAGGAAAAATGCACTTTTTGGTTGAAGTGTTGCTTGAATATTTTCCTACATGTAAGATCAACATTATTATGCCAGTTATACAACAGTTATGATGTTGTTAGGTACGCGTCCTGCGTCCCTGACGCATTAAGATACGAAAGGACGCAGTAAATTCCCTATCCGCGTGTCCCAGGGACACACCTCATTTTTCCCATGAAAAAACATACATTGTGAACAACAACTTGTGTTTAAAATCCCAGTAAGTAGCTAAAGAAACCTTGCCGTCAGCGGACCTGACGAGCGCTGTTTCAACCCTTTGTGCATTAACTCAGCGCAGACATGATCCCCTTGAGTATCGCGACAGGCTAGTTTAGCCGCTACAACAACAACTACCGCGGATTTCATTTCAACAATTAAAGATACGAACTTCTTAGTAAACGGATCAACACTCAAACATGTCTCAGCGAAATGATTTCCTGCTGTTTTTAAATTGACAGTTTTCTTTAGTTTGAGGACAGGCGAGATCACCCTGGAGGTCCGTAAGCTTGTTTACATAAACACCCTCTGCATGTGTATAGTAAACTCTCATTTATTTGCTTAACCCTCCTGAAATTACATGACTGTACAGTGTTTTCCCCGCAGCGTGAGTGGTAGTGGGCGGTGAAACGCAATTAAGGGAAATACGGAAGTAGCCTACAAATCTTCACTAGGTTGAAGTGGCGCAGCGAGGAGTGTTTGCCAAGGACGACTGTAAAAGCAGCACTCTAGTCAGCAAGCGTGATCTTTCTGTGTTATGTGCTGCTACTAAATATGAGCACAGTAGCGGTTAGGCTCTGTCTCCTGAACAAACTTTCTATGGTCCTTCTTTAAAACAAAATTCAGTAAAGACGCCGTCTATTCTTAGTTTATGGCCGTGAGCCAGCGGACTGCGACTGGGGCAGGCATGCAGCCAGTTACTGCATTTAGCTTCTGTCTCCAGCCCTGCGACAAAAACAAGCAGATACTGCTTGATATCTGCAGCTGCATTACTCTGTAGTTTAGGCTCCACTGATGACTCGGTGACTGCGATCAGCATGTATTGTTTTAAACTAAATCTGTGTAAGAACGCTTCTGTGAAAGGGAAGTGTTCTTACAGTATTAAAGATTTAAAGCCAACACATCCGCTTTTATCATGGCAGTTAGTATCAAGAGGAAGCTGGGAGAACAGTTGTCCTGTGCAGTGCGACATGAAATACATCTGTTTCCTTATTGCTCCGATGTTTGTTTTAAGTGAGGAGGACTCTTCATTTTTCTGCTTTTTCAAAAACTACTTTGCAGTTCTAAAAAGATCAGAATTAATTGGCCCATAGAAAGTGAGGCAAACCATGTCAACAAACTACTCAGTGGGTTAACGTTTACCAGCTGGTTGAAACAAATTCCAGTCCTGCTTCCATTTGAAAGGAAGATGTTGTACATTTCTGAAATTAAAGTTCTACTGTATTATTGTCATTATTATTATTATTATTATTATTATTATTATTATTGGCCAACATCGACATCAAAAAAGGCCTAAACCTGATTGATAATGTGTTGAAATGAGGTGGACAGGTAGGTTGGAATTACATCCCACCAAAGAAACGGCTCAGATAAAAACAGTGATTTTGGATTCTGTGAGTAAACAGAAACAAGTACTTCTATCGTGTTGTGTATGTGAAGCAACAACAAACTGCCACAGACTCTAATTAAAGTGCTGAAACCTATAAAACACAGGATGTAATGAACTTTGGACTGGAGACAAACTTAACGCGTCACACGTGTTTTACCGGCACTTGTTAGAAATGTGTCACGTACCGACGGAAACCTAGAGTCAGTTTTTTCATTGGATTTTTATTGGGAAATAGAATTTGTTCCCTTTACTTTTGATGGCAACAATAAACATTTTTTTTGTGATAAAATAAATTTTAAGCCTCGTGAGCTTAAAGGTACATTGAATATAATTAAAACAAGATAAAGATAAATTAAAAATATTGAATCTCGTTTTAAAGAAAAGTTTGTAACTCATTTTGTCAGAGGATCACCTGAACATCGTAATGCCAGTATTAACCGTCAGTTCTGTGTGACGTGTACTCAGTAGCACATGTGGAGTTCAGGTCCTGCGTGTTCCTGAGTGTGGAGTGTTCTAGAATCAGTATGTTGTCAGGAACGGAAGAACTCACACCTTCAGTATGTTTACGTGATGGAATTGATGTAAAATACATAGAAACACATTCGTCCCACTGACACTGCACTGTTGGAATGTTCTGTGGGATCCACTGCAGTGATTAACCTGG
Source organism: Aulostomus chinensis (assembly GCF_037954235.1). Lineage (NCBI taxonomy): Eukaryota > Metazoa > Chordata > Actinopteri > Syngnathiformes > Aulostomidae > Aulostomus > Aulostomus chinensis. The sequence continues at coordinate 17,602,159 of NC_141330.1, read as the reverse complement.
AAGTCAAACAGTTTGCACGGGGGGGGGGGGGGGGGGGTCGTCAAGGAGACAAACTGTCTCAGCTGAAGTGGTTGTCTGTATCTATTAAATAGTCTTTGAATTGAAATCTGCTGTTCGAGAGGCTCGACGTTTGCCAACTTGTTTTGGTATGCGATGAAAAAAAAGTTGAACCGGAAAAAAAGTCTGACTGCCACCAGATGTAAGGAGGCGTCCCACAGACATACTTGTGTGAATAAATGATGAATCCATTCTCCCCAGTTCACGTACACTGGGACAATGACTGTAGACCAATCAAATGGCCTAATGAAGCTAAAACTGTTGAGGAATTTTGTGTAAAGAAGGGATTCATCAGACACAAGAAGCAGGCTGGAGACTCAGAGATGCCTTACACCGAGCCGCTGTACTGGATGCCCACTGCAGGTGGGATGAGGTCGAGTGAACTCCCCCAGAACATCTGGTCCCCTTCCTTCGTGTACAGTCATACTTGTATTGTTGGGCACTTTCAGTATTACCTCATAGGAACATTACGCACAGATGTGGCCTTCACGTCGTCCGAACACAGTTACGCACGTAGACAACGCTGGCGCTTTCAGTGGCAGGTTCACCATCAGTAGTTGTTGTAGCAACAAAGTTACAGTTAACAAAGAACTTATTGAAGACACCTACAGGTTCACTCCCAGACCCAGGTCAAGGCCCGGTGTCAGATCGGCTCTTATTCTTACAGAGAAATTATGAGAATAAAACCAAGGAAGTTAAAACAAAGGATACCAGAAGAAATTCCTTATCAGCAACGTTAGCACGACATCACTGTGCTTTTACCATGGTCAGGCTGAATGCTCCTTTCTGATTGGCTGTCAGGGTGTTGATTAAAACCCTATACACACACGTAGATTGGCTCAAGGTCAATCACTTGTTCAATATTAATTTGTTTTAATAATTAATTAACTCGTTTAATATCAATTTAGAATTTGAATTTAGTTAGCACTTTTTCTATTATAAAATGTATTTATTTTACTGGTTAAAATGTGCACTTGTAAATGTGTTGTAAATTGTTATATAAATATATATATATAAATAAGGTTAGAGTTCTTAAAAAAATGTAATTGTTTATTTTTGTATGCTACTGCAAAGGTTCAGATGCCTTTTGTCATGAAAAAAACAAAAATAACAATGACTTTGACCTGGGATGCTGGGAAGACCTGCCCCAAGAGGCTTAAAGTTTTCTGAGGCGCGACCAACGAAAAGCGTCATGAAAAGAGCTTTTTTCAAGAACATTTTTCATGATAACTGCTGATATATACAAGACAGAGGAACATATTTGGTATCAATGTAAAGCATTTTAATCACTCTTGAGCCACAAACCAATAATACAAATAATTTACGTACAGTTGGATGTCAAATGAAACATGCTGACCGTCATGTCAAAAACATACGAAATAGAGATACATTCTCATGTACAATGTGTGGACCAGTTAAAACATGATTGATATCTATTACACATTGTTTATATCCACCAGAATGGCCACATTCAAATCAATACAGTCTAGTCATTAGTCAGTCTCAATTCTTTGTATGCGCAGTCAATCACTTGTTTAGAGTTTGCTTCTTGAAGCTGTCAAACCGTTGCCTGTTGAACTCTACAGCTTGCAGAAGGAACTCCCTTTGCTTGGCATCAGTTGTGATGACATTTGCAAAGTCACTCATCATTGACACCATGCTCAGCAATGTCATTCAGGACTTTAATGTTTCGTACATAATCCAGAGCCTTGTTGAAGTTGTCATCCTCTGGCCATGTCGCCACCGGTTGCAAAACAGTCAGACCCAATGCAGAGGGTATCCATCAGCAGATGGGACTCTGGACCAACCAGGGTGTTTTTGTCTGTCACCCTAGGAAATACAGGCTTACCTCTCCTGAAGCTGTCAGGCTTCTCAGTGGCATGTAGCTGAGCAGCAATGTCTTGCTTCTCCTTGTCACTGAGCTTGCTGCTGAAGAGCGCAAATGGCACTACTTCCTGAGTGAGGTACCACCTGTGGTTGTCTAGTTTCGCCAGGACTGCTTAAGCAATGTCAGGATCAGTTTTCTTGAAGTGCAGGATGTCCTTGAAGAACTGCAGATCGTCTTCCGGAGCATCAGGGGCGAATGTTGAGTTCATCCACACTGGTGTGTAGAACAATGACAGAAATTTGATGAGCCGTTCTAACTTTGTCACAGTCTCTTTGTTCATATGCTAGCTGCCCAGAAAACATCAACATTTTCATAGAAGTAGATGTTTCTGGCCATCCACTTGGCCTGGTGGATGGCTCCTGGCCAACTCCATTGGATCCCACGAGGAGGTGTGTCCCCAAGAAGTATCATTGTAAGCTCAGCCATCTCGTAATCAGCTCTGGGTGGCCTCAGAGTACACACTACACTCTCTTGTCACTGAGCCATTTCCCTCTGATGGTCAGGATTTTAGGGGAATCAGTGCTCAGGCCAGTCCATGCCTCCCTGAATAGCTTAAACCAGGGGTTTTCTGGGCTGGCCATTGTGAAGTATGTTTTATTGAGCAAGTTGTGGCCACCCGTATATACCCTTGTATGGTTACTCATAGTTTTTGTGAAATAACCAGCATGAGTCAAGAAGAACTCCATAGTGATGAAGCAACAGCCAGCAATGGGTGTCATGGTTATTTTGGTACAACCAACTATGGATGATAAATCTGCTTGTATCGCAATGTACTGTTATGATGCAATGTGGTATTGCCAGGAGCTCGTGATTAGTGAATACTGTGCAATGTAGAGTCAAAAAGTAACAAAATAGCAGATCACTACTTACAAAAATCATTTTGATTAATACATTTAACAACTTTCATCAAGTTTGCATATGACATAATTTCAGGTCTATCAAATTATGTTTGAAAGACTTGAAAATATGAGGTTTTTGTGGGAAAAACATACAATGTCAGGAATATTTTAGAATTTTGTTAAAGAATACATAGACATTCTTTGTCTTTGTTGCACCATTTTGTGGCAATAAAGTTCGGTTTTATGAAAGAAATCTGGTATATTCATGTGTTAAACATGCCATTATATGATGGTTTTAGTTGGTCGTGCCTAAGAAAACTTAAGGCCTCATGGGGCATGGGTCTTCCCGGCATCCCAGGTCAAAGTGATTGTTATTTTTGGCTTTTTCATGACAAAAAGCATCTGAAACCTTGCAGTAGTATACAAAAATAGAAAAATGTCATTTTTTTGAAAAATTTGAATAGAAGGTATATAAGGTCCCAGGTATGCATGTGTGTGTGTGTGTGTGTGTGTGTATTCGTGTGTAAAAATATCTTAGCCCCTTAAGGATCACTGGAGCACGCAGGCAGCTCATGGTGCAACAATAAAAATGTATAAGACAATAATAGAACAAATACAGAACAATAGAGCAAATCATCTTCAACAACATCAAAAAACGATATGCATCACTGTAAAAGTGTTCATAAATTGTTTTGTATTCTGAATTGAAATTGAATATGGCTGACGATAATAACTGTGAGGCTTTTGTGAGGCTGTTCCAGCCTCCCTATCCCACTCATACACGTGCCCCTCCCCCCTCTCACGCAGCTAATTCACACATTCTTCATGCAAATCAGGCTGCTGACTGGCCGGCATAAGTAAAGAGAAGTGCACAATAGCATGCCTATTATTCATTGTTTGTACATGAATGCGCATCTGGAACAACTGGATCAGTCACTCATAGCTCCATGTTTGGGTCCATTCCTCCAAAAAAATTGCTCGATGTCTTCACAGTCGACCGTAGGCTCTTCAGCCAGGTGTCCGAGTGTCTCAGGCGGACGACTGAAGCACCATTTCAGCCTCTTCCTCTGCACATCACTTACTGGCTATCTATTCCCTCACTCTCTCACTTTCACCGGCATCTACCACTCCAACACTGCTTTGAGCAGACAAGCTAACTTTACGCACGGCGAGTATGCAAGCACCTTGTTGTTGCCTTACAAACTTGATACCGTCATGCAAGGTACCGTTTGTTTGTTTTTCTCATTTGTTTATTGGCTAAAAGAATATCTAGTTCTCATCAGGAAAAAATCGTATAGGCAGACGGAAGGGTCAATCAAATGATGCACGGTCCGCTCTGTAAACTGGGGCCTGTTTGGGGTTTCAGCGCTGTAGCTCAACAACCCAGGCACTGATTGGCTCATGTGTGATATTTTTGCGTTCAGCAGGACTTCACCATGATCGAAAATTCGTTTCGTGTGGACAAAAAGAATACCGGCACCTCTATGTGACGCTGAAGGAAAAACTAACTGTGACGCTGCAGATGCTGCGCTACGCAACTGTCCAAGTAAACCACGAATTATGCTGGAATAACAGAATGCTGGAGGAAATCCTTTGATATTTCACATGTATGGACACTTACGGAATTATTGAAAAGCAGCCTGTTTAAAAATTTTAGCAATGACGATGTCGGGAGTACAAAGTTGGTATGTAGGTATTATCCTTCGCCTGCCGTCTGCCTAGCAACATTCTAACTCAGCTCCGTCTACAAGTAACTTTATTAATCATGATTGGGTGCTACTTAATCGTTTTGAACGAGGTATATCATGAACAGATATGTTGTTGTATACCATTTAAATCCATCGAATACCGAAGTTGGTTACTTCCTGTTGACAGCGTGTAGTGGTGATGGTACATTGCGTCTTAAGGGGTTAATATGGCAAATCAACAGCATTTACTTCAAATTAAAGGCTCGATGAATTAATGTGAGCTGATTGTACCCACAGCACAGCATGATAGGAAAAGTACCAGACATGACCTAGTGAATTACAAAACAATGTAAAAGATATAAATAAATTTAAAATTTGGAGTTAGCTTATGATTTGGATGAGATGAGATATTGTCATGCAACAATGAGATGTAGCCAATGTAACAACAAGATGCAGAGGAGGAAGCAAGACAGAAAAAGAAAACTGTGCCCGACAATCTACTCACGTGAACAGCTTCAGCTAAGATGCTGACAGGTTATTCAGAACACGGATGTTTCAAGTAGGCAACACCAATATTGTCTTTCCTTTTTATATGCAGGTCGACTTCAACTTAATCAAATGATTCATTTATCATTTTTGTCACGGTGCCACTAACATTAATGTAAAGCCATTCTGGGCTAGCCAAGTAACTTTAAACACTGCAAGCCACCTTGGTCATTGCTTAGTAAGAAGCTAGCTATGCTAAATGGTAACCAGCACCAGCTGTTGAACATCAAGGAAGCCGACTTAGAAGCATTTGCTTTATGGAAAGTCTCTATTACAGTGAAACGGTTTTACATTTAGCATCCACATGTAGGCAGAACTGGAGAAGTGGTATATCGTGTGTTGTCTAGCTTACTACCAATGGAACAACACACGGTTGTAGTGGCTAGCCCTAGCTGGGTTAGCAGCTATAGCTGGAGCCAACCAACATGCTTGAAGTATGGCGTGAGCTGGAGTCTCAATATGTCCTGTAAGTAATACAACCCATTTTCAGATTAATTTATTGAAAACCTCATAGAAAGTAAATTGTCCTGAGCCATGTGTTGTTCTGTTATAAATAATGTTAAGGCTTAAGCCATTACCACCCACATTTAGACCAAATATTCTCAAATTGTTGGCTTACCATGATTTCTATTTATAACAAAATAACATGGGGCATTGAAATATAAAGTTTGTCATGCATAATTAAAAAGTACAGTGGATATAAAAAGTCTACACACCCCTGTTCAAATGCCAGGTTTTCGTGATGTAAAAAATGACAGCAAGAAAAATAATCTTACAACTTTTTCCACCTTTAATGTGACTTATAACCTGTACAATGCAATTGAAAAAAAAAAAAACTGAAACCTGTAAAGGGAAAAAATAAAAAACTGAAAATAACCTGGTTGCATAAATATGCACACCCTTAAACTAATACTTTGTTGCAGCACCTTTGGCTTTTATTAGAGCACTCAGTCTTTTTGGATAGGAGCCTACCAGTGTTGCACATCTTGATGTGGCAATATTTGCCCACTCTTCTTTACAAAACTGCTCCAAATCTGACAGATTGCGAGGACATCTCCTGTGCACAGCCCTCTTCAGATCACCCCACAGATGTTCGATGGGATTCAGGTCCAGACTCTGGCTGGGCCATTCCAAAACCTTAATTTTATTCTGGTGAAGCCATTCTTTTGTTGATTTAGAGGTGTGCTTTGGGTCGTTGTCGTGCTGAAAGATGAAGTTCCTCTTCATTAGCTTTCTCACAGAAGGCTGAAGGTTTTGGGCCAATACAGACTGGTATTTGGAACTGTTCATAATTCCCTCCACTCTGACTAAGGCCCCAGTTCCAGCTGAAGAAAAACAGCCCCAAAGCATGATGCTGCCACCACCATGCTTCACTGTAGGTATGGTGTTATTTTGGTGATGTGCAGTGTTATTTTTGCACCAAACATATCTTTTGGAATTATGTCCAAAAAATTCAATCTTTGTCTCATCGGACCATAACACATTTTCCCACATGCGTTTGGGAGATTTCAGATGTCTTCTTGCAAAATTAAGCCTGGCTTGGATGTTTTTTATGGTAAGGTAAGGCTTCCGTCTTGCAACCCTACCCCATAGCCCAGACATGTGAAGAAGACGGGAGATTGTTGTCACATGTACTATACAACCAGTACTTGCCAGAATTTCCTGTAGCTCCTTCAGTGTTGCTGTCGGCCTCTTAGCAGCCTCTCTGACTGGTTTTCTTCTTGTTTTATCGTCAATTTTGGATGGGCGTCCTGTTCTTGGTAGTGTCACTGTTGTGCCATATTTTCTCCACTTGATGATGACGGTCTTCACAGTGTTCCATGGTATATTTAATGCCTTAGAAATTCTTTTGTAGCCTTCACCTGATTGATATCTTTGAATAATGAGATCCCTCTGATGCTTTGGAAGCTCTCTGCAGACCATGGCTTGTTCTGGAAGTTGTGGCTACAAAATGTCAGGAAAAGCCTCCTAGAACAGCTGAATTTTATTTGGGGTTGATGAGAGGCACTTTCATTGGTGTCAGGTGTGTGCTGACTCTAGTTTAACATGAGTTTGAATGTAATTGGTTAAATCTGAACACAGCCACATCCCCAGTTATAAAAGGGTGTGCACACTTATGCAACCACATTTTCTCAGTTGTTTATTTTTAATTCACCTCCCTCAAAGATTTCTGTTTGTTTTTCAGTTGTGTTGAACAGGTTAAAGGTCACTTTAAAAGTGCAAAAAGTTGTAAGATTATTTTTCTTGCTGTCATTTTTTACATCACGAAAACCTGGCATTTGAACAGGGGTGTGTAGACTTTTTATATCCACTGTATATTAAAAGTATAGTTTGTTTTTCTTACATTCCCAGCTTTCTTTGAGTCATGGCCAAACTGGCTTTGAACAGCCCAGAGGTAAAAGACATTGATGGGGGGGTGAAGAATCGATTTAAATGGAGCTGGTTGCAGGAGACTGTCCAAGTCCGAGGAGAGACTGTGCCAGTGGAGGCAGGCAGGGCAATTTGCAATCAACAGATAATGTATGGAAAAAAAACATGGAAACTACAAAGCACATAAAAGCTTGGAAGACACGACATCAGAACATGTGAATAGAAATAACATCATCAGAAAATGTAATTGCAGCTGTACCCAACAACCCAGTGCAACCCAGATTTCCTCCTGTATGCAGCCGAGTTGCACAGGATCAAGGAAGTGCTGACTAATTTGGTGGCTTTGGATTTATGTAGCATCAGTAAAAATAGCAGTAGACACCTTGCTTGTAATTGCAGTGGAGGTTAGAGGGTACTGTGTATTTTTTATTTTTTTGTGTGCACGTACTGTATAATTACTAAGTGGAGACTTATTAAGTTGTAGGATGTACAGTTGCCCCTGAAAACCCTTACTGTTTTCTCTGTCTCGCTCCTCTCTCTCTCTCTCACACACACACACACACACACACACATTATATCCAGTCCAAGCAGTCATAGACACATATTAGGTAACTGTTTCTTCCCTATGTGTTTTTTCCATAGTTCTTGCTGAGCTTCCTTTTTAGCGTGGTGTGCCAATGCTAGTGTTTTTGTCTAAAGTTACTCTTAATGATAAGAGTGAGTATTACGTTGTCATTCAAAGCTCAAATTCAAACTCAAGTGGTAATGCAGAAAATTAGGGGAAGACTAAAAAACTAAAAGATATTTTGTTGATTTTGTTGTCCTCTCCGTGTCGTATGAACTTTTCTTAACGGCTGCAGGCATTGACGCTTGCTGCCAAGAAACAATGTACAGATTTCACTTTTTTCACTGTGCACTGCATTTCATGAAATGTATTAAAGTAGTGTGTGTGTGTGTGTGTGTGTGTGTGTGTGTGTGTGTGTGTGTGTGGAGGGGGGGGGGGGTCGCATCCCGAAATGAGAGGTGCTCCATATATTTTCCTACTTTTTTGCTCTTTTTTTGCTAGTTTGGATTCTGTAAGCCCGGAAGTTGCTGTGCCAAATTGCACCTTACAATGTAAACCAAATCCCTGCACATATACTTGCAGTCAAACTGTGGCTTCTGATGTCTAAATTATAAGTCTGACCACTTCCCAACCTGTATAACTGGATTTGGGACAAATTTTCCTATTAAAATATGAATTCTAATGTAAGATTTGGCCAAAGTCATGGGATTTATGAGGACATTTCACTAGAAGAATTCTCTAAAATCCTCATCAAACTGACAAGTCAGAGCTGTCAGCCCATGTCTGAAAACATCTACTTGTGCGTGACATGAGCACCCCAACGCGCGCGAGGGACCATTCAGTGCTGCTTTAATTTTTTGTTGTTGTTGCTGTTTTACAACTAATTTCATCTATACAGTTGTCAGTAATATCCATATATAAACAAGTTGTATGATTCTCAGATTTTGTACATACTGAAATAATTGTAATGAACTTGAATTGCATTGTTTCCTCAACAGATGATAACCTTAAAAGAAAAGTAATGCACTTTGTGAAATTTATTAGAAATAGGCCAATGGCATGGGGATATTAAAATGTATCTCTACCGTGAAGCTAAACGTTGTCTGAAAATCTTTTGGGTATGAAGGGACCAAAGCTTTTGGACTTCTATATGAAGAATGCAATAAACACACGGTACGTTACGGCCCACTAGCAGCAGGTGTCTGTACGAAGTTCCATAGAAACAGCAGTTAACTTATAACAGATCATTAAAGGCAGAAGTTGATGGCACTAAATTTAATATTAAATTCTGTTAAAAAGGTTCAACCATCTTTAATTTAGCTCGAACAATCGAAACACTGCTCACCTGGGCGCACTTTCACCTGGTGTCGTAATAACTTAACAACTGTTGGCCCGTGAGCACACCTCCAGAAATGGCTCCTTTGACACAATCCCCATGGAAAATCCCAGTGGGACTTCATTCCCTGTTGTATTTCTTTACAATCATAAATCATTACATCTTCTCAGCCTCCCTGGTAAGGTCTACGCCAGGGTACTGGAGAGGAGGAGGGTCAGGGCGATAGTCGAACCTCAGATTGAGGAGGAGCAGTGTGGTTTTCGTCCTGGCCGTGGAACCATGGATCAGCTCTTCACCCTCGCTAGGGTGCTGGAGGGGGCATGGGAGTTTGCCCAACCAGTCCACATGTGCTTTGTGGACTTGGAGAAGGCTTACGACCGTGTTCCCAGGAGCATACTGCGGGGGGTACTCCGGGAGTACGGGGTGGATGGCCCTTTACAAAGGGCCATTCGGTCATTCTACCGGAGGAGTGAGAGTCTGGTCCGTGTGGCCGGTAGTAAGTCGGACTTGTTCCCAGTGAGGGTTGGACTCTGCCAAGGCTGCCCTTTGTCACCGGTTCTGTTCATAACTTTTATGGACAGAATTTCTAGGCGCAGTCGGGTGGTGGAGGGGGTTGAGTTTGGTGGCGGGAGGATGTCGTCTTTGCTGTTTGCGGATGACGTAGTCCTCTTAGCGCCATCGGGCCACGACCTCCAGCTCTTGCTGGGACAGTTTGCAGCCGAATGTGAAGCGGCTGGGATGAGAATCAGCACCTCCAAGTCTGAGGCCATGGTCCTCAGCGGGAAAAGGGTGGTTTGCCCACTCCGGGTCGGGGGGGAGGTCTTACCTCAGGTGGAGGAGTTTAAGTATCTCGGGGTCTTGTTCACGAGTGAGGGTAAGATGGAGCGGGAGATTGACAGGCGGATTGGGGCGGCATCTGCAGTCTTGCGGTTGCTAAACCAGTCTGTTGTGGTGAAGAGGGAGCTTAGCCAAAAGGCGAGGCTCTCGATTCACCGGTCAATCTACGTTCCAATCCTCACCTATGGTCATGAGCTTTGGGTAATGACCGAAAGAACAAGATCGCGAATACAAGCGGCCGAAATGAGTTTCCTCCGCAGGGTGGCTGGGCTCTCCCTTAGAGATAGGGTGAGAAGCTCAGTCATTCGGGAGGGACTCAGAGTAGAACCGCTGCTCCTCCATGTCGAGAGGAGCCAGTTGAGGTGGTTCGGGCATCTGGTGAGGATGCCTCCTGGGCGCCTCCCTCTGGAGGTTTTCCAGGCATGTCCAACTGGGAGGAGGCCTCGAGGCCGACCCAGGACACGGTGGAGGGATTATATCTCTCGGCTGGCCTGGGAACGCCTCGGGATCCTCCCGGAAGAGCTGGTTGAAGTGGCTGGGGAGAGGGCAGTCTGGGCTTCCTTGCTGAGACTGCTGCCCCCGCGACCCGGACCCACCGGATGAAGCGGAGGACGACGAAGACGAAGACGAAGACTGTTGGACTGCAGCAGGTGTTTTGCTTATAGATTTAACAGTTGTGTTGAGAGAAGTTGTGAATGTGGCATTTTTATTTTAGTGTGTATTTACATCCTTATCAGACCTGGCACGCCCTTGGAAACTACACAGACTCAGTCAGGCTGTGGTCCCTGTCAACTGTGGATAAATGATCAGTTTCTACCAGCTCACAACACACTCCCAGACTGTGGCCAAATTTTAGGGCTACGGAAGGTTTGCGAGATGTGTTGTTCTCTGGGTTGTACCCAGCCAGCTCTTTCACTGCAGCTATCACAATGCTGAAGTTGGAAGGATAGATGAGTTCCTCTATCAAAAGCCTTTTCGGCGTCAAGGCTTAATAATGCCGTTGCTTTATTTTCTTTTCCAATTTTCTCTATTAGATGTAGCGTCCTCCTAATATTGTCATATGTTTGTCGTTGTTTCACAAACCCTGTTTGATCTTCATCAATTAGTTCTGGAAGAAGATTCTCAAGTCTTTTTGCTATTATCGTTGTGAACAGTTTATAATCTACGTTGAGAATTGAGATTGGCCTATAGTTATTGCAGTATTCTCTATCCTTCCCCTCCTTTGGGAGCACTGTAATATTTGCCTCTCTCCATGATGGTGGAGATTTACCTTCTTTTTTAATCCAATTAAACGTTTCCAGCATGAGAGGAGCCAACTCCACTTTGAAGGTCTTATACCATTCTGCTGGGAAACCATCAGTTCCTGGAGTCTTGCTTGATTTTGAATTGCTAATTGCCTTATTTATTTCTTCTAGTGTAATATCTGCTGTAATGAAGTCTTTTCTGAGTTTTGCCAATACTAGGTAAGTCCAATTTATCGAGAAAATGTCTAATTTCTTCCTCTTTAGCATCACAAGTTTCTGTATATAGCTGTTTGTAATAGTTTAAAAATATAGTCTCTATATCTTCTGGGTGATATTTAATTTGGTTTGTTTCTGGATCTCGTATCTTATGAATGGTACTATCTACTTGTTGTTTACGTAAACGCCGTGCAAGTAATTTAGTTGCCTTAGGGCCTAGTTCGTAATATGCCTGCTTATAAAATCAAGCCTTCTTCTCAACATCTTGCTCAAGCAGATCATTAATTTTTTTCCTTAATTGTTGTATATGCACTAATAGTTTGGGGTCCCGGCTGATCTTATGCTGTTGCTCTACAGATGTTAGTACTGATATAAGTTTATTATATTCCGCGATCATCCTCTTTTTTTTTGACGCTGTAAAAGCAATCAATTTTCCACGTATCACTGCCTTCAGTGAATCCCATACTATAGATGGGTCCACCATGCCGTTGTTATTAAACTTTAAATATTCTTTTATTTCCAATTTAATCTGTTCCACAGCTGCCTTGTCATTTAACAGACCAACATTTAGCCTCCACCCTGTTTTCCTCCTCCTTTCTTCTAACTCAATTGTCAAATACAGTGCACTATGATCAGAGACATCAGCAACCCCAATACTGCATTCCTTCACCCTGTAACAGTCACTTTTGGGCATAAAAAAATAATCTATTCTAGAGTAACAGGAATGTGGGGCCGAATAGTGAGTGTAATCCCTGTCAAATGGATGAGCATATCTCCAAACATCGAAGAAACCAATATCGTCCCAGGCTGTATTGACTAATTTTGATAACTTGGTCTTATTTTTCTTTAAACTAGTTGTATCCAGATATTGATTCAATATTATGTTAAAGTCCCCACCGCATATACAAATACCTTCAGCCTCCAGAGCAATTTTATCAAATAAAGATTTGAAGAATAATTTGTTACTATCAGGAGGTGCATATACATTTATTAAAGTTACCACTTTCTTCTCGATTCTTCCCTTTACAATAAGATATCTGCCCTCCTTTTCTTTTATTTCTTTGTAGGATTCAAAGTTCAACTTATTACATATCAGAGTGGCAATCCCTCTTCTATGACTTTGTGCAAATGAATTATAGTAAGTTTTTTTAAAACCAAAGCGTTTTAATTTCTCATGTTCTTGTTGTGAAAGATGAGTTTCCTGCAGGAAAATTATTTGAGCTTTGTCTCTTTTCAATTTAGCCATTACTTTAGATCTTTTAATTGGATTTCCCAATCCATTCACGTTTAAGGACATTAACTTAATCTCATTGGGTTGCATCATAACTTAAATGAAAAAAAAAGGAAAACATCTCACAGGCATACTCACACAGGCTAAACTTTGGAACTTTAGGTGATAACTGAAACACCTTAATGAACTTGGAACAATTTGAGACACACACTATAACCATAAAGTAAAAGGACTTCCAAAATCTGAAGAACTATGCTCCAGTCTTTAGTGAAGGGGAAAGAAGCCTCTCACCGAGAAAGGGTCGCCTCTAAGTTGGTCTGCCACAGACTGGCTCTCTCTGAGCTCGATGGTTTGTTGGCTGAGTTGAACTGTCTACGCCCGCTCGTCGGCGCGTAATTGCCATATACCATATGATAAGGCCAGAATATTTACCGTCTTTTCTTAATTGTTACTGTCCCCGTTGCGCTGTTCCTGGTGCTCATGTCGAAATTCCCGAAGGCGTTCTTTAGCGCGGCTTGCAGTATCCGAGCCTGCGTGTGGTCCCGCTCGCTGCCAGGGAAAAAGCCGCCGGAGCTGCTCCAGCCGCCGTCTCCTGTCAGGCGGCTTCTCCGGGACCTCCACGCTGAATCCCCGCTGCCGGAGCTCTCGCGCCGCCTCCCAGGCACTGCCATACACCTGCACGCTGCTGTCCCAGTGGATGCGCATCTTAGTGAAGGCCGTCTGGAAACGGATGCCTTGCTCTTTGAGAGCCTTTTTAATACTGGAATAGGCCTTTCGCTGATGCAGAACTGCAGTTGTGTAGTCATGGTAAAAAAATAGCGGTTTTTCCCGGAATGCGATTTTTCACATAGGCTTTCTGGATAACCATTTCCTTGGTACTGTATTGTAGGAAATTGATTATGATTGATCTCGGAGGCGAGTTGGGTCCCGGTTTTGGTGCCGGAGCCCTGTGTGCGCGCTGTATCTGTAACCCCACTTCTTCATCCAGGTCGAGTTCGACTCAGATAAGTTTTTCCACGAATACCGACACCGATCCCTCTTCCGCGCCCGCTGGTACGCCGTGGATCCGCAGATTATTTCGTCTGGCTCTTGACTCTAGGTCGTTTAGCTTTTCTTCTAGCTTCTGCTGATCCTGTACCGCTTGCTGAAGAGCGGCGTTAGCCTCCGTACTCCACGTTTCCAGATCGTCAATCCGGGTCTCCGTATCTTTAATCCTCTCGTCCTGTTCCTGCACGGCCTGCGTAGTCGCCATTAGCTGCTGATTAATGTCCTGTTTGAATTCAATAAATTCTTCTCTCATGTCACGTTTAATTTCTTCCTTGAACGCTTTTAAGTCTTGTTTTAGTTCTGATTTAAACTCGTTAATCTGCTTACTTATGGCTTCAAGTCCCGTGCGTACAGCTCCCTGTGCTGAGTCGCCGCCATCTTGGCCTTCTTCATCCCGCATGTCGTCTTGAGTTGGTTCTGCACCATGTAAATCTTTCCCGGGTTTATTTTGCGTTTTTCTGCCTTTTCCTTTGCTGCCCCCCTTCATAATCTAAGCACAGGCGAGTTCAATATCTTTAAACGCATTAACCGGGGGTATTAAATACGCCGACTCCCGGGAGCAAAGCGCTCACCCCGCCATCTTGTTCTGTAGCCAACCGGAAGTCTCAGTTCTTGAAGTCTTTGTATTATTAAGTTGTGTCTGTCCTTGCTTGACTCATTGAGATCAAAGAGGGGTTGTCCAAACTCCAACAGAAGTTTGTCATTTTGGATCGTACAAGTGACCTCATCATAGCTCATGTAGGAAATTACTCTCCTCAGTCCGTTCCACAAAGTCCTCTTGCCGTAGAGTCCTTGACAATGAAAACAAAGAATGATGAAAAAGCAGCTCTAGCTTTTCAGGATGTGTAGCAGGCCTGGAGCTTTCCAATTCCCTTACTTACAACAAGAGCATCAGAAGCAAAGTTTCCACGCTGTCTCAGAATATTTAACGCATGGCGTCTCTCTTTTGAGTTCTTTGGGTATGCTCTGGCAACCACCTCTACTATTCTGTGCACAGCTTCCAGGTGTCATGGAATTTTTGAAGAAGGCTTGAGGCAATAGCGACAGTAGTTCCTTTTGTTATACACTCAACAAGTTTCAGACTTTGAGGGAGGGAATACTTTGATTGAGTCAGAAAGATGTCGGACGCTGTTCTTTCTTGTGCTCGAGTTGCTCTTCACCAAATGAGGAGATGAGCTCGTTCTCTTCCTGAAGAGTCACATTTGTGTTGGAGTTCCATTTCTTCTCTGGTGTTTTGTTTTAAAGGAGTTTTAGAATCAATGACCTGGCTTGCTGAAGCTAAAAGGGGATATCGCAGAGAGAGCAGAGGCGTTTTTGCAGCTGGATGGAGTTCTGTGTCCTCCTCAGGCTCAGAGGAACCTCCTCCAGAGTCTGAATCATTATAGTCTGTGTTGTTAGATCAATAGGCCATGGCCATTTTCCCATTCCATTTTCGATTATGCTTAACGATTCGGTTCTTTATTGATTCTCTTATCGATTCTCATTTGGGGAAAAAAAAGAGAAACTAACAGTCAGACTCTGTCTCGTCACGGTATCTAAATGTAATGCATGAGAAGGCATTCAGTTAACGTTAGCAGTTGGTAATAGCAGGTTTTACAATGAGGCACATGGTGCTAACATGAGAGGCGGGGTTAGTTACCTGCAAGTTACCTTAACAGCAGAGGACGTGTTATCGCTGCTGCTGGTTTTCGATTCCCATCCCTACATATTAATCAGGATATTTCCTTATACGTAGGGGCCTCGAGGGAAAAAAATGCAAAGGTTATTGCACTGTTGATGGGCTGCATTTTTATTATATCAGCTGTATCTCTTTCAGTTCAGGCACATTTACTAAATTTTATTCAAATAAGAGAAATAATCCACACATCAGAGTGAACACTACTGTTATGACTCAGGGTGCAACAGCAATTGAATGTAGACACCATGGTCTGAGTACACATTAATACGACGAATACGTTTGGCTGTCCAATGGCAAGAGGATTTGTGAGATCATTCTGATCCATACTCCTCATGAGTATATTGCAGTCATGCATCTCAAAGCTCTTTTCCAGTCATTTTTAATATCAAAGGCAAAAGATGACACAGGAAGTGAATACAAAGAAGACGACACTGTTGCACTATCGTTAATTCACTAGACAGAGGAGCTGGAGGACCAACCCACTGCTTTCAAATCAGCTCAAAGGGAAAAGGATGCTGTGCTGGCATTGTTCCACAGTTGTTTCTGAGTGGAAACAGTATCAATAACGCTAACACACAGACACCATCACTCATGTGTGTCAATAACCAGAACAAGGTCATAAATAAATAATAAACAATATTCCTGCCGCTTTTGGGTAGCTTCTAGATGTGAAAGGACACAGGGCCAAAGAAACTAACAATGTAATTTAAATTACATTTATATTTGTTTGTTTTTGTTTTGTTTTTTAAAATCAGCCCTGCATAAAAATCTGACATATGCAAGAGTGTGTGTTCACTTCTGACTGCATTTCCATGCTAGGCGTTTTTTTGTTTTTTTGCTCTCCACCTGTCGAACAATATTTCTGAAGACTTTAGGTTTGCTGAATTTAAATCAGGCAGGGCGTAAATCATATCTATTGTCCATGGTTTTAGCTAAGTTTTGTGTCAGCCTCTATAAACTGTAGTCATTTGTTTGTTTTTGTTATTGTATTTATTTGTCTGACAAGCTTAGGAGGATGATGAACACGTAACAGGAGCGCTTGTCTGACAAACAAAATAGATAAAAGTATTCTAGTAACAGCCTCACATGCATTTTTGATTTTGAATAAAACAATAGGCAATACAGACCTTTAAAAGTAACACTGGTTCATTTGAAAATTAGGTTAGCGACAGTGGTGTTTTGGGGGCAGGATTTATGTCCAATGGCTCTCACTCGCATAATGACAAATCACGCTTTGATCCTCATCCCGGATGATAATAATCATGATAATATTATTATTATTACAGCTAACAAGTTCTTCACCTTTAGGCGTAAAATGATGTCATTCTATACTCAGCATCTGGATCGAGTTTCTTCAGTCTCTAGGCTTTATTGTTGTCAGTCATTATACAGTGTTCATCTTAATGTTTTTGTTCCCTCAAACTACATACGAGTGACATAGTGCATAATGACAACAAATACTCCTGTGTTGGTCTCTTATTCTGCGTAGAAGATGAAAAAAGAAGAAGAAAAAGAAAATAGATGAGTAGTACATGAACAATAAGATCCCTTAGCTTTAGTGAGTATCATATTATTGATAGAGGATGTTATTTTCTCAGGTTTCTGTTTTTCAACCGTGCACTCCACCCATGCAACAATGATAAATAAATGCAAAATCAACCAAAATTTTCACATAAAATGTTTATTGTTAATAAAGCAGTGAGGTCAGTAAGTTATTCAACGCAAAATCATTTGTGTATCAACAAAAGGCTGCATACATACAAGGCTACACCATTTTTAAGTATCTTAAAGTGGTTGTAGATGGGCACATGGTCTAGAGAAGATCTACGTAGGCTAACTAGCTCTAGGAAGCTATCAACATGGTTTGCGCCATTGATGGTTCATACAGACAGAGACAAGTCAGCTTCAATATCTTGCAGAAAAAAATCAGCAAAGTCATGGATGGAAATATGGATCTAAGATCATAATTTGTCTCAAAACAATTATTTATTTTGTTTTAGGGATCAAAATGCTTTAAGTAAAGTCAGTTTTAGTTGTATAGAGCCAAATCGCTGCAGCATATTTAAGAGCTAAGCCTAAGCCAGCCCTAACTGTAAGCTTTATCAAAAAGGAAGGTCTTAAGTCTGCTCTTATACATAAAGTGGGTTCCACTGGGAGGGAAACTGATAACTGAAGGCTCTGGATGCCATTCTACTTTTAGAAACTCTGGAGACCACAAGGGACCCTGGGAGCAAAGGCTTCTACTTGGATAACAGTGGACATCCATCCATCCATCCATCCATCTATTTTCACTGCCATGCCGGCATGTGTGTGTGTGTGTGTGTGTGTGTGTGTGTGTGTGTGTTTGTGTATATATACACACACACACACACACATACATATACATATATATATATATATATACACACACACACACACACACACACACACACACACACATGCATACATACATTAATTTTCTTCCGCCTATTCTGTTCAGGGGGGCTGGAGCCTATCCCAGCAGCCTTCAGGTGAGAGGCGAGGTTCACCCTGGACAGGTCACCAGTCCATCACAGGGCCAACACATAGAGACAGACAACCATTCACACTCACAGCCACACCTACAGTCAATTTAGAGTATCAATCAGCCTCGTCCCCTCTTGATGTCTTTGGACTGTGGGAGGAAGCTGGAGTACCAGAGAGAACCCACACAGGAACAGGGAGAACATGCAGACTATAGACAGAAAGATCCTGTGCTGACCACTGCACCACCGTGCCACCTATATATATATTATCTTTTTTTTTTCAGGAATCGTTTGAGGTTTTTCTTTACTTCTGTATTAAGTACACTAAGTATTATTATTATTATTATTATTATTATTATTATTTGCATCACACATTGACCTGAACAATTCTGTCTCTGTTAGTTTATTTATTATTTCTGCTTTGTGTTTTATGCTCTGTCCCTTTGCCCTACACCCACTACCAGAGTGCATGTGCTGGCTTTACATCTGGAATGGTTTTAAAGTCCTACCTAGTGAAGCTTTGAAGATGAAAATTAAACAGAGAAGGCAGTTGTAGCAGGGACTAGGCTCCCACGCCTGTTTAGCCCTCAAAAACAGCCATGCAGGTTCCAGTTAACTACAAAATACCTGCAGAACAGAGAGCCTGTGTGCCTGCATCTTCATGTGAGTACAGTACGAGCCAAGTTCATGTTCATTCAGAATATTGACAGTATCTTTCTCTTTGGCTGTTTTATATCTAGTCTGCAACTGTAGCTTCTGACTGACTTCTAACCTCTCAAGTCACTGAACCCAGGGGTATTGCATCATCGGGTACTAAATCCCAGAGGTTTGGGTTTCTCTGATTTGGGTCACAAAACCTACTTGCACACTCTTGAGTGTGTGAGAAAGTCTCTCTGCAGGCTTTTGATGTGCTCTGTTCCAGCCACCATATTCAGTTCAGCATTGTGAGGTTTTCTCACAAATATCAGGCTCATCTCCACTCCTCGTCTTTATTCACATCAGCTGCATAAGTGTGTCACCAGCAGCGGATGATCTCACCATTCGTGAAGGCAGATAGTTAACAAGGGGCTTAGCTTGATTTCTATACAAGGAGGTAACAGGAGGCTTCAGATGATTTGTTTGAATTCGAGAAGTCAGCCTTTGGAACGGTTTAGAGATGTCAGATCAACGAATGAAGTCTTCATTCTTCTAGAATAGAAAGAATAAATACTCTCCAGCTCTGGTGTCACTGATGCTATCGCAGTATCGCCGCCAACCTCTGCAGAGGCAGCCTTTGCGGTTTTGAACAGTCTCACTGTGGTGACCGCGACGATCGGCTGGTTCAGACGCAAACGCCCGATGCGATGTTCTCTCTGTGACTCTGATGTCGAGTCTGTCTTGTTTGACCAGCTTCCTGTCAAGGTGAACGAGGAGAACTTTTACATTCCATCACAACATTACAGATGAGCTCTGCAGAAAGCCTCTTTTTCACCGAGTAGCGGTAAAAAGTCTATTGCTGACATAATGTTGGCTCCTTCAGTGTTGGAAAAATGAAGTTTTCATGGTCCTGTTAACGTGAGAGTCAAAGCTTTGATCAGAACCTAAAATGACAGCTGATATTTACCGACGTCCTATTATCTGTTTGTATTTTTTTCTAATTCATCCTGCAAAACGTATTGGGATTAGGAAAAAAAAAACATTTGTCTTCATTTTCACATCAAGTAAAGTCTCATCGTCTGTCGTTAAGTAGAATAGAATAGAATAAGCCTTTACTGTCATTACAGAATTCAAGAACAGTGCAACGAAATGTTGTTGTTTGTTTGCTTGTTTTTAGACTACATGAGAGAGAGACAGAGAGAGAGAGAGAGAGAGACCGACAAGTTCAAAAGAATTGCCAATATCTGCCGACACAAATGAGGTGTTGTATTTTAAAATCATGGTGGATCCCCAGTATCAGCCTAAAAAAGCTCTTGGTGTCATATAAAACAATGCAAACGGAAACCAACAATACAAAAGAATTGTTCCCTTTAACATGAGCTGCCAAAATTTCTCAGTTAATTTATTTGTCCATTGAATAAATGATTTGCAACCTGATAATCAGTTCATCATTTTCTGGTTCAAAATTAAAAATAAACAGAATTTGTTGCCTTTTTTTTCCATTTATGACAGAAAAAAAAGAGGATTCTTTGGATTTTCGACCGTTGGATGGACAAAAAGACAATTTGTGGTCACCAGAAATTGTGAAATTGGGACATTTTACGATCAAAACTAGTCATTGATTGATTGATTGCAAACAGTATGAATAAATGAATGTCTTTATTTCAAACAGGATTTTAAAAAAATACCAAAAATAAAAAGGCAATGAAAAGTATAGGTATCACTGTTCAAAAAGCAGTAGGATGAAGCCTGAGCTTATCATTCCCTACCCCTATCGTCCACTTCCACCATTATCAGATTAATCAGTGATGGTAATGGTACTGTTATTGATCAAGGAGTCATATTTCGTTGTGTGTTTGTCATGAATGAGAGAGGAAGGCTTGCGTTGTGGTTCTGAACCTGAGTAAGCTGCGGTTCTGCATTAGGGGAAGCAATGTTATGTAATGCCATGTTATATAAATCGAACATGGCGCCGCTGTGTTTGGAACAATACACAAGCAGGACTGAAAGTGAGCCAGAACAGCTGCTGGTAATCATGACCAGCTTCACCTCAGCAAACACACACACATTCTGACACACACAAAAATGTGGTCAGGGTGTGCGAGGGGGAGGGGGGGGGGCAAATGGGTTTGATTAAAGTGGATGGGCTGGTCTCTTGTTAAAGGCACAGGTCGGCCTTGTTGATTTCTCTCAAAATGGACTACAGGCCTCCATCTCAGCAACGCAGCCAATTCTTGGATCATTTTTATCTATCACTTCCGCCAGTGTTACACTTTTAGTGGCTTTTTTTGTTGTTGTTGTTGATAAAACTAAAAGCAAAAACTATGAGGCTGATTTTCACCAATCATGAAGAAGTGCATGGCCGTGGTATTTGGCCAAGGAGGAGTCAATGCCAGGGTAGATTATTCATGGTGCCACTTGGTGACAACAGGAAATAACTTGTTTTTGTGATGTTCTCCTCCTATGTTATAATATTACGATGTTCCTCTGTTTTCCATGTGATGACATTGAAAGTTTTCAACCACCTCTGAAGCCTCCTGTGTTACCAGTGTATGTAGGACAAAATTTAAAAATCTATTCTAAACTAGAGCTGGACCTTATTTCAGCCATGTAACCATGACCTATTTAACCCTTTAATTTGACTTTGAGACGAGTCAACTGGACATTCAACAAAGCTAACATGTTTCCGTGATTTAGGACCCATTCTTGCAGTACTCCATAGTAACAAGCCAGAATGTAGGTCATATGGCAGTTCTCTATGTGTTCTACTTTCCGTCTGCAACAGGAAGACGAGTGACTCTCTACTCATTCTCACAGATCCAATGCAGCATTTTAACCTCTTACTAAAACTGTGTGTTGTGTGTCCATTGATTTTAAGAAAGGTGTTTGTTTGTTTGTTTTTTCTGTCTGCTCTAGGCTCGTGAAGCCAACCACAGCGGGAACCAGATGGCGGCGGAGCGCTACAGTCGGACGGCCAGAATCCTGAACCACCTGGCCTTGGGTTTGGGCATTGGCGGCTCGGTCCTATTAATCTGCGTAGTGTTCATTCCTAGCATGCTTTAATAATTCAACATTTTCCCATAAATCTAATCCCCAACCTCAATCTGTATCACGTAATCTCACTCCACTGAGACCATTACTGGTCATCAAGATGGATCTTTATCTTATATTTGTAACCTTGAAGTGACCTGGTTGGCTAAAACTATCTCTGCAGGTGTTTCACCTTCTTACATGCACTGCAGCCCTGAACGCACCCTGACATGACCCTCTCAAGCTGTGTGACCACATTAGTGCCCAGAAGAGTCAGACCCAGCATTAAAGTCCAGTTGAAGTGAGAAGGGCATTTTAACCCTTTTCGTGCAGATCCTACACACCAAAAGTATATCAATCTTTGAATTTTGATTTATATGTTGTTGTTTTGTTTTTTTGCCTCCGAAGGGCTTCATCTCTCACTGCCATCAGTGTAACAGTGTTGCCAATTCCCCAGTAAGGAAAGTAGCTATTGGCTGTCCCGAATGTTGTTCGAAGACATCACGACTGACATCACTGCCGTGTGGATGTGCTGGAAACACCCACTTTTCAGCACCCATATCCAATTCTTCTCAATGTAATTTCTCCTTTCTGTCTCACATCACTTTTTCAAAATGGGGTTGTTGTTTTTTTTGGTGGATTTTAAACTGGCTTTTACATGGACAGCCACCTGGTACCAGGTCCATGTCTGAATGGAACAGGTCCAGAGGGTCTATGGAAGCCCATCCATCCATCCAGCCATTGTGTACTGTTTATCCTGTTAAGGGTCGTGGGGGGTGGAGCCTATCCCAGCAGTCTTCAGGCGGGAGGCGGGGTTCACCGTGGACAGGTCACCAGTCCATCACAGGGCCAACACATAGAGACAGACAACCATTCACACTCACATTCACACCTACAGTCAATTTAGAGTATCAATCAGCCTCGTCCTCTCTTGATGTCTTTGGACTGTGGGAGGAAGCTGGAGTACCAGAGAGAACCCACGCAGGAACAGGGAGAACATGGAGACTCACACAGAAAGATCCCATGCTTGAGCCGGGACTTGAACCCAGAACCCTCTTGGTGTGAGGCAACAGCGCTGACCACTGCACCACCGTGCCGCCCTCTATGGAAGCCCCTTGCTTGTGATTTGTTACTCTAAGGTGGAGAGGAACCTCTCCAAAGATTTTCAGTCAAACTACATTATATTTCAAATTTTGCTTATTGAAAATGTGATCCCTCGAATTGTTTGTTCTGCTCCTGTTAATTGTTGAAAGCACATTATATAACGATTGTTACATTTCAGACATTGTAATCCATACAAGGTTTTGCTCGGTTCATCTGTCTGATTGTATAATGGGCTGAATATTGTTTAAAGTGCCTCTAACCCTCTAAGTATGCTAACAGAGTGACATAAAAAAACAACAACCTTCACCTGTTTGTGACAAATACTCAGAGATGTGGGAGTCATCAGTGTGTATCTGCTGCTCCTCTAGTCATGGGTTGCTGTAGCCTGGCAACACTTTCTTTACATACCAGCTGAGCAGTAATGCGGCGGCTTCTCATCAATCAGCCAAGCCAACATGGCCGTCACCATCAAACCACGTGCCTGGGTCCAATTTGTCATGCAGTATGTAACTTTTTTTCTCCCTTTTATATCCAAAGCTGTTCGCTGTATACCATATTTCTTTATAAATAAAGTTGAAATATTTTGAAAGAAAAACTAGTTGTCAGTTGTGTTTTCTCTATTGATGTTCAGCAGATTTTTTTTTTATTGTATTAATAATCAAGCAGGTACATGCTGATGGACCTTGAAATATTGATGCGTCATGTGGTTCCGCCTGACAAGGATTAATACAAGATAATTCAATAAATCCCACTGAAACAAAGGCACATGAGAGGAAACGGATCAACGACACCGTGAGGTTGAATTTTTTTTACTTGCATGTCAACAACATGAAAATCTCCCAAATTGCTTGACATTCTAATTGGAAAGAAAAGTTGAAATGTTCATATTGAAGTTCAAAAGTAGAGATTTAATATTTGGAGCTGGTGATGACTAAATGTTGTCATGTCAGAATGATGTTGAATGACGGTCCGGCAGAGAACGTTAAAACTGGAAAACACTGGAAAAGAACTAACACAACGGGGCCAACGTGAGAAAAACAACTGACTGACCAGTATTCTGTACTCTGCCCCATTAAAGAGTGACTGAAGCAGCCATTGCTTAAAGGGGAAGTAACCATGGTGATGGATGAGCACACTTCAACAAAGAATCTCTTCCTTACTGCATTTCAGCAGCTCCTCTACATGAGGCAGATGCAGCCATATTTACAATTTATACTTATTTATTATGCTGGTAGATTTGACTTTAATTTTGAGATGGCAAGTTTGGTCTGTCAGGATTTTGCCTTTAATTCTACAAATTTCATCATATAATCACATTTTAATGTTTTTCTTCCTTCAAGAATTCCACAAGACTCTCGTCATTTTGCGTCGCGTCGTGACATTTTGACTTTTTACCCTCAAAATTTCAACGTGATTCTCATCATAATTACTTTATTTTTGCCATGTACTGCCTTGTACTCACTATATTTAATATGCTAAATGCTTAATGTGCTAATATTGCTGAAAAAACCCATAAAACATCTATACATTCATGTCATGGTTGTTGAGCGACTTTTGTCTTTGTGTCTGAGGGAAAAAGCTGCATAAACACTTTGTTTTGTGGACAGTTAACCTGGTTTGTCTTTCCCTCCAACCCTCCCCCTCTCTGTCTTGTATATATATATACATATATATACATATATATATATATATGTCACTTCCTCTGAGGGTGGATGAAGCGTTGCAGTAGTTTTATGATGCAGCCACCAATAAAAACTGATTTACTGCATGCCATCCTGGCTGATACATTCTGTTTTTGTGTTGCACAGAGGTACACAGAGCTGCAGTCATTGCTTTTTTACACTGCAGCAACCGACTGCTTTGACTGCGAGCCACCATCATTTGTCAGGAAGTGGAGTGACTACTTTCCTTAACATACTCAGAGTGAAGCGCAAACCTGCGAAGAGCCACAGTGAGAGACCAGCTAAACTAAACCTCTCAATGAGGTTTTAAGTGCATTGTAGATAATAGATAAACTGCATAAAACCAACGCCTCCCAACCACGAGAGCCTGGTCTGAGTCCGTCTAAGCACCTCCATTAATATGAAGAATCTGCTGCTTAACCTCAAGGTCACTTTGCTTCAATCGCGCACAAACCAATATTTGCTCTATTCTTATCCAGCAGGTATTCACAGCTTTATACAAATACAAAATATCATGTGTCAGAACCTTTGGTGTTGGCAGCCAACAGCTGATTCAACACTGGGAAAAGGGTGAAGGTGAATCCAGTATTGTTTCACCATCAAACCTCAACCCACCAACTCTGTCCTCTTTTGGTTTGGCTCATTGCAGAGTTTATCTGAAGCAAATTGAGTACAAAAAGTAAGCGCTTGAACTTTGACACTGACAATGCTAATTCAGTAGTGTATTAGCTTGTATTTCCTAGAGTTATCCTTGTTTGTACGTTCTTCTTACTTTACGCACTGACTACAAGGTTTTCGTAGAACCTTTTTTCTGCATTACCCCTAAGTTTTTGTGACTGGAGGCTGCATCACATTTATTAGTTCCGAATTTTAGCAGGGAATTTGGTGGTGACAGCGGAGATTAATTTTGTGTCACCAGAGTAGGTAGATTAACTTTCACCCCACAAAATCTGTATGACAGTATCACACGTCAGTTCCCACTGTTGTGTTGGTGTACTGAAATTCTAAAATAATTTACAGGGTTTCCTGCACCCTGATGTCACATACATGATTTTTTGGAGTCTCATGACAGCAAATACATAAAGTAATGGTAAAAAAAACAAAAAAAGTGAAAATTGACGTAAAAAGCACTTGCAGCTCTGAATATTCAGTATTATGCACCAGTTTGAGTTTGATGAAGAGGACAGTGCAGCTCCTCCAGTTGAGATGTAGGGAAGGGATTCCAAAGATCATCTGCTGAATCACCAGGTAAAGAGCAGATAAAAGTACTTCTACTCAATTATTGTGTCCTGACCTCCACACCAGTGTAGCTTGGAGAGCTATGCTGCTATCGAAAGACCCCGGTTTCGTCGCTGTGCCTCTGCTGCCCCCTATCGGCGTGTTTCCATGCACGTCGTGCTGCACCTGTGACTGCAGTTACCTAAGTTGGCAGCTAAGTTGCTCCTGTTGTGTCTACATCCCGAAGAAACACAACTGATAGCCTTGATTTCTATGCATAGTCTTCACTTTATTGAACATATGAAAATACAAATGGCAGAAACAGAAGAAAACAATTCTTAACAAAATAAGAGAAATAAATAAAAGATTCTCCTTCAGTGAGTCGGAACAAGACAGATGACACGTTTATTTCAAGTCACATAATCACGCTGAGATACAGCCAGCAGGGAACATTTCGACGGAACCAACTGCATCACATCTGCTCTTGAAGCACTTAGGAACTGACAGTGTAACTCTGACTGCAGCAGACTTGCTAGAAGAACATTAATCAGCAAGCTAAAAGGTCAACTACTGTAACTACTTGGCGTGTCACTGACTCTTACTGAATTGATCCTCAGTGTTTAGCTGAAAGAGAAAGCAAGGCGATATAAAGAAGTCATTGTTCCAACAAAGACATTACAAGGCTAAACTGATTCAAGCGCCATGCTGCTTCGTTTAACACAGTGAAGGTATTTAAGCTCGAGATACTCACCACACACATAGACACATTTTAAGAGGTATCTGCTGATAATCCAAGGCAATAGTGAGCGAGAAAAGACTACTTCGTACTTGGACAAGTACAGTGTACTTCAGCATGTTTATTGTACATTTATGCAATATTTACATACGTGAAACTGGCTTTACAGCAACATGTGCGTTTCAAATTACAATCTTCTCCACAATCCCTTATTGAAGCCAGGAGAGTTAGAACAGAAGATGCATCATAGCAATGCAGATCGAGGAAATGAAAGTATGGCGTTATTAGAACAAAGTAATGCAATGCATTACATGAAGATATTCAACTTTTTTTTCTTCCTCCTTCAAGTTAGATATCACCCACTTGATATATGTAAAAGCTGCTCACACCATATAAGAGCTCACAAGAACCATATTGAAGTTAATCTGGTGCACACAGAGTCAACAAGGCAAACCACAAATGAAGGAGAGCAGGAAGGTGGGATTATCTAGTCTAAAATGGACACACATGTGCAACCGAAAGCGTGTTTCGCTCCAGTGTGTCATCTCTATTACAGGAACAGTGTCTCCATAAATAGATAAATGTGTATACTGAGTAAGGGAGCAGAGAGGTTCTTAGTAGGAGCGGATAGCGGGAGGGACGTGGGCGCAGTCCTGTTCATCCAGAGAGCTGTCGATGACTGGGCGGTATTCCAGGGTCACCTGTGATTGGATCAAATAACCATTACTACTGACATTTGAGGTGAGACGTACCGCCATCACAGGACACTGAAGTGAAGTGTACCTTTCCAGTTTTGGGGTCAACATAGGACAGAGTGTGTTTCCTCCAGTGCTGATCGTAGGGCTTCTTCTCCTGACCCTGCACAGGCTTTGAGTAATCGTACTCATCAACACGATCCTGCAAGACAACACAGAGACACCACAGTAATGAGACAGTGTCACTTTAGCTGACCTGCAAGCAGAGGGCTCGTCTGGAGAGTGAAAGAATTGACAAAATGATGACGAACAGGGTAAAACTGAAACAGGTGTTATGAGTGAGGTAAGCAGACCTTGAAGTCCTCTCTGGCATGAGCTCCACGGCTCTCCTTCCTCTGCTCAGCTGAGTTGATGGTCTGGACGGCGTTCAGCATCAGATTCTGGAGCTCTAAAGTTTCCACCAGGTCTGTGTTCCACACGATGCCTGGAGGAAAGAAAGGGAGCTGACTTAGTGTTTACGTCCAGGAGGATTTTTCTATAGCTGGCGTGTCATTCTGTTTCCAGTGGCATTTCTATGCTACAGTGCAAACGCCTGTACCAATGGGGCTTGGAGCTTCATTTCTGAACCGACAGTTAGTCACACTTGTCTGTTCTGAATCAATCGTCCATTCACAGTTGTGGAGCGGTGGGAGAAATAACACAAATAGAGCCCTTCACATCCTACATGCACGAACAACATCAGGGGAGCCTAGCATGAGGTTCTCTTCTCCACAAACTATCATGAACCCACACAGACCGGCGGGTCCATCTCTCCATCTGTGTTCAGTCTTTACTTGACTCACAGCACAGATAGGAGGAAGTATCTTGTACCAACATTTGGAAATTCTGTATCATAGCAAATGCTGCACTACCAAAGTGCTCATGAGCTGGGGGCTTTTAGGAAAGCACCTGGTTCTGGTGGACACGACTTGTTCCATGGTACTAACATAAATGTCACAGAGCAGCCCAGAAAGAAACTGACAAAGATGTGCAGTACCTCTGTCAAAGGTCTTGATGTCCTCCATGGTCTGGTAAATGCTGTCCATCTTATCGCATCCTTCCTTCAGAACAGAGCCAGTACGGAAGACTGCAGCGTGGGCCTGCATGGTCTGGATTACACACAGGAATGCCTAAGCGAAGGGCTCCATGTTTGGAATGCTGATATAAGAGACAGGGGTCGCCTGCATGTTTGTACCTTCTGCATGTTGAGCCTGATCTCAGAGGTTCTCAAACTTCCGTTGGCAAACCTCAGCTTGTCCAGGTTGCTGACAGACTCCTCTCCTGCACTGGGTTTCAGGGGGGACAGGGTCTCTCCTGAAGACAAACAAAACAATAGTGACACTTTATAGAGATCATCCTCCAGATGGGATAGAATCAGTACTGCTCTAGTGTTATTTGTATTAAAAAAAATAAAATAAAAGTGAAACTGTTTGCGCTGTTCAGTCAAACCTATGAACAAAGGTCCTCACCAGGTTTGTGCTCTGCAGCGATGGTGAGGGCGCAGGCTCTACCGAACACCACCAGGTCCAGCAGGGAGTTGGCGCCCAGGCGGTTAGCACCGTGGACACTAGCGCAGGCTGCCTCTCCACAGGCGTACAGTCCAGCCACCACTTTGTCCTGCCCGTCGGTGTGAGTGATCACCTGAGGGCGAGATTGAAAGCTGTGTTGGTTCAGATGTTCTCACTGAACATGAGGGGATGTGTGCTACACCACCACTTACCTGGCCCTTATAATTTGTGGGTATGCCCCCCATGTTGTAATGGACGGTGGGCAGGACAGGGATGGGCTCCTTCGTGACATCAACGCCAGCAAAAATCATAGCAGTCTCTGAAATACCGGGCAGCCTGGTGGCGAGCTGCTGAGGGGGTAGGTGGTGTAGCTGCAGGTAGACGTGGTCCTTCTCTGGACCCACACCCCTGAAAGAAAGTAGGTGGACAACTTCGTCAGTAGTTGTTCACGGATTACAGAAGAGAGAGAGACACTTCCTGAATACAGCTGTCCATACCTGCCCTCTCTAATCTCTATGGTCATAGAACGAGACACCACGTCTCTGGAAGCCAGGTCCTTTGCGTTTGGTGCGTAACGCTCCATGAAGCGCTCCCCCTCACTGTTGATCAGGATCCCACCCTCACCACGGCAACCTTCTGTGATCAGGCAACCAGCGCCATAGATCCCTGGAAAGACAACAATACCATCCATCATCAAATTAAGTATGAAATCTGTATCTCTCTGGGACTCCATCTCAACAAATGTTCAACTGGTGGATGTCAAACTTGGCATGGTGCCTCAAGGAAGTGCAGTGCTGACTTTGAAGTCAAAGGCCTAAGATGGCCAGCGGAGTTGTGGAGAGCATTGTGTGTGCTTCTCAGGGGTGACTAAAGCATTCAAGGATGAAAGTTGACAGGATAGGGGATGGAACAGGGCACTGACAGGATTCAGAGATCGTCAGGGAGGTTTTTGACATCACACAACCCCTGGTCCCACCCCCAAAAGAAAGGGCAGTGCACCAGTTTTGATGAAAGCAACCAACATTGAGAGGTATTACTCATCGAGACAGTGACACCAAATCCTACATGCTGCCAACATCTGGGTTATAACAGGCAAACTGAGCAACCCTGATACCTCTTTCTGGTTAGATTGCTATGGTAATTTCACCTGGTACCTGCTTTGCTCAGGATACTGGATCAAAATGTTGATCAATAATATTCAAAAAGGAATAGAAAGCTGTTTTATATTTCAAATACTTTCACCATCAGCTATCTTTTATGTCACTACTTCCTTCTGAATTATTTAGAGTGCACATATGTAACAATTGTTGATTCCCCCCCCCACCCATGATACAATTTCATTTGGCAGACACTTTTGTCCAAAGTGTCATACAAAACAAGCAAGAATTTAGACTGGAGAGAGAGCAGTGCTTCAAGTTTAATTGGCTGCAGGTGCTGCCATCTAGTGGCAGAAGAAGTGACAGTTTTTTTTTTCTTAATATAATTTAACCACAACCAATAATTGAACATCGACAATAGTCTCTCAGCTCATTAGAGTTGGGTAGTTTATTCCACCATTTGGGAACAACAGAGGGGAAGAGTCTAGCTAGAGATTTAGAGCCACGCTGGGCTGGGAGCACAAGCCGTCTCTCACGGGCAGAGCGTAGTGGGCGAGAGGGCGCGTAGACCTGGATGAGGGATTCCAGGTAGGCAGAAAGCATTCTTGTCACCGTTTTGTAAGGCAGAAGAAGAGCTTTGAATTTGATACGAGCTGCCAATGGAAGCCAGTGAAGGGAAATTAACAGCAGGGTGACGTGTGCAATTTTGAGCAAGTTAAAGACCAGACACGCTGCTGAATAAAATATTTTACCATTAAACTTCCTCCTGCACCTTTTTTACGCATCTCAGTTGTTGTTTGACTTTTTTTTTTTTGCCAGCGAGAGTCATAGCAGGCTGCAGTGGCTCAGCCTTTAGTGGCCTCCCACAGCCCACATCACTGGGATACTTTAAACATAACAGAGGTGTTAAATATCCAGCAGGAACAAAAATAACAACGACCACTCATGTCTGCTGAATGTAAACAAGATGCATAGAAGTGCGTGGCGGTACAAACGTGGAGCTCCACCTGTGACTGGTGGGTAGGGTGGACCAATCACAACACATCACCATATATACTGTATGTTGCATGACAGATCTTTAGCTCTTACTCTTTAAATATTTTAACACTTAGAAATTCCATCCACAGAAAAGGCAGAGAATTCCATTGACTATCAGACATGATGGTATAAAGTCAGGTTGCAACAAATTCTCTTATCACACCATTAAAGCGTAACAATAAAAGAAGACTTTGAACTGTCATTGATAAAATTACAAGACGTAGTGCAGAAATGCACTTGAGCGAAAGAAACTCAATGAATAAACACTGGTCTAAGTTTACTATTATAACAAGTATTGATTTTGCCAGCAGATAAGTCTACTGACTGGTCATGAAACTGCGACACCTCCTGCAGGGACGGTTGCTTGAGGGAGGGGCCGTGGCTTATGAGACGTAAAAAAAAAAAAACTAAAAACCTTGACCGTTCCCTGGCTTTGATCATTTTGTCATCTCAGACGGTGCAGTGCCTGAAATCTCTGTATGTATTCCATCCCCATGACCATCCAATCATTATGCAGCAACCAGACAGCATCAAAGCTAACCTGACTATCAGAATGTTTAAAGTCATCTTTGCCTGTTGATCACAATCCTGACCGTCATCTCAACCCCTTAGACTTCATATTCAGCACAGCACTTCCTCCAGGCACTGGTAACGCACACACCACATTAGGTATCAATCTGATGAAGAGTTGCAGAGATCATCCAGTCAAAGACATAAATGCAGACATTTCCTGTTTTCTTTAATCAAATTTGGGTTTTGGGTCCCAAATATGTGATATAATTATTCAAAGCATTTAATCCATTTCATCTTGGAGGCCTCATGTTAATGTATGCATCAGATCTTGCTACAGTTGTTTGTAGCCACACACTGAGAAAACAAGCCTACTTCACGGCTTAATAGGTAATATGCATATTTTCTTCTCACCGGTGGGATGGAACTGTACAAACTCCAAATCCTGGCAGGGTAGGCCAGCTCTGGTCACCATGGCATTACCGTCTCCTGTACTAGTGTGTGCAGATGTGCAGCTGAAATAGGCTCGTCCATAACCCCTGGAGACAAACACACGAGTGGTTACACACACTCCAACATGGCTGAAGAAATGCTCACATGTATCTTTCTCTGCTCTAACAGCAGACGTGTGTATGTGGCCTACCCAGTAGCAATGACAGTGTTTTGTGCTCTGAAGCGATGGATGGATCCATCCTCCATGCAGAGAGCAATCACTCCTTTACACTCGCCATTCTCCATCAGCAGATCCAGGGCAAAGTACTCCACAAAGTAACTAGTGTCATAACGCAGGGACTAACACAGGACAGGACACATGTGGTTACTTAACAAAAGAAGAAGAAGGGGAAAAAAACACTTTCGTAACACAAACATGAGATCGTTGACTGACTGAGTGTGCTCACCCGGCCATAAAGTGTGTGTAGTAGTGAATGACCAGTCCTGTCGGCTACACAGCAGCAGCGGTGGGCCTGGCCTCCTTTCCCGTACTTGAGACTCTGACCTCCAAAGGCTCTCTGGTAGATCTTACCGTCCTCAGTACGGCTGAACGGCATCCCAAAGTTCTCCAGCTAAGAAAGGACACAACATGCAAGTTATTATTTTAAATAGAAATAACAAATAAAAGCTGCCAATCCACAAGGGGGAAAAAGTCCCATAGATTTTCTTCTTTGGTGACCATATCAGAGCCTACCTCCACTACAGCTGCAGGAGCTTGTTCCGTCATGTAATGGATGGCATCTTGATCTCCCAGCCAATCCGATCCCTTCACTGTATCGTAGAAATGCCACCTCCAGTCGTCGTTCTCCATGTTACCCAGAGCTGCGTTTATCCCACCCTAAAAAACAAGTCCATAACAGTGCAAAACAAGAAGACTTCTTAAAATGTGTCCTTCAAGCCTTATGTTTACATAATGATACAT
This sequence comes from Aulostomus chinensis, assembly GCF_037954235.1. Taxonomy (NCBI): domain Eukaryota; kingdom Metazoa; phylum Chordata; class Actinopteri; order Syngnathiformes; family Aulostomidae; genus Aulostomus; species Aulostomus chinensis. The sequence goes on along the minus strand of NC_141330.1, from coordinate 17,569,406 downwards.
TAAAAAGCAGTTTGGTAATGAATGCAATTAAAAAAAATAAAAATAAAAAAATAATATATATATATAAAGCATTCTTCTACCTGTGCAGCAACAGTGTGAGACCTGGTGGGGAACAGCTTTGTCACACAGGCAGTGTTGAAGCCAGCCTCGGACAGGCCAAAAGCAGCCCGAAGTCCCGCTCCTCCAGCCCCGACCACCACGGCATCAAACTCGTGGTCAACAACAGGGTACTGAGCAGAGATCTAAGAACAAGAACTTACTTTCAGACTTCCAACTGAACAATTTGTGGCTCAAGACCAGTTTGAGGAAATAGTAACATATTCTAAAACATGTAACTACAGTGTTGACACCAGCTGCCACAAACAATTCAATCAATGCAGGCAGATAGACATTAACTTACATCATCTGATACTTTAGCATTTTTCTTGTTGCCGTATATGGAGAAGTGGAAATTCCTGGCACCTTGAACTGAAGCAGCAGGGACCTAGTACGAGTAAGGAGGAAAACGTAAAAATTAAAAAAAAAAAAAAAAAGCCCCAACACCCATGAATATTCTGATTGCTTACGGTTATAAGCATTGTTAATGGCTGTTTATTCGCATATTGAAAGCAGATTAAACGCAGTTAGCACGATGTCATTCAAATTCAGTCACTTATGATATCAGGTTAATAGTCCGAAAGCCTATAGTCGTCTACAGCTTTGTCTGCGCTATCGTTCCGCTAGCTAGCAGTAGCAGCTAATTACCACAAGGACAACTGAAGTAACCGGCTTCAACAAGTTAAAATGTGTCACGTATTTTACCACTAAGGCTTAAAAATGAGCCTTATGTTAAATAAACCGAGACAGCACACATGTGACATGTTGTTGTGTTAAAATGAGCAGGATTTTTCCCGATGCTAGTGTCACATTGAAACACCCTCAGCTACATAACACAGGTTACGCAAGTCAAAAACTGACAGGTTACGAAAGAAAAAAAAGTGCCGCAAAAATAATATAATTCTCCTTCAACCAGACCGCTTGCACGCTCTGATGCAGTAGATAGACGTATACTGTACATGCAGAGTTTAAAAAAAATCATACTTACAGATTTAGTAGAAGATATCAGTCTCTTTGAGAGGAGTCGGGAGGCGGCCTGAACACTAGCCATGATGTCAGATGTGGACCAGCTTAATGCTACGGCGGAGGATCACATATCTCGTTGCACTGGACCAGACCACCTTCCGAAAACGGAGGTAACACCCATTTAATATGCAATTCCAAACCTCTGGTATAATTCATTAACCCTTTTTAACTGTAAATTCCTTTACAATTATATAATTAAAAACCACCATATAACAACGCTATGGTGTTTAATTCAAGAAACGATAACTCTTTGATTATTACATTTTTACTCTGTACCCTCTTCGATAAAGATGGACTGCCAACGCGTAAAAATTGTATAATCTGTGTGTGAAGGAACAAATGTATAAGTGACCTAGACTTTTCCTTGAAGGTGAGATACAGCACCATATTTCTAACAGACATACATCGACTATGTCGGACTCATAAAGCTAGTATGCCCCGTGCTATGTTTGTTTGCAATATTGTGACGGGCGTGAACATGGAAGTTAAAATGTTAGCTATCATGCTAGCTTAAAGCTATCCTTGTTTATGGTTAGCTGAGCTGTCAAATCATTTCAAGTTGTTGTTACAATGTTTGGTAAATGCAAATAAAACTATGGACAATAAGCTTGAACATTGAATGTACAAACCTTTGTTTATTCCCACACACATATATGTCCAGGTATTTGAATATCCTTGAATCGTTAGTTTTTAAATGAGTACTGTCAGTTACATTATTGTTACCTTAATTGCAAAAGAAATATTAAAAATATAATTTGAAAGATCAAAAATCTTGAGGATTCTTATGTGTCATGAATACCTTGTCACAATTATGGTCCTTGATTGCAATTTGATTTCTAAGATTAAAGTCAGAATTCACAGCTATAGGAAATGCATTATTGACTTTTGTGTAAATTGTTTGTTATGAAAGCACCCTGATGACGTCAAAGGGTCCTGCAGTCTGCACATGGTTTCTGCTGCTGGAAGACAGCTTGTGTCTGATGGCAGTTCATCCCATGCTTATTTGAGTTTGCAATGCCATGGGCTGTCTGTCATAACATAATTTCAGGTCTACCCCTGGCCAGATTTTGCCATCTCAGACCCTCGACCTTCAGGCTCCAAACCTCCTTTGGCACAACATTTCAAACTAGGTCCCAGCAATGTAGACACCATATTTCATATTGGTTGAACTGATGAACATTTAAATGACTTTACGTGTGTGTGTGTGTGTGTGTGTGTGTGTGTGTGTGGACAGTAGCCTCCATGAACAACTTGAATGACCCTCCCAGATGGAACATTCAACCAGACCCCAGAGGAAGAGGGGCGGGTGATGGGAACCAATGGAACTATGCCCTGCTGGTCCCTATGCTGGGACTGGCTGCATTTCGTAAGTTACTCAAGGAGGGTGAGGAGTTTATCAGCAATCATTGAGTTATCTGATGCAGTTATGATGACATGTTTAAACTAGGATGAGCTTTTGTGAGCTTCTTTGCCTGTTACCTCTTTAGGTTGGATCTGGACCAGAGAGTCTCAGAGAGAGATTGAGAAGGTCAAGTCCCAGTATGCTCAGGATGTGTCCATAATAAAAAGTGAAATGGAGGCAAAGTACCAGGAGACCTTAACAGAGAGGCGCAGGGCAGCTGCTACACTGGAGCTGGAGCTAGAGAAGGAGAGACAAAGAGTCAAAGGGTACAAGCAAGCCCTGATCTCACAGAGCCAGCAGCTAATGGCGGAACGTAAACAACTACAGAAGGTAAAATACTGCTTCTCCCACTTCTGCCACTGTTCAGCTTTACTGTCTAACCTTCTTCTTTAAAAGGAACGTGAAAGCTTGGAGGAGGAGAAGCAAAGACAGATCAAGTCCGGGGCTGCCGGGACTGTACTACATCGGGCTCTGGAGCGAGAGAACGACTGGTTCAAGAGGGCCACCTCCACTTTGAAGGAGCTTGAGGGTCAGCTTGTTGAACGCCAAAATGCCTACTGTTCCATCACCCGACCTCGAGCACAGCGTTTGGAGATGGAGAGGAACATGCTGCTTAAAGTGGTAAAAGAACCCATCGGGGGAGAACTAGACCTAGAGTCTGACCTCAACGATATTTTTAAGAGAGATAACTATTGTGCAGACCTGCTGAACATGGACAAGAGGAAGAACGGAAGTCTCATGTGGGTTTATCTCAAGTACTGGCAACTGCAAGTCACAGTTCAGAAACACAAGAGAGCTGAAGAAGCAATTCTAGGTGGGAAGATTCAGCCAAAATGACAAAAGATGAAGACAAGATAGTATATTTTATTCTCTTTACAAGAATGTTGAAATTATGCGGATGAGGAATGGAATTTGCATGACATTTTTCTTAAGTCCGAATTTATTTTATTGGCCACACAATCGGGATGTTAATCTGTAAACACAAGTAGGAAGCTTCACAAGATAATGTTCAACAGCAACTGAAATTTCTCCAGTCTCAGAGTTTTGAGAGTGCTGTGATACAATATTCCCCCAACTCTGGACAATAAGAAAACAAACTGCACAACTATTAGTAAGCTGATAGCCAATCCGGATACTCAGTCGCTTGTTACATTAATTGAGTATGGATGTAATTTTTCCATTGAAGCTGCTAAAAGTTTTCGTCACAACACTTTTGACATTTTAAATGTGTGTGCCAGGTGTCTTTGCACTATCAGCTGCTGTGGTAATACAAGAGGTGTCTAAATGAATCACATATATCACCCTTTGCCGTGACGAACACTTCAAATATTTCAATTCAGGTACATTTTAGGTGTGAACTAAAAGAATAGATCAACTGAAGAGGTGGAAATCTGTATTTAAGTTTGTTTTTATAACAGTTTTTTTTTTTAATGGGATTGATTAAAATGAATTATCTTTTTTGCCAATCCTTGGTAATAGTGCGGGATGATTTGGTAAAACACATTATATTGCAATTATTGTCTACAATATTGCCATAGATGAATACGGTATCATGAGTTTACTTGCATGGTTATCAAGAGAAGTGCACCTAAAGAATTGGGCATTAATATTGTTGGGGTATATTCCAGGGACCTTTCTCTACCCACTCCTCTCTAATGCACTAAGGTTCTCAGTGAGTTTCCTGGATAAGGGAATAGTTATGTTCACATCTTTCCACGTTACTGCAGTTAGTCAACATGCACCTCCTTATTCAGTGTCTCTGCCTGTATTGAAAGGGTTAATCGAGTCTCTGCATCCTCTGATGTTTTTCTTTAAACAATAGCCTGTCGAATAAGTGCTTCATATAATGTACACATGTACAGAAACTAACCACTCCACAGTCCTAATAAATCTGGTTTAAAAACTTCAAGTCAGGGTTGTCCTGTATTTTTTGTAATGATACACATGTCTATACACGCCTGACTGATTGTAGCTTTTTCATGATCTTTCAGAAAAAAATGCATTCGAATATCTTGGCTATTATAACTTTGTGCATATGTCTCCCCAGATTAAATAACTCTTGAGGAATATGCAAATTAAGAATAAAATTGCAGACTCAGGATAGAATAGGGTTATTAAACCTGTAAAAGGTTTGTGGTTATGGTGGCATTTGTTTTAGTTTGAGACAATAGCAAGCAGAAGCATCCTCATCATCCTCATGTTCGCCCGTTAATCTCAGTCGATTAACGATGACAAGGTAAACAATGAATATCAACCACAAGCAGTCAGGGATAATTCAAGTTTAGCTTCCTGTCTGCAAGACTCCGCTGAGGGAGACACAAATATCCCATAAAACATAGGAACAATTTTGTGCGTAAGAACATTTCATGAATGCCGCCCAGTGTGGGCTAAATCTCAGTTTTCTCTTGGGAACAGCCCACCGCCCCCTGGCCACTTTCACAGCTGCCTCGTTACCATGGAAACCGCTAACAACAATCCCGATCACAGCTGGAGGAACGTTTTTACACCGAAACAAATCTCAGGAGACAACCGTCAACCCGTCTGAAGAACCGGTCCTCTGGAGCTCACATGTGGGAAGTTTTGGATTATCGGGGAATTTCTCTTGTACAGGAATCTCGGAGCCATGTCCTCCACGCCTCGGCCCGCGAAGGTTAGCTACAGGAGCCGAGCCAGCCAGCCCTCCGGCCCGGTGGAGGCCCGCAAGGAGATGCAGGTTAGCCACGACAATTCTGTATTTCAGTACTTTCATATATATATATATATATATATATATATATATATATGAAATAAAATGCAAATTATATATATATATATATATATATATATATATATATATAATTTGCATTTTATTTCAGACTCACTTAATAGTTAATGATTGCTAATCTATTACTATTTACAATAACACATTTCTGCTGCTCTCATTTATACAATACAAACATTGATTTACATAAACAAACTCTGATTTTCATGTATTCAGTGACTCATGTGTCTGGAAGATTTCAATAATTTCTCAGAACATTACCTTAGCCAGAGTTTTTGCTCGACTTTTTTTTATAATTAAACTAATATTAATGTTTAAATACTATTGGTAGTATTTCATTTAGCACAGGGAGCTGTGATTCACTCCCCCATCTCTGAGCTAAAAGGGGGAAAAGATGGACTTTATCTTCATCATTTGCAGCTCAAGAATCCCCTTTAGATAATAGTTTTGAGAACCACTTCACGATTAGACTCTCACAAGTGATTTAAACAGCCGTAACCCCTCTGTTCAGTGCTGTACTACCAACCTCAATCCACTAGATGGCAGCATGTTCACGTTTTAGTTTCTCATGTATTGATGAGTCCCAGAATGCAAACATTCTTCCTCCTTGTAGAGGTCAAGATCCGAGTCTCAGTAGTTCTGTGCTGATAACTCAGACTCCATCAATCCTCGACACTGATCACACGTGTGGCCTTGATTCAGTCATTTTGATTCAGACTGTGTTTATCCAGTTTCAACTGTTAAAAGGCAAGAACTTCAGGACAGTAGGATTGGAGCTGATCCCAGCTGACACTGGGCCAGGGGTTTACCCTGGACGGGTCACCAGTCCATCGTAGGGCCATCAAGATACTTGGACATAGTCACAGGGGGAAGTGAGAAATGAACCAGTGACCGGCCGCTCTACCTCTGAGCCATGATGCCGCCCAGCAGTAAAACTGTGATGTGAGAAGAAAAATAATAGTATAAGCATTTGTGTGTGGGAGGGAATTTAGAGAATTGTAGGAGGAATTTTAAGGATTTTAATGTGGTAATTGGAATTTGGTGTTTCTTTTGTCTGCACAATGTCAGAATTATGAGAGTATTTTGTATGCATAGTAGTGTTTGTAATTATGTATGTGTGGAGGGGGTCTTTGAAACATAAAACCACATGAAAATGTCCTCTATGTGCTCATAGAGAATTTTGCTTTTCTCACACACACTATACATTAAATACTTGAATGACTGGTGAAATGGTGAGAAAATAACAGTTTCATTTCTACTTTTATTTCATTTAAGAGGTCAGTATTACTATTTAAAAGCTGCTAGATTTTATAGGATTCTGTTATAACTAGATGTTGACAGTTGATTGGCATTGCTTTGTGCTTTTTTTTTTTTTTTTTTTTTTACATAACTCTTAATACAGAATTCTCCCAGAGAGCTGTCAGTGTCTGGAAAAAAGACCCACTGGAGCAAAGTTAAGACCCTTTTCTGTGAAGCCTTCGTGTTTGTCAGTAACATGGAAATGAAAGTCATCTTCTATGATGAATACAGTATGAATCTGCTTTTGATGGCATGTTGGATGACAAGATGAGGTTCCTTGTCCTCCACATGGGAGGGAGCAATTAGCACAGCTGCACTGAGTGGATGAATATTCTATTAGACTGCTTTAGCAGGATCTTCACTATGAGACAAAAAGACATAACTATTATATTGTTTAACATGTTTTTCCAATACTTCTCAGAATGTAATTTTAGTCAATACAGCGGTGTAAAACATACGGAAGCGCATTGCCTTCCCTGGATAAAAAACAAATTCAGACACCTTACCTCGTAATTACGAGAAAACATCTCTTAATGATGAGAGAAAATAACGTGCGGTCTGAAAGAAATCAGCGCGTTCTCGCGAGCCTACCCCACACACTTAGTATTACGTCGCCGTTTACGTAGGTCTTTCGTTGTAGCTCCTTTGACGCATACAGTCATGTATATACATGAGCAGTAGTACACCTGCTGATCCACCTGTGTCAGCACCATCTTCCAAAATTAGACACCTCATCTTGTAATTACGAGATGAGGTGTCTAATTTTTTTTTTTAGCCAGTGAATGCAATGCGCTTCCATTAAAACATAACAATTTCTTGGATTTCGATTTTTGTAACCATCCTTTGTGTGGTTAACAGTCCAATCCAATAAAAAAATCCGGTAATCCGGTATGTCTGTGTTAATAGTTTGCTCATATCTTGATGTATGCCTGATATACTGTATGTCAAAAGCAGGGAAGAAGGAGCGTGTACTCATTTTGGACTACAAGACTTTTCCCCATAGACTTACACTGTAAAGGATGCAGTTGATAAACACAATAAATTGTTTAGAGCATCAAGCAACCACAGCTGAATGAATTATTTCACTCCCACAATATAATACATTCGGCCTGATAACATTTGGAATGTCCAGGAGAGTTGCACACTTAAATTATTTGTCCACGTTCAGAGGATTAACTTGGGGTAACTTTCGCCACCGTTGCTTTCTAGCTACCAAAAATTTTTGGGCAAAATTTTTTTTCTGCATCATGCAACTCTTCTGAAATGATTTTTTTTTTAATTAAATATTTGGAAAGTCTTCAACAGCCAAAGATTAAATGAGTTATCAAGATTTGTTCACAAAAAGCTAACAAATAGAACCAATTTTGCCAGCGTAAGTCTTTATGTAATGGCCAATGGAATTCAGTATCCACGACAAGCCCCTTCTACGGAATACGTGAAAATAAATGTTGACAAATAACACTTTTCAATCAACAAGTACATAATAGAACCAAAAAAATCCAGTCTGTGTCGCTGTTTCTGCTCTGAGGACATTGAGTTTTTCAATATGAAAGCTGCTTGTTGAAGCTAACCTTGCTCCTGCCAGCGTGAGGGAGGGTCCTCTGGGACAACACCGGACCTTTCTCTACCTCGCTCCCTCTGTCTGTAGCTTTCTCTTTCAGATCTCACCACTTCATTTATAATTTAGAGTCATTCTCCTGTTTCATGGCCGCTATCATCTCGGCAGTTCAATATAGAAAATCAGCCATGGCATATTGAAAAATTGATGGCATAACTGCTTTTAAATGCAAAGCTTGGCAATCATTTCTTCAATATCAAGCAGTCGGTCCGATGCATGCGGGGAGGGTTGTGCTCTTCATCTGCAGGATGTCACACTAAAAGCTAATGGAACTTAATGCAAATTGGTGGGAAGAGTGTGTGTGTGTGTGTGTGTGTGTGTGTGTGTGTGTGTGTGTGTGTGTGTGTGTGTGTGAGAGAGAGAGAGAGAGAGAGAGAAATCTGTTTCCACAATGACTTTGTTGGTACTTGCCAGCCTTTTGAGGGAAAAGGACCTTCCCATAACATAAATCATTCCGTTTTAGGGTAAAGACTTGATTTAACATCAAGAAAAACAAGAAAGGTTCAGCGGTTAGGCTACATTTCCAGGGAATTAATGTAAGTCTGTGTATCATCTCTACGTGATGGAAACATGACTACGTGTGTGTGTCCCCAGGGTAAATGATTAAGGACTCTGCTAGGGCTGTAACTTCCATCCATTCATCAATTTTCTATACTGCTTATCTGTTAAGGGTCATGGTGGGGGGGCTGGAGCCTATCCCAGCTGACATTGGGCGAGAGGCGGGGTTCATCCTGGACGGGCTGCCAGTCTGTTGAAGGGCCATCAGGAGCAATTAGGGGCTCAGGATCTTGCTCAAGAATACTTGGACATGGTCACCAGGCAAAGTGAGGATTGAACCAGCGACCCTTCAGTTGCTAGATGGCCACTCTACCTATGAGCCATGCCGCCATATGGGCTGTAACTTTTCACTATCATATCATTAGGGAGGCATTGCCTTGCTAATCCATCGTCGTCTTCCACTTATTCCTTACTAGTAAGGGTCACGGGGGGGCTGGAGCCTATCCCAGCATCTACGGGCGAGAGGTGGGGTTCACCCTGGACAGGTTGCCAGTCCATCGCAGGGCCAACATAGAGAGACGAACAACCATTCACACTCACAGTCATACCTACAGTCAATTTAGAGAATCAATCAGCCTCGTCCGCAAATTGCATGTCTTTGGACGGTGGGAGGAAGCCGGAGTACCAGAGAGAACCCACGCAGGAACAGGGAGAACATGGAGACTCACACAGAAAGATCCTGTGCTGGAGCCGGGACTCAAACCCAAAACCCTCTTCCTGTGAGGCCACAGTACAAACCACTGCACCACCGTGCAGCCCTGCCTTGCTAATGGTGATGGCATTTTTGCTCATTAGTGGATTTTGTTTTTCTTACAGAACAAAAAAATATGTTTCCAAGTGAGCTCTTCCTCATGCAATCTTTGAATGAGCAAAAATTTCATCCATCCATCCATTTTCTTCCGCTTATTCCTGTTAAGGGTCGTGGGGGGGCTGGAGCCTATCCCAGAGGCTACGGGTGAGAGGCAGGGTTAACCCTGGACAGGTCACCAGTCCATCACAGGACCATCACATAGAGACAGACAACCATTCACACTCACAGTCATACCTACAGTCAATTTAGAGTATCAATCAGCCTCGTCCTCTCTTGATGTCTTTGGACGGTGGAGGAAGCTGGAGTACCAGAGAGAACCCACGCAGGAACAGGAGAACATGCAAACTCACACAGAAAGATCCCGTGCCCGAGCCGGGACTCAAACCCAAAACCCTCTTGCTGTGAGGCCACAGTACAAACCACTGCACCACCGTGCAGCCCTGCCTTGCTAATTGTGATGGCATTTTTGCTCATTAGTGGATTTTGTTTTTCTTACAGAACAAAGAAATATGTTTCCAAGTGAGCTCTTCCTCATGCAATCTTTGAATGAGCAAAAATTTCATCCATCCATCCATTTTCTTCCGCTTATCCCGATTAAGGGTCGCGGGGGGGCTGGAGCCTATCCCAGGCGTGGTACACCCTGGACAGGTCGCCAGTCCATTACAGGGCCAACACATAGAGACATACAACCATTCCCACTCACAGTCACACCTACGGTCAGTTTAGTTTCTCTTTATGTCCCTGACAGGATTTTCAGTGGAAGTTGTAGGAATCTCGTGTCCAGCACTTAAACATGTGAAGTGAAATCTACAGCAAACCATTACAGTATTTGTGTTTTTTAGTCCTGCTTGAATAGTTTTTCAAATTAAAATTATTACTGTACATGTGAAGTGTGACGAGCTTGGAAAGTCAACTGCTGTTTCAACTATGACCTGTAACATAATACCACAAATTCAATCCCTACACACTTCTACTCCACTGGTGGAACAGAATATAATGTATGTTAATGTGAATTGTCAGCGCTAAATTCTTACCAGTCTGATGTGGTTGCTTTTTTGCATGTTAATGTGTGTCTGACACTGTTGCCCACTCACACTGTATTCAAATGCATCCTCCCCCACCCCCAATTGTTGTGATGGACTTGTAAGATGAGAGCAGCTCTATGACAATTACCTCTCTGACAGGTGGTCATCCTACACCACATTATCTAGCCAGCAGTCACTCTGATCATTTCAGGACACTCACCTTTCTCACATGGCTAATAAGACAGTAACTTGCTCACATACTGTAGCAAAGCCACTTGTTCTCTGTCTTTTCTTCTTTGTTGGAAGCTGCAATTCTCTAATTTCATGAAGAGCAAAGCCAATTAAGAAGGTGGAATGACTTGAGCAGATGTGTCAGCGTGAAAGGCCGAGGACGACGATGCTGCATTTTAAACCAGACTATCAAAACAAGGTAAGGTGACACAAGAGTTCTGGAGTTACAGACTGCTTGGCTCCTTAACTGTCTACTTTGGCCCAATGCAATTCATCATTAATGTAGCAGGGTCCAGTAAACGGCTCGTATAAAATTCAGCTAGCAGAGACACTCAACAGGGAAAAGTACAAGTGGTGGGAACACCAGTGTGACCTTGATCTGCAAGGATATTTGAAATAGTTGTAGTTTCATTCCTGCGTATGACCGCAAGGTTTCATCATCTCTGAGCTACTAGCTAAAAAAGGAATGGAAAGCAGGTCCTCATGTTTCAGGGGTTAATTGATCAAATATCATCAAAGTATCCATGATACATTTCATTCAGCTATTTAGCATTTTGGAACAACTTAGTAAATTTACATCTTGATTTTACTTAGTGAAGCAAATCTGAAAAACATGACTAAAATTAAAGTGTGATTTTACAGTGTTTGCATCGTCTACGGTCGCTGACGTCACTGTGAGTGAATATTTAGCTCTTTTTTCATAGCGCAAATGAGATCACACAGCAGGAGGGAGTTGGAGGGAACTGTGTGGGAAAAGTTATATAAAGCTCTTTGTGGCTGCAGACTGAGCGAGCTGCACAAAGACCCGGTTGCCTCACATGATGTCAGTGTTCAGTTAGTTTTAGTTCTTTGAGAGTTTGAAAATGGAAACAAACCTGAGGATGTGGAGGTAAAGATACAGTTTGCAGTATGACAATGTCATAGTCCAAGTTTGTAGTCCAAGTGGCATGTTTTGTTTCCTCTAGCGTGTTCTTGGTTGTTACAGTGGAACAGATTGTTGCTCTATAATTTAACCTCACCCAGCATTACCCCAGGGTGACCCATCAAGGTATTTGTGGACTTGATCAAGGTAAACCTTTTAATTTGCCCTTCTTGCCATCCATCATTAAAAACTGAGATTCTGAAGATCAAATCTGCGTGAACCATTTCAAGATAGTTATTACAGCATGTACAGTGAGCACATTTATCTGATAATTAGCAAAAAATAAGCTAATTATGCCAATCTGCAGCAAGGCTAAATATTTAAAGCAGTGGTCATCCGTGGTCTTCTTACATTGTAAGAGTTCCAGAAAAGATCAAGATCGATTCAGACATGTAGTCCAAATATTCATACATGCCCACAGTCTCATTAAATAATTAGCATCATAATAAGACATTTTGACATCCTGATTGGATGTAAAAATGTAAGGGGAAAACAACTTAAACAGCAGTGGCATTCTGAATAGAAAAGAGGGAGGCCCCTGGTATGTGACAAAGATCCATATAATTTATATATGGCATACATTTGCAAAGGCATGTGAGATACATGTATTTTTTATAATATATTTATTGATATATTTTATAAATCTGAAACAGAAAAGGAAAGACTTTATGTTTTTGGCCCCATTGTGTGTCCCAGCTACGCTCTCCTAGCTCTATTCATCACCAGGCACCTCTTTTAAAATAAATATTTAAGAGAGAATAAAACTATTGTCTGCTTTCAAACTTCTACCACTCAGTGCCAGTAGCACTCCAATTGTTCAGGAGCAGTTTTCAGTTCACTTTTGGTGTTCCTTTCACTGGAGCAAATTTGACCTGAGACTTGAGAGGTTCTGTTCATAAGCACAAAGAACGTAAGAAAATTGACAAAAGTGTGCATGTACACGTGGTGGTCAGGTGTGTATATGTGTGCACAGAGGCTTGTATATTGTTTGTGTTGTTGGTTTTGGAATTGTTATGGCTGGCTGTGAAACCCCACACGCTGGAGACACGAGTGGCCATTAAACATAGAGCCAGCCTCACCCCAGCTCAGCTGTCTGGACAGTCGCCACGGTCGACAAAATGGTGTGTGAGAGTTGAGGGATAGCAGGTTATGGAGGCCATATAGGAGGGTTGACTGTGAGACACACGGTGATCCGTCATGTCTCTGATATTCAGGAAGCCGCTCTGGAAACAAAGTGTTTCCAGGGTGATCCAGGTAAGAGAACTCCTGCAGCTTTGTTATTGTTTTTGCTGTGGTATCATTTTAGGTTTGTCTCCCATTTGAGTTCACCCATACATATAATTCTCCTGCATTATGCTAAGTAGTGACACCAGTGGGCCTTTTTCATTCATTGCAATTTGCAATTAGGCAGACAAAACTAGCTGAATAACTTTATCCAAATGTTGACTTTTCTGATATGTGCTGTTTCTATTCCCCCAGACGATTTGGACTTTTCAGCAGGGTACTGAAGGCATTTTAAATTGCTTTTCTTTTAAAATATAAGATGAGTTGTCAGTCTATATTTGTGCTGAAATGTCTTGCTGCACACTGTTTGTTTATGACGGTGGTTGTCAGTCTCATCATGGCATACGTCAGTGTGAGGCTGTGTTTGCCTGTTAATGCTGCAGGTTATGTTACACAGCCCTGCCAGTGCTGTCCTCTCTGTCTGTTGAATGGAAATAACCAAAGGTGGATGCTTGTTTCTCATTCCTGGAATGTGGAAATGTTGCTCACTGTATTTTGGTTTATAATTCGGTGATGAGTTAGCCTATGTGTCTTACTAATGCTCACTGCAGTGCAAAGTGTGAAACAGCTGATAGCCCAGCAACTGTTGCCTTGGCATGCTATTTCAATTGTTTACCTGTAATTGGAATGTGTGTGTGTGTGTGTGTGAATAATCTCTGAATAATCTGGTTGGTGCTGCCTAACATCTGCATCCTCCCTGCACTTTATTTTATATATATATGTGTGTGTGTGTTTGTGTTTATATATACGTGTATATGTATGTATGTATGTGTGTGTGTATATATATATGTTTGTGTTTATATATACGTGTATATGTATGTGTATATGTATGTATAAACATATATACCGTAATGCACATCTATATTGGAACACGTGGAATCTGATTTTGGCTCCTCTACCTGCGTTGCGGTAAGCGTGTAACCTCACTTCTTGCTTGTTGCTGAACGTGGTGCTTTGCTTCGTTGCGCTAGCTACAGTGTGATCATCCCTGCTAGTTACTTATTTCGCTGACTAATTACCTGGCAAAACTACATACCTAATTTTTTTATTTGGCTTAAGTTTAAAAGACCATCTGTCTTTTAGCGACAGTGTTTCTTTCTTGTCCACTCTCCACTCTAAGCTAGCGATGGCTCCTTGCTCTCCTCTCTTCTGCTCAGTGTGCCACATGTTCAGTTACTCCTCGGCCTCCTTTAGTGATACTGATACCTGCGTTAAATGTAGTTAGTTTTAGCGTTGGAGACAGGGCTTAGCGAGGTTGAATCGGACCTGCGGCGGCCCCGCACCGATAGATCCAAACAATTAGCCGCTACCTCTGTTAGCTGGTGCGGACCGCTTCAGCTTAGCCCCGACTCGCGCTCCCCCTGCAGTTCGGGAGTTGCCGGGAAACCAGCGCGGCTGGGTGTCTGTCTGAAGGAAGCGTAGTCCGAAGCAGAAGCCTGCTGTCAGTGACCAACCACCGCTTCACGTTTCCAATAGGTTCTCCCCCCTCGGCAACACACCCGCCGAGAAAACAATTCTGGTAATTGAAAGTTCCATTCTGAGAAACGTGAAATTAGTGACACCGGCGACCACTGTCAAGTGTATTCCAGGGGCCAGAGCGGGCGTCGTCGAGTTAACCAAGTGGGCTTCATAGGTAATTGGAAAAATTTCTGGGGGAGACCTGGTCTGATTAGGAGAGACGGCATTCATCCCGCATTGGACAGAGCTGCTCTTATTTCTAGAAATATGGCCCAGTTTATAATGGAAACAAAACCCTGACAACCCAGGGTTCAGACCAGGAGGCAGAGCTGCCTTCTTACTCGCTTCTCTGGCGTCAGAGAAGACAGAGCCTGGGCAGTTAGCCACCCACAACCCCATAGACATCGTGCCTGTCCCCCGATCACGTCAGTTTATTCACTCCAATTCTATTTATAGAGGAGTGATCAGAAAAACCTAATCAAATTTAACACACTCACTAAATTAACTCAAAAGAATAACAAAATTAGATGTGGACTATTCATATAAGATCTCTGATGCCAAAAACTGAATTAGTGAATTAATTAATGTCTGACAATTGTATTGACCTGCTCTGTCTCTCTGAAACCTGGCTAGTGATGATGAGTATGTTAGTCTGAATCAATCCACTCCTCCCAGTCACTTAAACACTCATATCCCTCGAGGCTCTGGCCCCGGGGGTGGAGTTGCTGCCATTTTTGACAAAAGTTTAGTAGTAAATCCCAAACCCAAAGTTTCAATTCATTTGAAAGCCTGATTCTCAGTTTGTCTCATCCAGCCTGGAAAACTCTACAGCCACTCTTATTTATTATTGTGTACCGCCCTCCTGGTCCTTACTCTTAATTCTTCTCTGAATTCTCAAGAGTTTATATCCAGTTTAGTTCTCAATACAGATAAAGTCATTATTGTTGGTGACTTCTCTATTCATGTGGATGTTGATGACAACAGTCTGGGTGCTGCATTTCTCTCTCTTCTAGACTCAATAGGTTTCCATCAGTCTGTACATGAACCCTCTCACTGTCACAACCACACCCTCAACCTTGTCTTGATATCTGACCATCAATTCATCACTTTTGAATTTGTACAAATCGACTACACTCCACTGAGCAACACTCCAGTTTCCAGATGTTTGTCGTGATTCCACTGGCGCTAAATGCAGCGTCATGTCCCATTATCACAGAAGATGCTGTTGTTAACCTTAGTGCCTCCCAAATGGATCATTTTATCGATAGTGCAGCAGGCACCTTAACAACAACTTTGGACTCAGTTGCCCCACTAAAATACCTAGGAGATCTCTTTGATCGGGATGTGTCCTTTAACTCCCAGATTAATCAAATTTCTATGGCCGCGTTCTTTCATTTACGTAATATTGCTAAGATCAGGCACATCCTGTCTCAAAAAGATGCAGAAAAACTAGTCCATGCTTTTGTCACTTCCAGGCTGGATTACTACAATTCCCTCCTATCAGGCTGCACCAGTAGGTCCCTAAAGACTCTCCAGCTGGTCCAAAATGCTGCTGCCCACGTGTTGACGAGAACTAGTAGAAGAGACCATGTCTCTCATGTACTGGCTTCTCTGCATTGGCTCCCTGTCAAATTCAGAATGTATATCTGTCTTCCTCCATTATCTGTTTTTGTCTCTACCCTGCTCTCCTGCTGTCTTTCCCCCCCAACTGGTCAAAGCAGAAGGTCGTCCCCATTGAGCCTGGGTCTGCTCGACGTTCCTGCCTGTTAAAAGGAAGGTTTTCATGGCCGCTGTTGCAGGATGTGCTCGCTGATGGAGAATTGTTGGGTGTAAATTCATTGAAGGAGTGTGGTGCTGGACCTGCTCTACTTGGAAAGTGTCATGAGATAACTTTTGTTGTGATTTGGAGCTATATAAATAAAATTGACTTGACTTGATCTGACATATGACACACAGATAGATCTATGGATAGATAGGTAGATATGTGTATATATATCCCTGAGAATTAGTCTAAATAATTCTCATTTTGGCCCTGATGAGCATTTTTACTTTTTTTACATTCTGAGCATTTTTTTCCTAATTAATCAGTATCAGGAATCCTTTATTAATCCATCCATCCATCCATCCATCCATCGTCATCTTCCGCTTATTCCTACACATTAAGGGTCGCGGGGGGGGGGGGGGCTGGAGCCTATCCCAGCAGATTTCGAGCGAGAGGCTGGGTTCACCCTGGACAGGTCACCAGTCCATCACAGGACCAACACAAAGAGACAGACAACCATTCACACTCACAGTCACACCTACGGTCAATTTAGAGTATCAATCAGCCTCGTCCCCAATTGTATGTTTTTGGACTGTGGGAGGAAGCTGGAGTACCAGAGAGAACCCACACAGACACGGGGAGAACATGGAGACTCACACAGAAAGATCCCGTGCCCGAGCCGGGACTCGAACCCGGAACCTTCTTGCTGTGAGGCCACAGTGCTGACCACTGCACCACCGTGCAGCCCCCTTTATTAATCCCTTGCGGGAAATGGTTGGATTGCAGTGCTCCATTTGACAGTAAAAAGCAATATATGATAAAGAAAAAAATAGAAAATCAAGAATATAAGGAGGTATCTTTTGTACATATTTACATTTGTACACTGAACAGGATATTTGTATTGCACGATTTAACCGAGAAAAACAACTTTATAGGATTGGCTGCATCTTAGAGGGAGGAGTTAAACAGTTTGATAGCCACTGGTAGGAATGATTTCCTACGGTGCTCAGTGGTGCAAACATGGGGGTATGAGTCTCTGGCTGAAAGTACTTTTACTGCTGGCCAGCATGTGATAGAGAGGGTGTGAAGTGTTGTCCAAAATGGTCCTAATCTTGGACAACATTCTCCTCCCTGACACTGCTGTCAGAGAGTCCAGTTCCCCTCCTACAACATGGCTGGCTTTGCAGATAAGTTTATTAAGACTGTCAGCGTCCCTCACCTTTAGTCTGCTGCCCCAGCACACAACAGCATAGAGGATGGTGCTGGCCACCACAGACTCAAAAAATATCCTCAGCATTGACCGACAGATGTTGAAGGACCTCAGCCGCCTCCGAAAATAGAGGTGACTTTGACCCTTCTTATAGAGGGCGTTTGTGTTTTGTCCAGTCCAGTTTATTGCCCATTATAGGCAAACATTAAAAAAAGAACTAAATATAACTTATGGAGGATTTCAGGCCATAGTAACAACAGGGCCCAGCAACGTTTTTAGTCTGCCTTGCACATTTTTTTACAGAACCACTGAATGTGATCTTTTACATTTGTGCAGAAGCAGTGTTTACTGCTGCCCTTGTAACACTCTAATTACAATGTAAGCAAACACATCAGTCCAGTGGCAAGGCCCGATTAATTGTGTTTTTTAGTGCGTTCATTTTTATGTCTGTAATTATTGATAGGTAAGGAAATCTCTTGCACACTCTCACACTTGCATTTAGTAATGATGTTATAAGTTTCTTGAACTTCATCACACTGCTCTCTGTGCCTTGCTGCACATGTAAGCATCAATCGGTAGAGGTGAAGGAGTACAAGATTCACAGGCATGTGACCAAAATGTCATATCCTACTCCTGCACCTCAGGTGTGACAGTGTGTGAGAGTTTGTCAATGCCTGAAAAGTCTCCTCCTACACATGTGACTTCAGGTGCTGGGGTGCAAAAGCACCAACCCTGTAATTGATTAATAGAATTGAATCGGTTATTTTTTTTCAACCCTTCTTGTTAGAGGGACCCTTAGATAGACCACAAAACCTTTTGGCACCTCAAGAAATGACCCCAGATTGACAACCACTGCTTTTAAGAATTATTTGTATGAATAGTTGGGTTTTGCTGCCCTCTCTGGTGGAAAGTTGCTTCACCTGTAAACGTCAGTCAGCAGAGCTGAGGGAATACAAGATTGTCATTCATGTGATGAGTTCATCTTGAAAAAAGATGATGTGACTCATTGGGTTCTGTGGTCAATTAAAAAAAAAGTAAACTGTTTTTGGAAGGAGAATAAAAACCTGCAACAGAATGTTTCTCAGTCAAATATGAAGGTTACTATATTTGTTCTTTTTTCTCCCTCTTCTTCTTTTGTTCCTGAAGTGCAGGTGCTGTGGTTTTGTTCTCATACTTGCCTGAGTCAAGGTCCACGCACCTGGATCACTGATATCACTACAAAGTCTGTCTACACTGAGGATATAAAGACAGGGGTCAGATGTGATCTGGCTGGCTGAGCTGTGCGTAGGTACAAGCCTGTAATTGTGCAGCACTTAGCAACCATCCTGACCACCTGACAGGGTGACCTGTGTTATTCTGTTCCTGAGAGCAGATTGTTGCTGCTGGGCAAATGTTGAAAAGATATAGAGGGGGGTCACACACTCTGATGCATTAGTTCATTATACTCACCATTGTTTCAGCAGTGCTTCAGGTTGAATTTTGCCAGCCAGCGCCTCAATGACCATGCAGGTGTTGGAATCTCTTTGATACACACTTGGTAAATTTTACCATGCTGTACTGCTTTTTTTTTTAACAAAAAAAAAAGTGAGGCACCTAAGAACTGAGTTAGTCTTGTTTCTCTGTGCAAGCCTGCATGTATGTAAGTCTGCTATTAGGCTAATGTTGTTGTTTTTAACTATGTCGACACTCACTGTTTACGTGGTTGCATTCTGTCCAAACTTCTTGGCATCTGTTAGAAACCCAGGCCCTAATTAACAAGAATGAATATGTGCCTCTTGACCACCCTGACAGCTAATTATTGTCTAACTGCTCTTTGTGTCCAAGTCCAGTCCAAGTGCTCTGACTCCCATAAAGTTTTTTCTTTTTTATCTCTCTTTTAATTTCCCTCCTTCTCTTTCCCTCTCATCACCTCCTTTTTTTAATTTCTTGCACACTTTACAGCAGAATAATTCTGTCTTCCTTTCCAGCCGTGTCTGTGCTGGTCTCTCTGTCTATGAACAGTATAATGCTAAAACCTCCAGGTCAGGTGTCATGTAAATTGGGTGAGGGGTGGTGTATGGACCAACATACCAAAACCATTTTTTTACATTTTACACTGGTCTTAAGAGGGTCTATCTGTGTCTATCTATCTTATCTCTCAGTTCTCTATGTCCCTTATTTTCATGTTTTTTTTCATGTGTTATTCAGCTTCCCTCACTTCATTAATGCTTCATGTCACTTCTGGATTCTGTGTCTCAAAATCTGCCTCCCGGCTGATTCAAACTGCAATCTGAGGTGCTCACATAGGAAACAGCACCAGGTTTGCACCACTGTTTTCTACAGACTTAGTCACTTTAGCCATCCATCCTTCCGCTTATTCCTGTTGAGGGTCACGGGGGTGCTGAAGTCTATCCCAGCGTCTATGGGCGAGAGGCGGGGTTCGCCCTGGACAGGTCGCCAGTCCATCACAGGGCCAACACATACGGACAAACAACCATTCACACTCACAGTCACACCTACGGTCAGTTTAGAGTATCAATCAGCCTCGTCCCCTCTTGATGTCTTTGGACGGTGGGAAGAAGCTGGAGTACCAGAGAGAACCCACACAGGAACAGGGAGAACATGCAGACACACACAGAAAGACCCCCTGATGGAGCCGGGGCTCAAATCCGGAACCTTCTTGCTGTGAGGTGACAGTGCTGACCACTGCACCACCGTGCAGCCGAGTCACTTTATTATTTTGGCAAAAAAAGTCAGTTTTTAATCTTAGTTGTCAGTTATTGTCTGAACATACCAGATGTCTCCTGCTTTCTTTGTGATGCAGCTTTTCACAGTTGTCCTGACTAAAGTCGTGCTGGGACAAAAAGTCTTCCTGTCAAGCCCTGTTTACATTCCAGACAGACTAAAGGGTAAATGAGAGAATCTGAATGCACCCCACAGCTGGCCCACCATGCAACACCAGGTTATATGTAATTTATTAGCTGATGTTGTTCCTGTGTTACTAAGCAGCAGAACTTGGCAACCCATTGTGTCTGAATTTACTGTCACATCCCTCTAAACACACTTCACGGCCTGTTGTAGAACAGCAGGGTTGATCTTCAGTCAATCCAACCAGATTTGGGTACAAGCTCTAAAGTAGTAGGATGGAAATGAAGACGTACATTTGAAAGTTCTTCATGCTCCCTTGAATGCTCAGGAGTGTTTGTTGTTATTATAAATGTTATACTGCTGCCAAAACACTGCTGAAGCCTGTTCCAGCTGTCACCGGGTGAGAGGTGATCCACCCTTGACATGTTGCTAGTCCGTTGCAGGACTGGAATGAAACCTTCACTCCTGTATTTCTGTTCACATTCAGCAAAGTGCTCCCCTTCCCTTTTTTTTGTGGCCATGGGTCCAAACACAAGGGCCTGCACTCTAAACAGAGAGGGGCTTTGTGGCATAATCTTACCTGCTTGCGAAGGTGCATCATGAAGGAAAGAAGTCAGAGGAGTCAAAATCCCAAGGAACAAAATGTAATGGGGGGGGGGGGGTAAAGCTAACTACCTTGTCTTTATCTTCTGGCAATATATATATTTTTTTGACAATTCTCTTTACCTTGATTTTTTTGTTTAGCAAAAGTTAAAGGAGGAGCGAGAAGCTAAAAGAGCCCAGCTGGATGGCAGACATGACTACATCCTCAGTATTGTGGCATCTTGTCTGGGACTGGAGAAAGCTGATGTGGAAGATGCCGTACTGGAGGGGAACCAGGTACTTGAAAGAAATGACTGCACAATGACCAGCCTTTATGAAACCTTTTTATGAGTTTGCATCCTTCTCCGTAAGTACTGCCGGACACTCTTTTGAGTGTCGAGTATTTGATTCAGTCAGATTGATTATTTCAGATTATCGGTTACTTAGACTGAACACAGCTTGCATATATTTGTCACCATTTTATGACCCTATAAGACATGTTAGACTGGTTTCTTCTTTATGTGCTAAATGAATGAAGACTGTACTGACAATGTTCTTCTTAACTTTATCAGATTGAACGCATGGAGCAGTTTTTTGTGGCTGAGGGGCTTCGACACCTCATGTTTTACTGTCAAGAAATGGAGCAACTAGAAGCAGGTAAAAAGTTTTATTTTCCTCTACTGTTTGTGTAGATGCTACTTAATTGTTTGCAAGATATTGTTTTCCCTATTTGAAGTTGTCTCCATGGTGTAATCCTCCATTCGAGCTGAGATAGCAGAGAGAAGCCAAAATTGTGCTGTTTTTAACATCTTATCCTTTGTTCTAGCAGCAGCAGCAGCAGCCTCGACAGCCTTCCAGCTTACTGCTCAGCATCCTGGAGGTGTAAAGTGTAAAGTGTTTGTGACAGACGGGAAGGATGTGGCCCTTACCGGAGTGTGTGTCTTTTTCACCAGAGCCAACAGTTCTAAAGCTATCACCTCTGAGAACATACACAGAGTGAGTCCCTTTGTACCAGTATAAGGAAATGTAGAAGTCATGACTTTGAGGGTTATTGTGGTCTGACTGTGCAGTTGTCTCACTGATGGTTGCCATGGTTACACCACAGCTATCAGGAGCTGCATAATGTTTCCAATTTTCATCCAATCATACCGCACAATGGGTACATGTTAGAATGGATTATATGCATTAGAAATAACCCTTTATAAAACTTCTTGTATCTTAGGTAGGGAAGAAATAGCAGTCTTTCATTTTAAAAGAGATGGGAGATTTGATTGACAGGCAAGTACAGTTTGTGAGGACAAAGAACATTGGATTCCTTTTCCTTTGGAGGCGATTACTCTTTCAACCCATCGATGTGATAAACAGTTTGCTTTAAGTAAGACACCGCTCCAGGAGGACTGGCAGTAGGACCACAGGTCATCCTGGATATCGATTTCTACTGATCACCTGCTGTCAGCAGGAAAACTGATCACCACCATTGAGAACAAGGAATGCTTACTCACTGACACTCAGAGTTAGAGGGGAAGGAGGGACATCTTTGCTGTGTTCTAGATGGCTATGAGCCACGTAAAACCATCTGCCCTGCAGTGCTGATGTCACTGGTGGTCAGAAGTTACAACAGCACATCTGTGCATCTGATTGAGGAAACACACCAGCAAATTAATACATCCGTGTCTTTTCCCACTTTTCTTCAGACACTTTGGAAAAAAATCATGAAGTCAAGTACAAGAGTAGGACAGTTTATAAGAACTGCATTGTCCTTACTGTTAATATGAAGTAGGGTTGAAAAAATATGGGGGACACTGCCCAATATCACCCAGTACAGTTTAACACCAGCACAAATTACCGCCTTCAGAATGATGATCTGCTTCTTACGGGCCATGTTGAGTTTTTCCCTTCATGAACAGTCACCAGCTGCCGCTGAGATACTTTTTATTCAGTGAACTAAGTGAGTAACCTCCTAAAGCAAAAATATAAAAGATCATTTGCCTGAGCCAAAAACCTGGTGTGTTTGTACAACATATTGGTGCAATAATAATGGGAGGAAAAAATGCATGATTTTAGATTTTCCATGGATAATTTTACTTCAGTTTAAAATACCCTTGCGCATGTTCCTGACAATCTTTTAGACTTTTACTCTTGTTCACAGACTAATTTACCTTCTCTCCAGTGGGGGCACATCTCCTAAAATAAGCACTGACTGAATGTATTGTTGCTGAATTGTTGAAGTTGTAGAGTTTAGTTCAGTAATGGATGCTAGAGGAGACCAAAATAGAGATGCAGGGCTTACTGATACGTACATGCTTGGAAAAACAGAATGGTCAGTTAACTGTTAAGTTTTAATGTAAAATATGTGTCGCTGCCTTTATCCAGGATGTAAATTTCAATATGTTGGACACAACAGAGGGGGGTCTGTTAAAAAGTGTGGAACAGCTGCTCTCAGAAGTCTTTATACCTACACTGAGGAAGATGAACCACGGCTGGGGAGAGCTGGCCAGTTCCCAGGCTCAGACTGTCAAACAAGACTTCATATCATCGTTGGAAAACTTTGTGTCCGTTTTGGCCGGCGCACAGGAGAGCCTGCAAGAGAAGGTAGGAAACGCACACAATGGCACACATTCAGACCGAGTCTAACAGCTTTAACAACTGTTCGGTGGAACTGTCTGACAGAATTTTAGGGATATTTAGGGAACACACATACACGTTCAAAAACTATACACGCTGTAGCAAAATAAACCAAATCATGGCTTGTCTGTAGGTTACTTTAAAAGAGTGTGACACTCTTGACCTGCGAATGCTGAAAGGTCCATCAGACTACGTGACAGCAGCCAACAGCTCGGAGACTGTAGAGAAGGTGGAGGCCTGCATGAAAGAGTGGATTCAACAGATAGAGCAGGTAAGACATCCCACAGGTAAGAGAACACTAAACATTGTCTCACTCTTTTGAAACTTCTCATTGTTCTGCAGTGTTGTTAAATTTTCTAGAATGTAGGAGGTGATAAGAATATCACATTTTGATCAAGGTTTTCAGTTATCAGTTGAAGTCGACCGTCTCCATGACTGGAAATGTGTTCAAGATGTCGTGAAGACAGAGCAGCCAATGTTCAGAATGTGATTTCCTTCATGAGTTGTGACACAAGTCTATTTACATTTAAATAATTCAAGAAGGAAGAAAAATTATTCCAATAAAATCAGATATGAGACTAAGGATAAACGAATGACGTTTGAATGAGTCCAATACCGCTGTTCTCTAGGTTCTAGTGGAGAGTGACCAGCTAAGGAAGGAAGCCGATGACCTGGGTCCACGGGCTGAACTGGACCACTGGAAGAAACAAATGTCCCGCTTCAACTACCTTCTGGACCAACTTAAGAGCCCTGAAGTCAGGGCTGTCCTGGGTGTGCTGCTGATGGCTAAATCTAAAATCATCAAGGTTGGACATCATTTGATTGTTGTGACTTGTGCAGTCTCACTGTTTCCACACTTCCATTTGTCATTTTAGCACATTTTCATGTTCATTGAGGTTTTTTTTTCTTCCTCACTCTAGCTGTGGAAGGAACTGGACGCAAGGATCACTGTTGCAGCCAATGAGGCCAAAGACAATGTCAAGTACCTCTACAGCTTAGAGAAGTTCTGTGACCCTCTTTATAACAGTGACCCTGTAAGACACATTGTTTATTTACTTGAAGGACATAATACCGATCACGGTCACGTTCATGTTTTGAGGTGACTTAAGACACATCCGTCCCTGTTTCACACCAGGTGTCGATGGTTGCTGCGATCCCAGGTCTGATCAACGCCATCAGGATGATTCACAGTATCTCTCGCTACTACAACACATCTGAGAAGATTACATCACTGTTCATCAAGGTGAGAGGGGATGGTTGCCTTTGCAGTATCATGAAGCTGTTACGCTACAACCTGGATAATGAAACATTTTCACATGTTTGTGTTTCTATGGATGAATAAAACTGAACCATTATACGCTGCAACTTTTCTTTAAAGGGCATAATTACATTAATCCAGCTTGATTAACAGGAGTCCTTCACAAAGGACACATTTTTACTTGTAATATTCATGTGTACAAAATCACAAGGTCAATTAATGAATGAAAGGCGTGAATGAAATGAAATATTACATGACTCACTGGCTGTAGCACAGCACTAAAGCAAAATAGCGCTGTCACCTTTGGCATCTTAGCTCAGGATAATGTGCTTGAATATTTAGTTATTGAAACGATATATTTATATAACCATAACTTCATTTTTAGGTGACGAACCAGATGATCACAGCCTCCAAGGACTACATCACCAATAATGGCTGTAATTCAATATGGGACCAGCCTCAACATGTTGTCACAGAAAAAATCCGTGCTGCCATCCAACTGAATCAGGTACCTTTTGGCACCATGACGCACGTTTTATTTGTAACGTAAATTAATTATTTGTCGTAGTTTTAAGTTTCAATTCTTAAGAAATGTGGTATCTGTGAATCATAGTGAAGTTTATTTATTTCTTTTTATAGGATTTAACAGTCATGTGTTTACAGTTTTTCACCAAAAATGTTTTCACGCTTTATGTAGACTAAGAAGCACTACCCTGATATGATTAATGGACCAAAAAAAACAAACTCTAACTTCTTCCATGCTTTGCCATCCAGGAGTACCAATATTATTTCCACAAGACCAAGGAAAAGCTGGCGCAGACTCCCACAGAGAGACAGTTTGACTTTAGCGAGACATACTTTTTTGGGAAGTTTGACACATTCCAGCGACGACTCCACAAGATCCTGGACATGTTCAGCACCATCTCCACATACTCTGTCCTTCAGGACTCAAAGATAGAGGGACTGGAGACTGTGGCCACCAGATTTCAAGTGAGTATATGCTTGGATATCATGTGAGGATATTTCAATATCACAGGACATTCCAGTAACTGATGAGATACTGCCATCAAGGTGAGCTTTGGTATCTGGCTGAAATTGAAGCTGCAAGCAGCAATAAGAGGGCACACATTGAATTGTGTTTTCTGTATGGAGGTGAAACCTGACAATATTTCAATTTTGCACGAAGGAACAGACTAAAGGGGCTTGTAGACAGGACGTGGTATTGGCCACGCTTTGGCACTAGGTATACTAGGGGGTACTTTCTTTCAGTTTATGTCTTCAACATACAGTTTACTGAAAGTCAAAAGGAGCTTACTTTTTTTTTTTATTTACAGAATCGAAACCTGAGATAAATCGAACTAATCAAAAGGCAGTGAAACTCTAGAAGTGAATTTGCTTTTATTAATGAGGAACGTTATTTTGGTTTGTTTTTTTCACATGGTTTCCAAATCCTACAAAATAATGAGCTGGACTACTTGAAGTTGTTGTGTAGAAATTTTCTTCTCAGTAATGTGAGCTTTTTGTTTGTGTCTGCTTCCATGAATGTACAGACCACAGACATGCATGGAAAATGGGAGGTAATTTCTCACCATCTTCTTCTCATTGTCATGGAAGACATCAGGCTACGTTAAAGAACATGGATGTGAAAAATGCTCACGACATAACAACAAGACAATACTAACAGCATGACGCATGGAACCAGCATATCAGTTGTTCCTGTGAGATACTGTATGATGTTCACAGGAATTTAATAGCAAGGGTTTGCATGCTGTTCAGTTCCCATCAGTCCTTTCACAGCCAAGATAAGCAGACTGAACAGGATCGAAATACATTGTGTGTGTAGCTCTCCTGCTGACCACAGAGCTGCAACTATGAATCGATCAATCAATAAATCCATCAAAAGAAAAATAATCTGCAGCTATTGCAATAACCGCTCAATCGTTACAGTATTTGTTCAAGCAAACATTTACCACATTATCTTGATCCAGACTTAAATAAGAGCGTTTGTTTCTTTTTTTCCCCATTTATAACGTAGTAGCATTTTGGAATGTTTGATGGTCGAAAGAAACGGTCAGAACTCTTTGGGCTCTGGGAAATTGTGATGACCATTTTCAAATTAACGTGACATTTTTCAGACTATACGATCAATCCTGAAAATAATCTTCTTATTTATTATGATAAAAAATAATTATGAGTTGCAGCTCTGTAGTGTTTTTTTTATTTACACTGTGATTATGCACTTTGTTGGATTCTTTGATTTTTTTTTTTTCAACGCTACTGTCACCTGGGAGTTCATCAGCTGACTGATACAAGTTAAACGTCGCTGCGTAATATCAATTTACAATCTGGAAAATAGTTGGTCAAAGAAACTGAATTAAAGCATAATTCAGTTTCTTTGACCAACTGGCCTAGTTTTTATTGCAGTAAATTGTCTTTTTCATTTGTGCATGTACACGTTTGTGTGACAGGCTATTGTGCAGAACATGAAGAAAAAAAATTACAGCATTCTGGACCAGAGAAGAACTGATTTTGATTTAGACTATGAGGAATTCTGCAAAGGCACCTCTGAGCTCCATGTAAGTGGGTTACATTTTTTTGTCTCTAGTTCACTGCACCGTATTATGAACAACCCTGCACACACAACAAGTGTGTTCAGTTGTTATGATGGATGAGGGCTCTCCTCAGGTTGACACTCTGTGGGATTTACATGAGGTACAACACATTAAAGCCATTTGTTGTCGCTGGATTTTTTGTCATTTCTTTGTACAAATTCCATGTTAATGTTGAATTTTTTTTGGGGGGGGGGTGTGGTTCCAGGAGCAGCTGAAGAACTTTATGGATTGCACCTTTGAAAAAATTCAAAACACAGAAAGAGCTTTAAATGTGCTGAAAAAGTTTGAAAGGTAGTTCCCCGTTCATCATGTTTTTACACCTCATGCACTTGTGCAGTGTTTACGATTACAAGCCCATCATTAATGTTGTTTGTTACATCCGAGACCTTTATTGTTAGAACAGTTTATCCCCCTCACAAATCACTTTCATCATTTTATTTGCTATTATTCACCTAATATATCTATGTTAATGAACAACAGACTAGGCATCCCTGACCTTGGCATCGATGAGAAGTACCAGCTTATTCTCCAGAACTATGGCCGCGATATTGAGATGGTTGCCCATATCTACTCGAAGCAGAAGCTGAATCCCCCCATCGATCGGGACCTGCCCCCAGTGTCGGGCCAGATCATGTGGGCTCAACAGCTGTACACCAGGATCCAGGGTCCCATGGACCTCTTCCAGCAGGTAGTATCGAAAATATTCCTCCCTGCAACAAATTGAAGAAAAGGAAGAAATTGAAGCTGCTCCGTGTTACTTCTATTTTTAACAGTAGTGTTAGTAGAATATAATCTAGCAAACCAAACGGTACCACTTTATCCTGTGACTTGTTGTTTTCTTTGTTCAGCATCCAGGGGTTCTTTCCACACCAGAAGCCAAGAGGATCATCAGGAATTACAACAAGGTGGCGAGGGTCCTGCTAGAGTTCGAGATGCTTCACCATCACAACTGGATGAAGCAGGTAGGACAGAGGACAGTGATTGGAGAGCATTTCAGATGTACCTAAATAAAATATGGACATCTCTGTTCTCCCCTAATTGCAGGTGGAGAAGGCCAGGGTGGGCCTACAGGCCTCTTTGCTGGTCAGATCTCCAGAGACAAGAGAGCTATATGTCAACTTTGACCCAGAGATTTTGACCCAGATCAGGGAGGCCAACTTGATGACCAGGTTACATTTGGAGACCCCACCTTTTGCTGCTCTCCTGCAGCAAAAACAGGATACCCTCCAGAAGAACTATAACAAGTTAAAGGTAGATACGCACACTCACTCACTCACATACACACGCACACACACACCCACAATGACCAGGCCAGTGTCTACACCCTTTTCCTTTGGAGCCATAAAATAGTCACAGATGTAAAATAGATGTGTGATTCAATTCAGAAGCAATGCTTGGAGCACTACCAAAGACCAATGATTGTTGTCTGGTATGAGTGAATAAGGGAATGTTTGCTCATCTCTTTCCAGTTGATGTTGAGTGAGAACACCAGAGTGCGGTCAAAGATTCAGAACGCTTTCGAGCAGCTGGCCACGCCGCATGTAGCCAAGGTGAGAAGTGATCTGGACGTGTTTTATGTTGGGTTTTATTTGGAAAAATAAATTAAAAACTAAATGTAATGCAGTATAAATGTATATAAAAAACATGAATTAGATTGAGATCATATTTTTATATTGTATTGTATTCGACTTTTATTTTTTTAGTTTATGTAAATATTTCTGCTCATTTTATTTCATGACATCTATGAATGTACTGAATATAGAATAGTTTGGGGCTCCAAACAGGAAAAGCTACAATGTCAGAACTGATCAGCTATGACCTCTGGGTGCAACAGCCTACATTTTTGTGGCGGTTGGTTTAGATAGTGAAATTAAAGGGAAAAAAACAATTGGCATTTGATGATATAGTGCAATTTAGAGGATGCTGCTACTTGGTGCAGTGACTTGAGTGCTAGTGAGAATGGAGACAGAGGCACAAATGAGTTTCTCCTCAACTCTCATTGGACCTACAATATAAAAGTAATTCATCCTTGAGCTCAAGGAGGAAGTGAAAAGATTTTGGTGTTCAAAGACAAAGGACACTGGTTCCTCAATTGGAAGCGATATTTTCTCCAATTCTTAATACAGAAAACTTTTAGGGAGTTTTTTTTTTAATTTTTAAAATTTGGCTCAAACTTCCACTGGGACTCAAAAAACTCCAAATTTTGGAGGATCAGTGGTCAAAGGTCAGTGCTACCTCATAAGATCACAACATCTCCAGAACACTGTGAAGAAATTTCTTAGATATCACACAAAAGTCTACTGAGGCTCAAAAATGTCCTTAAAAAAAAAGCACTGGTCGTCAAAGGTCAGGGTCACCATGACACACACTCATTATGGAACCATCCCACCACCATGAGGTATTTCTAGTTTCTGACTTTCTTTTATTTCTTTTTTCCCATTAATCATACAATTGTAATTGGAAACTGATGAAACATCTCACATCTATTTTTTTTTTATTACTTCATTGTTATTTTAGAAGTGGATTAAAAAGTGCTCTCTTCAAAAACCTTTCTTTAGAATTTTACAGAATTGCTCTCTGCATCTACAAAAGCCGATGTTTCAGTTTTCTTTTCTTTTCTTTCCCCCGTTTCCCTGAATATGCAAATCTACCACATTTGTCTCCAGAATTAGCCAGAAGATTTCATGATTCAGCTGTAACTGTGCAGTGTCCATCACCACACATGATTGCATTGACAGGTGGATGAAGCTATACAGCCGGGTTTGACCTCTCTCAACTGGACATCATTGAATGTAGACAAGTACCTTCACCGCATTGACAAGGCTTTAGGTAGGTAACATTCCTGTAGATCAGCATGTGTTGTTTGCATTGATTTATCATTCATATGTGTTAAAACATGTAAATGTTCGTGTTGTGATAGATTTATACATTCTGTTCTTCTGTACACATTGTGTCAGGTTTAAGTTCTTTACTGGTTTATAGTCACCTCCCCTCTTTCCCCATCTCTCTCTCTCTCACTCACACACACACACACACGCACGCACACACACACACTCCCTGCCTTCTCCTTTCATTCCATTTCTGTCTGTCTGTGTTTGTCTCAGTCTCTAATCCTCTTGTGTCTCATCCAGTGGACCTGGAGCTGCTGATGGACAGAGTGAACGACCTGGTGGAGTTCAGGATAGATGCAGTGCTGCAGGAGATGAGCAGATCTGCTCTGTGTGTTCTCCCAGAAGATGAACCAGTCTCCTGTGAGGAGTTTGTACAGACCACCAGGGTAAATACACGCAAAGTCCCTCTACACAAAATGAGCTGAAATAGTTTGTGTTGTTTAGTTTAATAATCCAAACCCTTACATTTTTTAACAAAGCATCCATGACCTTCATTGTCTCATTTTACGGAAAAAAATGTCAGGATGTCGATATTGTGTGAGCGATATGGTACTTGGAGTAAGACATGAATAAATTGTATACAGAAAGTCAGCTCTTACACCTAATCAAAGTGATGAATATTTGCTTCTGAGGCAGCAACTTTTATTGTGATGGCAGCAATTCGATGTCTTTACATTGATGTGTATCATTTAGAGCCACAGGTCATTAATCATGATGTATTTGTGTAATTGAATATCTGTTAAATGAATAATATCACTCACTGCAGCCAGAGCAACATACTCCATATTACAAGGATGCCACATTGACTCATAAGAGCCCTAGGTGTTCCAATCCTCTGTAGAAATTGTAGGTATTAGCTGATCGTGTTGTGATCGGTCCTCATGCCGCCCCCTTTACCCTGACGGTCAATTAGGATGAAATTCGGCTCAACTTTGAATAGAGCCATGCAGCTCAAAAATATCCAATTGAACTGTACAATGTATGCCCAGCTTACATCCTGGTAGATGCTTCTTTTGTGTTGAGACTATATACGTGTTGAAAATAGGAAGACTCTAGGACATTTTAGGATTGTAAGATTCTAAGACATAAGACAAATTTTCAATATATGCCACTATTAACCCTTAACTATGATTTCTTAAAATGATTTATTAAGCTTGGCCCGTAATACATATTTTTGTACTGTTCTCACTTTAATCCCAGTATCCACAAAAAGCTTAGTTAACTTTTAATTAGCACATAATCAAGCCTTTATTAACCTCGTAAGGCATTGTTCTCACTAGATCCCACAGTTGCAAGAAGTTTAACTGTAAATACTCACTTTAAAAAGCATTCTTAAGATTTAATAAGACTTTACTCTCACTTCAGATCTGGTAGCTGCAAAAAAATCTTAACATTTTAACATGCACACATTAAAGGATTTTTTTTTATCCTTAATTAAGGCACAATTTGTTCTTGCTTAAATCTGATTGCTGCACAAAGCTTATTTAACTCTAAATAAGTGCGTAGATAATAAAGGCAACAAAAAGGCGTTGTTTATCACTGACATTTAAAGTACTGTTATGGCTTATTTACTTAAAATAAATGTTTACGATTATTTGAAACTTACTAACACATAATGTGCATTTTATAAGGATTTTTTACCCATAAATTACTGCTTACCACACTCAGCTAAGTAGGAGGTGTTACCTAGGAGCCCCTTGTCAAACTCCAGTGCTAACGCTAAGCTACAGTGTGCCTTATGTGCCGTGTGTGCAGGACTTGTGTATAAAACAAGCCCAGAGTCTCCACACTAAGAGTTCTTTAGTGGAGGAAGCAGCGAATGAACTGATCAACATGCTGCTGGAGTTTGACCACAATCAGAGAGATGAGGTGGAGAGGATGGATGAGGAAAGCTTCACCGAGGGCAAGAACGTCGAGCATCTGGACAGCGAAGGTATCACATGTTCCTTTGAAGCTCAAATAGAACAGGATAGAAGGTGAAGCACGCTACAAGGGAGAATAACTGTAAAATTGTTAATTGTGGCCTACACCATTAAATCACAAGCTATGTACCCAAATTCTGATAGAATTTTTCTAAAGTTAGTCTCTACTGCCATGGTAGAAGGAGGGATTACTGTAAATGTGTCATTTCCTGTGCCCCAGGTGATGACGAGGGCCGCTCAGGAGGTCGTCTCTTCTCTAGAAACACCTTGGTCCCTCCCGCTAGTGTTGGTCCATCCTCTCCTTTAATGAGGAGGAAAAAGAAGAGGGACCTGATGGAGGTGATGGAGGAAGAAGCACAGGTGCTACTGTCACATTTCAACCATCGAAATGTCGATGCACTTCTCAGATTGACCCGCAACACCCTGGAGATGTTACGCAAGCGCATCCATGCCTCCTCAGTTACACATTTCCTGGGTAGGGATTGTGTTACCAACAGTTTACTTTCAGTGTTTTTGATTTTCAGTCTTCCTATCAACAAACCCCATACCAGCTTCCATAAATTTCAGCTTATAAGATTGATTTTATTTGTTGTATGTCTGTTTTCATGTTTATCGTCGATCATGTTATCCTCCTGAAGCAGACAAGGATTCCAGTTGTATGAAGTACAGTGGCCAGCAGGCAATCTTCAGGGTCAATGTGACCCTCTCTATTCCTAACATCACCATTGTCCCAGCTCTGGAGGAGGTCCAGCAGGCTCTGAACCGGGCTGTGGAGTGCGTGGTCAGTGTCAGCAAGGGGGTGGGCCAGTGGAGTAAAGAGAGAATCTCAAAGGTGGGTGTGATTTAGATAATTCTTAGAGAGAAGCTGTCTATGATGAAAAAACACAAATAACATATTAAAGATTATTGGCTCTCTAAAATGAATGTGATAAATGATGTGTTTACAGTAAACACACAGAATGAGAAGAAACACTCATAGAACCGCATATGATTTAAAAGCTTACTTTTCTTGATCAGCTGTGTCTGTAGAGCTTTCCTCATGCGTCTTTGTTCCCTTGCAGAGAAAAATGGTGGAGAGACGAATGGCCGCTCTGAAGCAGGACACTTCTGAGAGCGAATCAGAGGATGGAGCCACAACATACCGGAGCCTAGCTGGTATTATTACAATCCTGTGTCCAATAACATTAATATTACACACAGCTAATACAACCCATATTCATTTATATATTTCTTAAAATATTTATCTTGCAGGCCTTTTTCAACTGGATATTTTTAGCTCTTAACTGTTCCACAAATCCGTCCCCTAAGAGATACACACATGCTGTTCCTTGTGGTGGTAACACAGTGTTTTAAACTTACATAAAACATGTAATCCCCTCTTTTTTTGTGAATATGTTTTTCTGTATCCAGTAGAGTTAAATTATTTCTTGCTTTGTACCTTATTTGTGAAGTTTTGTGTTCCCCCTGAAACATATACGTCAAGGTATTTGGCAACAAGTTAAAAAAAAAACGTTTTTGTAGTAATACGCGCAGTGACTGTAGGATACTTTCACAGTAACTCCAATATGGAAACGTAAGTGTACAAGCCTTAAAGTACAGCTGCATGTGCAGGTTTATAGGTACACTTCAGAGTAATAGAATCATGTGTCCTTTCCAGACGGCAGCAGTTCTGACATTTCAGCATATGTGATCCAAGCCCTTCCGTTCCAAGCCAGAAACTACTATAAGAGCATTTCTGAGAACAAGGAGATCATCAAGCTGGCCTCTGTTCTCAGCACCTCCATTAGCTCCAGCAGAAAGGTATGCTCTCTTCTTTCCTTTTAACAGGTACTTAAAGCCCCTCACTGCACATGAGCTCGGTAAGGGGGAAAAGAAAAGAAAGAAAAACGGATCAAAATCTATATTGTGCATTTTCACCACTGATTATCAATTCATCCAAAATGTTTTAACGCCCTTTTTTCTCCTATTTAATTCCTGTCTAATGTACCATGCAGGATGTGATGCATGCTCTTGACCATTTCAGTCGCTACCATCACATTTGGAGAAAGGACCGTGATGACACCATGCAGAAGTATGATCACAGGAATGACTAATGAACATACAGTATATTTTCATAGACAGACTGTTTCGAAGGGTGCAAATTTTTGTTTTTGATTTTTCCAGGTTCATCCAGGCCAGTCCCTTGGTGTCAGAGTTTGAGAGCCAGATCCTGTACTATCGAGACCTGCAGATTGAAATCAACTCTGAGCCAGAGTACATCACTGTAGGAGCTTTAGCTCTACTCACAGGTTCGATTGAGTTGAGAATATTGTTCCTTACTGCTGAGATTAAGAGGCATATTCTCTAAAAATATACTCACAGAAATGCATTTATGTTTTTCCATTGTTCTGTGTCAGTGGATCTGAAGATGTCCCTCACTTCTGAAACCAAGAACTGGATGGTGGACTACGGGCGGTACTGTAACAGGAAGTATCACTCAGAGATGGAACAGATCTTTGGCTTTATTGATGAAGCAGGGAAGAAACTGAACAGGCAGATAAAAGACATCGATGATATTCGCATCGCCATGGCAGCGCTCAAGGAGATCAGAGAAAACCAAATATCATTTGACTTTAAAGTCAGTCCCATAGAGGTAAAGAGCAGCAGTATCCCTCTTCCACTTCAATCCTCTTTTCATACATGATAAATGAATGCTGTATCTGTAGATTTCAAATCTGCAACCTTCCTGTTTTCTCACCCATGCAGGAATCTTATGCCATGTTGCACAAGTACGAGCTCTCTGTGGCAAAAGAAGAAGCAGACAAGGTGGATACGCTGCGTTACATGTGGGAGAAGCTGCTGTCCAGGAGCACAGAGGTACAGAACGAGCTGGTGGCCCTGCAGCCCAACTTCAAAGGAGAGCTGCTCAGCAACATGGAGACATTTGTGGAAGACTGTCAACACTTTTACAAGGACTATGAGAAGGTGAGAACAGAGAGCATGCTAACGCGCTCTGGTTCAGACAACTCTATCATTTACAGTATTATAAATCATTTGAGTGGAAATACACTCTGCTGTCTCTGCTTTAGGATGGTCCAATGGTGGTGGGCTTGGCTCCCCAGGATGCCAGCGATAGACTCATCATGTTCCAGGTATGTCTCTCAAGGTGTGATTACGATGAAGGTTTGTCTGTCAGTTAAATGAGAATTGTCCCTTTTTCCAACTTGTTTTTTACAATATTTTCATATAAGTTACTGAAAATATTCTGCAAAAGTACTTGATTACACTAAATATGAAAAAAAATTACAAAAAAGCAACATTTTGACGACATTATATTTTGTTATTGTTCGTCCTCAGAATCGATTTGACAACCTGTTCAGGAAGTACATCACTTACACAGGCGGGGAGGAGCTGTTTGGACTTCCTGTTACCCAGCATCCTCAGCTGTTGGAGATAAGAAAGCAGCTGGCTCTGCTACAGAAGCTGTACGGCCTTTACAACAATGTCATTGAAACAGTTAACGGTTACAATGACATCTTGTGGGCTGACATTAACATTGAGAAGATCAACGATGAGTTACTGGACTTTCAAACGAGGTGAGAAAGTTAATTTACTGTACCGAAATGGGAGTTGAGCTACAATGAAAATGAAAGATACAAGATATGCTTCCAGGAAATATTGGAACCAGTAAACAGGACTCTGCCAATAAACTGTTTTTCTGATTGAATTCATGCTGTATTGTTGCTAAAGGGAATGATTAACTGTCAATTTTGAGGACTAGATGAAGAACCACCGCCCTGGGTCACAGGAAGATGAGAAATATTGAGAAAAAATGAAATTATTTTGATTCGTCTGTTTCTGTCAACATCACCTCTTTCTTGGCCTGATGCAAAAGCTGACCTGGAGTTTTATACACAGGATAATATCAAATAAAGTACTGCATGACTGTGCGGTCTGAAGGATTTTAATTTCACCATTGTCTGTAATTTGCTGGAAGAGGAGGCTCATATAATAAAAATTAAAATATTCTATTTAGAGGGATTGTAGTTTTCAGTATTTCTCCTCTTGTTTTCTCCATGTAGTCTGAACTAAGTTGAAGGTTGTACGTTAGCAGTTATGAAGGCAGTATGTGCTGATGGAAGGGCTGAAGGAGACAGGACGAATTCTTCCTCTGGCACAAATACTGTCTGTCAGTTTTAGAAGTGTTACTTTGGGGTCTGGCTACATGATGCAACAGTGTCAGTGGAGGAAGGAATTATCCTTGAGGATACACTCATCTTCTCTTCTGTAGTTTGGAAGACAGTTAATGACTTTAATTGATAATTGTAATCATTTTTACCTCAAGATGCCGCAAGCTGCCTCATGCTCTAAAGGAATGGCGAGCTTTTCTGGACTTGAAGAAAACCATCGAGGACTTCAGTGAATGCTGTCCCCTGCTGGAGCTCATGACCAACAAGGCCATGATGACACGCCACTGGAAGAGAATAACTGAGGTCAGTGAAAGTGAGCCGCTAGTAAACTCGTGGCAGGGGAGACCCTCGTGTCCTGACCCAACCATCTCTCTGTGATCAGTTGACCGGTCATACCTTTGAGGTGGAGACTGACACCTTCAAGCTTCGGAACATCATGGAAGCTCCTTTGCTCAAGTATAAAGAGGAGCTTGAGGTAAGAATGAACAGTGGTGTCTTAGAAGGATAGATAAGCATGTTTATGCACTCAGAGATGCGTCCCTCCGCCACAATGAGCCGAATCCAATGAATGACGTTTCCAATAAAAAGCATTTGTGAATTGTTTGATTCATTGGTTTCTCCTTTATCATTTGTGGCAATCATCACACCCTTGATATATGCAGCATACTGACTTGTAATCATCCCCCTATTTGGAATGACTGCAGTGTCTTCCCAATTTTTGGCATGGCCCATATAGGACATTTGCATCAGTGCAGTGAAAGAGCGGGACATTGAGCAGAAGTTGAAGCAGGTGATCGCAGAATGGGACAACAAGACGTTCACATTTGCCAACTTTAAGACTCGTGGAGAGCTCCTGCTGCGAGGAGACAGCACGTCAGAGATCATCAGCAGCATGGAGGACAGCCTGATGATGTTAGGATCTCTCATGAGCAACAGGTATGTCTATGTTGGTCCTAATTATTAGGATTTTAGCGAGACTTTACGAGCTGCCACAACCTATATGATGATGTAACCTACTGTACAGGTACAACACGCCATTTAAAGGCCAGATACAGAAGTGGGTTCTGAATCTTTCCAACACCACTGATATCATTGAAAACTGGATGACGGTCCAGAACCTCTGGATCTACCTGGAGGCTGTGTTCGTGGGGGGAGATATCGCTAAACAGCTGCCGAAGGTAGATTACAGTGAATTATTATATTTTCTCATCCTGTGAAAAAGCTGAAATTATATGTTCATTTGATTTACACTCGTACAGCTTTTTATCTATATTAGCTATTAAGGCAATAAAGCCTACTTGTGAATATACTAGTGCAGTAGAAATGATGAAACTGGTACTGTATATGGTTAATTTGGAGCCTATTTAAAACAGCTTCCTGGTATAGAAATGAATGTATTTACCCATCAAGGACAGCACTGTTAGTTTTTTTAATCTTAGTTTAAATGCCAGTGAACTTCATTGCCTTGTGTACTGATCTGCCATTGCAGTATTTACCAAGCAAATTACTGATTTACTTCCCCAGGAAGCAAAGCGTTTCTCTAACATTGACAAATCCTGGGTCAAGATCATGATGCGGGCTCACGAAATGCCAAATGTGATACAGTCATGTGTCGGAGATGAGACAATGGGACAGCTGCTTCCTCACCTCCTGGAACAGCTAGAGATCTGCCAGAAATCACTTACAGGGTAAATAATACCTCAGCCAATGTGAGAGTTTGATAGTTTCCAGGTTTATAAGAATATCACCATGTTATTAAACAGCTACTTGGAGAAGAAGCGTCTGCTGTTCCCTCGTTTCTTCTTTGTTTCTGACCCGGCCCTGCTGGAGATCCTGGGCCAGGCCTCAGACTCCCACACCATCCAGGCCCATCTCCTCAATGTATTTGACAACATAAAATGTGTCCAGTTCCATGAAAAGGTAATCCTCCCCAGAGCTTTGCTTGGCTGAATGATCTAGGAAAAGCTTTGGTTATGGAATACAAACTGTGATAATAATCTCTAGAACCCCTCCTCAGATATATGACCGTATCCTGGCCGTATCATCCCGAGAGGGGGAGACTGTAGAGCTGGAGCATCCTGTCACAGCAGAAGGGAATGTGGAGGTTTGGCTCAATGCTCTGCTGAAGGAATCCCAGAGGTCTTTACACATGGTCATCAGACACGCTATCCAGACCATCCAGGACTCTGGCTTCCAGCTCATCAACTTCATCAACTCTTTTCCTGCTCAGGTAGCTCAAATGACTTACCCAAGTGCCATACTTGTGATGAACACCTTAAGAATATGATTTTGAATTCATGAATCAACAATTACACCTCCACCGATTGTGCTTGACCCAGGTGGGCTTGCTAGGTATCCAAACTATATGGACGAGGGACTCAGAGGAGGCCCTGACCAATGCCAGAGATGATCGCCGCATTATGGCTCAGACCAACCAGCTGTTCCTAGATCTGCTCAACACGCTGATCGACATGACCACCAGAGACCTGAGCGCTGTGGAGAGGACCAAGTATGAGACTCTCATCACCATTCATGTCCACCAGAGGGACATATTTGATGACCTGGTGAGTATGATCCTCATAGTTTCAGAAAGAAATGTTAGTCTGTTCTTCTACTGCTTATTCTAATTCTTTTAATTTCATTTCTTATCCAACACAAGAAGAAATTGATTTGATATAAATTAATTTTACAATACAGCGTGTAAACTATTTGGTTCATTTGACTAATTTCTTCAGGTTTTAGATGTATAATGAGCCGGATCTTGAAGAGTCGTTGGGTTCCAGGAGCCATTTACGTGTCTTTCTTAACAGAACTTAATGGCTGGTTGGTTGACTAGGCTTGGCTTTTATTATGGTGGCACAGACAATTCATCACTCAACATAGATCCCTTCTGTTAAAATAGCTTTTGATATTCTAGCTTGTCACCTGCAGAGTCTAAAGTTGTTCTCAAGTCTTCATTTGATAGCAGCCAAGTGACACTTAGACCCAGAAAAAAAGGCTGTTTTTGAATGTGCTTGTCTTTAAGATAAATAGAACATAAATGAATGGAATACATTTTCATAATTATATTTGTCTTGTTTTGTACCTTTGTATGTAATTTGCTGTCTTCCTCACCTTTTTTGCTAATATCTCTGGTTTCTCTTCTATCATCTTTTTGTCTTTTTATTTCATCTTTCTGCTGCCTCTTTTCACTCTGCTCCATAAACATAATTTTTCCTTAACTTGCATCTTTCGTGTTCTCCTCCTTAAACTTCCTTCCCCCTCATTTTCCTCCCATGGCCTCCTTTCTCTCATCTCTTCACCTGCTTCTCTCCCTCTTTTCATGATAACTTTCATTCTGTCAACTAATGCCCCCTCATACCCTCCCGCCCTCTCTTATTTTTCTCTCCACTCCATCCATCCTCCATCCTTTTCATCTTTCACCCACCAGTGCCGACTCCACGTCAAAACCCCCAATGACTTTGAGTGGTTGAAGCAGTGTCGTTTCTACTTCAATGAAGACTCTGACAAGATGATCATCAGCATCACAGACGTGGACTTTGTCTACCAGAATGAGTTTCTGGGCTGCACTGAAAGGCTCGTCATTACGCCGTTGACTGATAGGTAGGAGGACACATTTTAGGGCACACACACACCCTCACAAACATCATAATATCACACAGAAAAACACAGAAAAATATCTTTTAAAAAATGGGCAACCATGTCAAAACATTATTGGTTCCAACTATTGGCACAGATAACATTAATGTCACAGTTTGAGACGACTGAGAGACGCAGAGCACAGCTTCCTAACCACTTTACCGTCTTTTGGTTAAAGCACGTTCACACCTGGCGTCACAGGGCAGCCAGGTGGTGTAGTTGTTTACTAGTTTTCCCACCATCATGAGGGTCGGCATCTACAGACACAGTTGTGTCTGTGGTTTGGAAGCCAGGTGAGGGTTTGTCCTGGTTGCTGCAGTAGGATCTCGGGGTAGAATAGTATGATCCACCCACGCACTAAATCCCCCCCTAGTGAAACTCCTCACTGTGAGGTAAAAAACACCAAAAACAATAGACTCAATATGTATTGAAGGAGATGGCCAACCCCAGATCAGCAGATGGGGGTGGAGCAGCGACCAAGACAGCTTGCTGCTGTGTGCTCCTTAAGTCTTTTGGTAGCCGTCAGTGCTTGATGTAGGAAGTCATGATCAAATGTATTAATAGAATTCATTCACTTTAAACTGGGCGGCATGATATCCCGTATTATGAGTTACACCGGTGAACTTGACTGAAACAACCAACACTTAAGATTAGAAGTTGGACCAGCCAGACAGAAAACGAGTCTTGGGCTGATCATAACCTACTTCTACACAGATCGAATTAGGAAGTAAGACATCAAAGTCTACAGTGTTGAGATGTTTCTGAACACAAATCTTCATATCTGCTATATCACTAATAAGTTTATCATGCATTCATACGTCCTCTTCTACATAGCAGCCAACCAGAATGAGTGACGGGATTCAGACAACGCAGAGATGGACCATTTGGTTGGTTTTACTCATTAATAGGTTTTCATAGATAAAAGGAAAGAGGCAGTTTCTCTCAGCAGCAACATGCTATTGAATGTAACTGAACAGGATGTACCCTTGGTAACTGTCATCTCCGATGTAGTTGAAATGTTCTCTGGAACATCCATTCAAATATATAATGTGCACAATATCTGTGGCAGACTTGTAACTGAGCTGGAGGAGCAGAGAGGCCAGAAGAAAGCTTTGGGAAAGAAAGGAGTTCGAGGGGAAGAGTCGCTGCTGTTGCACAATGGTCATCACCTCTGTCACTGACACAGGGAGAGGAAGAGAGTTTAGACACTGATGGGGAGAGGAAGGGAGCCCGTGTCAGACATGCAGACATGGATCGAGAAATATGAGAAGAGACAGAGAGAAAAAACGATGAGACAAGGAGAGGGAGATGAGAAGAGACAGCAACAGGGAGGGAGCCACCAGCAGACATCTGACAGCAGCTCCACACAAGTGACGTGCTGGCCTCATGACTGAAGGCGTTAAGATTCCTCCCTGCCTCAGTCTCATTCCTAGTCTCCAGGTAGAATGTACTCTGCTGCTTCTCTGTTCTGTCAGTCACTGTTTTCACATCCTTCATCCTCCCTGTTATTGCATCAGGTTTGAAAAAGTAAAAGTGGAATTGGTGAGGCGAGGGCTCGGCAATGATTAAAAAAATTATAAAATATATGATTTGCTTACCATTTTTTAAGGACACATGCATATCTGCTACATCCATGATTTTATATCACATGATCGCAGTCATGCAGGAAAAAACGAGAATGGTAACCCTCTACTCATGTGTCAGTGAGCAGGACTCCTCTCCAGCTCCAATGGCTTCACCCTCCCTATGAGGGGTCCGATCACATTGCTATATTACCCATGAGAGGAAATGGATACAAAAAAATATAACCTTATTTTGCCAATTAACTTGAAGTG
This sequence comes from Aulostomus chinensis, assembly GCF_037954235.1. Taxonomy (NCBI): domain Eukaryota; kingdom Metazoa; phylum Chordata; class Actinopteri; order Syngnathiformes; family Aulostomidae; genus Aulostomus; species Aulostomus chinensis. The sequence goes on along the minus strand of NC_141330.1, from coordinate 17,527,563 downwards.
TGTGTGTGTGTGTGTGTGTGTGTGTGTGTGTGTGTGTGTGTGTGTGTGTGTGTGTGTGTGTGTGTGTGTGTGTGTGTGTGTGTGTGTGTGTGCGTGCGCCCTGGCAGGTGCTACATCACCCTTGCCCAGGCTCTCTATATGAGTATGGGTGGAGCTCCTGCTGGTCCTGCAGGAACAGGTGAGACTGACATTGTCAAAAACAGCTTGTGGCATAGTTAGATCTCTGTAGGATTCCTGGGATTCTTACTTTGGCTTTTGTATCATAGCTGTAAATAAGCTCTGTAAGTCTATGAGACTTAAACTTGTCGATCATTAACCAGTTTTGTGATTTTTGAAGCATATAACCACAACAACTCAAAATCACCACATTTAGCTTATTGCTTTCTGTTTTCCCACAATGGCATTTAATGTCATCTTTTTTTCAGCCACTTGTTTGCAATGACCATTTGTAAAAGGTATGAATTCTTCTAAATTCACGTGTGGACTCATTTTATGCCATAGACCAAAACATTTGAATATCTTAAGCTAGTGAAATACAGACCTTAGTTCAGGCATTTAACCAAAAACCCACTGGCTTTGGGACACTACTTGATGTGTAACAGTGCTGCCTTGTTTCAGGGTATGAGCACTCATATCTACACCACTGCATACAAAATTGACACAACATGAAATTTTAATATGTCCCGTTGATATTTTCTCGCTCCTAAAGTTTGATGTCAGACCAGCGTAAGAGTAATGTTAACATGATTTTCATTTTCAACAACAATGTCTGTACGATATTGCGTCCAACACCTTTCTGATGTTAAACTGCTGCCCGTTGTCAGCTGGCCTGCTTGACTTGGAGGATTCATTATCCCAAATGGTTGAAAAACCACGGGATTTGAATGATGTTACTCAGTCTACAAATTCATGAACTTGAGTTGAATCTAACCCTTGTGTTTTTGTAGGTAAAACGGAGACTACAAAAGACATGGGGCGCTGTCTGGGGAAGTATGTCGTGGTCTTTAACTGTTCTGACCAGATGGACTTCAGGGGCCTGGGAAGAATATTCAAAGGTAAGTGTCATGGAGGATATACAGTATGTTCTGCTTCAAAATGCTATCGCTCACAAGAGAACTACAGATAATTGTCAGATCAGAAATTAGGATTGTATCTTTAATCTATTTGCTTGCATGTGTGTGATTTGCAGGTCTAGCTCAGTCAGGGTCCTGGGGTTGCTTTGATGAGTTCAACCGCATTGAACTCCCTGTTCTGTCAGTGGCTGCCCAGCAGATCGCCATTGTGCTCACCTGCAAGAAAGAACGTCGCAAAAACTTTGTCTTTACTGATGGAGACAATGTGGAGATGAATCCGGAATTTGGAATCTTCCTAACCATGGTCAGTGCCATCACAGATCTTTAGTTGAAGCATTTGGGAAAGACTGTCGCAGTTTTATAGAACAGAAATGTCACAGGCTGATGCTGTGCAGATTTGATTACAGCCATGAGCTTCCTGGACATCCCAAGAAAACCCTGTCTTCTGAAATGTGTTTTATTTTTTGAAGCTGAACACAAATGGCACAGTTTAAGGAGATGTTATGCGGTTAACTGAACTGACCTGAACCACATCATGTTTTGTACAATGCTACTGATAATATGAGCCTGAGTCGATGATCTTTTTCTTTATACAGGAACACGTCACATTTTCTCTATAGCTCACTAACTGTATCCCAAATGACTTAATTAAAGAAAGAACAGGAGAATACTTCTCCCATATGGTAAGGGTGTGTGTGTGTGTGTGTCTGTGTCTGTCTGTGTGTGTGAGTGTGTGTGTGTTATATACAGTGACATAAATCAAAGGCGGGGTCTGTGGGGGGGGGGGGGGGGGTTCATGAGGGCTTTAACTAGCTAAAGGTACTGCAGTGAACCAAAATGATATTCCAGTATTACTTCAATAGGACCTATGATGCTTTTACTGATTTTTATATTTCACGTCACAGTGTCAGATATTAATATTAAATATGACCAAAGTTTCAAAGGATGAGATAAACTTATATAAATGTAGTCCCAGAGAGCAAAAGGGTCACGCTGCTTTAATATGAGGTGTCTACCAGTTTTCAGGGATTAAAGCCAAAAAAAAAAAAAAAATCATCTTGTTTTTCAGGCTGAATCATATCAGGGTCTCGGCACACAATCTGTTCTGTTTTTTGATTATGTTTCACCGTGGAATTTGATAGAAGTGAGCCATTCTAGCAAGACATGTTGAAAAGCTGCAGTATAATCATGTTTGGGAGGATTAGTTTTGTTACATCCATACCTTTTGATGTCATCTTTTACTTCCTCTTATTCAAGGAGTCTTCCTCCTCTGCTAAATAAGTGTGTGTGTGTGTGTGTGTGTGTGTGTGTGTGTGTGTGTGTGTGTGTGTGTGTGTGTGTGTTTATTTGTAGACAAAAACTCCAATAATACTGTGTATCAGTAGGTGTACCAGCCATAGGGAGATATTGATCTAGTTCCTTGAGTGGACGCTAACCCAAAACCAAAAGACCATTACTGCAAATTAAAGATTTTTTATATATGAATGTCAATATCACTTTATAAATTTTTATGTAAATAGCTAATACATCTACACAAGAATATCTGTGTTTGAACAGGTAAAAAGCCCACCTTTAAATGTTAACATGCCATTAGATGGATACAAGTCAGTGTGAACCTAAGATTAACAACAATATTTTTATGTAATTCTTTTGAAATAAAAAATGCATAGTTAAAACACACATTCATAAATACAATTAAAAATAACCCAGACGGTACAGGACACTAAATACACAGCTATTCTCTCTCTCTCTCTGTCTCACACACACACACACACGCACAGCACAGCACAATCGCACAATTGCACATCATAAATGTAAGCTTAAAAAAGGAGCAAGTGAGTGACACCACTAAGTTAAATATCAGTCAATATCAGTGAGAAGAGAGCTGAGCAGCTTCTGACAAACTTTAGAGGATTGTTTTGAAAGTCCTGATGGAGCTGCAGCTCCTGGTGTGGTTGGAGAGGGCATTTCATTGACTGGTTGCTTTTATACTGGCGCGCGCACACACACACACACACACACACACACACACACACACACACACAGAGCTGATTGCCCAAATGTGGTGCAGAGACATGGTTTGTCAATAATAAGTAGTTGTTGCCTAATCACCCTCACCCACCACCGTACTGCTGAGACACAGCATCTATCAATGGAGTTTAAAATCATCTCCTCGACGTATTGATAATAACAGGTTCCAGAGTATTAACTTCCCTCAACACCCGGATGGTATTGAGAAACTGCTGAAGAAGAACCAGTGTCTATACAGCAAATCTCTGCCTATCTTTGTTCCTTAGCACTTATTTTGAGATTGAGATGTTATAAATCATAGATCTTAGCACCTGTGCGTTTGTGTCATCAGAGATCTACTTTTTACTTCATAATTTTTCAGGAATGTTGTTCACATTTTCAATTTATTTAAGGTCTCTTTTTTCCTTCTCCCCTGTAATCAGAACCCAGGTTATGCAGGACGCCAGGAACTTCCAGAGAACCTGAAGATCAACTTTCGCACGGTAGCCATGATGGTCCCTGACCGTCAGATTATCATTCGGGTGAAACTGGCCAGCTGTGGCTTCATAGACAACATGGAGCTGGCCCGTAAGTTCTTCACTCTCTACAAGCTGTGTGAGGAACAACTCTCCAAGCAGGTAAGAACGCTAACACTTCACATGAAAAAAAAATCTGCTTTGGGAGTTAGCTGGTGTGTTGCAGTCTGATTAAATGATTTTATAGCTCAATATCACCGCAAGTATTTATGATAAAGCTGCACGTTTGGTCTCTAAAGCCTCATAAAGGCAGTTCAGTATCACACATCTGTGTGTGTGTGTGTGTGTGTGTGGGGGGGGGGGGTCTCTAAAATGTGTCCCCATGCACCTTTTAGTTTCTGAGCACTGCTGTGACTCAGCTATGAATTCAAAGAGCGCTGCAATTGCTGTCTTTCCTCTGACTGTCTAGTTTGCATTTTCCAAAACCATCTGAATTTGAGTGTTTACAGGCATAAGGCACAGACGGCGACTGTGGCACGAACGTCTGCATGGTTTTGCTGTCAAGATTACATTCATGAACATAAAATAAACCTACATGCAGACCTTTGAGTTTTACTATGGCTTAAGGGAAACAAGCCTCCTAATGATAAAATTGAATTCAAACCTGAACCCCAAACCTACCACAGATGTAGAATGGCATATTTTCTTTAAATTCATTGAAATTATACCATTAATCTAATGTAGATGCAGTAAAACCCAAAAATATTCTATGCATCTAGGTTAGATGTATTATTCTCAACCTATACTTTTGTCAGGAAAAATGTTTAAATTTCAGCTTAAAATTTTGCTAAGTGATTAATCAAAAAACAAAATGTTCACGCAAACCAGAAGCTCTAAAACTAATTGTTAAAACAGTGTTGAAATTCCTCAGCACAAACGTGAAGCCATGACTAACTCAGCTGAGACCTACAGCCATACCACGGGGAAAGACAGCAACAGTCTTTATGATTTCTTGTTTGAGTTTTCATGATCTATGCCTTTCTAACTCAGATGTACTGTAAAGAAGTTGATTTTAAGTAAGCCATGATTGTTTGTTTTTGTCCACTGACGCGCAGGACTTGATATTTGACTCGATATTTGATATCGCATTGAAGAATCCTTTCCCCGTGGGGTTCATTTTCAATGAAATCATCAAAGTTCTTCATGTTTGCAAGAGAAATTTACCGTCCTGTGCAGAACAGGACAAGTTGAAGGACAGAGAGTTTTCACACAGCTTTTTACAGATGATAAATGAATCTACACCGTTTACTGTGATTGTCCAGGTTCACTATGACTTTGGCCTGAGGAACATCCTGTCAGTGCTGCGAACGCTGGGAGCAGCCAAACGAGCCAACCCCACTGACACAGAGTCCACCATTGTTATGAGGGTCCTCAGGGACATGAACCTCTCCAAACTGGTCAGTCTCAATGAGAAAACAGAAACTGAAAATTCAAGCAATAACCCCTTAATCTTCTGTTTGTTTTTGCAAAAATGTACGCGTTAGATTGATGAGGACGAGCCACTCTTCCTGAGCTTGATTGAAGACCTCTTCCCAGGCATCATACTTGATAAGGCGGGCTACCCTGAACTAGAGGCCGCCATCGACAAGCAGGTTGGAGTGGGCGAGAAATGAGTGTCTGTATGTTGGGAGAGAGAGAGAGAGAGAGAGACAGAGACAGACAGAGAGAAAGAGAGATACATCTTTTATGTCAGTGCTAAATGCCTGAAGATATCACATCCCAGATGGATTACCACAGCATCATTTGTCAAAGTAGCAGGAGAGAAAATAGAAAGCACGAGATGCAGTAAATATCTATAAATTACAGTATTCTCATGTGTTTTTCATCCCTGTACTGTAATGCATGATTTATTTGTGGCAGTAACCCTGTGCCAGTGCAATAATACAACAACTGATCCAGACGTTTCGACATCATCCGAGACACATCCTTCTACTCTGTAACACTGGACACACTGAAGAGCTGAGATACAGCTATTTCCTCTGTCTCTCAGGCTGAGGTGGCAGGTCTGATCATCCACCCATCCTGGAAGCTGAAGGTCATTCAGCTTTTTGAGACTCAGAGGGTCCGACATGGCATGATGGCCCTGGGCCCCAGTGGGGCCGGGAAGTCCACCTGTATACACACACTGATGAGAGCAATGACAGGTGCAAAGACTTTTAAGAGATGCAGGTTTTGGTTGTTTTTTTTTAAGCATACTGGTATTATACTGTCTCATATCTGTGTCACGGTCTTCCCAGAGTGTGGTCAGCCTCACAGGGAGATGCGCATGAACCCCAAAGCCATCACAGCCCCTCAGATGTTTGGCCGACTTGATGTGGCTACAAACGACTGGACTGATGGCATCTTCTCGACTCTCTGGAGGAAAACACTGAGGGCAAAGAAAGGTCAGGAAACATTTGCTCATTGAAATGTTAATCATATATTGTTTAACTTATTGGATCATTTGCCAATTATGCTCTGTCTACCTTTAGATGTGCTCTACATAAGCTAGATACATGGTTCCTGTGTACATGGCAACTCCAGCAGTGAGGTTTTATAACTATATCCTCTCTGCTGAGCATTACCAGAAGAGAGAAAATGAGAGACAAACATAAGTGGATCTCTGCAGAGTTAAGAATTGAGTCCTCAAATGATTCAAGAGTACTCCTGGTGGTCTTGATGTTTCTTAGTCCAACTTCTGTTATTTTGTTGCAGCAAAGTTTCATCATCAGGGGATACCCACTGCATTTGTAGTTCAATGAAGCACCAACAACTGTTTAATCTGCCTACTCACTTCATTAAAGTTGTATGCATGTATCGGTATGAATATACATTGAATGTGTTTGCTTTCATGTGTCATGCTGTTCACTTGTGCAACTTGTTGCATTGAGCAGACAGAAAATACAGTTGTGTAACAGGGGAAATGCACACTGGTGGAAAAACAGTTGAGCTGACATTGTTATTCACCAGGTGAAGCAGAACATGACCCACATGCTTCATTCACGTCTCCGAACTGATCTTTCCTAACAGTTTAAGCAGTCTAAAGCCCCTTTCTCACTGCACCAAAAACGCGGGTGAACGCGGGAATTTGGGCACTCTGAAAGGGTCGATTCAGCATTTCGACCCGCATCCACCGACTCTGCAAGCGACCCAATATTGTGTATTATGAATTGTATTGTGATATTCTGTATTGTATATCATTGTATAGTGTTTAGCGGGTCGCCTCGGCTCTGCTCGGCTCGCCTTCAGTGTGAAAAAAAGGCGACCCGCGTTGTCTCAGGTTTACCTTCCTGTCACATTCTGATTTTGTCACTGTGCGGCCTGTCAGGCTGTCATTGTGGAAGCTCCGGAAAAAATAAAAAAATTTTTAAAATTGGGCTGCGCTGCAAGAGCTGCTCACTCATCTCTCGATAAAGTTTACTCTGGATCTGGATGAGTGTTTCATTATTCAACTGGTTTCTAGGGGTTTTGCATTAGTAATGCTGTTTTTGTTTTTGTTTTTTGTTTTTTTGCTTCAGTGTGTGTTTAGTTCTGAATTTGAAATTATTTCAGATGTATTTTTTGTTGCAAACTGCAGTCTTCTCACTTACTACCAATGACCAAAAATGAATGTGATCCCCAATGAGGAGATTTATTAAATACGCATACAGGTTCTTGATTCCACCAGGTGGTTCTATGTATAATCTGCTGCAAATATGAGGGTTCCCATTCTGCACCCGTCCACCAAGTTTGTTGAAAATCAGCATCATAGTTATTCATAATCCTGATGACAGACAGAAAAACGGCACTGATGAAATGCCGAAGTAATTAAATCACTTGTGCATTTTTATCAAATTAATGTTCATATAGATAAACAAAACCATGGTATTCTCTCTCAGGAGAGCACATCTGGATAGTCTTAGATGGACCGGTGGATGCCATCTGGATTGAGAACCTGAACTCGGTTTTGGATGACAACAGAACTCTCACACTAGCTAATGGAGACCGTATACCCATGGCACCCAACTGTAAGGTGGTGTTTGAGCCTCATAACATCGACAATGCCTCTCCAGCTACCGTCTCACGGAATGGTATGGTGTTCATGAGCTCCTCCGTGCTCAACTGGAGTCCCATACTGGAGGTGACTGAACTAATTCTATACACCATCAACACACATTAACTGTAGACTAGGGTAACTCAGTCTTATCAACTGTTACATGATCGCTGTTTTCAGGGGTGGTTAAAGAAACGCTCCCCCCAGGAGGCTGAGGTGCTGAGGGATCTCTTCTCCTCCTCCTTCCCTGAGGTCTACCGCTTCTGTGTTCAGTCACTTGAGTTTAAAATGGACCTGCTGGAAGCTTTTGTCATCATGCAGTGCATCAACATGCTGCAGGGACTCATACCGTCAAAGGTAAGGTTCAAATTGTTCTGAATTCCCTTCCGTGGGACAGAATGTTCTCAGACTGCACTTTGAATTCTTTCATAGTGTTATGATAAGATGACAGCCAGAATAAAATTGGGAAATTGAAAGAAGGTATTTGGAATAATGTTTTGCTCTAATAAAAGCCAGAAGGAGCTTTAAGGTAATGGTTTGATTAGAGAGGCAGATCTGTAATCCGTTAAAACTTCAGGTTGTGAAACTTCACCAGATTTTGGAAAAAAAACAATTTGGTATTCCTTTGTGCCCAGTTTCCCATCATTCATGCAAACCTTGGGAAAATTACTTCAATAGTATCTGTCATTTCAGCCGTATAACTACATGTCACTCTATCACTCTATTCACTCCCTTTTTCAGCACTTATGGCATTAAAGCAACAAAATGCAGCTATTCAACCTTAAAACAGCTTCATTGTCCTTTTAATTGCACACTGACTTGTAATATAGTGTAGGGACGATGGATTTTATTATGTCAACCCACAACTTAGTGTTTTTATAGTTCTCTTGGTTAAAAGCAAGTGAAAATTATGAATTGGATGAAGTATTTTTTACAGAAAATACACTCCGTGGTAAAGTTTAGGAGACTTGGATAGTTTATCCAGTATGATAATGACAATTGAGCACCACTTTTATGATTTTGATTCTTAAATGCAACCAATAAATGTCTAAAGCTAATGTTATGCTGCTGTATGAGCAGAATGCCACAAACACATGACCTCAGTGTCACTATTACAAAGTGTTTTTGTGTGTAAACCTAAACAAATTTCACCCATAGCAACAACGCATCATGACATTTTCAACAATGATTTGCATCTTTTGGCAGCTGGCACTGACAGGAAGGAATAGGGAGCGGTAATGTGTGCAAATAGCCTTTAGCTTAGCTTGTAGCCTGTTCGCTTCCCTGGCTATAGCATGCCTCAATTTTGTATTCCAAAACAAGCCTTAGGAATATTTCCATTTGCTATGAGAAAGATGTTTTTGAAGGAGCGCCAACCTGCTGCATCCATGCCGCATCTTGCTCTTTTTTTGGTCATTGGGTTTGTAGCTGTTGATGTAAATCTGATTCGTACGAGTTACTTAATGCTTACTTCATGCGGAATCCAATCTAGTGGATTATCACATCCTTGTTCTCTTTTTAAGTCAAAAAGTCATATTTAAAGATGACGATAAGCACCCTCTTCTTTCTAAGCATTTAACCAAGTCATGTAAAACTGGGTATTCCTGTACAGGAGCAGGGTGGTGACTTGTCTCGAGAGCATTTGGAGCGGCTGTACGTGTTCGCTCTCATGTGGAGCACTGGTGCTGTCCTGGAACTGGACAATCGGAGAAAACTGGAGATCTGGCTCAGGAAGCACGACAGCATCTGTCTGAACCTGCCAGATATCCCTCCTGACAGTGAGGACACCATGTTTGACTACCACGTTACAGCAGATGGTATGAATTAACACACTGAGAGCACCAGTGCATATTGAAGCATTATTCGTTTTCTACAACAGGTGTACATTCATCAGAACTTTACCATGAATTATGAAGCGATTTATTGCTTTAGACATTTTAGATATTTTGTTCTAATCTCTACACAAGAGTTGTATCGGTAATCCCTGCATGTTCATTTCCTCCCAGGTCAGTGGGTCCACTGGAGCACACGAGTGGAGGAGTATGTTTATCCGTCTGAGTTAACCCCAGAGTACAGCTCCATCCTGGTCCCCAATGTGGACAACGTTAGAACAGACTTCCTCATTCAGACCATCGCCAAGCAGGGCAAGGTGATTGCTGAAAGAGAACATCTTCTCATTCTGTACACGAAGAGAAGTCACAAATGAAAGGCTTATCACGATGAGTTTGACAGGATTAAATAGTTTAAAAACACATAAATACGAGTGTGTATATGACATTTGTCTTATCAACTACAATACTGACTTTAAAGATGACCTTAAAGGAGCTGCAAAAAGGGTTCTTAGTAAACACGTCCCTTCTCACAGCTCCATTCAGCCTTACAATAAGGGTCTGGCTCATCTCATCCAGACAGCGTATAAAGACTCATTTCTTCCCGGCTACAGCTGAGTGGGCACATCACATACACACTTCAGGTCGATAACATGACGGCATGGTTGATTGCTGCTCTACTAAAAGACCAGACTCAAATACTCTAGTCAATATGCTACGTAAAAGACCATTACATGCTTTGCACGTGTGTGTGTGTGTGTGTGTGTGTGTGTGTGTGTGTGTGTGTGTGTGTGTGTGTGTGTGTGTGTGTGTGTGTGTGTGTGTGTGTGTGTGTGTGTGTGTAATTTAAGTCAAGTCAATCAGATTCCTAATGCCAATTTGTGAGGGGTAAATTTAATTCATTTTCCAGGCTTGGTCAGTGACAGAGCTACAAATTAAAAATAATTTGCGAAAAAACAAAACAAATCAATAGGTTAAATGGTTTGCATATGACTCATATTAGCGCTGTTCATGTAACCACACGCTGTATTTACCAACCATTTATTCAATAACATCTAAATTTCACATCACCAAAATAGAGGCCTGAAATAAATATATACTAATCTTATTTTTATGATTGATTTGATTTTTGTCCAATCAAAACTGTAGATTAAGATACCTGTAATCTGTTTTCAGGCTAGATTTTATTCAGAATGAACAACTACTTCACTCGTGGGTATTTGCACAGTAATAATTATATTCTAATTGAGACACTATCTCATGTATTATTACACATAGTCATCTGGTGTTATACTGAATTCATGCTCAATCATTTACATTTGGGGTTTTTAATCAGAAGTATGGACCTATTTTTCAACTTAACAGAATATTTTCCTACTATTTCATTATGTGATGTATCAGTTACGCTGACTTGACATATCACATGATGTGGAAATGCCTGTACATGATCAGACAGAACAGGTTCATCTGAACTCAAGACCTATGCACTGTTTGTTCAGGCTGTTTTACTGATTGGAGAGCAAGGCACAGCCAAGACTGTAATCATCAAGGGCTACATGTCAAAGTATGATCCTGAGACCCACGTAGGCAAGAGTCTGAACTTCTCCTCGGCAACTACTCCCCTCATCTTCCAGGTAAACCACAACCATTCATCTACATTAATAATTCCAGGAGGTGGATCTCTTACTCTGTGCAGGCTCATCGCAACATTTATGTTCCACGTCCGTGTCCACATGTTACAGTAGCAGACAAGTTAGATTTAAGACAATGTCATTTATCATGGACACGTTAACACATGCGAACTACTATTGATCAGTGCCCGGACTGATTAATAATATGATGGCTAGAGGAAGGACCACTTTCTCCTCCCTGTACGTGGCTAAGGTCCATATTGATCAAGCTGTCATGATGGATTATAAACTAGTGAATCTCTCTCGATCTGCTCTCTTCTTCCATCTTGCCTCTGTTAAGGTTCCAATAAATGTCTAGACCCTAGATGCAGAAAGAGACACTCAAATAGGTTTTGACAGCAAGAATAGTTTATTTGGAAGCCAGGTGAAGTTCGGAGAGTGGGGTTGGGGATCCTGAGGTGACAACACAGAGGTTGGTTGGGGATCAAAGGCAGACAGAGGCAAGAGGCTGGAGAGCAGACTGCAGCTGAGCTGTGGTCACCAGAGAGTAGGAGCTGGAGCAGAGTTGAGGGAGAGAAGCTTGGCAGGTAAATCTGGCGGGGGGAATCTTAGAGACACGGAGTAGCCAAAAGTTCAATTCAAATGCATAGTGTGGGGAAACAAACTTCACACAAGGAACCAGGCTGAATACCACACAGGAGTAACAGACAATCTGGCAGAGAGTGGAGGAATGAGCCGATTTTAAATAGGGCACGGTAAAAAGGTGACTTGATTGCTTTATCAGATGCAGGTGTGGAATGAGCAAGAGATGAATTACTGAGAGATCTCCAGCTCTGCCCCAACTCCAGACAAACAGGGAGACAAACACACATGAGGGGAGTGAGAGAACAGAGGAAATGAACACGCTGGAACCTGACAGCTTCATGTTCATTTCATCTTCAACATAGGTGTACTTATATTTTCTCTCTGCTTTCTCTCTTTTTTTAGAGGACAGTTGAGAGCTATGTGGATAAGAGGATGGGGGCCACTTATGGACCGCCAGCTGGGAAAAAAATGTCAATTTTTATCGATGATATCAACATGCCTGTTGTCAATGAGTGGGGAGACCAGGTTTGGTGTCGCTGTTACATCTCAAATAGAAATAAATCTCTTAGTTTATACCTTTGCAGTGACCCTAATGAAGATAATTTCTTTTTGCCCCTCATCATAGGTGACTAATGAGATTGTGAGGCAGCTGATGGAGCAGAATGGGTTCTTTAATCTGGAGAAACCAGGAGAGTTCACCAATATTGTGGATGTTCAGTTCCTGGCAGCCATGATCCATCCAGGAGGAGGTCGTAATGATATCCCGCAGAGACTGAAAAGACAGTTCTCAATCTTTAACTGTACCCTGCCCTCCAATGCCTCCATAGACAAAATATTTGGTGAGCAAAAAGATAAATACACAGAATTAAAGTGAGCATCAGCCAACTCAAACCAAACCTAAAACCAAATACCACTAACAACCTGTCCTTTCAGGTGTGATTGGGGAAGGCCATTTTTGTGAACGTCGTGGTTTTGTGGATGAGGTACGCAGAACAGTGCCAAGTCTGGTGTCTCTGACCCACCGTCTCTGGCAGTTGACCAAGGTTAAGATGCTTCCAACTCCTGCCAAGTTCCACTACATCTTCAACCTCAGGGATCTCTCCAGGGTCTGGCAGGGCATGCTCAACACTAGTGCTGAAGTAGTCAACTCTGTACAGGTGAGATTGATGTTTATTTTACAATTTGTTTCAGCAGACAAGTCGTGAAGAACATATTCTTATCTGCAAAAAAGGCCTGGCAAAAACCTTTTGAAGAAAAGGGAGGTAGGGAATAAGTGGGTGTCAAAAGTTAAAAGATCACAAATGCTTCATAAAGATGTACAGTCTTAAACATAGACATGGGCAGCTGGCCAGGAGATACTAGCATCAAGGCAAAAGTGTTATACACAGGAGGACGTGAACAAAAATGAACAAATAGGGAAGCAAGACAAATAACAAGAAATAAAATACTGCTGCTGGAGAACAAAGGAACAAAGCACAGGGCAACAAAAGGGAACTGACTGAATTTTTGAAAGTGTCACTGGGTCAGTGAGAGTATGAGAGCGTGTGTCAGTGAGTGTCCAAATTTATTGCTTTAAAAACTGACATGGGAATGAAATATCGTAGTATTTTTTTGCAAGTCGTCCCAGTCTGATGATGTAGCAATCAGGAATGATACGTGTTATGTGCACTTAACATTAATACCAGCATGGCTAGATATTCTGCTGGAGAGATACGGGGCTGTATTCCTGAAACTTCCTCAGGCTAAAAGCGGCTCTTAAAGATGAGGGCTATGCCATTCTAAGCTTATTAGTGTCTGTCAGGTGCACGAATATGTATGAGATATGTCAGCTGGCTGTCAGTGTGATTATTCTTTAGGCTAGAAACTGGCCCCTCAGATCCACCATGCCCGGACAGTTCATCAGATGACACTTTGATTTTTAGAGGATAAAATCAGGAGGCGCTTTCGAATCGTAGTGAACGAAACAGAAGTCAAATTTTTAAGTAAGAAATGATGTGCTAGGAAAGCAAACTAATCCCTAAGTTGATCAAATAACAAAAACATGTATTCTTTTAACAATAGCTGTTGATGTTAAAAACACTATTTGAAACACTGATCAAATGCTTTGTCTCTGAGAGAGGCTGGGAACAGATGGCTGGCTGGAATTGGTACCTAAGTAGATGTGGAGACTAACCCGTTGGGTTTTGTAAATTGAGAACAAATTTTCAAGGAGTAGAAAACCACAGGGTTCTGACAGGCCTGGTGGGCTGCAAAGGAACTGAAAAGCACAAGAGGGCAGAAGGAGACACAGGTGCAAGAATGAGATTTAATTTTTAATCAAGCAAGAATGTTGTTTTGACAGGGGCCTCTGCAGGGGTCCGTGCCATTTTAGTGAACAGATTTTGTTGTAGAACTTTTTTGATTAAAACTGTAATGAATAATATTTTCATATAAATGAACATCTTGCATTCAAACCCTCACCAAGCTCATCAGTAAATTTTTGCATTCCGCAGTAAATAGCTTTTGTGTCTGTGGCGACATTCCCATTAGCCAAACTAGCTACTTCCGGTTAGCCCCTTGCTTATTTGAATAAGGACGAATAATTGTACTGCTCTTCTAGCCAGATATGATTCTGCATGTAAACACAGCTTTGACCACAACTGAGGGTCAGTGCAGTTTCTCCCAGTCTCCCAGTTGTGTGGTTCCAACTGAACCCAGGATGGAGAGTTGCTGAGCTCTGTGCAGTTGAAGAGGCAGTCTGGAGTCAGGTACTGTCAAGGTGTGAGGCTGAGCCATGATGACATCAGATATTCTAGTCTAATATTTTTACACTGAAGGAGAGAGAAAGAAGTGTTTGCTGGTGGGGAAGAATAGGCATTTCCATCATCTTGTACCATTTCAAGCTCAATTCTTGCTGAGGTGGCCAACTCCCTGTTGGTTTGTGGCCCCACTGAATAATTGAATGCAATGAAATATCTCTTCTAGGCCAGGCTGCCGAGGGTAGAGCCAAACATCCCCAACATGCCTGCTGAGGCTGCCAACTCCCCTGAGGAGGCTTAATCTGTAGCAGGCAAGACCACTGTAAAGTAGACTCGTCCATCAAAAGTGGAGTAGAATTAAGTATGTTTCCTCCTCACCTCTGCAGGAGTTTATTTCACAAAGTTGCAGTGTTGCAGAATACAGAGTAAGTTTGGTATTGATGCAAATGGTGTATCTCTGCTCAGGATACATCACAGTGATGATAGAAACATTATGAAACTGTTCTTTCAAACCAGGGTTTGGTGTCTGGATACATCATTTAGCAGCAGATTAGTCTGTCCTGGTGACCAACAAAACACCTTCCTGGCTGGCTGGCTCAAATGAGCACTGATCCAAAAGTAGGGCTGTCAAAACATTCAAGATTCATGTTGGAATATTCTTTAACAAACAAACTGAGTGGAATCTATTTCTAACTAACTTTCTATTTCTAACTTTGTGTATTATATGAATAAACCATTATTATTTCAGTCTTAAAGAAAGCAACTCATTATAGCATGAGACATATCGTCTTTTATGGGAATATTTCCTTAATTAATACAGAATCTGCTATCAGGCACATTGTAAAACTTCATCTAAGGATTAACCTGCAGCCCTCTCCTCTTCTCCCTCTCTCTCTCGGTTACCCTGTGCTGTGTTCAGAGAGATAAGTGAGAAATTCTTGCCTCTTGGACCAAGAACAAATAAAAAGCTGGATTTAAACACCTGATTTTAATATTTACATAGATGGCACACAACTTTGTCTTCAACTGAAAATGCCGCCTTGTTACTGTCTTCCAACTAAAATCCAAAGAATTTGCAAACGGCACTTTTCAGATGGCTCGCCGTGCAGAGCACTCACTGCATCTCAAATTTAGAATACTCATTGACAACTTTTCTGTTTCTTAGGTGCTGCTGGCATTGTGGAAGCATGAATGCAAGCGTGTGATTGCAGACAGATTCACCATGCCTGCAGAGGTGGACTGGTTTGACCAGACTTTGGCCCAACTGGTGGGGGAGATACTGGGCGAGGAGCAGAAGAACTCCGTAGACTCTGGAGTGGACCGATACTTTGTCGATTTCCTTCGAGATGCTCCTGAGGCGACAGGTGTGAGTCAGTGAACAGGATCCTGCGGAAGGTTTCAACAGTGCCATTGCGCTTTCTAAATGATATGTGTTCATCACAGGAGAGGAGCCAGAAGATTCAGATTTAGATTTACCCAAAGTGTACGAGCCGATCGAGTCATTCGAGAGTTTGAAGAACCGTCTGAACATGTTCCTGAACCACTACAATGAGAGTATCAGGGGTGCTGGCATGGACATGGTCTTCTTTCAGGATGCGATGATACATCTTGTCAAAGTGGGTAAATCTAAGTATCTGATCAGACAGTGGAGCAGATTCACTAAGAAAGAATTGCGGGCCCTGATAACTCCATGAATTGCACATCACTTGCACCTGGTATCTACCCTGCGTTAAGGTCTGATTCACAATAGATGTTTCACTACTAATAATACTACCATGCAAACATCCATAAAGTTTTGCAGCTGAGTGATGTTTGCCCTTGTTATGCATGTGATTGCAATTATCCATATGGTTGCTTATTATACACAATCAGAACGACGACAGCGGGAATGAGAACTGTACAACATGCAAATTTGATTATGCCAGGACTTTGTAGTCAACATCTGGACACCAGCTACCACCACCTCTCTGATGACCCTAATATTTCTATTCCAACTGTGTGTTGCCATGAGCGCGGCAGTTGAATAAGTCTTTGTTTGCAATGAAGCTCTTTTGAATGTGAAGGGGCTGTTTTATTTGCTCCAACTGTGTGCATATTACCTCATTTAAATACATGCAGATTGCACTGCAGTGCAGAGACACTGTTTGCTCGGCAGCACAGTTAGAACTGCCTCTCACCTTTGTGATTGCTTTGTGAATTACAACGGTCCTTTTGGTCTAATTTGCATATTTAGCAGGTACAAAAGTAGCACAACCCTTTTTGTGAACTCGCCCATTAATCTCCTTATTCAGCCTTGCTTGTTTCTTCTGGGTTTTTTTTTTTGTCACACACAGCTTTTCACATTTATACCCTCCCTGCATATACTGTGTATGTGTGTATTTAGGTGTCCAGGATAATCCGCACACCCGGGGGTAATGCCTTGCTGGTTGGTGTTGGAGGTTCAGGCAAACAGAGTCTGACCAGACTGGCCTCCTTCATCGCTGGATACAAGATTTTTCAGATCACGCTCTCACGGTAACGGTCTCATACGATAGAACAACTGCTACACACACTCATCATGATGGTGATTCTAAAGCTACATTCCAAAAGCCATCAAGACTCATGACAAATCCCTCCCCCATGGTAATGAACTGATAATTTATTTACTCACATCTGTCAGACATATGTATTTGCTGAGGATCCTAATTTCACACAGGCTCTACAGTAATAAGGATGATTGACACGTGTTTTTCTGCTCCAACATGAACACGTCCCACAGGCCTGCTGCATGTTGAGCTGTCAGCAGTCACACTTAAGATTTTCAAAGCAGAGAAACAAACTCTGGAAAATGTCCTCTTAACTATGAATTGAAATAATCTGAATATATCTGAGGCAGGAAACGGGGCGGAATTAATCTGAGAGTCATGTTTTGTTTAATCATTTTTTTAAATAATGTTAACTCGGGGATCTTCGAGTGTCACTTCATCTCTGAGGTTCTTTTATTTGTTTTTCAAACATTTAGAATCATTTTCGAAATGTTAAATTTTTTGAAAGGAATTAAGGACCCCATCAACAGACGAAACAATAAATCTCTATTTTCCTAAAAAGGAATTAAATATTTTCTGTCTGTTATGGCTGTCCGTTCTTCTGTGTGAAGACATGTCCTCAACGTGTCCCATGTGATTCTCTCTTTTTTTTTTTGTGAATTTCAAATAGAGAATTTCTCTCTTCAGCTGTGTCTCTCCTTTGTCTGCTCTGTCTGCTTTTTGACTAACAATTTAAAGTATTTGCTATAAATGCCTGAGCCTTTCTTTCTGTCTGTCTCACGCACAAACACACACTTAACACATTCATCTTTTTGTCACGCAAAGTCAATGTGACTCTCTCCTTGTAGTCTTCACTCATCACTTCATGTAAACTCTTCTTTTAATCTCAGCCCTCCCAACTCACTTACTCTCCTGCAACACATTTATTTTTTTCTGCATTCAGCTTGCTTTCCCATCCCATTAACCTTACACTTTTACTCCATTACTTTTCACATTTCAACTTCAAACCCAGAGACACACACACTCACATACTTGCAGACAGATAAAAGCACGCACAAAATGAGGCAAACAAGCAGAAAATATAACCCCCACACAAACAAATATACACAATTGGATGTTTCTGAGCACTCCACCTGCTTCTTTATTGCTGTTCGGGACAGAAATTGATGTATTCACACTTAGTTAACCACTAGCACACCTGTCTGGAACAAATGTCATCCAGATGACATCTCTCGACGTTTGCAGACATAGACTCACAGCTGTTAGTTACAAGTCTGTCCATGGTTTCATGCCGCATTTCCATATTTAAAACCACATTCAGCTTTAGCTTTATTTTCATAATGATTCAATCTGATTTCATGTCACCATGACGAGCCGTCTTTTCAAGGCTCCTGTTATAAACGGTGAAGCAACAAATCATTTTGCTGTGAGTTGAATGATTAGGACTACGGGTGCAAATCAGGAATAGAAGATAACACTTTGAACATTTACACTGATGTGCATTGTTCTTTATACAAATAAATATAAAATAGGTAATAATGCTGGTACTTTATGAGAAAACAGCTGTTTTACATGTTTACTTGATTATTTGAATGAAAATGTAAAATATAAAGCAGGCGGTTAAAATATTTATAAATACATAAATGAGTATCAAATGGGTGGTGCGGTGGTGCAGTGGTTAGCACTGTCGCCTCACAGCAAGAAAGTTTCAGGTTCAAGCCCGGCTCGAGCGCTAAATCTTTCTGTGTGAGTCTGCATGTTCTCCCTGTTCCTGCGTGGGTTCTCTCTGGTACTCCAGCGTCCTCCCACAGTCCAAAGACATCAAGAGGGGACGAGGCTGATTGATACTCTAACTTGACTGTAGGTGTGACTGTGAGTGTGAATGGTTGTCTGTCTCTATGTGTTGGATGGACTGGTGACCCGTCCAGGGTGAACCCCGCCTCTCACCCGAAGGCTGCTGCAATGGGCTCCAGCCCCCCCGCGACCCTTAACAGTTGTATTTTCCATTTATATGTATATTGTATATAAGTTGTATATGTTGAACAAATTATAATGAACAAATAAATATATTATTTGCTCAAACACCATGATTGGTACATTAAAATATATACTATAAACATACAAGTGCCTGCCTCCACACACAGACACCACTCTTCTTTATGTCTCTCTTTATCTGTCAGTTTTGTTTGCACTGACAAAAGCAGAAAGTGCAGATTTATGTATGTATTCCTTCTCCCGCCAGCTCATACAACACATCCAACCTGATGGATGACCTGAAGGCACTATACCGGACCGCTGGGCAGCAGGGACAAGGCATCAGTTTCATCTTTACTGACAACGAGATCAAAGAGGAATCCTTCTTGGAGTACATGAACAACGTCCTGTCGTCTGGAGAGGTCAGTGGCACACGTGGAAAAACTCACAGCAGTGTTGACATGCAAATATCATGCAATTAGTGTATATAGCTTCTTTGTAACTTGTGGGCTAAGATTCTCAGAGCCGAGAGAGAGTCTGGTCCCCCCTTGTCTTGGAGCAATCACAGAAGTATTTTCTGTTCACAGAAGAACATTCTCAGAAATGTATTGCTGTGTGACATGAATTACTGTAGAAAAGTACATGTGAGCAGTTAAATATTTAAAGCTTTCATGAAGCTCCTGGCATAAAAAGGAGTAAAGGTAATATTCTGTCATATTGAATTAGTTAAAAAGCCTTGCATGATGTTGACAGGCTCTGTTGCTTAGGTTACCAAAAAGATATAGACAGATACAAAGTATGTCCCAGGCTTACTAAATTAAGGATTAAGGGTGGTTTTAAGCAGATACCCTTGATTGTCAGGATAAAGACTGGATGTCCCTGTTAATTTGTTACTGGGACAGACACACAGACACACACACAGACACACTTTCAACCCTGGTGGAAGCCAGACGTGTCATTGGGGCTTAAGCTATCAGATAGTGTTTGAAGTTATTTGAGGTCGCATTCACACCTACAGTTCCGTTGACTCAGTGCCGTTCAGGGGGAAAGTTGCAACAAATTTGTCATTCGGTCCACTTTTCTCCAGCATAGTAAACAAATGTCACACGGTCAGAATAGAGATCGGAACACTGCAGGCCTGTCTGGGTTTGTTTCGCCCTCCGCAGCTTCAAACCCCAGGGAGCAGTTACAGTGCACCATACCTTTGTCACCATGTTTCCATGTCAGTTGATGAGTGTGTTATTAACCTGCTCACCTTCAATCCCAAAAGTGCTGCAGTTGTCTTTCCTTAGAGGTTGTTGTACTTATTAAAAGGATTTGCGGTGTCTTATGAAACTGTTGACTACAAGCATTTACTCGGCCTTTTAATGACCATTTATGCTCTTGTTATTGCACCCCGCACCCCTCCTTCCTCCCCTCGCTCCCTCCTCACCATTTCAGAGTGTGCTGACACACATAATGAAGTGAACACACATATCCCATGAGTATCGTAAGGATGGTTTTTGTTTCTGTTCTATCTAATGAAACTTGTCAAGGTTTGTCAAAAGCTCACCAAAGAAGTCAAAGGGACTTTACTTTTGTCAGGTGGACCAAATGAAGCCATAAGGAGGGAAAACATTCTCACCCTAATGATCTCACTGTTCTGCAGTCATAATGCTGCGAACCTGTTTTTTTTTTTTGTGGTTCATGGAAATTTAAAAAAAAAAAAAAAGTAAAAATACCCATTTGACGGATCGTCCTTTTCCAGATACCGGCCAGATACACTAATAAGGGGCAGTGCAATACAGATAATCTAATTCTTCCCTTTGTATCGGTGTATCCCCCTGGTAAATTACATTTTACAAATATAGTCACATCTGTCTTTTATATCATAGAGAAAACATGACTTTATGAGGAGGGTTCACTGCCCACGTTGAAGTGTCGGATCAGATTCTTCGTCAAATGTTCAATTACCGTCATCAACAAATATCTCCTAAAGCTTCAATTATACGAACAGACAGCTGGTGTGTATTCCTCTCTTGAGTGTGTGATACAGCGAGGCCTGGAGAAGAGGAAGCCATATGCTCTCTCTCTCTGAGCAGTTCACTTCATTTTGGCTCCAACAAGTGAAAAAGAAAATTGCATTTCCCCTTCAGCACAGTAGCATTTCTCACATTTTCTGGGGATTTAAATACCAAGGCAGCTGTAACAGGCAGGTGAGATAGATATAGATGTAGCTTGTTGTACAGCACTCTGCTTTACATCTGCAGGAAGGCTGTATTATTCTGCTACGACATTAATAACAGCGGATAGCTTCAAGGTCAAGTGCTGCTCTTAGGGCTTCTCTCTGCTGAATCCCTAGAATCCTTTTCTCCAGCCGTTTTAGGGTCTCTAAGGCAAACAAAGCATTTGCAAAGCACTTCACTCCTTGCTCTTATTTGCCTCCATTTTTCTCCTGCCTCTGAGTTTTCCGCAATCTCTTCCTCTACTCATACTCTTCCTTTTATTAGGCTCTTTCCCTTTCTGTTCCTCTCATCATCTGCTTTGCCCTCCAGTTTTCCCTCTTCAGTTTTCTCTTGTTGCCTCTTCTTTCCTTTCTCCATTCATGCTAAGTACTCATAATTGTCTTCAACATCCTTACACCCTCAAACACTCCTCCTATGTCCCTGAGGAAAACACATGCCAAAAAGTGTGCAGTTAGTCCCCAATCCTTTTTTTTGCGCTTGTTTCCTACCTTGATAATAAAACCACGATAAAACAGCAAATGACACGAGCAAGCATTGTGAAATCAAGGTTCATTCAGGTTATACCACACATGCAGCCGATTACAGCTTTTTGTGGGCCATGACAGAGTGTATACACACCTCCTGGTTGTGTCAGGGGTTTTAGCATGAAGGCAAAAGCAATAATGAGGCTATGGTAACTATCCACACATCAAACTGATAAGAAATGAAATGCAAAATATACGAACAGAGCTCCTACCCATGATGCTCATGTGTAGTGAAAGTCAGGCTGTGTGTCCCTTTACTCCAAGGATGACATAGGAAAGAAGGATCCTGTTGGAGATCTACATTCTTCCTACACTTCAGTATCTATTTTGATGTCAGAAATATTATGTACATTACTCAAATGACATATGAAGAGTTTTTTGTTTGACATGAAGGAACTCAGAGGTTCATTAACGTCCCTTGCACCATGGTTAGCAACAGACAAACACAACTCCCCTTCTAAAGCCGATATGAGACCTGCTGTAGGCTCCACTGAGATTTGAACTACGATTACCGGATTCAAAGTCCAGAGGGCTAACCATTACACCATGGAACCTGCCCAAAAAAACTGAATGAGTGAGACCAATTATGGCACTCGTCGTGTATGAGGGACGACAGTTGTCGTCTGGATATTCACAAACTAATATGTTTTCAAATTTTTGGACAGTGACACAGTGCTCTTATTTGAAGGGCCATGGGATGTGAAATATCCCAAACCTCTGAGATCAGAGTGTTCACTTTGATCTTAGTGTCCTGACTTTGGGGTTCCACTTTTGGTTCCTTTGTGTTTTTGTCCAAAGTGCTAACAATTAGCATTCGTTAGCTCATGTGAAGTGTCTGTTTGTGGCTATGTGTGTCTGAAGAGACAGCCTCCCCATTGGTTTACATATTAAGGTGAAAAGTGGGTCCTGGACTTTGAGGACTTATAAAGTCCAAACTGTTTTGTAATAATTCAAAGTTTTTAATGGCTTTTGTTCATGACATTGTCATGAGTCATGTAATAAATGTTGAGGTCAACACCATGAATGCCCTGGGAGAAGATGGTGTTTGTTCGGGGTCCAAAATAGTAACAAAATTGTCCTTTCGTGTCCATATTGTGGACTTCCTGTTAGATTTAGGTCTGAAGTGTCTCCATAGCATTTGTAGGTATTGATGAGACAAATAATTAAGTTTTGGTTCCATGTTCTACGACATTCCTAGAGTGGGCTGTGGTGGTGGGCTGTAGAATGTGTTTTTAGAACTGTAGGTGGCGCTGTGGAGCACAGTTTGGCAGGGGGGGGGGGTATTTTTGACATTAAAAAAAAAAATCACTGGACAGGAGTGTGTGTGCCAGACTTGGTGAGTTTATGAGTGAGTTTAGGGGGTAAAATTGAGGTTCAAAGTGGAAAAAAGAAACTAACGTCGCAAAAACAATAGGGTCTTCAGCCTCAGGACCGAATTACTCTCATGCACCTGTGTGAAGGGAGATGGGTGGGGCTGGATGGGGGATGATCATGGCACTGCAAAATTGCATGGGAAAACAAGTGGAATTCAGATTTTATCTTCCTGGTCTCAATGAACCTGTGTGGGCCGCCCAAATAAAATCTAAGTATGAGAGACTCTGGTCATGAATTTCAAGATGGTTTTAGTCTCTTTTGGTTACTGAATGGAAGTTTCCTGTCAGCAGAATGACAATGGAAGTGGCAATTCACTGTTATTCATGTGTCGGTCTTTGAAGCCCAGAGCTATGACTCCATTTTAACCTTAGAAATTACACCCATGGCTGAATCTCAAAGAATTCATGGGGAGCATAAAAAAAAATTATATCTCCCTATTCAATCAACATTTTCACAAACAAAGACCCCAACCCCTGTCCTTCTTGTTTTTATTCCCTTCAAGTCCTCCATATTTAGCAAGCCTTCAGACCCCTCGAGTGACTCTTCTTCAAAAATTCTAGTAGCTACATGTCTAGTAACTTTTTTTTTTTTTTTTGGTGTTATGGGAGACTTTAAGAGACTGTAACATGAAAGCACACATTGTTCTTCCTATTCTCAACGAGCAGTGGATCCTGCTCTTGGCCCCTCCCCTGTCCCAAAGCGCTCACAGGCGGCCCTGTCCTTGTGTAGCAGACTGTCCCTCTCAGCTGCAGCAAGAGCAGTGGATGTCCACCCCTCTGCATCCAGAGGAAGTGACAAATGTATTGACTTTTTCAGGTCTTGTGAACACGTTACTCCGTTCCCCAGTTCATGTCCTTAATGAGCAGCTGGTCCACCCCCCCCCCCAAAAAGAAAAAGTTCATTTGTAAGTCTAAACATACTTAAGATGTTTTCACACACTTGTCTGTCTCCAATGATGAGAATCCTTCATCTACCACATAAAGTCCATTATATATAAATTCATTATTATGCAAATGAACTGATGATGTCATCTAGCGATGTCTGGCTACTATTGGGACAGCCAATAGCTGCTTTTTGGGATTTGGAATTGATTGTTCCCACCACATGAATACAGTTTAGCCAAAGGTTTGTCAAAATCATTGCATTGAATGTTCATAGCAAAATTAGCATCCAGTGAACAGTTGTTATCAGAATAAATACTTGTGGTTTTTATTGGCATAACTTTCAGCTTGCATGCAAAAAGAGAGTCAGTCAATTTAGATCCAGAAGTCAGTTTTTATTTCAAATAAATTAGACAGTTGCACAAATAAAAATGAAAGGAAAATGGTTTAAAAAAAACATTCTCCACTCCAAAGCTTCTTAAAGGTCATTTTAATGTTTAAGGGTGGTGCTGAGGAGGACCCCCTGATCCTCCCTGTCATGGCTGCCATGATGTTTTCTTGTGGTGCTGTGGTTCTTCTGATGAAGGGCGGCATGTTTGCTGTCTCAGGCTCCACCAAATATCTTCTTTAGAATGCCAAAATATGGCCTTTTCAGGACTCCATCTTCCATGGCATTGGTGACACAAGGGTTTCTTGTGCCGCATCACTTCAAGTAGAGGACCGCATCGTCCTTCTACCGAATGGTGGGACGATGTACCTGGCAGAGGACGCAGTGACCCTTCGTCACATCAGTGCCACAATTCTTTAAATAGGGAACAGCCCAGGCTTTTGTGTTTGGCTCTGTGCTTCCTGCACAGAGCATCAGGATCTATCCTTCAAAACATGTAGCAAATTCTCTGGTCGTATTAGAATTCAGGGGCAGGGGTCGGCCTCCGGATCTTAGCCTGGCTGGCACCGCAGTTCACGCACGACTTGTGAAATAATTATTGTGCAGTGAAATAATGTTGCTTGGGGCAGGGGATGGCTCCCACATCATATCACCCTATCGCTGGCACCATAGTACCCAAGGTACTTCCTACCAAGGTTGGTGAAGTAGTTCTCTTCAGCAGCACTGGTGCTTGGGGCAGGGGTCGGCCTCCAGATCCTTCTCTCCATGGCACTGCTGTTCATGGTGCGGCGATGGACCTGGCAGAGGACGCAGTGACCCTTTGTCACATCAGTGCCGCAATTCTTGACGTAGGGAACAGCCCGAGCTCTTGTGTAAAGCTTGGCTCTGTGCTTCCTGCACAGAGCATCAGGATCAATCTTTGAGAACAGGTGGCAAATTCTCCTGTGGTAGGAGAACTCAGGGGCAGGGGTTTGCCTCCGGATCTTCGCCTGCCTGGTGCAGCAGTTCACTCCATGCCTGGCAAAATAATCATTTTGCCTTGCAGCACTGGTGCTCGGGGCAGGGGTCGGCCTCCAGATCCTTCTCTCCCTGGCACTGCTGTTCACGGTGCGACGATGGACCTGGCAGAGGAAGCTGTGACCCTTCGTCACATCAGTGCCGCAATTCTTGACGTAAGGAACAGCCCGAGCTCTTGTGTAAAGCTTGGCTCTGTGCTTCCTGCACAGAGCATCGGGATCAGTCTTTGAGAACAGGTGGCAAATTCTCCTGTGGTAGGAGAATTCAGGGGCAGGTGTCGGCCTCCAGATGCTTCTCTCCCTGGCACGGCTGTTCATGGTGCGGCGATGTACCTGGCAGAGGAAGCTGTGACCGTTCGTCACATCAGTGCCGCAATTCTTGACGTAAGGAACAGCCCGAGCCTTTGTGTAATGCTTGGGTCTGTGCTTCCTGCACAGAGCATCGGGATCAATCTTTGAGAACAGGTGGCAAATTCTCCTGTGGTAGGAGAATTCAGGGGCAGGGGTCAGGCTTCGGATCTTAGCCTGCCTGGTGCAGCAGTTCACTCCATAATTATTTTGCCTTGCAGCATTGGTGCTCGGGGCAGGAGTTGGTCTCCAGACAATGTCCTCCATGGCACCGTAGTTGCTGCTATGCTGGACGGCGGATGGCTCCCAGATCATGTCCATAACCTCATTGCTTGCGCTGTAGTATCTTTGGAGCTGGGACTGGACCAGATACCTCACAAAGGAACTCATAATGGGGCTTCAAAAGTCTCTGCTGGTGCTGAATTGTCTTCCACTTGCTCTCAGTTTTGTCTGGTCCCAACTTGCTCTCACATTACTAGTTGTGTTCTTTCTTTCTATATATTTGTTCTCTCACCAATTCTACATTCAGTCATGTCTTCTGCTGTCATGTCAAGATGACAGTCACAAGCCAGAATGTCTTTCTGTGATCTCGTGGACTGAGACTTAGCAGGCTGTGTTCTCGTGAGGGTCAGAATTCAACCTTCATCTTGAGTTGAGAATTACAACGCTCCCATTTTATGTGCGCATTTTCATAAAGTCCAGTAAATTTGTAATGATGCTATCTTGTGATAATGGGTAAATATCTTGTCGTTGTGATCGTGGATTAATTCTTCTGGCTGTTTCAACATGTTCAAGTTCATTATCCCTACATGGCAAAATATATTTTATGAGGACTATAATTTTCTGGCCTAAATCAGAATGTGTGCATTTTGTTTTCATCAACATTTTTTCTCAGCTCTGTAAGTTTTGAAAACTATGTGGGGAACTCGTTAAACTCGTAAAGTATGCATTTCTGTGTGCAAACTAGTGAGGGGCGTGGGTGCATGTCAGGATATTTTGCCACCAACACAGAATCCACACTTTAGTCATGTGATGAGATGGCGACTCTGCTCATGATGTTAACGGACAAAATGCGAATTGAAAGAGTGACACAAATGTGTTTATGAACAAAACACATGTGTCCAGTAGACTTTGATCCAACATTTGAAGGTCACAGGGAAACTCATTTGCCTCTCGTGCTGCCAGTTCAACCCACTTTGGCAGGTGACCCACTCAGTCACCTCAGTTTCAACTTTGTTTTGAATATTCCATTGTGGATGCAGAGGAATGTGGACAAAATGTCCTTTGTCAGAAATGGGATTCGAAGTCACACCTCCAGGAGAGACTGCAACCTGAACGCAGCACCTTATACCGCTCGACCATCTTGACAGGAACTGGAAAAGGTAGACTGCAATATGAAATGAATGAATTGATTCATTGGCAAAGTAGAATGGCGTGTGTGCGCAACCATTCAGATGGTGCTGTGGTTGGGGAAATGCTGGAGAAGGAGTAGTGGCTGCAGACAAACAGGCGCGGCTGCATCAGAGCCAAAATAACCCAGTTTTAAATTGATATCTTATTGGCCATCATATTTTTAAAAAAGACAGATGCCATTATGTCTCAAAATGTTGAATATCTGCGCCGATAGTTGATCCGGCCTATAGTCAGTCTATCCCTACTTAATACTACACATAAAACCCACCGGTGAATGTTAGCCCATATTTCAAATACAGATAATAATAAATAGATGTGGCCTTCCAACCGTGAAATCATTTTTATTTCGTTAAATTCACCCTTTCTATGCTTTATAATAGAGAAACAGTAGATTTTTTTCCACAAAAGGGTGTACTGAAATGCAATGTTGCAAAAGCTTTTTAAGATCAACAACAATCAGTGAACAACCATGCCAGCTACTTAGCATGCAGTGATGTTGTTAGGTACGCGTCCTGCGTCCCTGACGCATTATTATATGAAAGGACGCAGTAAATTCATATCCGCGTGTCCCAGGGACACACCTAATTTTTCCCATGAAAAACAATACATTGTGAACAACAACTTGTGTTTAAAATCCCAGTAAGTAGCTAAAGAAACCTTGCCGTCAGCGGACCTGACGAGCGCTGTTTCAACCCTTTACGCATTAACTCAGCGCAGACATGATCCCCTTGAGTATCGTGACAGGCTAGTTTAGCCGCTACAACAACAACTACCGCGAATTTCATTTCAACAATTAAAGATAAGAACTTCTCAGTAGTAAATAAATTCACGTTTCAACTGTTATATGCTGTGTTCATTCGATGGTTTAACGTCTAGGGGACATGCTCTAATGAAATAAATAAATATTCGGGTGGTGGCTGTGTGGCAATAAAAAAAAATACTTTGGTGAAAAAACATTTTGAACGTACCTGCTAATTATAGCCATATCTTACCATACCACCATTGAGAGAGTTTAACACTACAATTTAAGCAAGAGAAGAATATAAGAAATAGAAAGAAATACATTTTTTCATTGGGGACCCATTGAATTTCCCAGGGACCCACTCAAATCACCACCTGTGGGTCATGGGGACTCACTCGATTGAAAACCTATCAACATCTCTGAGTCTAACATGGGTTCTGTCCACTTTCTTGACTATTACACCATAATATTAATTCCTGTTGTAGATAACTTCCTTGCTGCTAATGCTAAGAGACTGAAGCTACAGAAGTTGTTGAAGCGGAGGCAAAGTAACTGCAAGACTGTTCACTTGTGCCTAATTTTGCTTCAAGCAACAACCAAATTAGTGAAAGCAGCTTATTCTATTCTTGCCGCTAAACTCTGCTTCATACTGTGTTAACATATTCGCATATGAGCAGAATAATTGAATCATTTTTTCTGAGTAATGTCCTCTTTGATTATTTCCTCTTTAAATTTCCAATTCCGTCCTTGTTTTCTGCTGCTCTCCATTCGCTCCTTCACGTCAATGACAAACTGAGCAGCAGCTGCTTTACCAGGGGAGCTAGACAGAGATGGGACCTGTGTGTGTGTGTGTGTGTGTGTGATGAAATGAGAGAGAGCTTGGAGTTGCACAAGTGTTATGATGTGTGTGAGAGATGGTGACAGAGGTGAGAGAAATGGGAAGCAAACTGGAAGAGTGAGCTGTTGGTGTGAGCTTGTTGTTTATGTTCCAGTAGCCCAGCAGATGGTTACTGATATGTCGCCTCAAACCATACCACAATACAGCCTTCCAAGATTCACCCACTCTGTCTCTCACTCAAGGCATTCAGAGTAAATGTGCTAAAAGCAGTATAAAGAATGCAGCACCGCAGTCCCCTTGGTTTCACCAGGACAAAAAGGTTGTGTTCTTCCAGATTAGGAGACCAAAGTTTGTCCACTTTTTCAACGGGGCCTCATTTAGTACCTGTAGCTCCCTGCTTGAGAAAAAGGGTCAAAATTCACCTTATATCGGGTGACACACTGTTGACAATGTCACTCCTCTTGCAGGTCCTTCAGTTCAGACTATGCCTCTCTGGATTTCAACTTGCTTTGTTCTTTGCACCTGAGCTGAAGCTGATTCGTTTGAGGAATCCTGTCAGCCATCGTTTGCCGTCCTAATAATACAGTCTAATTCTGATGGAAAACATATGAAATCGCTTTTTTGTGTCTTTGTTTTATATTGAACATAACAGATGGCCCTGAAGAGTACAATATAGTTACAAACATGAGTAAAATAAATGAGTATTTATTGTTGAATCTGACCTGCTATATAATTGCTAAAGATACTTGTCAAAAATGTTAAATAGCTGCCCTGCCACCATTTTGACATTGTCAATAGCTAGCTTGTTGGTATGCAGCATTATCTGATCACTGATTGACCAGTCAGTGGCACGAGTACGATGGCCTAATATTAGCTAGCGAGCCAGGGAGGTATTAACTTGAACCTGTCGAACACGTCACGCAATCTCAACGCCAGTCCATGCTAGTGTAAAAAAAAAAAAGTAAATGTTTAGAACTTTTCTCTCAGTTTCTTCTTGTGTTTATAAAACATGTACCGGAGTGTGTAAGGGTGCAAACATGCAGTTGAAATTTGTACTGTAATGTTCTTAAATTCGGGAAGATGAATATACCTTACTTCATATTGTTTATAATGTAAACACAGCTTCCAGGTTACACATAGTCATTCGCACACAAAGTTTATTTTGTTAGTCCGGTTCTTATGTGGTTTAGGTGCAACTCTGATATCTTTTCAATCTGCTTCAAGCCAAAAGTTCTAGACCAGCTGTAGTTGTACCAGCATCACAGTATCAGTGACAATTGACAATTATCAAACTGTGTGTTTGTCCTCAGGTGTCCAACCTTTTTGCCCGAGATGAAATTGACGAGATCCTCAGTGATCTGATTCCTGTCATGAAGCGGGAGTTTCCAAGGCGACCACCGACCAATGAAAACCTCTACGAGTACTTTATGTCACGAGTCCGACATAACCTCCATGTTGTTCTGTGCTTCTCACCTGTTGGGGAAAAGTTCCGCAACCGCGCATTAAAGTTTCCAGCCTTGATATCTGGCTGCACCATGGACTGGTTCAGTCGCTGGCCCAAAGACGCTCTTGTGGAAGGTACATTTCTGAGACAAGTTTAATTGTAGATGGACTGATTCAGCCTATTTAATGATGGCAATTATCTGAGTAACTCAAAAAGGGGAGCTGATATTATTTCTCCAGCACTGAGACTCCTGTAAACAATGCGTCCATTGGGCTTTCAAATTACCAAGTGTCAGAACAAAAATCAGAACTTTCTAATTTGCCTTTTCTTGCGGGAGCAATTGACAACAATAAATCCCAGCAACAAAATTCCATTTGTGCAATAAATAAACTTCAATAATCCATCTCAGTAATAACTCATTTTGTGCTGAAAATCACAGTAAGTTTCAGCACATCATTATGAGCCTGTCAATTGTTGTTGTTGGTTTTTTTTTGAAAATACAATTTAAAAATGTTATTGTTTTCCAGTTGCCCGCAGTTTCACTCCCTTCTCTCACCCAAGTGTTTGATCCAATCTGGTGATGTAACAATCTAAAGTCTGATAAACATGTTGTAGCAAAAGATCCATAAAACGTCACTCCCCCTCCGTAATCAGTAAGCTCTTCCTACAGCGTGTCAGTGTATTGAACAGTTAGTGAGACTGAACATATGTATGTGTTAAGCTGGATTCTGTAAGTGATTACTGCTGAACAATATGTGCTTTTCTCTGCTCCCTCGCCATTGCTCCGTCCTTCAGTTTCGGAGCACTTCCTGTCTGTCTATGACATCGACTGCTCACCTCAAGTCAAAAGTGAGGTGGTTCAGTGCATGGGCTCTTTCCAGGACGGGGTGGCAGAGAAGTGTGTGGACTACTTCCAGAGGTACAAATATTTCGACAAATAGTGTCATTCTAAGAAATCTGACCGCTTCAGAGCAAAATCAGTCATTTTAGTCAGAAATAAATATTTTGAAAACATCGAAATATATCCTTACATATGAACATGAATGGGCAATGGTGTGCTTTTGCTTTGTTTTTGTTTTTTGGAAATGAATGAATGTCATAAAATGTATCTAATGTAACCTCATTTCTTTCTAGATACCGACGCTCCACTCATGTCACACCCAAGTCCTACCTCTCCTTCATCCAGGGCTACAAGAGCATCTATCAGGAGAAGAAGTCTGAAGTCCAGACGCTGGCCAACAGGTAAACTCTCCGACTTTCAGTGATATTTCAACCAAAAATTGTAATTTGCCTTTAATGGCTCACTATTCTTGATCTCATGATGTTTTTTGCGTGACTTTTTGGTGACTTCAGATTGAAAGGCTTGTTTTTGTGCTCCAACTTCCCTTTTCCTTTGTATTGATATTACATCCGGTGCCAGAGATGAAGGGCTCTTTTAACACCTCTACAACTGCATATTTTCTACATCTGTTAAGATTCCATAAAGGTTATGTACATAACTGTTTTGATTAGGTGATATGAAACATTATCATTTCGAGGGAGGCGGCCTTGTCTTCCCGTAATATGAGTGGTCAGTTATCAGTGTGAAACTGATAATTAGGTATGATTGGGGTCCTGGAAAACACCAGTTGTTCACACTAATGTTTTTCTCAGAAATATGTCACAGATTGACCTTAATCTTGGTTAACAGTTACTGACTCCCCAGTGGCAGCTCACACGAAAGGACATGGAGTCATGAAATAACAGGTGGAAGGAGCCAATCAGGACCATTAATGAGTTGTGGCTATGACATAAATTAGGAAAATGCAACCTTGAAACACTCACGACTCACACATAACGTATTCTTTTACTAATTTCATCAAATTTATATGGTTTAAACATAATGTCCATCATATTTTTGGATTTATATTCCACTATATATTTTTTTCCAATTAAATTTGTAAATGTTTCTCTGATGAAAGTGTTCTTGATTTCATCAGCTGATGCAGGCTGAAGCACAGTCGTGATTACAGTCGGCAGTACGCACAAACAACCTCAGGAGCAGGCTTGCAAGGGTGCTCGTCAGAAACTGCAGTACACAGAAGCGAGGTGTAAGGTGTACTCCAGAATTGCCTCTGTTCAATAATGCTTCTATTTAGGATGAACACGGGTCTTGAGAAGCTGAAGGAAGCATCTGAGTCAGTAGCAGCTCTCAGCAAGGAGCTGGAGGTGAAGGAGAAAGAGCTGCAGATCGCAAATGACAAGGCTGATATGGTAGGTTTCAAGGGAGCCTTCTCTTTTTCCTCTCCGTGTTTCATGTTGAGTGTGTGTGTGGGGGTGTGGGGGTCCATGTCAACATTCCCGTGTGATTACATTCATGCTCATACTAAATAATATATTCAATTATTAGTATATCCAGCTGCACCAAGACTGCAGCCATGCCAGCTGATCTGTAAGGCCATGTTGCCATAGGAAACAGCGAAAATCACACAAGAAGATTCAAGTTAGATGTGTCCTCACCAAAAATGGTTTGGCGAATCCACGGTGTCAGAACCAGGCTAACAGCCACTGACGTTTTTTTCCACAGACATGATGTTTTTGGTTCATCTACCGGCTGATTTCAGCTTCGATAGGAGCAATACACATAAGTTAACAAGAAAGCTGACGTAAAATTTGATAATTTTGCGGGTATTTGCTCAAAAATTTTGGATGGTTTAGAAAATTTAAGATCCAGCGTGTAGGATTGAGGAAGATCTATTGTCAGAAATGGAATTTATTATAAATTATGTTCTCATTGGAGTAACATAACAAAACTAAAACTTACTGTGTTTTCTTCCTCTTACACACTTGGACAGAGAGTCCTGAGTGGCTGGTGATTCAGGTGGTAGCCATCATCAACATCACTAAATCTTACACACCAGGTCTTCACAGAGAAGGAAGTTAAAGGGGAGCGATTATACACCTTTTTAGTCTTGGTAATTGGTTTTGAACTACTGTGGACCAGCTGCTGACAACTGACCACAGAGGAAGCGTTGTAGATCATCAGGGTATTGTGCCTGTCACCGTCTCTCTTCATGGTATTTTTTGCGTCGCACACAATCAAACTGTATAATTTACCCGTCACACTTGCCCTCCTCTGTGTACGCCTCCTGCTGCGCCCACTTCCTCTGATTGGTCTCCATTCCAAGGACTTCTGAGGGTTGGCTAATGCGAGAGCACTTCCTCCTCATTTCGCCCGTGCAGGAGCTCAGAGTAAATAGAAAACGTTACTCACAATCCCTATTGTCCAATAATTGACGCAAAATAATACAATTAATTAATGAATCAATTAAATGTTGGTTGCATCTTGGGTGTCTGACTCCTCAACGCAACCAAGTCATGAAGGAACAGTGCTTTCCTTTAGCTTCAGGCTAGCCACATATGCAGCTTTGTACTGGCCCAGGTTATGATAGCAGTTTGATGTGAAGTGCCATGAACAAACAAACTCACAGGCATTTTTCTTTTGCTGGCCTGGGGAAAGCAACTATAGTCACTGTTGCCTGGTGCTTGCTGCTTTGGGAAGCTAAACAAAGTTAACATTCCCTCATACCTGAAAAAACATTTTCTGGCAACCATTTTCAGAAGCCAAGCGGGGGGAGGAGGCGGGTATGGGGCTTTGTGTATGTATGGAGCATGCCCCAGATATGGAAGCCTTGGACGCCTTGACGTCGCCGGTAAAACGCATAAAGATGGATGTTAGCGTGACACAGCGTTCAAAGCCAGCTGCAACCACCTGCAGAGCTTACTTCAAAATGCATGATCCTCATAATGCTTTTGCATTGTTGAACATGAGTGTCTGACATTGCAGCAACAGTTATAGGATAGGAAGAACGAAAAAGCATAATTCCCTTTTAAACTTCCAACCTTTAGCATGTCCATTTGTTCATGCTTGTGTTCTCCCAGGTGTTGAAAGAGGTAATAGTCAAAGCCCAGGCCGCAGAGCGAGTGAAGGTGGAAGTCCAGAAAGTGAAGGACAAAGCCCAGGCCATTGTAGACAGCATCTCAGCTGACAAGGCCATCGCTGAGGAGAAACTCGAAGCTGCCCGGCCTGCTCTGGAGGAAGCTGAGGCTGCGCTGCAGGTATGGAAATAGCAGACCTCCCATCTAAGATGACATGAAAAGCACTGAATGCAAACTAGGACGATATGTAAAGAGGGTTGAAGCGTTCCCTTGTGCATTGTTGGTCTCCAACATTTGATGTATTGCCCCCCAAAATACTAGGCTTTCCATACATAACCATGTCTAATAAAGGGTGCTAGAGTTTTATCCACAGTTCTTACGTTAGATTCAAAAATCATTTTTCTGCCTGTGTAAAGGGGAGAGATGAGGGCTGGGGATTGTTTGTCTTCTTCCCATCCGATTGCATTCATGTTACGCATCAGAATGGCGTCTGAGGAATTTCCTCACATTTGGCGCAAATCTTCTCTGGGAATCGAGGATGAACTTACAAGAGTTTAGCGGTTAGAAGTCCTTGTGACAGGCACACATTGCGACACATACCATTGCTAATTGGGTATTTCAAGTATGATTTTTTTTTCCACATTACTGAATGAATGTGTGCTGCAGGAATTTTGTATTTTATCTTTTGTCACATAGCAGTTTAATTCAAGATGTTCATATTTCTCTCTACCTTCTGTATGCTAGCTGCTTCAGCTAAAATCTGCTTTAAAAGATCCCCTAAAGCATAAAAAGCCTTTAAGCTGAGCGTAAGAGCTGTTTATTGTGCTTGTCTGTGTGCTTTAATGCTTTGACCACAATATTTTTCCTGCTTGTTCACTCTGAGTTGCTTCAGGGTGCCACTTAGAGCCATTTGTAACTTGCTGTGCGTATCTCTTAGCAGGTTTTGCCAACATTCCTCCCACCCCGTGTGACATCAGGTTTGTCTATAGTTAGCCCGGTGCTCTGGGAGTTGAAGCTGCTTTGTAATTAAACATGCCTCCAGGGTAGATGGTTGCATATAAATGTCTGATGTCAGGTTCCTGGTTAGAATCTTTGTCTTGGTATCATGGATGGAAACAGTATATTTAATGGTCTGTCCCTGTGGACGGATGCGTTCACATCACAGTGGAGTTGCACAGCTGATGTATAACATGTTTGCTCATACTTTTTCCTCCCCTGCTGCTAGTTTATAGCTTATGAGATCACAGGTGGTGTTGTTACTTAGTGTTAGCTTCTCCTTATAAAAGGCAAATGTTGCTCTTCTCACAATCAATTGTGAGTTTCTATTGTATGTTGTACTTGTTCTGCATCCAAACTAGGCCTGCAAAATTCATCAAAAGCAAGGCTCAACATTTGTTAGAAGCTAAGCGTGTGTCAAATGAAATACTGTGTGCTGCAGGGATGTCCCGATGACACGTCACGTTCTACGGACTCAAGGAAACATCTTTGTTTGACAACACAAATCTCGCCGTGGACATTTTAATGGGGTTTTAAGTGTAAATTTGAAAAAACATTCGCAGTAATTTTCCGAATCATATCGCAGTATCAGTCAAAATAATTGCAATTAGATTTTTTTTTTTCACAGTCATACCTCATCAAACAAACTCCTCATGAAACACATATACTGTAGGAGATAACATATCTGCAAGGTGTTATTAAATAGGAGTGGAGGAGGGAAGAGTGGAGAGCTTCAAGAGTCACAATTTGGGACATTTATGTCAAGCAATTTGCACAGAGCTATTTTTGATTGTGCAGAAAGACCCAGAAAAATGCACCAACTTTTATATGAGAAGACACCTACAGTAGGTGCTACTTCAGTTTCATGACTTTGCAGTTGGGTATTCAGATGTTATCATAGATAGGAGAGGGGTTTTGAAAGAGGACGTAGATGATAGACCAGGCTATCTGCCGTGATTGTGGGAGATTCACACTAACACGAGCTGATAAAAACACAGGAAATGAAGCGGAGGAGAGGAGAGAAATGATTAAAGTGCAAAAAGGAGAAGAGATGAGATGAGTGGGCAGGGGGCCTGATGAAACAACCAAACACTCACTGGGAAATTTCCTTTACTCCCCTGCTGTCTCTCTCATCATAGTCAGTCCCTCGAGGTAATTCTCTGTCCTTCTCTGCACTACTCCTCATATTCTGTTAAGTCTATACTTAGAGGCTCTATTTCTTTATCGCCCCCCCCCCATCCATCCCATCCATCCCCCACTGCTCTGTTCTGTATAATTTCAAGCTGAAAATTATGTTGAATTGACTTTATATGTTTTGTTGTGGAAAAAGGAAATGAAAAACAGCTGCTTCATTCACTTGTCAAAAACCTTATAGCATAGCCTATGTCCATCCAGCCTGCTGAAATCCTCTGTTTTTATTTGCGCCATCATTGACATCCTGACAATTATTAAGAGTATATGTTTAAAGAGAAGCCATTGTATGATTTGTCATTACCACCACTTGAGGAGGTCCTTATTTTCAGGATCTGTTTATCGGCAGGATTAGGAAACTTCGATAAGGCAGATTTTTATCAAACTTAACTTTGGGGCAGATCGCCCTCAGCGACCAACTGGAAATGCCTTTTTAAACACTTGGTGTTCTCCTAATGGGTCAACCAGATCCATCTCAAGGATCCTTCTTGAAACATGAATATTTACGTAAGCCTGGGTTACATTTATCAACAGGTATACAGGAGATGTCAGGAGCAAGGAGTAACAAATAGCCATCGGGCTTTGTTTCCTGTTTGTAAAACTAAATTAAAGGCAAAAAAATCAGTGTACGACAGCTAATTTTTGTAGGAGAACATTCCTTTCATGAAGACCTATTGATTGCTCTCTGGTTTCTATTGTAGTTACGTTATGTATCAAACTAAGAATGTTATTTAAGAAGAAGACAAAGGAAATTCATGGTGCTCTTTTTTCAGGTATTTCATACAGTATTATTAAACAGTCATAGTAAAATTTCTCCTCTTCCTCTGCCCACTCAGACAATCAAGCCATCAGACATTGCCACAGTACGCACACTTGGCCGCCCCCCCCACCTCATCATGCGGATCATGGACTGCGTGCTGCTGCTCTTCCAGAGGCGGGTTAACACAGTGAAAATTGACACAGAGAAGAACTGCAACACCCCTTCATGGCAGGAATCGCTCAAACTCATGACAGCTGGAAACTTTCTGGGAAGCCTGCAGGTACACTCACATGTGCACAGCCAGGATTGAAGTGGGAGACAGGAGCTCCCACCTGCCTCAAGACAAATAAGCACTCATTATAGTGCACAGAGGAACGTAATTTACATCATATTATGTTATATTTGGACATATGAAAGTTATTCCAGGTGAAATGTGTTCGAGGCATCCCAGTGTGAACTATGGTGTTGCCATTAGTCACACTCTAATCAAAGTCATAATTAGCAGCAGTTGTTACACTGGAGCTGCTGTTTTATGGCCTACATGCAGTCACAGTTTTGCAGTTAATATACACATTTCAGCCTCAAATACCTCTTAAAGTATCATAATGGAGAATTTTATATTCAATATATATATATATATATATATATATATATATATATATATATATATACAATTTCAACCATCAGAAATAATCAGACTTTCAGCTTCCTCACTCATTCTTTTCAGGCTTCTGCTTGTCCCTCCTTATTTCTTACAGTTCCATTTACATTGTCACTCCTCCTTACACTCACTATTTCAGTGACAGAGGCAACACATGGTTGTGTTACTTTTTTGGAGTTGTTTAATTTATATCTTCTTTGAGTAGTGGAAGAAATATATTTATTTCATATCATCTCCTCCTCCTCATTCCCCCCCCCTAAATCTCTCTCTCTCTCTCTCTCTCTCTCTCTCTCTCTCTCTCTCTCTCTCTCTCTCTCTGTCACAGCAATTCCCCAAAGACACCATTAATGAGGAAATGGTGGAGCTGCTGCAGCCGTATTTTGACATGCCTGACTACAACATTGAAACAGCCAAGAGGGTTTGTGGCAATGTGGCGGGGCTTGCATCCTGGACCAAAGCCATGGCCTCTTTCTTCTCTATCAACAAGGAGGTCTTACCCTTAAAGGTAATACACAGTGTCGTGGAAAGGTGATGATATGTTATGTGATACTAAAACTGCACCATACACTTGGTTGAGTAGAAAACTGTAAGATATTATTGATCCCCCTGATTCATATTTAGTTGCCGTGTCCGGCAAGTTCGACTCATAGCTCAGTGTCTTAACGCTTCGACAGAGATCAAGGTTTTTCAGCCACTTTTCGTTGTTAAAAGTGAGAGGAAACAGTTCCCTGCATTGCACAACAAATTTCAAGTTTTTTAAGGTAGCACTTTAGTGAAGTGCAGCTGGCATGTAGAGGTAAACACTCTTCTACCAGCAAGACAGGGATTGTCACAAGCCCAGACACACTCACTAAGGAATGAAACAACCCATCTTGGTTGGTTGATGGCGCTGTAGAAGGACTGCAGATCCTGTAACGTGCCCTACGATCAGGAGTGACAACTGAGTTAAGTAGCATTTTAGACTGTGTTGCTAATCTGCACATCACTCAGTGAATTTCTGTGCTACTTTTTTGTTTCTACTGTTATATAAAACAATAATTTATGTACATTTGCTTTGGAGCCACCACTCATTTTGAGTAAAAGCAGAGGCTATGATTTATGTGCTTTTTTCTGTCTATAATTGATACCAGAAGCAAACATTTGATCAAATATTGCTCACGTTTACCCATGATATCATTATGAAACCATTTTAATTTTGTTTTTCTTTTCAAAACCAACTGGTATAAACAAATGTTTTTATTTTCTGAACATTATTTACACTTATGAACGAAGATTGTTCTATGACATAATCCACTGTACAGGATGTAGAAGCTTTCTTGATTCCACAGTAGGTGTACTGATGTGTAGGCGTTTGCTCAGATACATTAAATGTCACAGTCACTCCTCTTACTGTTTATACCAACACTCACACACCCATATCTGACAGACAGTGAGTGTTGATGCGTTGATGTGGCATGCAAGATTCCATGTTTAGGTGTGATGTACGTTGCACTAAACCTGATTTAGTGTACATTGACCCCACTTTGTGTGAAAGCCACATTACAGTACACGAAGCCACGAGTAACATCCTGAAGCCTCTGTAACTTGTTGGTGTGCGTTCAGAGGTTTCACAGTTCTTGGAAAACTTCAGGAGGTGCAAGGAGGCATCTGACACTCCCTAAACTAGCACGCAAACACACATCTGTGAAAACGTTAGTTACCCAGGCCTCCAACTCTTCTAGACTGATTAATAACACAAACTGAGCAGGTGTCTTTTCTACAGAAAAGCCCCAGGGTCAAGAAAAATACAGGCGGTTTTTGATACACAAATGATTTATTCATAATCCCATACTCCCCCCCCCCCCCCCCCCCCAAAAAAAGGAAACAGAATTGGCATGAAAAATTCAGTCAAGATAGTAAGAGAGCAAGAAGTAAGTCTCTCTTAAGTCAAGTTTCTAGGGTCTGTTTGATTAATTCTGTTATTACAAACCCCAAAAAGATCTCCCTCGACAGAAGTCCTGGTCATGAAACTACAGCAAAGTCATTACGAGGAGTGAGTCGCCGTAGAATCAGATGCGAAGGGACATCAAATATTAATTGCTATCTGGTGATGAAGATTACTTGCTACATCAGGGTACATCGGGGGCCAAAACCGAAATGTAACGGTGGGGTATGGGCCAAAACTGAACACACATATTGTGTTGTTAAAATGTAAAATGATTCTATGATCCCATCCATCCGTCTTATCCTGTTAAGGGTTGTGGGTGGGGGGGGGGGGCTGGAGCCTATCCCAGCAGCCTTTGGGCAAGTGGTGGGGTTCACCCTGGACAGGTCACCAGTCAAGTCCATCACAGGACCAACACATAGAGACAGACAACCATTCACACTCACAGTCACACCTACGGTCAATTTAGAGTATCAATCAGCCTCGTCCCCTCTTGATGTCTTTGGACTGTGGAGGAAGCTGGAACCTTCTTGCTGTGAGACCTCAGTGCTAACCACTGCACCATCGTGCCGCCCCTCTGTGATCCCAAGTTCCCTTTTCCAAATATTTAAGATTTCAGATTATTGAAGCACAATTTAACATCACACAGTCATTCATGTTCTTAGGTGTTTCTTCACATGACAAGTGAGTATTTCAATGCAACTCAAGATAATACGAACATAGGATATCAGTGCCTTTGACAAAAATATAAATGAGTAAAGATCCTAATCATTTAAAGAGCATTATTAGATTATGATTGTTATTACTATTATTTTTAATCCGTCAGGCCAGATTGATGCATACAGGCCGTACCTTTAGGATCCCTACCTTCATTGTATGAGCATGATTTATTGGACATAAAAATATTTCAAAATTGTGCTCATCATGTAACTTATTTGGCCAGATTTCTCTATCACCGTGAATGTGTTTTTGCTAATGCAGCAGCAGCAGATAAAATCACATCAGTATCAAAGTAATTAAGTTTAGAATATGTCCTGGCTTTTGTCTCCAAAACCAGGCATGTTCTGATTCGGCAGGACGGTTGTGTTCACAATTGGCTGACATCATTTCCTTAACATTCAATAGAGCATTTATTAATTGGTAATATGAGAATACGAGTACTTCTGTCAGTATGTATTTATTTTTCCAGGTTATTATTTACAGTATATAGAGT
Organism: Aulostomus chinensis; assembly: GCF_037954235.1. NCBI lineage: Eukaryota > Metazoa > Chordata > Actinopteri > Syngnathiformes > Aulostomidae > Aulostomus > Aulostomus chinensis. The sequence continues at coordinate 17,486,794 of NC_141330.1, read as the reverse complement.
ATATACAATTGAGCTACTGCGGCAAAGGTGCAAAGCTGAATATTCTCCACACGTATTGCTTTGAATAAAGTTCACCACAACTTTTTTGTCCTTTGGCTGCCTTACTGCACTTCTCTAAGTCATCTTCCACTCATTTTGTCTTCTATTCCATTTATACGTCATCTCTGCACCTTTATGTCTGACTTTTTAAATTACACGTGTCTCCCATCCCCTCCATTTCTTCCCTCTTTCTAGTCTCTCATTTTTTCAGTCTGTGTCTCTCACACACACAGACACGCGCGCGCGTACACACACACAGAGATACACACACATTCTGTTTTTACCTTACTCCTCCATGAGAACCCCTGCCTCTCTTAGCTTTGATCCTGACATTTTGCTTCAGTGTGGAACACAGCCCAGCAAATTGATTTTCTGGTTTCCAGCTCAGTGGTGGGCTCTCTTTAACCAGCCTGCCAGACAGACAGAAAAGCAGAAAGACAGGCAGGAATGGTCTTCTCTTCTCACATGTCAATTAATATTAAATGAATGCTACAGACTTCCTCTTCACCAAGCACACGCACATCTTTCTCCGCATCTGTGTAGCTAAACCTCTGGCAATGTTTCCCAGTTCTACCCAGAAAACATCCTCTCTACTTTTCCTCAGACTCTTTTTTTTTTCCCCTCCTCTCTTGCCCTCCTCATCACCCCATCTCTGCTGTTTATTTACTGCCTCTGTCCACTCCCCTCGTTTCCCCTTATGAATCTCCATTTATGCAACTCCACTTTGTTTGTCAAGGCTCTAAGTCTCTGTTTCTGCACCAGGACACAGCTTTATACTTTGAAAATCTCCCCTAAAAGATGTATTACATTCTCATCATGTTACTTCCTTTTGCTTTCTGGCAGGATCGTGGCCACCACATGTTCCTAAGTAGATGTTCCTCTGTTTAATTCTGTTTTTCAGTGCTTGTCGTCATCTAGTGAAGGAGAGTTTTCTCTCACTGTATCTTTTCTTCATCCTTGCTCGCTCTTCCTCTTAGTGTCATATCGCATGAAGACCTTGAGGGAATTTCTTCTAATTTGGCAATCAAATCCACTGGAAGCTTGAGGATGAACTGAATAAATTTTGTGGCTCGAAAATCACAAAATCAAATGAAGTATTGTATTGCCTATTTAACCATAGTTAACTTTCAATATATTTATGTCTAATAAACGCATCATCATAGATCCTCTCTCTCTTTCCTTCTGTCTTCGTCAGGCTAACTTGGTGGTGCAGCAGAATCGTCTGGTAATCGCTAATGTGGACCTTCAGAAGGCTCAGGCTGAGCTGGATGCCAAGCAGGCTGAGCTGGATGTGGTGCAGGCAGAGTATGAAAAGGCCATGACGGAAAAACAGGTCAACAGCTTCACTTAGTCATTCCAAAAAAAAACAAACAAACAAAAAAACCTGAAAAAAAACCTCACAATTATAAATCTTTGTTGGGCAGACAAGAAACAGTGCCTGCAAAAACATTTGAAACGTCATGTGACATAAAATAGATAAATGACTTTGAATGGGCCGCAGAGCTTTTTGTTATTAAAATGTTTTCTTTGCAAAAGACTGCAAATGTCAGCTAATTAACTACACCTATACTTTGTTACATTGTCTCCCATAAGTCACTTTTCACACTGCTGGGTAGCTGTCATTGTAGTTTATTGTTTCTCTCTGTAATTGCCTGGAGTTTTGCTACCTCAGCTCATTTTTTGATTTTTTACTTGCAGTATTTTATGCATAAACCTCTAACTGTGAGGACCTAGACCAGTTTGTCAGGAAAACAGTCCCACAGTGCTAATTTGCTATCGATTGTCTCCCCCATCTCTTTGATCAGAACATTTAAACATTTAGACCACAAAGTTTTTCTTTTCTTCAGTGAGGCATTTCTCAGAGGATGTGGTGGTCGAGACACAGGTTTGTAGGCTCTATCCTGCAGGGGCCGTATCTTAGCAAGATACTGAAGCTCTGAGCTCCTGATGAGCTGCTTTGCAGGGCAGCCTGCACCATCAGTGGGCGGTTGGTATGAGGCAAAGCATTTTGAGTGGGTAAATATAAATAGAGCTTATCCACTATTATCGCTCATGGAAATATTGTTGCAATAGACATGCAAACATGTCTGTCCGCAGGTTTGCTGCGTGTACCTGAACGCTACGTGCATCAACATTAGATAAGTTAGTAGAGAATTGGTCCACCTAGCTGAGGTCTTTTTAGAATTTTCTTATGTTAACACAGAGCTGTTTATCTCCAGAGGTCGAACAGTTGAGATTAAAGGGCTCGCTGCAGAAGCGTTTGAGGCTCAAATAGACTGATTAGTTTGCTACGCTTAATTGAGAGAAAGTCAAAACCAGACGGTCTTTATTGAAGAAACAGACATTATTGCTACTGGGTAAACAACCTCATCATTAGCAGGGAGCAGCTGATACACAGGTGAGGAAATAAAGGACAAACTAGAGTAAGTCTAGACACGAAAAATACAGAAGCAGAACAGAGGAGTCCCTGAATGTTTTGATGTGAATCATACGCCTCAACAGTCAATAGATCTCAACTCAAATGACCTCCTACATGTTTCAATGCTCTCTCCTGGGGACCTGCTAACACCTCAGGGTGTCCCAGCCAGAGGCAGAGAGGTGTTGGGGTCCCCTGCTGGAGCTGCCACCTCTGTGACCTGACTTTGGATAAGTTGAAATTGGATGAGTTTTACAAAAAGCTTTCCATCAACTTCACCAAAACAACAAATTAGGCAGTGTTTTTGGGAGTGGTGGGTTCATTTTGTGTAGAATTCCATAGACAGGCAGAAATACTTTGATGTTACATTGGCCCGCCACCTGACTGAGACACTTTACATTCAGTTTTCCTTCCATTTACCACCTGTCTGTTGCTGTGATAAATACCCAGTGTTGATCTCTTGCTGTGTCCGTTTCAGACCCTGTTGGAGGACGCTGAGCGCTGCAGGCACAAGATGCAGAACGCTTCCAGTCTGATCAGCGGTTTAGCTGGCGAGAAGGAGAGATGGACAGAGCAGAGCAAAGAGTTTGCTGCCCAAACCAAACGCCTTGTTGGTGGGTTTCAAATCAAGCTTTTGGTTCATAAATATTGGTATTGTAGTACTGTGTTTTTCAGAAGGCTGCAGTTGATTGTACCTAATACCTATAATGTAGTTAACAAGACATAAATGACTTGTGACCAGACATTTAAAGGAACCAGAGCCTTTTCAAGCAATACTTCGGGGATATCGATTGCAAGACCAGTCTTTTCTTGAGATGAACTGAGTTACCCGAAGTCCGTCATGAAATTTGTATTGTTCTTACAAGTCAGCATTTTTTTGTAGCCCTCAAATTCGTCTTACACACAGGAAGTAAAGCCCAGTTTGCTCCTGAAATGTTGTGTGTTCCTCATGTAACTTCAATCACCTAGACTAACAAAACCTTCAATCTTACAAGAGACACACAATAAATATCTAGAAAAATGAATTTGAAATAGCCATCAGGCTTTGCTTCCTGTCTGGGAAAAAAACAAATTGATTGCTAAACAAGTACTAGTACTGTGTAAGAAAAAAAATGGTGTCTAAAAAAAAAAAAAAGTCTGAATTCTGAGTTTTCAGATTTTAGTTTTTAGTATTGCTAAAACAAACCACCACCAGTGCTTCCAACATGAGATGCTTTCTTCCTGTTTCTGTTTTACTCTTGAAGTGAAGTGAAGACGTGCATCTGTCACATGTCCATCTTTGTTCTCTCGCTCCAGGTGATGTACTTCTGGCCACAGCCTTCCTTTCTTACTCAGGCCCCTTCAACCAAGAATTTCGTAATCTCCTGTTGAGTGACTGGCAGCGTGAGTTGAAGTTCCGTCGCATCCCATTCGACAACAATCTCAATCTGACTGAGCTGCTCATTGATGCGGCCACTGTCAGCGAGTGGAACCTCCAGGTCAGTCGTCTATATTAGCTGTTCAGTGGTCTATAAGAATGATGAGAGTGAGTCTATTTCTAAGAAAAAGTAGCCAAAAAAGCCAAAGCTTCTTAAACGTGAGAAAATACCGCTTTTATAAACACAATATATTTTTGTTTTTAGACTGTTGGTCAGACATAAGAAGTTTGCAAAAGCATAATTTGCACCAGATTAATCCTCTCAATCAATCCTAAAACTATGATATTAAACCTGTCATTTAATGATATATCAGACTCTAGATGCAATTATACTGGTAAGGATAATATTGTTAATATCTGATTTTTCAGTTTCAATTGTGAGACAAGACAAAGGTATTCTGCCCTAAATTTTCCCCATAAGTCCAAACACAACTAGACAGCGTCAACCGTGCAGAGAGTATGATTGAAGTGGAGGTCCAAAAACTCTGTCCCAGGGTTTTGCAGCTGAGACAAGGATGAAGCAAAGGCACGGACAGAAGCTCCTTCATATTCCGAAGAAAAACATAGTCATACCTCCATGATAATTTAATTAGACTATAATAGAGGTGTGGCTATTTTTTTAATGCATTTGTAATTTAAATCTATGTTGTTTCTGATTTAGATATGATAACATAGCTGGGTGAACCCGAAGAAATATAATTCATAAATTTCAACCTCACTAACTCGTCTATTGTGTGTGTTTTTTTCATCCAGGGGCTTCCCAACGATGACCTATCCATTCAGAATGGCATCATTGTCACCAAAGCTGCTCGTTTCCCTCTGCTCATTGATCCACAGACACAGGGGAAAATCTGGATCAAGAACAAAGAGGCCAGGAATGAGCTGCAGGTTTGAATCGGCTTTGCTATTGTCATCTGGTTTTACTGCTTCCACTTTCTGTGTTGTATGATTAAAAAAAACAAAACAATACAAAACCCTTCCGTACCGCTGTTCCTTTCACTCTTCACTCTCAACCATAAGATGAGGTCTTTGGTCAAGTTATAATCGAACATTAGTTTGAATAGGACATTTGAGTCATTTTGTATACATGCATAACACATCCCCACAAACCATAGCTTATGTGAGAATTCTCTTTGTCTCCATTAGTTACACAGCACTGCAGGCACAATAAGACCAGCCAGGGTTACTGGTTTGGTTAGGTGTAATCCCTGCGTTGAGTCACTGCCTCCTGCTGTCCTGTTAGTGTCCTGAAGACACATTTACCCAAGCAGAGGACACTCATCAGATCAACGGCATTTACTTTTAGAGTGTATTCCAAAAATAGTTCATCCTAAAAGCAGTTGTTTGACTAGAGTCCCCAGACATTCAGAGTTCAGTCCATAGCTGAAGTGAATGCTACTAGGATCACTTGATATTTGTTTTCTCAGATCACCTCATTGAATCACAAGTATTTTAAGAACCACCTAGAGGACAGCTTGTCTCTTGGGCGCCCCCTATTGATTGAGGATGTGGGGGAGGAGTTGGACCCTGCCCTCGACAACATTCTGGAGAAGAATTTCATCAAAACGGGCTCCACCTACAAGGTAACGCGGAAGAGTAACCCTGCTGAGATCAGCAGGTTTTTGATTTTAGTGTCTTTTTTTAACCATGAAAAAAGTAGTCATGTGATTCATGGAGAGAGTTAAGTGATCCTCGATCCATGCCAGCAAGAGTCTCCCAGGACAGATTCAAATCAGACTGGGACAGAGGTAATATCCCCGTTTTCCAGAAAATCTCAAAGCCTTTATTATTTTATTTAGTTCTTTCTGTTAAATACCTGGTCAGTATCTCCAGCTCTTACGGGATATTGAACTTTAGTTAATCAGCCTGCCTGGACTGTAGGAAAGCATACAACTTTTAAAGCTGGGTTAACAAAAACAAATCCTGTCTTTCCTTTTGTACAACCCATCGGTTCCATCCATCCATCCATCCATCCATTTTCTACATCTTATCGTGTCAATGGTCATGGGGGGGCTGGAGCCCATCCCAGCAGATTTCGAGCGAGAGGCGGGGTTCACCCTGGACAGGTCACCAGTCCATCACAGGACCAACACAAAGAGACAGACAACCATTCACACTCACAGTCACACCTACAGTCAATTTAGAGTATCAATCAGCCTCGTCCTCTCTTGATGTCTTTGGACTGTGGGAGGAAGCTGGAGTACCAGAGAGAACCCACACAGGAACAGGGAGAACATGCAGACTCACACAGAGAGATCCTGTGATGGAGCTGGTACTTGAACCCTGAACCTAATTGCTGTGAGGCAACAGTGCTGACCACTGCACCACCAGGACCTTGTATATTTCACATCTAATTAAATCTAACAGACAAACATGATTCTCTTGAATAATTGTTGCATCCACCACATCTATTTTAATAAATGAGTTCATAAAGAGTGTGACCCTTAATGGAAATTACAGTATACTCCTACAGAGGGTCTGGCGAGCTTCTAGAAACTGCATTTCCTTCAGTGGGGAAGTAAAAATCCAATTTACTGCTTCTTTCCTGAGCTATATTTGATTCGTCTCTCTCCACTTGTGTTTGGCTGCTGAGAAAAGGAACATTCTCTATCTCTGTACCCTAATTTCCTCTAATGTTCTGCTGGAGTTAGATATTTTTCATTTAGAAAATTATTGGGCCTCGTTCTCATTTTGTCAGCTTTGAATATGAATTTGGCGCATTACAGGAAATCGTACAATTGTGCAGGACAAGGGGAACTAAATTGGTCTCTGCCAATAAATGGGTTTGATTATATTGCTCACACACAGTATCACAGTAAGTGTATCTCTTTCTTGTTGCTTGTACTTCTTGTGAAGCAATAAAATCCATGAAATTCAACTGAAGGTTGAGTTGAAATGCATTTTGACACGATTTCTCATCCAGACAATGTTTTCTCTTCTTATAACGTCAGCAAGAATAGATTTATTAATGCATCATTGCAACTCTTCACACACCTTACACACACTCACACATACACACACACATCCACAAATCCTAATCATACGGTACGAGGGTGTGAGAAAGAGGCCAAGTTAAAAGGTGCTTGCAGGCTTTTCTTTCTCTCTCATTAGCGCCTCTCAACTCCTGCCTCAGCACGGTGATGGTTATTCAGCAGCTGATGCTGCAGCTGCCTCCCTCTTATTCACACATGCATCAAACAAACAAACACACACTTCCAGATACATACAATAACCCACTATGCAGGTGCTGGAATACATACATTCACACTCTGTGTTGATTACAAGTCAGTGTCAATTACATTAACATTCACCCCCTCCCCTCCCATCCTACCCCTCCTGAACAGCTTAATTTCTATTAATATCCTGGTGTTAGGGGAAAGGGAAGGTGTCCGTGGTCGACAGCTCCAGGGACAAACTGGCAGATGGATAATTAGAAGTTGTACTGCCATGAGTAATTAAATGCTGATCACAGCAAACACAAGCATGTAAGCCAACACACACTCATACACACACACACACACACACACACACACACACACATGTGCAGATGGACCTAGGAAATGTCTAAAGTTGGAGAGTTGTTTATCATGTTTGCCATGTTTGTCAGGGAGGCCTGCTCTGACATTAACAGTTGGTATCTGCTTGAATGGGCAAGATTATCATGGCTAATGTATGATCTGATAATGTATGATCTGATAATTTTCATGTAGTTTTTGGAGGATTTAGTCGTAAACTGGTACTTGACATGTGTACAGGGCATTTAATGGTTCTAGCTCTGTGCTCTTTCTTTCAGCAGTAGTAAACTTAGAGTGAAGCAAAGACATTGCCTCACTTCGGCTTTTATTCGTGCAGGTGAAAATTGGTGACAAAGAGGTGGATGTGATGAAAGGCTTCAGACTGTACATGACCACCAAGCTGCCCAATCCAGCCTACACCCCTGAGATCAGTGCCCGCACCTCCATCATCGACTTCACCGTCACAATGAGGGGACTGGAGGACCAGCTGCTGGGCAGGGTCATCCTCACTGAAAAACAGGTGAGTGTAGTTGCTCTCAAATCAAACAGTAGCTGCTGTACTCATACATACACATATATTGAAATGAGGTACATTTCACTGGATTTTTCACAGAAACAAAGTAATCAGGAGTGCAAATATTTTGAAGCCCAATGGTTTCTTCAGTGGTCGTTGGAAAATATTTTAATATAGTTTTTAGCACTCTTTCCCACTATGTAGCTCTTTTTCTTTTTTCTTTCCAAGTCGCAACATGACAAGGACATGGCTATCATTACAACCCTTAGACACTGACAGCTTGAAGAAACAAACATCCTGATATAGTGAGGATGAATCAGTTAACATTAACAGTTCAACAAACAGAAATCAGTGTGACAGGACATTTCACCGTCAAGAGGGAACAGAAGGAAACATGGAAATCTAGACAATGCATTTTCTGAAGGAACTGTCGTGCAAATGCTGAAAGCTGGAAAACGTGAAAAGGTGATGCTGGACTGCAGTGCTGACTTGAAAAGTTGAATGATATGAATTTTGGATAGATTTGGAACACAAAGAAGTTTGGTTTAAAGCTGATGACAGACTATAATGCTGATTTTCATGTATAAACTATGTTTAATGCCTGTATTTCTGAAAAGTGAGTGAATGAAGTTAAAGAGGTCCAAACACGCTTGGAAAAAGTGTTGTGAAAGAGATTTTAAAAAAGACTAAAAGAGAGTGGATTGTTGGCATAGTGGCAAAGAATTTGATGACAAGTAATGGGACCAAAAAGTTGAATTAATCTGAAAATACATAAAAGATTTGGAACATGGGGGTTTAAAGGGATGATTGCATTTCTTCATTGAGTTTGCTGGTTTCAGTGTGAGCTTTCAAAACAAGAGTATAATCGACTATGTTGATTTTTATTCAACATCCATGCAGAAATGTAAGGAAACATCAAATTGTTTTAGTGTCTCAAAGTTTTATAATTGACAGTGAAAGGAAATTCAAATACTGCAGAAGAGGGAAACAAAGATCGGCAGACATAATAGTTGTAAACTGTTTAAAAAAAACAAACTGTAATGTGCAGAAAAACGTATTGAAGTCATATTAAAGAAGCCAAACAGAAATGCAAAGGGAACACAAACAAATTCTGCGTGGACTAAGTGAGAGTTTGTTCCTGTGAATCAAATAGAGTTCTGAAAAATGATTGAGTCTAAACCGCTATAAAGAAATGATGACAAGTTTTGTGTCGGTAAACCTCGTCTGAAGTCCACATGAAAGTTGGGAGAGGCAGCAGATAATCGCTAAGCTAGCGCTGCTATTCAGGGGATTAGGACTTTTGTGTGTCATTTCAATGACTGTCATTGCAGACCCCAGACCCCCAGCCTTGAATGAACGGTTGTTGAAATAATTGAGTCAAAGTCTTACAGACATACAAGGAAAGTTTTTTTGTTTTCTTTATTCTATTCACAAATTAAATTCAAAGAAAGACAATTATGTTTAAATGGTACAAAGGGGTCCATCATGATGAGCATGAGTTGCTGCTCTAGGCATCGAGGTTGGGGATGTGCTGGCGTTGGGTCGGTTGGCGTTGGTCCCCCTGTTGAAAAAGGGTGTCCCTGCCAGAAAAAACAGTGGATTTAGATGAGGGTTTTGGAGTAGCACATATGTGCAGTTGCTGGGAGATTGACTGGTGGGTGGGTATGTCTAGTGTGCATTTACCTGTATGGCGTTTGAGACCTGACTAGTTCATTGGCATCACAACTCCTCCATAGTTGGGATGCAGAGGCCAGGGTACCTAAAAAGATATCATAATCAATCAGTCATGTGTTTATACACCAATGGTTTTTGAGTTAGAGAAAAAACATATGACAAACAAGTGCAGACAAACACTGCAAGAGAAGGCCATGGCAACAAATAATGACATTAATAATGTACCTGGTAGGCGAATGGGATCGGCACACAGGTGACTGGCATCTGTGGCACCATTATTCCTCCATTGTAGGGGTAGCCCATCTGCCAAGGAAAGTAAGGACAATATATTTAATCCCCACCTTTATTCTGAGAGAATCTACATCTCTAAGACGCTCTTTTATGCCCACGAAAGTCACTAACCAGTTACTTTTTAACCTAATTAGTTGCTAAATGCTCTTCAAGCTGTTTAGCTATAGCATCACTTCTTTTTCCAGCCTTTTGTTGCCCCCAGCCCAACCTTGAGATCTGTTGCTACTTTAAAATTCAAAATGAGCTAATATTTTTCATGAAATAGTCATTTTCTTTAAATGATTGCATTGTATTTTAGTTTACATTTGCGCACGTCACCATCAGCAAAGCTTTGGTGACAAAACAGGTTACTGAACATACAACTGGTTTCACCTCCTCCGGAAATCCAGTCACATAGATGGCATGAGGATACACTTCACACTCAGGATTTGCCATCGTCCGTTCACAGACAGGCAAAGTAGAAATGGTTTTAAAGGATAAATTTCTCCTAGTTAACAAGTGGTGTTTTTGATCAGCTGAACAAAAGGCTTCAGGCCGTCTTCGCGCTGCTGTTCTGAAAATGTCTTTCACGTTAAAGCTGATGAAGAAATAAATAGTGTCGAAACCAAAGTTTCACTAGTGCGTCATTCTTACTTTAGAATTTGGATCAAAGGTTGATCACATACAGATGAGAATTCTGTGGGGAAGATAATGCAGTGACGATCTTTGATAAGTTCTTTAACTTTAATCTCTTGCTTAAAATCTCTCGATTTTCTCCAGATTTACTTATATTCAGGTCTGCATTTCATTTTCCCCCTGTATCATTTTATGTTTGTAGTATTTTGCTATGCGTACTTAATAATGGAATTCTGTTTGTTGGCGTCTTAATGTTTAGAAAGAATTTTGAGCAAGAAACCAATTAGTGCAAAAGTAAAACTGTGTATGGCAGATGGGGAATGTTTTAAGTTGTATTTACTGATGGATTTACTTATAATAGCAGTTGAAGGTTGTGTAGTTTAGTCACTTAAATTCAGGAGTCCCTCGTGAAGGCAACTATTAGCTGTGACTTTTTTATTTACTTTGAGTTTTCAAAGTAATGTTCTTGCAGAACTCTTTTGTGACATAGTGGTTAAGATGCAGAGTGCATTTCCATTCTGGCTGCAGGCCTTGATGCATGGCTTCTCTACCCCATTTGCTGTTTCTCTCCACTTGTTACAATTAAATAAAAGCAAATCATGCCTGCAGAATAATTCACTTGTATTTGTAGTGACTGCAAACACACTCATCTGTAGTTCCCGCTTCTGTGCTTTGAGCCAAAAGTAGCACACAATATTAAAGTAAGTTAATTCTTTTTGTTCCTCCTATATCAAAACCACTTGTCTTGACCTCAGCAGTTGTTACTTAAGTCCGGGATACTCTTTCATGACTCTGGTTACACTGGACAAGTGAGATTAAGGTTCATGCTGTGAGAGGAAGAATAAAATCCTTCAAGTTCCTGATCTGTCACTGACACTCAGGGTGAGGGCCCTTAAACAGTATATCCTTTGTGCTGTATATTTCCATTCAGGTAACTCGTTTTCATCCTTTTACATAGCAGCAAAGATCAAAATTAAATGCTTAAACACAACTGGTAAACAGTCTGCTTAAAATGCATCGGGTAGTCTGAGAGTGGGAGCTGTGTTGTGATGACGACATCCTCTGCGTCACCCTCGAATGGCCAGATTGTCATCGTCTGAATGGGACACTTCCTGCGCGTACTTCAGTGTTTCACCTCATTTTTGGCCACATGTAATAACATTGTTTTCTGATCCCAGGAGCTAGAAAAGGAGCGGACAGATCTCCTGGAGGATGTTACATCTAACAAGCGAAAGATGAAGGAACTTGAGGACAGCCTCCTCTACCGATTGACCAGCACACAGGCAAGGACTCACATCCACGCTGAAGTACATCAGCAAATGTGATGAAAAACATCATTTCTAACTAGGATTGAGCCTTGTAATCTTCATCTGTCTTATATATGTAAATGCTGAACTAAGAACAGTGTGTGTGTGTGTGTGGGGGGGGGGGGGGTATGAGGAAGTAATATTTGCTCCACTGGACTACCTTGAAATGTTGGCCAATAAATTTGCTCCCAGCACAGAGAGTTGGATTAATATCACCCAAATGGATAAACAATGAAAAGCATACATGTCCATCTGTTGCAGACATGTCTCTTGTTGGTTACCATGGTAATTCCATGGTTAATGTTTACATTTGCATTCATTGTCTGATTGACTTGTGCAAATATCTCTGAAGGGATCCCTGGTGGATGATGAGAGCCTGATTGTTGTTCTTGGCAACACCAAGTGCACGGCTGAAGAGGTCACTCAGAAACTAAAGACTGCAGCTGAGACTGAGGTCCAGATCAATACTGCCAGGGAGGAGTACCGGCCAGGTAGGTCATGACACCCAGCTCAAAGACAGTGTAGCATTCGGGTTCAGTTTCACAAAACTAAAACATGCATGATCAACCTATGCTTTTTGTGTGTATTTTCAGTGGCCACCAGGGGCAGTATCTTATATTTCCTGATAACAGAAATGAGTGTTGTGAATGTCATGTACCAGACCTCCCTCAGACAGTTCCTAGGACTTTTTGACCTCTCCTTGGCAAGGTGAGAAAACATCTGCTTTTTTCATGAACTTAATTACTTCTTTTTTTTTCTTAAATCCAAAATGCCAGGTTTTACTTTTCAAAAACTCTGTAGCCCTCAAATTGAGTTCTCCTAAATATGATTTGCAAAGAACTCACTTGCAATCTGTTTGCGATATTAGCTACAGCTTTGCTACATTTAATAAACTGATGAAATTGTAATCAAGTCGTCTGCAATGCGAATCAAAAAGATGCTAATAAAAGCTGTTAAATTACTACAGGCACCTTTGGTACAACTCAAAGCCAAACAGCCTCTTTTCCTGCCTCATTATCTCCCCATTATCCTCTTATTTGTTCCAAAACTCCTCAAATCAATAAAATGATAGAATAAAAATTTGTCTAATAATAAACCTTCCAGAGTCACAAAGGAACACAGCAATTTCAAATAAATTCAAAGAACGACAAACATTTGAATTGAAGTGGAATCACGGGTCTGTTCTGTTTTGGTGATTACCAATCACGGAGTGGTCGACTGCTTTCTGCCTGCCAATAAAGTTAAAAAACAACAAGTTTTTGACATAGTTAGCATTTTAAGAGATATCATTCAGATTCCTTTTAGAAGGGTATTGTTGTTGTTTTTTATGTGCTGTTATGACGTCAGAGGTCAGACTGAGATCCATGCTTTGATTGCTAGCCCGTGTTTAATTCTAGGGCCGATGTTAAATTTACTCTCCTAGTTATGAGCTGCATCATTGATCAATGGTGTCCGTTCTGACATTCTGCTGGAAACAGGTCCTTCAAAAGTCCCATCACAAGCAAGCGAATCGCCAACATCATCGAGTTCATGACCTTTGAGGTGTATCAGTACGCAGCGCGGGGTCTGTATGAAGAGCACAAGTTTCTCTTCACATTGCTGTTGACGTTGAAGATTGACATGCAATGCAACCGAGTCCGACACGAGGAGTTTCTAACACTCATCAAAGGTAAGAGCCTCATTTAATATCTCACAAATCCATTTTATTTATGAAGGATATGTTTTTTTCAGGTGAAAGTGTGAGAGGAATGAATGGTCTGAGTCTTCACACTCACTGGAGCATATATTCGTACTGTTTTGTCTTTAAATATTTCCAGATATTTCCAGAATCAAGGAGCTCCGGAAATACACAATGGTGGCCTTAGTTTTAGCGGTGTTCAGAACAAGATTGTGGTCTAGACACCACTCAGCCAGATGTTGAACCACCTCTCTGTAGCACGTCTCCTCAATGTCATGAGTCCTGCTGCAGAGGTGTGGTCAGCTGACTTCACTATAGTGTTGGAGGATTGGCTGCAACGCTCCCTTCTGGAATTTTTGTAGCCGGTCCAACAGTAAGCGATGAAATGCCAATAACTTGTCACATTCCCCACATCTATAGGTGTTTCAGCTTGGAAACACAGCAGTACGATATTACCCAGGATTCTAATGTCAGTGAAACACAGCCGCTGTGTGAATGTGTTCCATCCTCAAACTTCCTCCAGGCTCATTGTTGACGTCTTTAAAATTCTCCATGAATCATCTTCACTGCATATAATATATATTCCAGAATGCAATATTCACTCAAGTGTTGAGCTGCTCAGACTGTTTGAAAACACTCATTTCGAGGCAACATTTCTGTCTGATTTCTCTCAAGTTTCTTTTCTGTCTCCTCTGCTGAGAAGGATTTGATGTGTCCTCTCCTAGACTATATATTTAATCTGATTTGACCTTGCAGCCAAGCCTGACAGTACATAACGTAGCCGAGCAGATAACTGTCTCCCCTGAGACTGCATTCAAATCTAAAAAAAAAAAAAAAAAAAAAGTAGAAGAAGAAGCAGCAGCTACAATTGTGTAACTCTGACTCATCTGAAAAAAGCCTGTAGGCTCTTTGATAAGGTTAAACTAAAATTGCCATCCAGTTTCTGTTTGCTCTTTTTTACTGTATTCATTATTTACTTTGTGGACTTTTTTTTTTTTTAATTCACACACACATTTCAAACATATTGGCGCAGAATCTGTTTAGGGATTTTCTAGTTGCAAAGTGCTCCTCACGGCAGGGATAACAGCCAGCTATGGCAACTGGCGAGGCCCAAACAGCCAGACAGCAACATGCATACAGGCTCACCATCTGCCAGCTCAGACGTGCTGAGCATTGAGTCACAACATGAATAATTTTGTGCAGTTTGCTGTCATGTTGACTTTTATTTGCACTTCTATCCATCTCCTCCATCAAACAACACACTGGACACAAATGTGTATTGACTGAATTATGGTTTTGACAAACAGGGTACAACTGGTTTTGCTGGATCGTTTGTCCTCAGATATGAAAGGATGGAGCAGACTGAATATCTCTCTACATGACGGACACATTTTCCACACGTGTGTTTGTATCATCTAGGTGGTGCTTCTCTGGACCTTAAAGCCTGCCCTCAGAAACCAGCTAAATGGATCCTTGACATGACCTGGCTCAATCTAGTGGAGCTCAGAAAACTCTGGCAGTTCTCTGATGTACTGGATCAGGTATACACACACACTCACACTCACACTCACACACACAGAAGAAGGAGAGCAGCAAGCGTTACATGATTAAGAGTGCTCTGACAAGTGTATGACGAGTTTCTCTCAGTGTTAGGCAGTCTGGCACCTGTGTACACACACACACACACACACACGCTCACTCTCTCTCTCTCTCTCTCTGTCTCTTGGTGCTTATTAAATATTTCTAACATCTCTTCTTTGCTCTCATGAGCATGCCAATATCAGTCTCATCATGTCTCACTTCATCTGTCTTACACACATCCACAAAACATACAAACATCACGGTGGACTGTCACACACACACACACACACACACACATACACACACGCACACGCACACACTCATCGGTTACTGACAGCCTTGTGGCTTCAATAAAGGGAAAAGCTCAGTGCCCTGTGAAATGAGCTTAGGTTGGAAAAACCTCCAATCAATTACTTTCAGCAGAACATGCTCTCTCTCTCTCTCACACACACACACACACACACACACCAATAAACACGTGTATTTTCTGTGGATGATGAGCAGGGAGGTGGATTAACAGTTCTTTGTTTAATGAAATGAGTCTCCTAATATGAAGAGGGAGGACAGGAGAGGGCTGTTAGCCCCTCCAGAGAGACTCAAACCCATCCGAGCCCCCTGTCTGACTCAGTATTCACACTTCAAACAAACATATTGATAAATACCACATGGAGAGGCTCTAAAACTGCACTTTATTTCACACTTGCGACACACACATATCCCTTTAGCCTTGTGACTCAAACCTTGTGACTGGCTGAGATATTTAGGTTAGGATTGTTGAAGCATCAACAGCTATTGTTAATATGCTCCTCTGCAAAGCACTGAAGCCTTTAAATGGTTCCCTGAAACTGTTGATAGACAGGAAGCTTTCTGCTTCTTAATGGATTGCAGGTATTTGCTTCTGATGGATAAATATTGGTGAAAGAAACAATTGAACCATATACACATAATTAAGCCTCGTACAAATGTCCTCTAGAAGTCAGATATCACTGTAAGTCTACTTACTTTGCTGTAAATTGATCACTTAAAAAAATCTTTAAAAAATCTTCCTTTAATAAAAAGGATTAGCGCAGATTTAGGTCTTGAACATGCATGACAGAACAACATCAGTTCATAATGAAAATATTGGTTTCTGATGTGTGTCTTTCAATCCCAAATGACTCTGTTACAGCCTGCATATAAAAACCAAAGACAATAAAACTCAAATGGGTAGGAAGCTGCAACATTTGAAAAAGGGACACAAGGTCAAAGTTAGAATTTAACCCACAAACTTCTTTTTTTTTTTAACAAATGCCCAAAGTAATCAGCAAAAAAGAAGAAACAAAAGTGACTGGATACCCAGCCAAAATGAACAAAAGTAGGGAAGATGCTGAGCCAACCATCCAGTGGGCTGTCGCTCCCAATGTCTCCCCCAAAACGACCTTAAATTCAGAACTAAACCTTGAGCACGCAAGAGAGGAATAATTACACTGCCCGTGGTCTCCAGCCCAAACTAACACATAACCAAAATAAGAATAGCCCAGTGTCTAGGTGAGCATGGAGGAAGGGAGTCTGCTCACTCTCTCAAAGACAGGAAAAGATCTCCTCACATCTTGTGTGCCTGTGTGTGTGTGTGCGTGTGCGTGTGCGTGCGTGTACGCACACCTCTGTCTCTGGATTCTGTACCTCTTATGACCTCCTCCCTTCCCTCCACCTGAGCTCTGATTTCACTCAGGAGAGAGCAGGATTCAACACAATGAGTTGACATGTAACAGACTCTGATAGCTGATGAATAACAGACCAGAAAAACAAACTCAATAAGGTCTATTGAAACTAGCTGCAGAGTTGAACGGTGGCTTCGATGGATGCGGTGCAACCTCTGATTTCCTGCTTTGACCTGATTTCTGCAGGGAACTTGGTTTCCTGTGTGCATGTAATGCAGTGATTAACGGGATCTGCGATGTCACTGGATATTTGCATATGTTGTGTTCAGCTGGTGGATTCAATGAAAACTGCTCTCGGAAGCTGCTCTGTAACTTGTATGTCAAAGGAGTCATTCAGGATCTCAATATCATAATCTGTTAAAAGATGTGTCAGAAACCTTATATACCATATCAACATGTACATTTGTCATGTAAGAATGCTCTGAAGGACTCTGAACATCAATTAACTGGCAGAGCATTTGTTTATTATTAGGGTCTTGGCTGCCGGTTCCCCTGTATTTGCCTTTCTCTGTCTTTCCTCTGTCCTTCTTCTTCTTTCTTTCTTACAAGAAAATCCACGTTCTTTCCCATGCCAAACTTTTTTTGTCTTCTGCAAACTGACTTTGTTGGCCAATTTGAGCCCAGACCACAATAAAATGTAAACTGTACAGTCAACAGTTTCTACAAAGTGTCATAATTTTACCTCTGAACTGTTTCATCATTGCAATCAAAAGAAAACAGAGCATCTTGAAACATCAGGTTGTCTCTTATGAGGAAATAGGCCTTTGTGAAAACGAATTAAAAACGTCTCCCTGTAGTCCAGATCTGTAAGTGCACAAATTCTCTCAGTTTTCTCTGGAGTCAAATTACAACACCCACAATCCCTCATCATTCAATTCTGCACAGCTGGTTCCACTACTCATTGCTTGATTACATGGACTTCTCTCACTTGTACTCACATGAGGGTTGCATTTAGCTCAAGAGGTAGAGCAGCTTCCTACCTGGTTCGGACCTCAGCTGTACCAGGCTTCCTGCTTACTGCAGAGAAGGACTCAATCGTCATTAATCCACTTTCCACCGCCTCCTTGTGTATGTTTTAAACGTTGTCAGCTTTATTGATTATTCTTGTTTATTTTCTATTTAATTCAGTAATAAATTACCTCATTGGCCTCAGTTCATGAGTCAAACCTCTGAATCTGTCCTTGGTGACACAAAATAAACATGCTAATGAGCTGTGTCTACAAGAGACATCCCACTTGAAGGTTTGTCTGTGTAGGTTCTCATTCATCCAGGTCATCGTAAATCGAAGCGAAGTAAAATCTGGTCAACTGGACGTAAGTTTATCTTGAAGACGTTTCACCTCTCATCCGAGAGGCTTTTTCAGTTCTAGTGAAGAGTGTGGAAACTCCAGCTTATAAACCTATGTGGGAGTGGTCAGTGCTATTGTGGTGGAAACGGCCCTCCCGAGACTCACCTGGCCTCCCCAAACGACAGTCGTTGTGCGGTGTCAGGGAGTTTCAGGGGTGGTCGTTAGGGGGTTTCACCGACCACTCAGATGCTAATGGGCTGTGCTGGCATCAGCCGTTCCACATGGGTCTTTCAGCTGAACTCTTTGGGGAAGTTTTGAAAGGACTTGGTTGTAAATAGGTGAAAGGAAATGTCGCAGTCCACCTCCTCTGTTCAAAGATGGTTTCTCTATCCTGACGTGGATGGCTTCTTTAACTCCTCTTTCAAACCATCTGTCCTCTCTGTCGAGGATTTGGACATGGTCGTCCTGGAAAGAGTGGCTTTCCTCCTTGAGGTGGAGGAAAACCGCTGAGTCCTGTCCTCCAGAGTTGGCTCTTCTATGTTGGGCCATGCGCTTGTTGAGGGGCTGTTTGGTTTCCCCTATGTAGAGATCCGTGCAGGCCTCACTGCATCTGACAGCGTATACCAGATTGCTTTTCTGGCTGTGAGGGGTGGGATCTTTGGGGTGAACCAGTCTTTGTCTCAGAGTGTTGTCTGGTTTAAAAGACACAGGGATTCGGTGCTTGTTATAGATTCTCCTTAATTTCTCAGAAACCCGGATGAGAAGTGAAACGTCTTCAAGATAAACTTACGTCCAGTTGACCAGATTTTACTTCGCTTCGATCCACTTTAAGGTTTGATGATCATTTTAAGCAGAACAGTCCTGTCAATAGAACCTCCCCTACTTCTCATTCTTCGTCTTTCTCTTCCTTCTTCATTCTCTTCCTCCTCAGAATTTCAGGTCCTCTCTTAACAGACTATATTTGCTTTTTTTATAACTTGCAGAGAAATTACGAGTCAAGATTGAACTATTAGCACCCAGGCATGAAACCCAAAGGTGCAGAAAGCCTCATGATCATCTTTAGGAAATTTAGACAATTTGCGGTGTGTGTCCAGGAGAGTGCACAGTGAATATCCATCCATCCATCCATCGATTATCTATACCAGTTATCCGTTAAGGGTTGTGGACTGGGGGTGGAGCCTATCCTAGCTGGCATTGGACGAGAGGCGTGGTACACCCTGGACAGCTCACCAGTCCGTAGCAGGGCCCACAGTGAATACATTGCAGTATTTAACCGAAAAGTAGGATACAAATGATATTGCTCATGTGCTTACCATTCTGAGCTGGCTTTGACCAACCACTGTCTTTTTTTCAGGGTGTGTATTGAAATATCTCTTTCTATATCTTCTGCCCTTCAGACTTGATATAACTGGAAGCAATTTAAACAACATTTTCTTCTGCTTTTCATACATCAAATCTGTTTCCACTTTTCTTTTCAGATCAGCCGTAATGAGAAGCAGTGGAAGATGTGGTTTGATAAAGAAGCTCCAGAAGAGGAATTGCTGCCCAACTCTTATGACCAGGCTCTGGACTGTTTTAGACGCCTGCTCCTCATTCGCTGCTGGTGTCCTGATAGGACCATCGCACAGGTGGTAGAAGCCTCAACAGTCATTCCTTGTGTATTTCTTATCATCTCACATACGGACCAGAGCTTTGACTCAATGTATTGTGATGGAGATGAGATTTAGTTCCCACCTTCATAACAAACCAGACCTAAAGAACCATCGTGTACGTTTTAGTATCCAGCGAGAAAGATGCAGGTTTCAAACAACTGAATGCACCTTATTTTCTAAGCATGAAGCACCCACATTACCAATGCTATGTTCATGCTTTTCACCCTTTTGGACAATCAGGATTTGCACTGATCTTCTTGTGAATAAATACGATCTGCCAAACATGCATGCATCAAACTTCAATTTCCAACTAGTACATTTGCTGAATTCGATTCCACCATTTTTGGCTGCTGTAGACAGTGTACCATGGGAGCGTGCTCTCAGTGAGATAGCTCGTTCTATGCTACCAAAATGATATGATTGAACACTAATGGAAACATTATGCAGACTGTTAATTTTTTCTCAATAGAGGCATTTAAACCTCACAAAAAAGTCTTTTAATTTAAACTGAGTGTTCTTCCATGGAAGAAATACACCAGTGGAGCAAGATTTTCTTAAATGACCTCAAGGTTGCAAATGAAATAATGTTTTACTTCAAAACACCCCTTTTTTAATGAGGCAAGGTCCAGTAAGAAAAATAACACATCAGAAATTCTCTTAACCTACGGTAACATCTCCCTCGGTTAGAACTTTCCTTAAAAATGAAAATTAGCAGATTTAGTAAAACACCTCTTTCTTGCCCTCAGAGGCTTTTAAGGACAAATATCTACAATGGCTATGGACGTTCCCTTGACTGAGGGTTGATTTTTATGTAGTTCACAGGCCTGAAGTGGAGTTTATTTTGTTCCTCTCACAAACAGTCCTGTTCTTGTTTGACCCCTTGGAGAAATAACTTAAAACAGTAAACAAGGAAAATAAAATCCCTTGATCTATTTGTTGAGCAGCCAGCCTTACAAAACCTCAGATTAAGAATATAGTACAAATACTTAGTTTCAACTGGGCTTGCAGCGCTTAACAAGCCTTTCCCTGAATGTTTTGTCTAATTTTTCCCCTCCTCCTCTCCCTCCTCCTCTCCCCCAGGCCCGTAAATACATCATGGGTGCCATGGGGGAGAAGTATGCTGAAGGTGTAATTCTTGATTTGGAGAAAACCTGGGAGGAATCAGACCCACGGACGCCTCTCATCTGTTTCCTGTCAATGGGCTCGGATCCAACTGACTCTATCATTGCTCTGGGGAAGAGGCTGAAGACCACGACGCAGTACGTCTCCATGGGACAGGGACAAGAGGTCCATGCCCGTAAGCTCCTGCAGCAGAGCATGGCTAATGTGAGTCAGGGGTGAGAGGTCACTGTAGTCAGTGTGGTGTTTGATGTAGCAGCTGAGTTTTCTATGTCCTTCCCACTGAAAATCCATCCCAGGTTAAAGCTCTTTGATGTCAGAGTTTGTATGAATGTCATTCATCATCTGCAGGGCGGCTGGGCCTTACTACAGAACTGCCACCTGGGTCTGGACTTCATGGATGAACTAATGGACACGGTGACAGAGACAGACTTTGTCCATGACAGCTTCCGCCTGTGGATGACCACAGAGGTTCACAGACACTTCCCCATCACCCTTCTGCAGATGTCAATCAAGTTCACTAATGAACCACCACAGGGCCTTAAGGCGGGGCTTAAGAGGACATATGGAGGTACAGGAGACCTAGTTTGGTTCAATTTAATTGGATTTAAAATAGAACACACATAACCGGAGTTCAGGATTCATCAATTCACAGGGCAAGGTGAGAGGGGTGAGTCTGTGCTAGGAATAAAGATTCACCCATCCTGTCCTGAATCAATACACTGCTCTGCTCTGAGAACACTGGCAGGCATAAATATGGTGTAAATGAAGTCAATGTAAACAGATTGATTATTACAGCAGTAATCAGATGTATGTGTGTCCATATAAGAGGAGGAGGAAGTGACCATGGTTAAGTGCACAATAAGACATGTTATTTATTATGTTGTGATGTGTGTAGGAGAAATCTAAACATCTCATTTGTGGATGACACAAATGCACACACACAAATCAGTCAGCCACATCATGAATGACTAAAGTGTGCATGTGTCTAAGTGGGGAAAAAAGATGATAAACAATTTTTTTGTTGTTGCGTAATTCATCGTGTTTGATGCCCTACTACCTCAAGCAGTAAGATTATTGACATTTTAAGCAGGATGAAAAAAAGGATTGTTAATATGTACAGTATAAAGGAGCTGTCTTTGCCTGCCTCATATGGAAAAGGGATATGTGAAGTTCCTGAGGGCCATTTAGCGACTCACTACACTCGTATCTTCAGCTCTTGAATCTTGGCTGTAATTTAAAAAGTCATTTTTCATGAGATTAGGATTAATCGCTAAGCACATTTAGAATTTTAGCTCAACTTTTTCTCCCTCCACATGTTCTTTCAAATCAATTATGTTTTTTCTTCCCTCCCCAGGTATTAACCAGGAGCTGCTGGATGTCAGTAACATGATGCAGTGGAAGCCGATGTTGTATGGAGTCGCCTTTCTACACAGCACCGTACAGGAAAGAAGGAAGTACGGCCCTCTGGGATGGAACATCCCCTATGAGTTCAACCAGGCCGACTTCAACGCCACTGTTCAGTTTGTCCAGAACCACTTCGATGACATGGACATCAAAAAGGTCAGAACTGTCACATTTCAAGTGAATGAGTGGGAAGCATTATCTTCAAGTTAAACTAAGTTACAGCAAGTGTTTCTATGTCGATATACAACAGTGTTTACCGGGCTTTCACGGAAGATGTATTTTAGGTGCAGCATGGTTAAGTTGTAGTCACTTGATCATCCATCCATCCATTCATTTTCGTCCGCTTATCCTGTTAAGGGTCGCGGGGGGGCTGGAGTCTGTCCCAGCGGCTACGGGCGAGAGGTGGGGTTCACCCTGGACAGGTCACCAGTCCATCACAGGGCCAACACATAGAGACAGACAACCATTCACACTCACACTCACTTTCACTTTGGTAACCTAAGCAACAGAGCCTGTCAACATCATGCAAGGCTTTTTAACTTATTCAATATGACAGAATATTACCTTTACTCCTTTTTATGCCAGGAGCTTCATGAAAGCTTTAAATATTTAACTGCTCACATGTACTTTTCTACAGTAATTCATGTCACACAGCAATACATTTCTGAGAATGTTCTTCTGTGAACAGAAAATACTTCTGTGATTGCTCCAAGACAAGGGGGGACCAGACTCTCTCTCGGCTCTGAGAATCTTAGCCCACAAGTTACAAAGAAGCTATATACACTAATTGCATGATATTTGCATGTCAACACTGCTGTGAGTTTTTCTACGTGTGCCACTGACCTCTCCAGACGACAGGACGTTGTTCATGTACTCCAAGAAGGATTCCTCTTTGATCTCGTTGTCAGTAAAGATGAAACTGATGCCTTGTCCCTGCTGCCCAGCAGTCCGGTATAGTGCCTTCAGGTCATCCATCAGGTTGGATGTGTTGTATGAGCTGGCGGGAGAAGGAATACATACATAAATCTGCACTTTCTGCTTTTGTCAGTGCAAACAAAACTGACAGATAAAGAGAGACATAAAGAAGAGTGGTGTCTGTGTGTGGAGGCAGGCACTTGTATGTTTATAGTATATATTTTAATGTACCAATCATGGTGTTTGAGCAAATAATATATTTATTTGTTCATTATAATTTGTTCAACATATACAACTTATATACAATATACATATAAATGGAAAATACAACTGTTAAGGGTCGCGGGGGGGCTGGAGCCCATTGCAGCAGCCTTCGAGTGAGAGGCGGGGTTCACCCTGGACGGGTCACCAGTCCATCCAACACATAGAGACAGACAACCATTCACACTCACAGTCACACCTACAGTCAATTTAGAGTATCAATCAGCCTCGTCCCCTCTTGATGTTTTTGGACTGTGGGAGGAAGCTGGAGTACCAGAGAGAACCCACACAGGAACAGGGAGAACATGCAGACTATAGACAGAAAGATCCTGTGATGGAGCCGGGACTCAAACAGGGAACCTTCTTGCTGTGAGGCAACAGTGCCGACCACTGCACCACCGTGCCACCCTTACTTGATCATATCAATATGGTTTCATAAAGCAGAGAGAAAAAAATATTGTATGTATAAGTAAATCGCACAATACATAAAAAGGGGAGTATATATGTATTTATATATACTTTTTTTTATGTAAACAGAACATGTATTACTTCGTCATACAAAGACTGAGTCACTGTTGTAATTGTTCTTTCACAATAGTGGAATATGTGCAGAAAATCACAGGTAGGATTCACATCCAACTTTCACAGAGAAGTGAACTTCACATTTTTGAAGATATGCACAGCATAAGATCTCAAGTCCTCCACAGAACTTTATTTGTGCATTTTTTTTTGTTTTGTTTGTACTGTGTAGGCTAACAAGGTAATGCAATGTTCTCATGTGTCTGCATCTCCTGTCCCCTCAGGGTGTGTCATGGAGCACAGTGCGATACATGATCGGAGAAATCCAGTATGGCGGCCGTGTGACAGACGACTATGACAAGCGCCTCCTCAACACCTTTGCGAAGGTGTGGTTCAGTGAGGACATGTTTGGACCGAGCTTCAACTTCTACAAGGGTTACAACATCCCCAAATGCTCCAGCATTGAGCAGTATCTCACATTTATTCAGGTGGGTGGATGGAGGTGGCTGCCCGCGCTCGTATCTGTTCATCCTGTCAATAATGCAACAAGTGTCGAAGTAATTGTGAAAGTCAGCACACCGTCTCTGTTAAACTGTGTTTTTGCTCCGGTCATGTGTTGTTGCTGTTTGTTTCCAAGCTTTATCAGCTTTCTGAGACATGACAAAATAAAACACAAAAAGAGCACAACGCAACATTTGAGTTTCCTGCAGGACGCTGTCAAGCACAGAAACACAAACACACACATGAACACTTGCACACGCTACTCTTGTCACATCCAGATACAAGCTGCCACGTGTAATTCCAGATCAAATGGGAGCATGCTCATTTTATTACAGATTATCCATCATGCATCAGCATGTATCAGACTGTGTGCTTAGCTAGTGGGTTGGTGCTCTTGTGGGTGTGTGTGTGCTGGGGGCAGTTCCTGAGCTAGTTTCATTAAAGCTAGTTTCATTATGATGGATGTTCATGGCTGCCAGGCTTAGCCAGCTTATTCCTCAGCACTGGCTCTCAAATAGAGAATGACAAACACAGCCTTAGAGAACACACACTCACTCGTACATAAACGTGTATGGATGCAACCCACACGCACACACATGCACACACACACACACCATAAACAATTCACTATCAAGTGTTTTTTTTTCTGCTAAAACCAAAAGCCGCACATTTCCTAGACTGACAAAACATAACACAATGGGTCCCTGTGTGCTTTTTCACACATCGGCATATTTAAATTGAATCCAGACAGACATGAATGAAGCTAAAACTCCCCAAAGGAAATAAATGACCGCAGCAAATGAACAAAAGCGCCGCTCTGTTCAGTAGCCAGCAGTAGACTCTCTTCACCACCTCCCTTTTTCTCAGTGTGTATGCCAGGATTTCTCTTTGTGTTAGACTCTATTTGAATGCAGCATGATGGATGTTTGAAGGGATTGGAACATGTATGCAGACTCTGATCAATTTTTTTTAGTCGCTAAGAAATAATCTATCGTCACTTTAACAAGCTGAAGAGGGAAATGTGGGAGTATCACCCCAAAACACATGAAAAAACACGGATGGAAAGATTATACAATTTAAGGGGAAAGCACGCTTACGATTACCCATCAGAATTCTCCACCTCCTATAAGAAGGTGTTCTGTCGATTGCATGTTTGAGGCACAAAGAGGAAAAACTCACACAATGGAAGTGGTATTGGGCACCACTTAAGATCATATTTGCCATGTTAAAAGTATTTATAAGTCTTACGGTACAACTGGCTTCACTTTCCCTGTCTGACCGCATCCTGGAACTAAACACATAAATTTATGTCCAAGCTTGTTTCATTCATGAATACATACTGATGGTTCCTATATATCAGACTCTGCTTGGCCTTTACGGAGGTGCCTGTGCTATTAAGTTTGTTTTCATAGCTGTACAACTCTCGTTATTATTCTGATTACTGTAGAGTTAAAGCCCTGTGTTATATTTATTTGATGACATCTAACACATATCTGCATCTTGATAGTTAAACTTTTGTTAATGTTGATTTGATGGTCAGTTATTCCATTTAGTTATGCATTTCAAATATGAACTGTTCTCAAAGTACCTCTTCTTTTTTTTCTTTTTTCTTTTTTTTGCCCATTATGTTTCTGTGCTAATTAGGCATCCTGCCATTGCACCATAGGTGATGTTTTTAAAAGAGAAGTTTAAAAAAAAGTTTAAAAAAAAGCACGCGCCACACTTTCTGTCTTTGATTCTGAGAGACTTTTCTGATACAACACTATCGATCAAAGCTAAGCAGCCATTATAAAAGGGAATTTGTTGTGAATTTTTCTTTTTTGTAAGGAACCTCATTAGTTACACTGCTGTAACAGATGGTCCATCTCCCTCCTTTCTAGAAAAGATTCACTCACTACAAGATGATTTTTTTAGCCAATGAATGCTCAGTTGCTTTGAAAGAGAGATTCCAACAAAAACCCAGTCATAAAAAACTGATGAATTATCTATTGCGTCTGTGTTGGCGGCCAGTATACACACTCTGGGACAGGGTTAAAGCAGATTTTTTTTCAGCTGACCTTAAAGTTGATACAGATAATTTGCACAATAGTACACGACCAGAAATGTTTTCAGGGTCACATAGGGAGATAGAGATAGAGATGGCTATTATCTGCCTACAGATAGTATGGTATAACGTAGCCAAGAAGAAGCATGTAAACAGAAAAGAGCATAGGGCTCATTGCTAAGCCTTGGGGTATCCCCCAGTGTAAGTCTCTGGTAACTGATCAGCAAAATAAATGTAGAAACCTGAACATTTTAGAGAAATGCTACTGATAACCACCGAGTTTTCAAGATGGTCTTAGAAGATATCGTGGCCATTTAGGTCCAGGGGGATTAGAGAAACATCAGC
Source organism: Aulostomus chinensis (assembly GCF_037954235.1). NCBI lineage: Eukaryota > Metazoa > Chordata > Actinopteri > Syngnathiformes > Aulostomidae > Aulostomus > Aulostomus chinensis. The sequence goes on along the minus strand of NC_141330.1, from coordinate 17,459,996 downwards.
AGGTCAGTTTTAGCACTGTCTTTTGGAAAAGTGGTTGAATTGGAGCATTCTAAAAGAATTCAGGAACAGAATCTGTCAAAAGGCAGAAGTTATAAATGACCAGAATACAGCGCAATGCTGCATTAGATAACTTATTTTAGAAACTTAAAAGGAAGAATGTCTAACATAATTGAAGAGGGTTTCTTATCAGACAGAGGGGAAGTAGAGATGAATTAGCAGAGAGGAACTACACAGGGGCTCATACTCAGCATTGGAGAACTTTCTTTGTTGTAAATCATTTCACCCAACCAGAGTCTGGATGACTGAATGTATATTGAATGGAGAGAGCCAATGGAGCGCTGCCTTAAACCTGCAGTCGACCTTTGTCGACTACAAAATGATCTTCCTTGATCTCACATCAGTAAACATTTTCCTGAGCAGTTTATCATCTCAAAGCTTGCTTCAAGTCTTTTCAAAGCAGCATGGTGTTTAGTTATTAAATTGAAGTCCCATTTAGAGTAATAGGATAATAGGGCTACTTCTGGCCCCCTTGCAATTGCCAATTTGCACAGAGAGCTGTTTGTGTCTCAGTCAGATCCACTTCTCACTCCTCTGCAGCTTCACCGTCCCCTACAAATATGACGACCTCTCGTTGGAAAAAGCAAAAATTGCTCTGAATTTGTTTTTTGCTTCAAAATTGGAGTTCACAAAAAGTGCTGGATTATTATGAGATGATTTGACATGACTGTATGATTGAGTTAAAGAAGTACACCCTCTTCACTTGCTCTCTCTAAATACCAACCAGGACAGGAGACCTCCTGCATCACTGGTAGTCCACCAGGAGATATCGAGCTTCATGTTATGCGTTACATTTCACCAAGGTATCACCAGAAACACTGGTTTGAGTTCATTTTGTAAGGTAGTTCACAGTGGACACGTTTGTCGACCCTCTCTTCCCTTACTAAGTGTGTCGAATGAAACGTTGATTTATTTGTTATCGAGATATAATCCTACGTGAACCTACAGTAATAACGAGAGTCTATGAAAGTTGAGTTAGTGTTGTTGATCGGTACTCGCAGCTCATCACATGGACTCCGTTGCCCTGTAGCTCTGTACCCAAGCAAGAGGCTGTCGTCCCACATCTGCCTGATTCAGCAGTATAAGCTGCTGCTCTGTGCTCACCTGTGAAAGTTCAGTGAAGTCCATAAACAGGAGATTGCTTGTCATGTGGTCCGGCCAGGTCACAAATTTTCATTAAAACAGCAAACAAAAGCCCCTGCAGTGCCTGACCATTACCCCTTCTACCCATAGTGATGGAACACAGAGACTGGAGCAGTGATATGAGCTGGTTGCCCCAGCTTGGCAGCATTTCTGGGTGGGAAAGTCAAAGTCAATCCATTGGCCACCAATTAGTGTGGCCTGCTGTAAACACAGTGGGATAAGGATGTTGAAGTTGAGACACACAGCTGTCTATAGCCCAGGCCAACAGAGGGCTTTGCAGTTCTTAAAAAGAAGGAAAGTGACAAAAAACTTGAAAATGGGAGGAATCTACTCTTAAAAAACATGGCAGGATAAAAAATATCTTGTTTATATTGTAGGAGACTGTCTCTTCAAATAGTTTCTGCCAGTTTGAGGCAATAAGATTCTCTATGGGGCCATAGTGGACAGAATGGAACTTGAAATTAAACTACTATTTAAACTTTAATCATTAATAACCTGGTTTTGTTTTGCAGGGTTTACCAGCATGTGACACTCCAGAGGTGTTTGGCCTCCATCCGAATGCTGACATCAGCTACCAGAGTAAACTGGCTAAGGATGTGTTGGATACAATTCTCAGTATTCAGCCTAAAGACAGTTCATCGGGGGGAGGGGAGACCAGGGAGGCTGTGGTGTCTAGGCTGGCTGACGACATGCTGGAGAAACTGCCCCAAGATTACATACCTTTTGAAGTAAGAGTGTGTGCGTGTGTGTGTGTGTGTGTGTGTGTGTGTGTGTGTGTGTGTGTGTGTGTGTGTGTTCTTGTACTTGCTACATATTAAGGACTAGAATATTCATTTAACCAACAGAGTGAGGCCATTTTAGCCGGTCTTCACTTCTTCAAAGGGTTGTTTGAAGGTCAAGACTTGGTTTTAGGGTCGAGGTTAAAATTAGGTTCTGGTTAGGTTTAGGGTCAAGGTTAGGGTCAGGCAGTCAGTTGAGATGGTTAGGGTTAGGGTGAGGGGCTAGAGAATGTATTACATCAGTGAAAGTCCTTACAAAGATATAAGTACAAGGATGTGTGTGTGTGTGTGTTTTAGAAATATCATGAGTTATGTTCCTTCTCTTACCACATGTGGTATGCAAAGTGGCCTGGGTGGCAGAAATGTGGGATGTGTGTGAGACCGTGACAGACTGAGAAAAAAAGGCTGCAACAGACAGAGAGGGTGTGAATGATCCTGAACATTGCTAACTTTGTTTTATTTTGGTTCTTCTTGTTTGTTGTTTGACGCACTGAGATGTGACAGCAGAGGCACAAATCTTGTCATGGAAAACTTCTCACAGCACGCCACACCCTGTCTGGCGCTTTTAGCTCTATCTATCTTCCTGCTGTTTATCTCTTGAGTATGTAAAAGTGGTAGGCAAAAGTTGACGGAGGACAGATATGGGAGAAATGCAGCAGTATCAACAGAAATAACAACATTTGGAATATAATACACATTTATCTTGTTCGGTATTTTCAAAGAAATCACCATAAATTCTCAAAATCTATCATCTCCTTCTTTTTTCATCTTTACAAATAGTATTACCTATTTAAGCCTCACATCCATGCATGCATGTCAGTGGTTTACATGCTGATATTCAAAAAGCTTGTTGACGTCACCAAGAGATGCAGATGCAACAAACATGGCTTTAATCTAAGAAGGTTACAACTGAGGGCATGTGGAAGACAACTGGACTCCTCACAGTATAGGTTGATGTAGGTAGTATAGGTACGTGTCTGTGTGCAGCTTACAGAGCACTTTATTATTTTTTCTGGTTGCCAAGTATATTTCCAGCTCTCTGAGGTAGTGCAGGGGAAAAGTCCTGAAAGTGTTATCTTTCCAGGTGAGAGAACGTCTCCAGAAGATGGGTCCTTTCCAGCCAATGAACATCTTCCTGCGTCAAGAGATCGACCGCATGCAGAGGGTCATAGTTCTGGTCAGAAACACCCTGAAAGACCTCAAGTTGGCTATCGACGGTACCATCATCATGAGTGAGAACCTACGAGATGCTCTGGACTGCATGTATGATGCACGCATCCCTGCCCGCTGGAAGAAGGTCTGTAGAGAGTCTGGATCATCTCGTGCCAAAAAAACGTTCTCTTCTCAAAGTTTTCTCAGTGTTGTCATTTTACAGTAGAGATTTCCTATGCCTCTCTGCAGAATACTAACCCCGCACACAACCAACCCATGTATATAACCAAATCGCCACACCCCACCGGCACAAATATACATGAATTCATGCCCAAATATAACCTGTACCCCAAAGTGCAAATTGACACTTAACTGGAGCCTGGTACTGGTTAAAAGTGTCCAGACCTTTCAATAAAAACACAATTTAATCAACAAATCACACCTGTAAACAAGCAAATGTTTTGCCAAAAAAAATATCCATCTGTGTCATCACAAACCCAGCAGTAAGTTTCCCATTGTCCCACTCCTGACTCATAGTTATGTGTGGTATATATGATTACATATTACACTGCAGTACTTGTTGAAGATTTAACAAAGAATGGCCTGACTGACTGAGCGCTCTCCCTGGTGCTGATACTGCTGCTGTGAACACAAGCTGTCCATGTCCACTGGTATTGTGGAGGACATATGACCTGAATCCATCTACTATTTACAAACTGTGTGTCCTGCCTCCTCACCTCCATAACCTTTAACATTACCGGCTTTGCTCTGTGATTGAGCTGCTAACTGTGCCAATGCTAAATATGGATCTTATTGATTTGTTACTCTGCATCTAACGCAATAAAATTAACCTCCCCAATCGTAATTGTTTTCACTCAACACTAAGGAAAGCTATTAATGTTTTTAATAAAGAATAACATGCAATTTTATGTAATCAGCGGTACTAATTTACATTTCAACGATCACAGTAATACAGTAATGGCAGTAATTCTAAGAAAAAAGTTATGTATTGTCCCCAAAAGACTACTTTCCTATGATATCAGAGCAAGCCTATCATCATCAGTCAGCCACAGGTTTTTAGTCTTTGCCCACCAAATGCTCTTTACTTTAATTTCAAAATTTTATATAGTGCATGAACCCATTTCTGTGATAAATGAAAAGCAAAGAAATAGCTAGAATACTGATATCTTTAAAGGACAGGGAAAATCGCAAGACTTGGCATTCAAAATTTTACATGTGAATCATTCTCCAGACATTCAAGCAATCATCCTGCAAACATTACATCAGAAGAATCATTTGGACTTGAAAGGTTTGCTGGCGGCCATTCAGGAGCGTTCTACCTGCAGTGCTGTCTGCTGGCGGCCCATTCGCCTCCACTCTATTGTGTGTTGCATTCAAATCTCTTTGATTCTATTGTAATCATCTTTGTCTATTGCTGTGATTCACTCTTGTTTGTCTCCCTGTCGTCATCTTATGTGATCCGTGTGGGTGACACTTTTCAAGGCTGGATTAAATGTTTTGTTGTTGTTTGTCAGGCATCATGGGCCTCCAGCACCCTGGGGTTCTGGTTCACAGAGTTACTTGAGCGGAACCGGCAGTTCCAGGCTTGGATCTTTGAGGGCCGGCCCAACTGCTTCTGGATGACAGGCTTCTTCAACCCACAGGGCTTCCTGACAGCAATGAGACAGGTACACCGGCATCAGGCTGCCTAGCTACTTACCACCGCTGAGGGGGGTATGCCAGATGGCACGCAGAGGGAGGGGCAGGCACACTGCCACAGGATTACACACACACACACACACACACACACACACTTAATGAAGAAACAAGTACATTTCTCTTTCCAACTTCTCTTTCCGTCTTCTGTCAATGTGAAGGAACTAGAAAGTTTAGTACTTGCTGATCTACAACATGTCTGCATCACAAGGCCTCATTATTCTCTATTAAATATAGATGACACAGCAAGCACTCAGTGGACAATTTTCATCGTTTAATATAAAATTCTTCCTTCCAGACTCGAGGCTCAGCTAATGTCTTGCGCATTTGCATTTCCTTTCCATTTACTATCTTCAAAATGTTCTTGTTAATTGTAGTGTTCTCTTAGTCCTTCCTTGTTGCAGAATCAGGTGAGTTGATTCCTCTGTCCGACACTAAATGTTGGTTTAATATATATTTTTGGTAACTTTTATATTATCAGCCTATTTATTATCATTATCATTATTTAGGAGGAGGTGGAAAGAGCCCCCTTGTTGTGTTCTCAGTTGGAAATTTGTTAGATACACACATGTATGTTCCTGAGCAGAGATTTGTAGAACTATTGTGAAGCTGTCAGTAATCAGACTTCACAGTAGAGCCTCTGCAGGGTTCGTTGCAACTGTAGCATCACAAACCATCCTCTCAAATCCCTGGCAAGCTCTTGTCTCATCCTATCATTCTTTTTCACTTTAAATCTGTCCAATTTTGTTCAGTAGGTGTTTGTCTCTTTTGTTGTGTTTTAAAATGACAGAGTGGATGTAATCCTCCCATTTCATTTATTTATTGTGCACTTCACTCTAAGTCCCCACTTCAATTGTGTTTATTTTCTTTCCATTGGCACATCATCATGTAAACAATTTCACTGATGGAGTGTAATGTTCCCTCCACTCGCCGCTGTGCTTTTACAACCCTATTTTATACACACTACCAGTCAAAGGTTAGGACACACCTTCTCATTTAATGGTTCCTCTTTATTTTCATGACTACAGTATTTACATTGTAGATCCTGACTAAAGGCATCAAAACTATGAATAAACACATGTGGATTTATGTAGTAAACAAAAGAATGTTAAATAACTCTAAATATGTTTTATATTTTAGATTCCTCAAAGTAGCCCCCATTTGCTCTATTGCCAGTGCTAAAAACGCTTGGCCTTCTCTCAATGAGCTCCGCGATGTCGTCACCTGAAATGGTTTTCACTTCTCAGGTTCGCCTTGTCAGGGTTGATTTGTGGAATCTCTTGCCTTCTTAATGAGGTTGGGACCATCAGTTGTGTTGTGCAGATGTCAGGTTGGTACTCAGCTGACAGTCCAATTTGACAACTGTTAGAATCCATATTATGGCAAGAACCAATCAGCTGAGTAAAGAGAAACGACAGTCCATCTTTATTTTAAGAACTGAAGGTCAGTCTGGAAAATTGCAAAAACTTTAAATGTGTCCCCAAGAGCAGTCGCAAAAAACATCAAGCTCTACGACGAAACTGGCTCACATGAGGACCGTCCCAGGAAAGGAAGACCAAGAGTCTCCTGCTGCTGAGGATGAGTTCATCTGAGTCACCAGCCTCAGAAATCACAAGTTAGTTCTAGTAGCAGACACATCTCTAAGTTAGTTCTAGTAGCAGACACGTCTCTAAGTTAGTTCCAGTAGCAGACACGTCTCTAAGTTAGTTCCAGTAGCAGACACGTCTCTAAGTTAGTTCTAGTAGCAGACACGTCTCTAAGTTAGTTCTAGTAGCAGACACGTCTCTAAGTTAGTTCCAGTAGCAGACACGTCTCTAAGTTAGTTCCAGTAGCAGACACGTCTCTAAGTTAGTTCTAGTAGCAGACACGTCTCTAAGGTAGTTCTAGTAGCAGACACGTCTCTAAGTTAGTTCTAGTAGCAGACACGTCTCTAAGTTAGTTCTAGTAGCAGACACGTCTCTAAGTTAGTTCTAGTAGCAGACACGTCTCTAAGTTAGTTCTAGTAGCAGACACGTCTCTAAGTTAGTTCCAGTAGCAGACACGTCTCTAAGTTAGTTCTAGTAGCAGACACGTCTCTAAGGTAGTTCTACTAGCAGACACGTCTCTACATCAACTGTTCAGTGGAGACTGCGCCAGTCAGGCCTTCATGGTCAAATAGCTGCTCAGAAACCACTACTGAGGAAAGCAACAAGCAGAAGGGATTTGTTTGGGACAAGAAACACCAGGAATGGACATCAGACCAGTGGAAGTCTGTGCTTTGGTCTGATGAGTCCAAATTGGAGATCTTTGGTTCCATCTCCTGTGTCTTTGTGTGACGCCAAAAAAAGGTGAACGGATGGTCTCTACATGCATGGTTCCCACCTTGAAGCATGGAGGAGGAGGTGTGATGGTGTGGGCAGGCTTTGCTGGTGACACTGTTGGGGGTTTATTCAAAATTGAAGGCACAAAGAACCAGCCTGGCTACCACAGCATCCTGCAGTGACACGCGTTGAGTTGGACCGTCATTTATTTTTCAACAGGACAACGACCCCCAACATACCTCCAGGCTGTGTGAGGACCGGATGACCTGGCCTCCACAATCAGCTGACGTAAACCCAATTAAGATGGTTTGGGATGAGATGGACCACAGAGTGAAGGCAAAAGGGCCAACAAGTGCTCAGCATCTCTGAGAACTCCTTCAAGACTGTTGGAAAACCATTGACGACCTCATGAAACTCATCGAGAGAATGCCAAGAGTGTGCAAACTAGTAATCAAAGCAAAGAGTGGCTGTTCTGAAGAATCGAAAATGTAAAACATGCTTTGAGTTATTTCACACTTTTTATTTACTACATAATTCCACGTGTTCATTCATAGTTTTGATGGCTTCAGTGAGGATCTTACAACGTAGATTGTCATGAAAATAAAGAACCATTAAATGAGAAGGTGTGCCCAAAGTTTTGACTGATAATATACGTATATACTGTATATTCATCCATCCATCCATCCAATTTTTACCACTCATCCTGTTATGGGTCGTGGGGGGGCTATATATATATATATATATATATGTATATAATGTGTGTATATATACATTTTTGCATGTTCTCCCTATATAAATATATATATAGGTGTGTGTGTGTGTAGTGACATCATGGCTCTGTTACAGCCTGCACATCTTTCTCTGCTCTCGTAGGAGATCACTCGAGCCAACAAAGGTTGGGCCCTGGATCGAATGGTGCTTTGCAATGAGGTGACCAAGTGGATGAAGGACGACATCACCCAGCCCCCTCCAGAGGGAGTTTACGTCTACGGGCTCCACTTGGAGGGGGCTGGCTGGGACCGCCGCAGCTGCAAACTCATTGACTCCAAACCTAAAGTCCTGTTTGAGATGATGCCCGTGATCCGGATGTACGCTGAGAATAATGGTGAGTTTTTAAAGAGTTGGAGAGCGGAGGTGGCTTTAAATCCTGACATATCTTTAAGGGTCAGTTCCTGTCCATCTCTCAGCCGCATCTCTTCCTTTCAACATTTACATCCCACACAGCTGCTCAGAATGGATGGATGTAACATTTAAATGTCAAGCAGTCTAAGCGCACCTACCAGTGCATCCAGCACTCCCACTGTTTAGCAATTTCCTGATCTAGAAATGACTCTTGCTCTGTGCTACTGTGGTGTGCTATTTTGGTGACCATAGGCAGACACGCCAGTGGGAGGTTCATTTGAATGAAGCAAAGACACTTGGTCTGTTTTAGTTGAAGTATGGTTGGACAGCCTACTCACACTCGGTGAGCCACACTGCTCTCAACCACTTTGTTCTCTAGTCTGGTTTGTTTGACGAGCGTGAGCTGTGCCCAGTGTCGGCCGTAAACACGGATAGCGAGCAGATGAAAACAGTTGTCCAGATGTGTAACGAATGTTACAGCACGGTGACGGCGTGAGAACATTTTGCATTTTGTATGTGTTCAGTTTGCCATTTGCTGAGTGTTGAAGCGAGAAGCGATCCACCAGTTTTGGGTGGTAAGTTGTCCTCTGCCGTTAATGTGCGTGTTCACTCTCCTCCTGCTCCTGCAAGATTGCACCAACCCTGTGGGATTCCTGAGCAAATATCAGGCTCATACAGCTCAGTGGTGATGTCAGCATTCTCAGGCCAGGTCTGAACGTTGGCCAGCGAGGGAAGGGGAAGGGGAAGGGGAAGGGGGGGGGAGTCATGCTTTAGGAAACCAGGCCAAGTGGGAGTGTACGGCTGGTCTCAAATCCTTGACAATCCCCCTGCACAGTCACTTCTGTTGGTTCTCTCACCTGCACCTCAAAACAAACTGGGAAAAAGCACAAAAGAACATTACTATCACGTTAAAACAAGGAGCGATGCACTGCACCAGGTTTCAGTAGGTTGCTTTGTTCCACCCGTAGCACCTGGTAGACAAGAATATGAGCGAATTGAGTAAAAGAAAAAAAAAAAAGCTAAGAAAATCAATTAAAAGCAAACGAGTATATACAGTCCCACGTTCACAAAAACCACCTCCACCTGTGGTTTGCTGTGTGATTATTTTTACCACTCTTACTCATCAAATGATACTACAGTTTATTTCAAATTTGCACTGTAGCTCGTTTTCTTGTTGTAATATCAGCCTCTCTGTTGGATCGCACAGGTTGCGATGAGGTTGTTTCTCACATTTCTCACAGCAGAAGCTGATTTTATGGAGGTCGACAATATTTGTTGCCATCAGGTGATCAGTCTTCTTACCCAATGGGAACTTTCCCGGTTCCCAGTAGCTCAAACTCATGCTCAAGTGTTATTTATTTGTCACAGCAGCAGCAAACATCATGACATCATTCTCCCTCATGGCTTTTTATACTAGAGGGCTGCCTGCTGTGTGTGTGTGTGTGTGTGTGTGTGTGTGTGTGTGTGTGTGTGTGTGTGTGTGTGTGTGTGTGTGTCAGACGTGCTTCTGCTCATCAGTGTTTGCAAGAGCGTCTATGAACGTGTGCTTGAGTCTATGATGGCAAGGGGTGTGTGTGTGTGTGTGTGAGAGTGAGAGAGAGTGTGAGACACATCAACAATAGCTGTTTGTTTGCTCCTGAAACGATCCATTGGCAGAAGTGCAGCAAGGCTTTTGACTGACAGGCTTCCAAAAACCCAGCCAGCTACTGGAGCAAGCTGAGATTGCTAAAATAATAATGAGTGGGACATAAGCGTCTTTGGCCCCCGAATTATTTTCACAATATGAAAGCAGATTTGAACAGAATGAAAACAGCTGTTGAGTTTTAGACAGCTGGTGTCCTGGCGTGTGCCCTCCCTCATTGACATCTCTCACGTTGATCCGTGGTGGTAGATGTGCAATTATGACCACTAACCGTAACCAATTAAGAGTTGACGTCTGTCTGCTCTGCTTTGGTTTGCATTAGAAACGTTTGCGTTCTTCTCGTCTGCAGCGTGTATCAAGTGGCATTGTGCTGGTCTTTGTTGCAGGGATCAAGGATTGCCGCCTCTACTCCTGCCCCATCTACAAGAAGCCAGTAAGGACGGACATCAACTACATCGCAGCTGTAGACCTGAAGACGTCACTTCCTCCAGAGTACTGGATCCTACGTGGCGTCGCGCTCCTTTGTGATGTCAAGTGATCACTGAGCGTTGAGAAGCCGTGAGTAGAGGAAATCTGGAGTGGCTTCAGCTGTTGGGATGAAACCTCTGGGAACGTTGCAGTGTCATGAAGATATTTGGGGGCGGGGGGGGGGGGGGGGTTCCAAAGACCACTGTTCACATCCTACCTGGACAAAGACTAAACATCAATGGAGTCAAAGTATACTGTGTTTATACACTTGCAGCAAATGTTCATTAGTTGGTAGTTTTTAAAGAAAAACCCACCAGTACAGTGAATATAGATCATTCCTGTTTTCTCCAGTCAAAGGTGATGAAGTGTTTTTTTTTTTTTTAATATGTCCGTATTTTCCTCAAAATTGCTGTCATGCACCAAGATGTTTCTCATGTACCCACTCAGACCGGTGGCACTGCCTCCCTCCCTGGCTTCATGTCCTCCAGAGCAAGTATTCTTCCTCATGCTGATATTTTTACTTCAGCATACATTCTTGTATGATAGGAAGAGTCCCAGCTGATCAATACAAACCCTCTCAGCTGGATGGCGACATTTTTGCATCGCATTTACAAGAAACAGTTTCCTGAGGAGCAGGCAGCCTCGTGCTCTGCTGCCAGGGTCTTTGTTTCCTCAGCACTCCTGGTTGAAAATCCCCCAACTTCTCAGAAAGACACTGGTGTCATCACCGTCACTCTTATACCATAGTTATCGTTGTCATGGAAACATGAACCTGCACAGTGCTTCATCCTGACACCCTGTCAGCGCGTTTCTGCCAGGCAGAACCGCTCTGTAGACCTTAAGGACCCATCACTGACATCCACTATGACATTATACTCCAGCTTGAAGTGACCAAACGGCAATTTCCCCAATTACTGTGAGGTCAAGTGCGTTAAGCTGCTATAGGTGAAATATGTTTTAGACCACTGGCTAAAATATGCCAGTCGCGTTTCACGGATGAAGCTCAGGAAGTTGTTTTGTAATTGTCACAAAGCTAATTCATCCCATTACTGTAACTGCCCCTGCCATGTAAATTCAAACATATTCATCTGAAATTATACAGAAATGGCAAATTCTGCTGAACCCACTCAACTAACTCTAACTATCAATCTCCTCAGTGTCAGGTATGTTCTGTGTTCTAGAGGCAAGAACATCCTCAACCAAAGAAGAACCAAAAAGGCCCGCAGCCATCCTGACATCCTCAATTGTCAGCTTGCAGCCAAAACAAAAACATCTCGCAAACATGAAATACATAGAAATTTTAATGAAGTTTTTACAAAAAAAACAATGGCATCATCAAAACATCAAAACACTTTTTTGGTATTATTTTCTTTTTCTACAAAAACCACTGAAGCATAAACACGCTAAAGCTACCCTGTACACAGATCAGTCTCAGGTTTCCAAAATTAAAATCCTCACTCTGAAATCATCCTGATTCCATTTTTTTTTTACCCTGTAGAGTTGCCCCAACCTGATGTTTTAATCTGGATACTTCAGAACAGCAGAGTTTCCACTTTAGGAAGGCATTGATGAATATTTAATATCTGATATGCCATAAAGGAATTGTAATATTTTGTTTTGTGTAGCCAGTCTACGAGGACAAGGGGATTTAAGCGTGAAGACGGGCCTTTTTTAAGAAACACTTCCCTGCATGAATATCATAATATATTCATAGGTTTTCTCCTTTAAAGGGTTTTTTTTTTTGTCTTCTCTTGAAACTTCCTGTAAAATACATCAGAGCCTTGGTGCTTGATGGCATTATATACACTGTCTCCTTGTCAGCAACAGTAGCACCAGCTCCCTCGCGCAGCTTTTCCCTTCTTTTAGCTCTCATTTTCATTTATCAGGCCTGTTTTCTTCTTCCGCTATAACCCAAAATGTGTATGAAGTGACTTTTGATTGGTCCGGCTGGAGGAGACGCTTTAATGGCAGCGTGACCTTGTGAATCCTCTCACAACTGAGTCAGAACACTCACGTTGGTAAAATGCTCGACCTGACTTACTTGATCTAACATTCAAATGACGATACATTTCAGGGGTTTATTGCCTACTTGCTGTACATGCTACACTTACATAAGTGACAAAATGTACTTTATACTACAGCTGTGGCGTGATTAACTCGCGCTGCAACGATGAAACATTTCTCCTCCCTGCAGCAAACATTTCATTCCTTCACTTTGTCTCTGGATCAGGACAGGATCAAACATCTCCCCTCCAACACAGGCGTCTGTGTAAATACATCAACTAGTCTCACGGCATAATATTCCCCTGGGACAGCGAGCGGGTCATCTCGGTGTGCACGAAGTAGGTCTTGAGCTCTCCTTTGCCCTTGACGTTAATGATTCCCCTGCAGGAGCACATGTAGCCCAGGGTCAGCAGGATGCGACTGGTCTCCTCCGTCACCTTCGGACAGAAAAAGGACAAAATAATCAGTTGTAGATTGGATTCCCACGGGCCCAACACTCAGATCTCAATGTGCCTTAACCACCTCCTTCTAAGATAACCCTTTATACGTCCCACACCGGGGAAATTGGCACTGTTACAGCAGCACAAAAACAAGTCGCAGCGGAAAATTTACAGAGCAATAAATAGAAGAAACTACAATAAAAACTATATACACTATTGTAAACTACAAACAACTGCAATAAATCTTAGCAGCATAAGTGTTGTATTGGATATTGCACAGTAGCGTGTTAAGTATTGAACTACAGCTGCTGGAGACCTGCAGAGCTGAAACTAAGAGCTAGATGCTAAAGTTGACCGCCACCAAAATGAAAATATTCAGCATTGGCCCCTTTAAATTGTATCATGAAGGCCAATTTATGCATAAATTTGAATCTACAGCATTAAAAGGCTGCAGAAACAACAAAGAACATATACTGGGCTGACATGTAATGCTAATGTTCCCCTGGGTTTCAAATGTTAAAGTTAAGCAGCATACTCTCTTTTAAGAGAAACTGCAGTAATTACAAGTATATATGAATACAAATTAGTGAAGCACATGGGTGAGGCTGTTGGTAAATGTGGGTTTTGTGCATTTCTGCTGTGCTGCCTGTCGACTGTACACAAAATAAGACCACCATGATTTATGCAGTGAAGGGGCAAAAAAAAATCAAAAATGTACATACCGAGTTCTTTTGAGCAGATTATCGTATATGAACCAACGGTTTAAAAAAAAGAGTTTAATAGATTAACTGTGAATGACGGTTAGGATACTTGATTTCTACAATAATTGACAACCACCACCTTGGTTGAAAGGTGTCACTGAAATTCCTTTTTTCATGTTTTCTGACACGTCTCCATCAGCCTGAAGCTAAACCCTCTCTTCGTGCATGGGGTGAAGTATGTAGACACACAATCATTGCACATTCTTTTAAATGAATACTCCTTTCCGTGTAGAAAATGGCATTCGCATGTTTTTGTGCACACACTCTGTTTAAGCCTCTGGCCCGTGGATGGCTTGGAATCTTCAAACAGTCAGTTACTCCACCTGCTCTCGACTCGACCCCCGTGGATTGTGATCATCACATATCTGGGATGCAGCTCAAAGTGCTGCACTCGTGGCTGTCAGATGTTTACAGGCTGTGAGATGTGACTGAATAATTCTCACCGCAACGCGTCGTGCAGGTTAACATCACATTTGGCAGGGAACCAGTGAGATCTGAGGATGCCACATGATGTCCATCGGTAGCAGCAAATAAATGCTTTATCTTTAAATCATCTGTTGTGATATTTAAAATGTCAACAGCGGAAAATAAGGTGCTGCTTAGAACCATGATGAAACAAGCAGTCTGAAACATGTTCGCATGCGGGTGAGTATGAGAAGCTCTTGAAACGAACTTGAATGCGTCACAGATAAGGGTCGTAGCTGACATTTCTCTGGAAGACTGTTTCTTTGTTCTGTCAGCCTATTAGGAGATTTAAAGAACAAAGAAGGTCTGTGGTAAACAAGTCTTGAAGAAACGCTGACTGAAAAATGAACCCAAAAAAAGTTTCCACCGCACTCCTTCACCTACCTGGATCTTTCCCAGGACTCCAGTGCTGTCCATCCTGCTGGCTACATTCACTGTGTTCCCCCAGATGTCGTACTGAGGTTTCTGGGCTCCGATGACTCCAGCTATCACTGGACCGTGGTTGATACCTGTCCGAGTACACGCCCAGGTCAGTTTAGATATGAAACCACTGAATGTGTCGGTATCGTAGTAACTCACTCACTCACTGCTGGAATGTTGTTGTTTTGAATGCAGTTAAGTTTGTGTCTGTGCTGCATCCTAAACTGTCAAGCCCACTTGGTGCTGGAGCCGTCTCTGGTAGCAGTGTCAGATTGATGTGTGATCACCTTCACACCACAGACAAATCTTCCCAGACTTCATTCACGACCAAATATCTGGCTCAGAACTTAAGTTGCTGTTAAGTGTCTATGTATGGGTTTTTTGAGTGCACATTCATAATGGCTGACGCATATTTTGGATTGACAGGTCCCTCATCTCAAAGACAACAGCTAAAAGACTGAGCTGAGGTCTGTGGTGCACGCCAGTCAAATGGGTTTTGTTCTACACCATAAAATGCATGAGAACAAACTGGACCCACACTGAGTTTTGAAGCGTTGTCACAGATATTAACCATCATCACACTGAAAACGGAGGTAGCTTAACCAGTCGTTGCAATGCTGAAATCGTGCATCTGCGGCGCAGGTCGCTCCAAGCTAAACTTTAGTTTTGTACTTTTAACAACTGCATGTGTGCTTCAAAAATCGTAAAATGTCAGGTTCATTTGTGAAGATTACAAAAAGTCTCCTGCATTTTTGTCGGCTGTATTTTCCCATCATTCCATTGGTTTGTCTGGTGAACCCCTTCCTTGTTGGCCTATAAAAATGCTCCATCCCTGTGGTGTCTGATAATAATCTCAGGTGAATAACAAAGGTGTGTGTTTGGTATCTGACTGGCTAGTCTGGAGTCTAGCCAGAGGCGCTGCAGCTCAAAGAACCGTCAAGACGAGCTGCAGCTCTCTGACTAAACAAAGCTTTTCACAGGATGTCATCAGAACATGAGCTGAAGTGGGAGCTAAATGCAGCTGAACTCTTCATCCTCAACACTCCTCTTCACCTCTGCTAAGCAGACTGGAGCTTTTCACAGCACACAGATGACACTGAGCCGCTTCACTCTGGCACCTCAGTCAATTTATAGATTGCTGGGTATTACCACCTGCACAAGAGAACAGATACTGGTTTTGTCTCGTCCCTGTGGATGGGGACTTGTATTCCTCTCTGATGGGGTGTTTGAGGCCCGTCTGGAAGCAGCAGGGGTGTACAGTCACAAACACGCACACCACTGAGTTAATGGAACAGCCTACGCTGGGATCTTCAGACAGGTTGAAGGAAGTGAACCCTGGCTCTCACTTCATGTGGAGAGCTGGGACTCTCCTGCCTGCTTTCCTCTTCAATTACATGATTGAATGTATCCTGCAGCACACTTCTTTTTTTTTCTTTTTTCATTTTTCTACTTATTTAGACAAAAGGCCTCCTCAAAATAAATCATCCTTCGACCAGTCACACTGGTTTGTGGGTCCTGGGCGTCCACATTTGAGCTCTTTCTAGAAAGGTTCCCTGCAAACCTCCAGCAGGGATCTTGTTTTGTCTCATTTTCTGCTGCATCAAAGAATTCTATTATAGTGCCGACAAAATGCAGCGTTATTTTAATGTCAAACTCACCGACTCTGAGTTTGAAGTCATTGAAGGAGTGTTTGTTGATGACATCCAGCTTCCCCACCAAAGCAAATGCAAACTCCACCATGGTCCCAATGTGCATGTACTGCCTGTCATGTTCCTAGTGATCCATGAAGAACACACCCGGTTACACATTCTGGTCACAAAGATTGTTCAGTTGGAGAGCACGAGGGCTGATGTGTGTGTTCAGGAGTCTACCTGTGATGGATACTCAGGTCCGGGTGAGGCGTTCAGTCCAGTAGCAGCCATGTACGTGCTGCCAATGGTCTTGATCTTTTCCACGCCGCTGAATTTTGGCTTGGACAGGAGCTAGACATGCAAATACAATTAACCAAAAAACCTCAAATGAAGATGATAGAGAAGCAGTTCTGTTTGCCTTGACCTTTGACCCCAGAATAGACCAGTTGGTACAACCAAATATACGGTATATTTTACAAGATGTACCCCAGGACTACACATTATTCAATCACAACTAGTGGAAAACCGTGTCCACTGCTTGTGTCGAGGGTTCATGTTGCGTTAGCATTCATGTACCTCATCAAAATCAGCGATGATCTCGTTGAGGAGCCTGAGGCACTCTAATCCTTCCTTGTTGACGTCAGATTCCGTGTAGAACTCTTTAAAGTCCGGGATGGAGGCGAACATGACACACACCAGGTCGTAGGACTGGTGGTACAGATCCTACAGGACGAAAAGCAGGAAGAGGAGTTGGCTTGAGCTGCTGCGGCACATGAAACCACATGAATGATAATCGAACAGGGAGGAACCACACGGGGAGATCCTGGTGCATCACTTTAAGCTGATGAACGTCAGTTGTCTGTGTATATTGAAGCTTACAAGTACTTGATAAGACTCCAGCTGTGTGATGAGACTCATTCGTACATTCAACAGAGGAAGGCAAAGTGGGACGGACAGATAAAAGGAAAGCAGCATGAAAACAACAGCTGCTCTAAAGTCCATTTGATCCAGTAAAGAGTCAAGTCATCTGCTGACTCGTCATTCTGAAGTTCTGCTGGAGCAGCAGCAGCATTAAACACACATGACCCCCAGGTGACCTCTAAATGTCCTGAGACCCTTTATTCATGTATGGTAAGACACTGAGTCCAGCTGTTTCAACATCGTTACAGGAAGGGACCGGACCCTTTAAAACCCTCTAAATTAAACGACCTACATTTAGTCCATAAACATAATCAGCCACAAATTATGATGAGTAGAACCCGAGTTCACTATCCTTGTATTACACATTGTGAGACTCTACAGCAAAACAATTTTCCTGAGCGTTGAAGGTAAAATTAAGTCATTTCAAGTGTTACTCTACTCTTCACTGTCTTTGTTATGACATGTTTAATGGTTAATGAGAGTCGGAATGTATTTCTGGAGTTGAACACGTTACATCTTTTGTTAGCAGTCCACACGGCAGCATCACGCTCGTGCATTTATCCATCTGGCTATAAACAGTGTGACAGTAGCTTGCTGTAAAAACTCTACACTCCAAATATGCTGAACAGATGTCCAAAGAATGCTTCTGAAACCTAAATAATATCCCAAATGTCCTAATCAGACATGAACAGTTTGGAATAAAGCCAAATTCCAGCAATCCGTGTGCATATGCCGTTCAGAATACTGTCGTTTTCTGAATAATAGTGGAGTATTAATGTGCATGTGAACGCACTGACCGTCGCTGTCAGCTGAGTGACTCTTCCAGGAGGAGAACGGTCGGAAATGATCTCGAGGAAGGAACCGAAACATTTGCTGCATCAGTAAATTGAGGTTTTCCCTTTTCTCAGGGCTGAGGTGATTCATTCCTAAATGCATCGGAGACTTTCAGACGTGCAGATGTTGTTTCGGTGGCCGTAAACGTTTTTTTTTTCAAAGACATCTTATTGCCTTCCTTGTTGTGTGCCAGGATCTCCTGTGGTTTTAAAGAGGACTGAAATCCGGCTAAGTAGCACAGAAATCCAACAAATCAGTGATACTGACTTTGAATTGAGATGGTCGAGAAGAATTTGCTTTTGCGTTTATGGCTGACAAATGTGGTACGCGTTCCTGGTGAGTAGCCTTAAACGAGTCCTGCAGTCGTGTATCCAACAGAGCCTGCATAACTGAACGTCTTTGCAAAATAAAATGCAAGATCTGACTATGTACAGCATTAATCAGAGTCGGTCTAACCTCGTTCTTCCAGTTTCGTGCCAGGAAGTGTTCCGCTACGTGCGCAGGCAGGACGTTCTCCAGCAAAACCCTGTTGAGGTTCTCCATGGTTTCGATCTCCTCACACTCTTTCTTGAACTTGTTCTTCCACAGGAAGTCCAACCTACAGTAATATTCATTCTGTTACAAGAGGACACAGAGGTGAAGAGACTGAAGGTACAGCTGCACAGCTTTCTTCCATCAAGGCACGCACGTGCACACGTATAAACACACACACACACAAGCAGCAGAATTTGAGGGGAAAAAAGTCAGTTAAAGCACTGACAAGAACAACAAAGAAAATGTAAACAGCAACCACAGCATATTAACACCAAGTTGAAAACATGAAGAAATATCTGTTAATGTTCACGGTCGTCTCAGCTCAGGTGCTCGGCACTGTCACTTTAGCAGCTGTCAGAGTGACGCGTCGACTAATTTAATAAAGATGACGCATTAACCAAAATTACACATGCGATCGGAATTTGAAAGATGAGGTGGAGATGTACAGTAAAAAATGTGACTTCTCGTTGCTGTCGGAGAGGAGGAGGAGGGCGCAAATACAAATCAAGTAAACATTCGAGGGGCGGGTGCGAGGCAGCTGATATTAATACGCTACATCTGTTAGTTTTACACATCTCCAGTAAGCTGTGGATATTAGTCACCTATCATCTGTACACACCATCTGCTTCACAGTCCTATAGCAGCACAGGGATCACACGTTCGTTCTCTATTTATTCTAACCGTCCCGTCGTAGCGTACCTGTCTGGCAAGCACAAGTAGGGTGATGAAGAAGATGAAGAGGGAGATGGAGCCCATTGTCTTCAGGTCTTTGAGGACTCCTGGTCTTGAAGGGCAGAGAGAGAGGAAGAAGAGACAGAGGGATGAGAAAAAAAAAACATTTCATCACAATTATTGCAGATAAGCAGCCGGTGATACGTGTCACATGACCGGTTTGACTTCGGGCTGTCACTTGATTATGGCTGTCACTTCTGCTCGGCTAGGACAGGCGCTTGTTTACCATTTGTATTCCAGCAGCGGAGCTTCCCTGACATGCTCTCACCAGAGATACTCCTGAGCTGCCCAAGAAGACTATCAATACTCGTCAAGCCGCAGCTGCCCGGGGCCCAACTCTGCAAACAGGCCGCAGATGTTGTGTGAATATTTACAGCACAGCTTCTCTAAAAACAGGATCCTAAGCAATTAAAAGTGAGCACAGATCATCTTGAATAACCAGATATGCGTTTCAAAGTCTGCCCACCCAAATGGAAGTTTGAAACTTGTGATGTCACCTCGACTTGTTGCATGCTCATCTCTGCTAGCACGTGTTGCATATTAATGGACTCTTATCAGAGGCAGCAGACACTTAAAACAGCCTTGAAGTTCTACACTCTCCGGATTCATTATCAAATCAATTCTCTACGCAGAATGAAAGGCAGCAACTGCAGATGGAAGATTTTTAAATTAGATAAGATAAGACAAGCAGGAAGGGGATTTTTTTTGTTTAATTTCCAACACCATGGAAGGTATGTTTTCTTTTCCCACATGTGTCAGTAGGATACACTCCCCAGAGCTCTTCTGGTTTAATTAATGGTGACATCTATCTACTGAACGGCACTTGTGTATGAAATCATTTTGTGCTTTTAGACTTGAATTAATGTCATCCGGTGACACCGAGTGTCTACTGAAAATGAATGAGTGGGCGAACCTCTGATTTGAATGTTTTTTTCATTTTGACATTCAAAAGCATTTTTTTGGGGGGTGGGGGTGGGAAGATGAGTCATCAAATGTCCCTCATTAGTCCGGTAAAAACACAAAGGCTGCTGTCATGATGTCCAAGGACTTGTTCCATCATTCAGTGCTTACACGGAGGAGAGCTTTCAGGAGAGAGCTGTTGACATCGCGACCCTGGTTGTAGTCTGGCTGGAGACCTTCGGTGCATCGTCTCTTTAGTGACGCTGGAGCTCCAACTGCTTCAGAGCAGCCATGAGTTGAAGCAGTGAGATAAAATACCTCAGAGCTGTTTGGAGCTCTTTGTCGTACCCATCTGTCCTTAGGTCCTGGACACCAGTGCCCACTGATGTGACTCTGCTGCTAAGAAAATCCTTGCTTTGTCTAAAAGTTTGATACTTTGAATCTCATCAGAGTTAGCGAGCTTAGCGTGTCCCTCACTTATTTCTGGCTGTACAGAAATGCAACGTTGCTGTAAATATCTATTATGGTGATTTCTGGTCGACGATCCATCTCCGTGCTGTCAGAAAGGAGCTTCTGCACATGAAGAAAGCGATCTCAAACTCTCTCATCAGGCTGCAGAGTAGACAGTCCTTGTGGTCCTTTGCTTGACTGGCAGGCGAGAGGTTTCCTCTCTTCATAAAGAGACAAACACTCACAATAGCCACCTCTGAGACATCTTGGCTATTGTGTGCATGTATTGTCAGCTCTGATCCCACGGGACAAGTGTCACTTGTCACAATTGCGGTTGTAGGAATGTAACAGTTCTGCTGTATTTCACCTTCCATATTTCACAAAGCAGAATTTGTGTGATGACCTCAGTCCTGTGTGAATCAGCATCTCGGGGATTTGACTGATTTGACAGCGTCACAAGGTCCACTTCCTCCAGACCTGCTTTGTTTTGGAAACAGCTCATCAGAAACAGATGAACATACACTGGCAGATATCCTGCAGAAGCTTCACACACATGGAGTGTGAACCTTCCTCCGTCCATCCATTCCATGAGTGCCTCACATTTTAGTCGACTGTGACATTCTTTGGTCCACAGCGAAGTTGGTACGATCTACACGACTAGTATGAATTACTTCACCAGATGAAAAGGTCAATTTCATTTCCACTTCATTTGCTGTAAAAGCTTAGATTTAAATGCGAGGAGCTGGAGCGGAGGCATGTAATTTAAGACCTCTGTAATGTGCGGATCTATTTTTAGATGGAGCGAACGGTAGTTCAGCTACACCCTCAACAGACTTCAGTAATATGGAGGGGGAGGGGGCAGATGGGTAATAGCAGAGGTTAGCATGAGTGTACTTGGAGTAATGAATGTGGGCCAGTAGTATGGGACACCGAAGTCACCGTTTCACTGAAGCCCTTATCTCCATCGAGCGGTTGTTTTTTTCTTTTTCCAGCAGTCCAGCTGCACGGTTTATTGTTGTTAGATCAACTGAAGGACTGTTTATTTAAAGCATCACATCACACAACATGGATAACTACAAGTCTAACTAACCTTGACTTGGATTTTGTGAGGGATCCTCTAAGCTAGACAGACCTTATCACTCTACACAGACTCTGACATGACATTTCATTGACCTTATCGAGAGCAAACTCCCTCCCGTTCTAGCAAAGCTGCTGGGAAAACAGACGACAGTTCAGACAAGTTGCATTCACAGGATTTTGACTGGTTTGCTTTTCAGTTTAATCTAATCTAATGCTTCTAGATATTATTGTGATTTACTACATGGCAACAAACGCCGTTGACCTTTAAGTGACCTCCATAACATTGACGGCAGCAGACCTGCCGTCTGTACCTGGAGAGCAAGTTATCCAGGATTCTTTAAAGTGGAACCGCAGCTGTGTGAATGCATCAACCCAGGTTTTATCAATCAAGTTGTAAAAGAAATGAAGACGGCAGACTGCATGGTCATGGAGAAGCTGCATACTTAAGAGGAACAAACCATCTGGGGAGTATAAATCCTCAATTCAGATTAAAGGCAACACTGCTACATCCAAAAAGGAAATCTGGGAAAGGCTTGTGTCAGTGTAAAGTTACTGAATAACCCTGAGTTCTGACTATGATCCCAGTGGTGTATTCCATTAAATGACTGGGTGACTTGGTCCTGAGGGGCTCTGGTAGCTTTGGGATCAACCACAAAATAAAATAAGGCATTATTCCAACTGGAAAGTACCGGTACACGTAATTTAGGCCACTTTCAAAGCAGGCACATGGTCAGTCTCTATGCCGACGGTTTATCTAAGATGTCAGCGGCACTGTGGAGGCACAAACGTTCCTGCGGCTGAATGCTGACAAGACAGAGAAACTGATCGGAGGTCAATGTCTTATTCCCAAATCTTGAATAACCTATATGAATGTGAAATTAACATTTTAGTTTTGCCTTTATTAGCTTAGAAACATCATTCTGTCATTTCTCACATTCAGAATAGATCTGGAAACTGTTATTCATGCCTTCATAACAGCCACTAAATTACAGTAATCTCTTGTTTTCTGGCATTGGGGAGGAAAAACAAATCTCTTTCCTTCACCTACAGCTCATCCAAAACTAAATGTCCGAGAATCCCCAGGAAGAAACATATACTGTGTGTGTAACTTATCTTTACATGTATGATGATAGTGATTATGTGAATGTCTATGACGCTTTAACACGCATGCTGACATCATGTGTGCGTCCTCTGGTTTCCGACCCACCACCTACAGGATTTAGGTAGGAAGAGCGTGAAGGAGGAAACACTGGCACTGAAAGAAGCCGGTTTAAGTGGCCTGACACCTGGTAGGAGTGCCCGCCCGGGTGGGTGCCACCATTTAGATCCAGTTTTTACTGAGTTGACACTGAAGCTCTCTCCGTTTACCTCCCCGAATCGTTTAATCTCACGGTGGCTTTTCCGTGTTTTATCCCCATTCCCACAGTTAATAGCTCCTGCATGACCACTCTGTTGATACCAGCGAACTGGTTTTTAACCAGCACCCTCTCTGTCGCTCTGTGTGTGTGTGTCTCTCTCTCTCTCTCTCTCTCAAACACACTCCCCCGAAGAAGAGCGATTTGTCAGTGTTCACCTACCTGTCGAGGCTCTCCGATTTGTACAGGAATCTGCTGTATTCATCAAGCAGGGGAGCGTGTGTTTGTAGAATAATGACGTTGTAAACCACCACGGCTGTCAACATCATTATCATTTTTAGCTCGTAGTTTATCCTCAGGAACACCGAGCATGAGATGAGTCCCAGGATGCAGCTGTAAATTAAATACTAGACAGACGGGAAGAGACAGCAAAGAATCACTCAAATACAATTAATAGATGAATCAATAAGAGACACTGTACATGCAGATAGTGATTCCAGTTTACTTACAGGAAGGTAGAAATTGTTTTTGCCGGTGAAAGCTACGGCTTGTCCGTTAAACTGTGTCTCATTGGATGTATTGTAAACAGGAACTGGAGGCAACGCATTTTCTTCCAAAAAGAACTGGCAGCAAACAGAAAACAAAAACAAATCATGAAATTTTCGATTCACACGAGAATTCTGAACACACTCTCTTTGTCTGTCTGCATGTGAAAAGACAAGCCCGTCTGCACTGTACTTGCAGCAGGAAAATTGAATCTTGTTAGATAAGAGGCCAATACTGACAAGCATTTAATAACGTCCTTTAAAGTGAACCTGCGGGATAAATGAGGATTGGCTGCCCCACTGAACAAGGCCGAGTTAATTTAGTTCATGCGCCCTGAGCGACTGACCCACGTCAGGCGCAAAACAAGATTATAATCTCTGGAAACGATTTGTGTGAAGGTCTAATCCAGAGCCCTGACACCGTGCTTTATCACGCAACTTCACCAAAAGCCCCAGGCTGACATTTAACCCTTATTAAACCTCTTTTTCTCTAAACAGACATAAATTCAGATAACCTCAAAAAAAAATGAAGAGGGGGGGGGGATAAAAATAATAATACGAATATTCTCTGGGTGTTGACACTTATTAAGGGAAAGTATAGCATGAACGACTCATGCAGGATGACAGGAAATTTATAAAGAGCAGTTTGTTCTGCAAAAATTTGTGCCACTTTAACACACAGAAGTACAAACGTACAGTACGTACACTTCTCCAAAATCAGCATCCATGTCGTCATGAGTTTTCTCATCTTTCCTCTTTTCCTATAATCCGTTGCACTGCATATTGAAGTAGATATTAAAATAAGACCACACTCTCAAAACTGGAAGTATCAGTGTATCAAGAGTTGATTTATTGTGTTAGTCCCACTGAAATCATACTAAATCTAATTTCTTCACGATGAACAACCACCTAATTCATGTGGTTGCAGATCCAGTCACTCCAGCATCAATCATCCCTCCACTTCTGCACCTCCCGTTCCTCTTTACCCTTCATTTTTGTAACTTTTTTTATTTTCAGGAGATACTCCATCCTCTCCCTCCTCTCTGTTGCAGGATCATGTTCACACCTGCTCGGCACAACCACGGTCCGATCTGCTGGAGCTGATAGTGATGGCTGCTTCATCCCGCCACCCCCCCACCGCCCAGATTGACCCTGCTGGTCCTGGGGACTGAGCCAGTCACCCTCTGCTCACAAACATGTTTCTACAACCTTTAGGTCACCGTTGCCAGTGTAATGTTCTCCACGCAAGTTGGTGGCTCATCATCCCCAACAACAAACAAACAACGTTAAATCCCTGGAACAGCTTAGTTTAGCTTCAGATTATTTAAATCCAAATGATGTAAAAACATGGAAAATTCTGGTGCACCCACATCCATGATGGAGAAATAGTGTTGAAGCCATGAAAATACAGACATTATAATGTTAAATGAAGCACATTTTGGAAAAAACAAAAAGTATTTATTTGCATCTACGATGACAGTGGACCTTCTTATTAACATTGGAGTTTGATTGACACGTAGGACTCATTATCTTCTAATGAAATTGCTGTTGATAAAAGGAGAGTGTCCAGTGAGGGTTAGGTGAAGCCTAATGGGTGTCACCATTCCATCACCACATAAAAGCTCACCATGTTGAAGACAGCCATTATGAGTATCAGAGCGGTGGTTGTCAGGGTGAGTGTGATGCGGGGCCATGGCTTGTTGACAATAATGACTGATGACCTCAGCAGCCACATCCAAGAAGTGGGAGCGCTTTTACCACAGTGCTGCAGGGAGACAAATACACAACACAACACACAGTGTGTGAACGGAAGTGGATCGGAGGACTTCAGAGCAGAATTGTTAAAGGTCACGAGAAACATTCAGACACAGATGAAGCACCGAGAACACATATGGTTCATTTCCAATAGGAATGGCATGATAGCAGACAACTTCTGATTAAAGACAACTACTCTCAAAAGAAACCGCGTTGAGTCATTCCATTTGATTCCTATGTAATAACAGCGCTGCAACATGAGCAACCGTATGTATAGCTTTTGGAGAAGCTTTAATTTGACTGCAATAAGGAAAGGCAAGGCAAGTTTATTTGTAGAGCACAATTCATACACATGGCAACTCAAAGTGCTTTACAGTTGCAGAAAAATCTTAAAATCACAAAAAGGCAGATGAAATCATAAAACATAAATAGAATCATTAATTTAAAGAAAAGGAGAAGAAAAGGAGAAGAGTGCAGATAAAATACTTTCAGCTGTCGTATGCACGACTGAACAGAGTAGTTTTCAGCCTGTTCTTAAACATTGTCACAGTTGATGCCTGTCTCACATTTTCTGGAAGACTGTTCCAGATTTTAGCTGCAGAAAACTGGAAAGTAGCTTCACCATGTTTAGTCCTGACTCTGGGCCCCTGTAGGAGACCTCTACCTGAGGTTCTCAGAGACCTGGAGGGCTCATATGGGTCTAACATGTCAGAGATGTACTTTGGTGCTTGACCATGAAGAGACTTGTATACAAGCAGAGCTGTCTTAAAGTCTATTCTCTGAGCAACAGGAAGCCAGTGCAGAGATCTGAGCACTGGACTAATATGATCGTATTTTCTGGTTCTAGTCAGGACTCGAGCTGTAGCGTTCTGAATGTATTGTAGTTGTTTAACAGCTTGTTTAGAGAGATACCAGTAAGCAGGCCGTTACAGTAGTCTAACCTACTGGAGACAAATGCATGGATTAGTCTCTCCAAGTCTGGTTTAGACACTATACCTTTGATTTTGGCAATGTTTTTTAGATGGTAAAAGGCTGCTGATATTACTGACTTTATGTGGCTGTTAAAGTTCAGATCTGAGTCCAATATTACCCCCAGATTTCTAACCTGTTGTTTTGGTTTTAGAGAAAGGGATTCAAGGTGTCTGATCACACTTTCTCTTTGCTTCTGTGGCCCAAAAACGATTAATTCCGTTTTTTCTGAGTTTAGCTGGAGAAAGTTGTTTTGCATCCACATGCTTATATGTTGGATGCAGTGGAAGAGTGAATCCACAGGTCCATGTTCACCTGCTGTCAGAGACACATAGATCTGAGTGTCGTCTGCATAGTTATGGTAGGACACATTATGGCTGCTTATTAGTTGGCCTTGTGGAAGCATGTATAGGTTGAACAAGAGGGGCCCCAAGATTGAACCTTGGGGGACACCACAGGTCATGGCCATTTTGTCTGAGCTGCAATTTCCAATTTCAACAAAGTATGTTCTCTCCTCAAGATAGGACTTGAACCAGTTTAGAGCAGAACCAGAGATTCCTAGCCAATTCTCTAGCCTCTGTAAAAGGATCTCATGGTCAACTGTGTCAAAGGCAGCACTCAAGTCAAGCAGGACTAAGACTGAGACTTTGCCTTTGTCTGTGTTTAGGCGGATGTCATTTATCACCTTGATCAGAGCTGTCTCAGTGCTGTGGTGGGGCCTAAAGCCAGACTGGAAAGTATCAAAAGCATTGTTGGACAGGAGAAAGTCAGTGAGTTGTAGATAAACAACTTTTTCGAGGACTTTTCCTAGGAATGGCAGGTTTGATATGGGCCGGTAGTTGTTCAGAACCATGGCATCAAGACTGCTCTTCTTTAAAAGAGGCTTAATGACCGCAGTTTTCAGGGCCCTTGGAAATGTTCCAGTCTCTAGTGAAATGCTAACTAAATGAGTAACTTTTGGTAACAGGCTGCTCAGCACAGTCTTTACAAATCTAGTGGGTAACTCATCAAGGCAGCATGTAGATGAACTCAGACCTGAAATAATCTCTTCGACTGTTTTGTCACTGACAGGAGTGAAATGTGCCAGCTCTAGGTGTTCAGGTGGATGCTGGGCTATCACTTGTGTGTTAGAAATGATAGCTTTTTTAATATCTTGAACTTTATCACTAAAGAATTTTGCAAATTCATTGCAATAACATAAAAAGCCTCCTGCTTCACTAATCAGATTAGTCAAAGTCAATGCAAAGTTAGTATTTTGTTTGTAGCATGTTCCTGATCAGTGTTTACCTACAGCCATTCTCTGTTCACGCTAATATGGTTACTGTTCATTACTTTGGGAAAATCTTCCCGGGCCGGTCTATTTCTCTCCTCCTGCTTTCAGCTGAATGTGATTCACAGCCATCATGTTCCTGATCGGCTCAGAGCAATATCTGAGTGGATGTGACAGTTGAGGAGCTCAGGGACCGACACTACAATATTACAAATTAAGGATGGCTGACTGCATTATGCACACGACAATCATCAGAAGCGTACAGCAAGAGGGACGTCGGAATTGGCTTTAAAAGAAGCAAAGAATAGCTCCACACCTGGAGTCTCTTCACTCAATACTCAGTAAGATTTCACTGAAATACGCGAATGAGAATTACAATGGAGTTTCAGAAAACCCCCTGAATACACAATGCAGTTCATCAAATAAATAAACATGTTTGACCTTTCCAAAGGTACCTGCCAGCGTTCTCTCCTAACAATGACGGAACTTTGAAGAAATGCTCTCTGACTGGGAATGGGAAAACTAAACACATGTATAGAAAATCGGGCGGGTGTTGCCAAAAGTCTCCTGACTGGCAGGTATACAGATGATATACATGTTAGAAAAGTAGAAAAAAACACTGCCACCACACAGAATAAAACCTCATTGGTGGAAACAAGAATCGAGATCTGAGTCAGACAGAGAAGATTCGACATGATCCTGGTTTATGCTGCTGTTCAGCAGAATGAGAATAATTCATAGACGATCTTGCTCTGATAAGACGATGAGGCGAAGAAACTCAATGCGCGCTTCAAACTGACGTACACCCCTGCTTCTGCTGTAGATGGGTGGAAGGATCCAGGGAGCAGTCTACCGTGCAGACTGCAAGGGGTTTGAGGCCTGTCGTATCTTTTCAAAATAAAGGAAGCACGATCCGGGTGTAGTCAAAGAGGCTGCCGTTCGTCTCGAATGTAATCGCACAAGTCTGTAGGGCACATTGTGAATTTAACGTCCTCTCCCATCGTCTTATCAGACCAGTTGAACAAACTCTAAATGCAGCAGCATCTTTTTGACGTCAGCACCCTTGTGGGCTCCCGGATGGGTGCAAGTACATTTGATACTTTAGCTGCGGTGTGTGTTCTAGACAAACGTCACCGCTCCAAAGAACGACAGTACATATCGGACATCGTGGCGACGGCTTTTTGTTGTTGTTGTCAGTTTGTGGAAATTTTGTACTACCTTTATGATCACAATAGATTATTTCTATTCTCGCTTTTATTTTCTTTCGTTCTCTTCCCTTCATGTATCATCTACAGACACGACTTCCTGCTATTTCACTGGTATCACAATTCAAAAAGTAATAGTTGAAGGTCCAACTATCAATGGTGCTGTTGGACCTACATTAACCTTTGCTTAAATACATCATAGATCACCGAAAATGAAATCTACAAAACAAGAAAATGAGAAGCTGCTCCAAATCACAGGCAGATGAGACTAAGGTTAAAAAAAAAAAGAAGATAAAGCACGCTAATAATTATAACAAAATCCGTGCAGAGACTCTCTAAGGATCAAGAGGAAAATGCACAAGGTCAGATCTCATTATTGGTCCGGGGTTAGTTTTTGGTTCTTTCTGCCCCAAGGTCACATCGGAGCAGCACTTAGGCCAAAAACAAGCACACTTAAGGGTTGTTAAATTGACCAGAGGGCTTTTACACTGCTAAAGTGGTTCAGGAGGGGCGACCTTACGATGACAATTAAGCATTTCCCATTAGAGAACAGACAGTTGCCATTTAGAAAAAGATTTCACAATAAAAGAGCAGTTTAAAATGGCACCATTAAAACAACAAGGATTACAGTAAATGGATTTACGGTGGCAGAGCACTTACCAGGAAGTGTCCGATGAAACATATGAAGAGGATCAAAGAGAGGATAAGGAACGCCACACCGAAGGATATTCCCAAGACAGCTGTCCTAAAATATATGAGGCACCATCACTACTAAAGGACTGATTAACAACAGCAAGGTTCCCTCTATTATAACGGAACATAAAGCACACATACTTCGGCAGGACGAGAATCTGCACAATGAAAATGCAGAAAAAGATCAAGCAGGCGCAGGTGACATAGTATTTGAAGGCCGGCAAGATCGTTGCTCTGTACTAAAAAGAGGAAACACAAGGTTTTCAAAACGTCCTTCAACTGAATGTCCAGCTACGACTACTCCTGTGTATCTGGTGGATATACTGCATATGTTCCCAATGCTTCTGCTGCTTACCTCCTTCTCCAGGGATTTGTTGTGAAAGAACAACGATATTCTTTGGATGTCCTCAGATTTGAGCCACTGCCTGGAACAGCAGAGAAATGGTTACATAGAGGAAGAATCCACAAATCCCTCGAAAAGGAAAAGACAACTGTTGGTACAACAAAGGTAGGACGATAGAAAAGGGAGTATTTAGTCTGCGTTCCTTTGGTTTGAAAAGTGTATTAACAACTCCCCAAAAAATGTTTACAGAGCACATTTCTGACCAACTGCACCTGACAGAGAGGATAAACAGAGATCAGCGGTGATTGGCTCAGAGCATCTACCTCTGGAACACAGAAAGCCTACGAGCAGATGAATCAAGACCACAAAATATTTAATTTAAAGGGAAGAAAAACAGGCAGGAGCAAAGGTACAAGTGTGCCAGAGATTATCTGAAGGGTTATTCACACCGTATAAGCTTGTTTAAAGGAACTCCATTTCATGACCCGCTGTCCACTTTGTTAGCTAACTTGCCTCTGGTGTTCACGAGTAAAACAAAACGATCACGCACATTTCTGACCACATCCCCGCACCTGTCAGTGATGGTTAAAAACAGACAGAGCACAACTTGTCAGTCTGTATCTTTGAAGAGAAATGTACGTCATAATTGGTTTTACATCGACAAGGTCTTGTTTCATCCGTATGCGATTAAAAGAAAACCCCATCTCATCTGTGATGGGTTCATTTTCTAAAGTTTCTGTATGACATTATTCTAATTAATAATGTAAAAGGACTCTTACTTTTGAGAATTTATACCATCAAAAGTCCTGATCATCCTCTCATTGAGTTCCTCCTCAAACCGTTTCTTCTGAGACTTAGTCCTTTAATGGGAGAAAAAAAGACTGAATATTTTAATGTGACACGATATTAGTCACACAGATCAAAGCCTGGAGCACGAGTCTAGTCTTATTAAAACTGGTGTCGTCTGTCTCGGCACTGTTAAGGGACGGGGATAATCCTGCCAAAGAAAATTATGCTGAAGCTGTAGAATGTTATAGCTTGCCTTTCTGATCTCCTCTGGAAGTGATACTGTCCCAGTGGCACGTCCTGGAGAGACAAAGCAAGACCAGATTACAAGCTACAGCAAAGATTTCCCCCCGTCACATAAATCACAACTCCCGGTACAAGCAGCACAAAAGACTCACGGCAGTGTTGATCTTGCCGTTCTCATTGGTCATGCTGTCTCTGTGGTGCAGGTTGGCGAAGGGCTTGGCTGCACCCCACGACTCCAAGTAGCGGGTCATCCTGACTGACGCTCGCATCTTGGCTCCGTCTAGGGTGTGTCTGGGGCGGTAGTGGTGCTGGGGGCTCCGGCGTTCCACCTGGATGAGCATTTGTTTACCTTTCTTGCTTTTTATCCAATAACCAAGACTATATTTTTGAAACCGGTGTGTGCTTCCATACCTTTGGGTTGACGACCAGATAAGTCATGACCCCGTGTTCCTTCAGGTAGGGGTCTCTCTCCTGGCCATCCCCATCCTCCACCTTGTAGGCGCCATTCAGATGCTCCAGTGTTACTGAGGTGATGTGGACTCGCCTGAAAACGAATATTTGTGAAAGCGGATGAAGAATGGATGTGGTTTTCTATGAATACTAATGGAGGATATGTTATCCCTTCAGAAAACCAAAGCTATCAAGGATTAAATGTAGAAAGATCATCAACTCATGTTGTGATCGCTCACCCCGGCACACCTCCCGCCTCCATGTGGTTGGCCAGCGTGACGTCATGTGACCAAACATCATATTGCCATTTCTGAAGTCCGATCACACCACACAGGACGTTCCCTGAATGCACGCCAACACGCATATTGATGTCAACGCCTGTGGCATCTCGTACTTTCCTGTCACGCATCAAAACCAGACTTATAAATGTGGAGCAACAGAAAACCATCAACCCAACTACAAGAGATTCTCTCAGAGTAACCAGTGTCACTCCTGCTGATGTCAACTGTGCTTTTTCTGTTTAAATACAACAGAAGCTCATTACAACCAAAGACAAAAATACACAGGCCGTTTCTTGTAATGATGACTTACTGTCTCATAATTGCAGCTCATTAAATGAAGCGTATCACATAATTATGAGAAAGGCTTTCAATCATCGCTGTCTCAGAGGGCATGATAGCAGTGCCTGAATTCAAATTTAATGCCCCCTTGGAATTACAAAGTTAGAGGTTCGATCAGTACGTCAGCACTGTGCAGACATCTGACTATTCATCTGATGTTGCTTTTATTTTAGAGGGAGGTCAGATGCAGGACGCACATGAGGACAGAGCCCTGTCTGAACCCGTCCGCCGTCCTGTCCGACCCCCATCTACAGGGAACTGAGAGGCATAGGAGCACATAAAGAAGAAAAAAACAAGTGATAATTCCACTCAAAGCAGCAGAATAGAGTAAAGAAAAAAAAGGGGGTCCATCATTTTTCAAGACTGATTTAATAGAATGTTGTCATTGCTGCAGTAAATTAAGTCAAGGGGGGAGAAATATGTGAATTAAAAAGTACCATAGCGATACTGATGATTGTAAAGAAACCAGTGGCTGTTATCTCACTGGTTTCCTGCTAACGCTGTGTTCATACAGGCAAGTTTGACTGGTGACCAGCGACCTTGTGCCAGATCTCAGTGTGGTCATGATTATGGTACAATAATGTCATGGCCATGAATTAAGGCCTACATTTCATTGGACTTTTTTTTTTTTTTTTTAATTTTATTTTATTTGGTGACTGCCGTGTTAGTGGTACATTATTAATGGATTCATATCATGTCCTTCTCAGTCTACGGGTGGTGATGTTTCACGTGATTCCATCCTCACCACCTTTGAAGCCCAGGTAGTCAAAAGTAGCTTAAAGTTTAATGCGCCTCCCGCGTGAGTCTTGTGTCTCTGAAGACGCGTCAAGCAAATCTTCTACTCTGTGAGGCGATTCTCACTTAAGCTTTTAAATTTGTTTGCTCTCTGACATCCACCTTCTCAGGGGTGACACCGTGGAGGGTGTTCGGATGAATAACTTAATATGCTGTGCAGTACCACGCGGAAGCATTTAGTAACACCGTTGTGCATGTCTGACTTACTTGATGGCCTCACACATGTCCAGGCCCATTTTGACACAGTTCTTAGCGTGGTTGGGTAGAGACTCTGGGAGACCCGATACGCAGTAGTAGCAGTCACCTAGGATTTTTATCCGCATACATTCATTTTCCTGTTCATAGCAGATTAGACACAGAAAACAAAACAAAAACATTTTGCATTGAAATAATTGCATTCAGTGTGTTGTTTTACATCTTTCATCTCAGAGGAAAATATTCTAAATGTGAGGAAAGCGCATATCAAAATATAAATCAGCCAGAAAATGGCAACTGATCACATGTTCGGCAGATGTCCCCACCTTCTTATTGGAACTCAGATTGTTGCAAAAGCGATAAGAATCAAGAAGCGTTTCCTTGGCACATAAAAATAACTCGTACGTGTTTGTTTTCTTCTGAACTTTCAACCATGCATCATAAATCCAACAAGGTCCAAAAGTAGTATTGGCATCGTTTTAAAAAATCAAAATAACAGATTGGGAAATATCCTGTTATATGAGCTACCAATCAGCTAAGATCCATGCTGTTTTCAGTGAAAATCTACGTCGGCTTCTATATTTCAAAATTGCATAGTGAAGATGAAATGTTCACCTTGGCAATTTGGTCAAATTTGCCAAACAGCTCATTCAGCATATGCACCAGTTCTCCAGGTGAGCAGTCACTGGCCAGCCGCGTGAATCCAACGATATCAGCGTACAGTATACTAGAAACACAAGAGATGGATGCGATGAGACGAGAGGAAATATTTGCCTTACAGATGCAGGATCATGTCATTTCAAATACTAATAAACACTACATGCCTGACATTAGTGTGTCTCTGGACATAAAGGTTGTGAAAGTTGTTGGTGTTCTCCATCTGACCAAAGTTTGGGCCCTTCAGTCTTTGGATGATCTCAGCTTTCATGACTCGAGCGATGTGAGCTGGCAGCAGGGACAAGAGGAGGCGCTCCTGACGGAGGGACGCGCAAAGACAACAAAAGTCTTATGACAGAATAATGAAGAGATTCTTTTTTTTTCTTTTTTTCCAAAAGTAAATTTCCTTCAACCATTTTATGAGATGACATGAAACTATGAAAGATAATATCTATATTGAAAAAAATATATTTAAAATGTCCAATTAATTAAACACACAAACATCAATGGGGAAAAAAAAGACACCCAAGTGTTCGTTCTCACAGGGACTGTTGGTTAGTTCCATGACCTAAAACGAACTGTTATAAGAAGTAATAAACAACAACACAGCTGAGCAATCTTTCAGATCAGAAGTTCAGATATTGATTGGGGGGGGGGGGGGGGGGGGAGATAATCAGAAATGACTCATACTTTCATCAACTTGCTATTTAATCGAGGTCAGCGTTCAATTAACTCTGAAGTATTTCTCTTTTCTGACTGGAAGAAACACAAAGGTGTCAGCATTATGTCAGTAGTGCTAATTGGAAGTAAGCTAGATGTCAAAGTAATGCTCTTTCAGAAAGTATGACTCTGCTTATTAGTTGTTGTTTTTTTTTGGGGGGGGGGGATTTGTTTTTTGCCAAACAGCAAACTGGATCCATTTTTAGAGACGGAGCCATCCCTCCCCCTCTCTCTGATGCCACGCAGCAGTTTTCAAGTCAGACTCAGCTCAGGGTGAAGAGGAGTTCAAGACTGGAAAACAAATAATAAAGCCAGTGTCACCTCCAACTTGACACGTTTTTGCACTTTTGATAATTTGCTTGCATTGTGTGCGTGGCTAGCGCTACGTGAAGGAGTGGTCCACACTGACTGCTAACATATAGGGCCAATAGGGCTTATGACTCAGTTCCCCCTGGACCTCTCATACCGAAAATGTATGCACTTGCTGCACTGCAGGGCACTTTGGATAAAAGCATGGAGCAAACAGCATATATTATGAGAGCACTGAGCTCTGCACTGAGAGAACTGTGTCTCTGCACAGTTACCACCATCTGTCGCAGGCGGCAGAAGCACTGCAGGGCCAGCAAGGCTCCACCCAAGGCATTTCAGCACCATCAGCAACACAAGCTGGATTCATCATAGCCGCGACCAACTCTGGTTGACCCGCAATGACACCCTGAGTTATCCACATCCACAGGCGGAACGACATTAGCTACCTGAGCACTGCAACTCCAGCCGAGGCTAACACAAGTCAGCTGCTCCCGAGGTTCGCGTGATCAATGACTTGCTAAAAACCTCACGTGGAGCCACGCCGCGCATAATAAGCATCGATTCTACTAACTTTTTCCAGCTTGACACACAGCTTGTGGAGAAAATCCTTGACAACAAATTTAATACCGCTGGTGCACAGCAGGTCATGAATACACGGTTTTACAGGTGTGACCAATGCCCCCTCTACAACCTGAACGGCCACCCCAAAGTTTCTGACACATCATTGGCTTGTCCTTTGCAGAAAGTTGGTGCCTATAATCTGACGTTAAGTCTCGGAAATGCCAGTTTATCTCTCTCTCTCTCTGGATTATGATTATCACAGGTGCTGGTGATACAAACATGTCACTGGATTAATTTTACAAGATTAATAGAGTCGGATATCTGCACATGCTAACATGCTAATCAGATTATCTCCACACAGAGATGCTGCCTAAACTGTTGTTGTCATCATGGCACTCATTAGATGTTTGTCATGTATTGTTTGAACTATGAGTTTCTTTGATATGAACAAAAATGTACAGCGTCCCTCTTGTACTGTGTTGTATATGTAAACAGGTTTTCCTGATTTTAAGGAGTGCTGAAGATTAAATAATTTTTCCACGTGCAGTCGGAAAGATAAATAAAACACTTCCCCAAGTTTAGCACAGGTCAGAGGACTGTTTATTATGACAAAGCTCAGGACCATGAAAATGGTAATTCATATTGTTGCTTCATCAACTTCACACTAAGTCTGCATTGATGCATGTTAATTAATTTATCCACTTCATGTTTATCTCCTCAAAATAAAGCGAGTCAGTTCACCAGAGTTATGTTGGTGTACTGTGATGAGCACCTTGCACTTGGCTCTGCAGGGGAAAAAAGTCCATGAATTTAACAGCCTTAATTATGGCCAGAAGCCTTTTTATATACTTTGTCCTTTATCCAAAATGGTCAGGGTTAATATACAACGCAGTTCATTTACATGAAGATAGAATCCAGAAATTAGCATAATGCATTTGTTAAAAGCATTTGAAAATGTTAAATGAGCTAGAAAAAGTCAACAATAATGTATAAAAACATTCGATGTGCCGCAGATGCTCACTGACAGCAGGTTATGGAAAGCTTGTTGAAAATCCAAGTTATTTCTACTGTAGTGTCCCTGTAGTGTAAATCTAACACTTGCACTTATTCTGCCACGCTTACACTGACGTAAAAGCAGATATGTTAATTACTGCACACTCTCGGGGGGGGGGTGGAGTCTATCCCAGCAGCCTTCAGGCGAGAGGCGGGGTTTATCCTGGATGGGTCACCAGTCCATCACAGGGCCAACACATCGAGACAGACAACCATTCACACTCTCAGTCACACCTACAGTCGATTTAGAGCAGGGGTGGGCAACCAGGTTTTCCTTCCAACCAAACACTTTAACAGGTGATTCCACTGATTAACACTCTTCTGTGGCTGAGGGTGTGTTTATCAGTGAAATCCCCTGTTAAAGTGTTTGGTTGGAAGGAAAACCTGCATACACACGGCCCTCCATGGCACATGATTGCCCACCCCTGATTTAGAGTATCAATCAGCCTCGTCCCCTCTTGATGTCTTTGGACTGTGGGAGGAAGCTGGAGTACCAGAGAGAACCCACACAGGAACAGGGAGAACATGCAGAAAGACACAGCCACACAGAAAGATCCCGTGCTGGAGCTGGGAATCAAACCCGGAACCTTCTTGCTGTGAGGCGACAGTGCTAACCACTGCACCACCGTGCTGCACACTTCCCAAATTCAATTAACTCAATGAATAAATAAATAAACTAACTAGTCGTCTCTGTTAGACGGTATGTTGGAGGAGGAGGGGCCAGATAGAATTTTTCCCAACCAGCATTCACACAACGCTAAACAGCTTTTATTGCGATTTGATTTTTGGTAAATGCAGGCTGCAGGACCTCACCGCGGTCATTAACAATCACCACATTCTGTAAACACTCCTTCGCCACCCTCGACCACAGGAATCAAACCACTGACAGCTACGAGAAGATCACGGCTGATGAACCGGAGATGAAATCCCGCCAAGCACAGCATTACCTGCAGAGTACACCTGACACCATCACATCTCAGCCAAATGAATCAAATAAAAAAAACAATAAGAGGAAAAAAAAAAAGGATGCAATAATTACAAGTATCTTTCCCGGTTGAGGGTTTCACTGAAATGTTTTTGAGATTTTATGCAGTCTTGTCGGGAAAAAACAAACAACCTCTGAGTTATCTCACCACGGCTTGGATAATCATTATCCGTCTCCTGACACACGAATGTGCCATTAGACTGTTTCACTTTATTTACCCACTCATTTGCGGCCTTGCAGACATTGTCGTCATAATCATCATTATCATAGCTGCCACACTCGCCCATCTGTCTGACATAATCCATTCTTCATTCATGCACATGTTCCCTCCCCATCATTCATCACCATGAGCAACACATCCCTCAGTACAAATCAGTGATCCACACTGGCTGTCAGACTTCCACTCTCTCGCCGGACTTCGTCTCCCACTCTACCTGTTGTCTCTTCTCTATCTCCAGTTTAATGGGGGATTTGATGCAGTTGCAGGTGTCCTGGTAAGTCTGTTTGAGAGCCAGCTCCATCAGATGCTTGTGGTACGCTCCTGCCATGTTGCCGCACATGAAGATGATGATATTGGCCAAAATCTATAAAGGGAGGGAAGACAAAGCTAATGAGTGTGCACGAAAGAGCAGAAACAAACCATTCCTATTGTGACCTCCGGCACAGATGCGTTACAAAAGCCTCCTTTGTTTAAATAGTTGGAACATGCCAACAGTGATCAGCTGTAATGATTCTAGCATGATTCTGACTGAGGCAATCTGTTGTGATGTTGTCGGCTGAAACGCAGGAACAACCTGCTATTCATACACACTGGCTAATTTTTTTTTCCAGTTGGAGAGTCATTGAAAACCTTGAACTCAGAGATCGAGGATAAACAAGAACAAAAAAAAAAAAATTATAGGTGTATGACGATCACACGGCCCCCTCAAAGCCTGAAATAGCCTCGCACTGTGATGGACCTGCAGTACTTTTTCCCCAACCTGCAGGGGAGTAAACAGAATAAAAATAATCCTGTAACTGATGATGTGGCCACACCTCCCAACAAAAAACAAAATTAGCCGTACACACATGAAGGCAAGGCAGATTTCTGCCAGCTGCTTTTTGTTCAGAAGTGACACAAACCCAAGCCCGACGCTGCAACTGACACTTAAAAATCCTTTCATTGAGAGCAGCAGGAGGTTCCGGGTTCGAGTCCCAGCTCCGACACTGGATCTGTCTGTCTATAGTCTGCATGTTCTCCCTGTTCCTGTGTGGGTTCTCTCTGGTACTCCAGCTTCCTCCCACAGTCCAAAGACATCAAGAGGGGACGAGGCTGATTGATACTCTAAATTGACCGTAGGTGTGACTGTGAGTGTGAATGGTTGTCTGTCTCTATGTGTTGGTCCTGTGATGGACTGGTGACCTGTCCAGGGTGAACCCTGCCTCTCGCCTGAAGGCTGCTGAAGGCTGCTGGGATAGGCTCCAGCCCGCCTGCGACCCTTAACAGGATAAGTGGAAGAAAATGGGTGGATGACAAAACACGTTTCACATGATTTCAGCTATTCTATCATACGGTACTCTATTCTGATTTATATTCATGAAATCCGACAAGAGCCGGCTGGATTATTTGAAGATGCTGCTTCAGTCAGGAAGGCTGTTGTTAGAGAGCGGCAGGCTACAATCCATACACACCTCCATCGATCAAACCACATTCAGGGGTCATCTGAGTCCTACTGATGCAGACATGTTATATTTATGATATTTCAGTCCTCCCCATCACAGGGGGAACTTTTAATGATTCCACTCCACAGCTTTAGACATCTTACCAGAGTTGTGGTGGGGTCTGAGAATTGATTAGATCCCTTCCATTACTGAGCTCTGTATCTTTCTATCTTATATTTCATGGATTTACAGATGACTAGAGGCCAGATTCCAGCTAATTATCCCTCAAATCCAAAATAATCCGTCTCTCTCCTTTGGTCTTGTTTTTCCCAGCCCAGATGGATCGACAACATTATCCCAAACTAATATGAGTCTTGGAGGATATTAATCATCATTTCATGTCTGTTGCTACCTTGACCCGATGACTTCTTCATAAACTGAAAGTGAGGACCTTCATTGAAGAGCGAGTTAATAACTGCAAGAGGGTCAAAGGTCAAAATACATGGTTTGGATAACAACAGATCTGAATATTTCAACACATTTTTAGTTTGTATCTTTTTATAAATCCACACCACAGCAATGTGTTCTTTAGCAGTAGCTTACTTTTATCAACTGCAGAAAACAGGACAGGTTGGAGTAAATTGATATTTTTTGTTTAAATATCATTAAGAACGACGGTTTAAGGTCATCGTTTCCACAGCAAGTATATATCTATCTTTACAGAGAATACAATCATTTACAGCAAGGTCTTTAGGGCACATACTCTAACAGGAAAAAAGGCTGGTACGATGGAACAGATGAATGAAAAAAGCGGATATTCAAGGACAATCATGACGGTAACAGCAGTTGAACTGTTTTGTGTCTGTGGGAATGCAAAATAAACTGTTGTGTTAAATATGACACCCAAGGATAAATGCCTGCACCACCAAGCTCTTCCCTGTGCCTGCAGAATGTAAATTCCTCTCAGTGAAGAGAAGTGCAGGCAAGTCAACATGGGGATTTCCTATGACACAAAAAAGTACATGCAAAAGATTCAGCAGAGTAATGACTGGGAATAGATGTAGAAGCCTAAATGTGCTTACCTCCATCAAAACTCATCAAATACATGTTTCTCGAAAATGCTCTTTGCCTGCATTTATATGGCTAGGGTTGCGTATCAAATTCGTTATAAAACAATAATTTTTAATTATGAAACTTGGTCTTTTTTCTTTTTTTTTTAGAATCATACAGAATCCTGATGAAATCAGCAAAACAAACATTTGCTGACGAATAGAAGAGTGACTGCTGTGACTAATTACAGTCAACATTCTGGACAGAATCTTGAATCTCATCTGTCTGATGACTTGTGACTGACTGCTAACACTTCCCATTCACTGCCATCCATTGTGCTAACAAGCAGTCAGCAGGCCCCCGTGCATCACCAGCTCCTGACTGGCTCCCTCACTATGTCACTGTCTGGCTCTCGGGAGGTCGGCAAGCGTACTCCCCGAAATGTTGCCGTGTTCCATTAAGTTTGGTATTTTGTAATAAAACCAAATCTCCCATTTGTTCTTCAAAAATACTAAATTCTACCTCTCCTTTTCCCACAGTTTCCGATTCACTTGTCTGGCTTGCCTCCTGTCATTGTCACCAGGTTCCTTTTCACGTCTCTTGTCCTTCTCCCCGGCGTAATGGTGACCTTTCTGTCACACTGACCACTGGCAATCTGTTAACTCCCTTATCTGACGTAAACGTACCCAACAGATTAACATTACTGCTGCTGCCACAGAATAAACCAGTGACCTTCATGCACACACAAACACACATTTTATATCAGTGGTGACAGAACGATGCAGCAAAAAACCCCACAAATCTTTTGTATATGTTTGTGCTATTACTATTGCCAGAAAATGACATCCCATTAAAAATACATGTCACACTATTAAAATGGAAATTGTACGTCAGTTGATTTTCCTTTACATAAACTATTTAGACAACAAGCTGCAAGCAAGATAAGAAGAGGCCACAGCAAGCACAGGTACGTACCTGTGAAATTCATATATTATATATTATATTATATTCTCTCTCACTCTGTCTCTCTCTTTCTCTCCACATAAATACATACAATGGGGGAAATAAGTATTGAACGCATTAACTTTTTTGTCATTACATGTATTTCCAAAGATGCAATTCATGTGACATTTCTTCCAGACACTGGTATTAACTCAAATAATCAACACATGAAAAGAAATCACAACATTCAAATCCATAAATAATGATTATGTGGAATTATGTGCAATAACACAGGAAAAAAGTATTGAACACACCATGGGAAAGCTGTATAGTTTGGCAAGGAAAGGCACCATACCATCTCAAATCTGAAAGTAATTAGTCTTTGTACTTCCTATAAGTGCAAACCAACATCAGCTGGGTTAGTGCTAATTGATGGCCCTATAAACAGGTTGTTTTTTCACCAAGTAGTCAAACAAGACACATCTCATGATGGGCAAAAGCAAGGAGCGCTCTCAAGACCTTTGCAACCTGATTGTTGCTCAGCATCAGAATGGAACTGGTTCCAGACTTATCTCAAAGCATCTGAGTATTCCAGTAAGCACCGTTGGGGCTATTATCCGCAAGTGGAAGAAGCATCACCTTATCATCAACAGGCCACGCACAGGAGCTCCTCGCAAGATTTCTGACCAGGGGGTCAGAAAGATGGTCAGAAGAGCTCTCAAAGAGCCAAGGACCACCCGGAAAGCGCTCCAGAAAGACATGGAGGCAGCAGGTACAAGTGTTACAGAGAAAACGATAGGCAATGCACTCCACCGCCATGGCCTCTATGGACGCTCAGCCCGCAAGACTCCATTCCTCAAAAAAAGGCATGTTGAAGCTCGTTTAAAGTTTGCTAAACAGCATCTGGATAAGCCTGTGGAATACTGGGAGAATGTTGTCTGGTCAGACGAGACCAAAATTGAACTTTTTGGCTGTCATACTACACACTATGTTTGGAGGAGAAATGGCACTGCACATCACCCAAATAACACTATACCAACAGTGAAGTTTGGTGGTGGAAACATCATGGCATGGGGTTGTTTCTCATCTCGTGGTACTGGCAGACTTCATATAATTGAAGGAGCAACGAATGGAAACATCTATCGGCAAATTCTTGAGATGAACCTGCTGCCATCCACCAGGATGATGAAGATGAGACGTGGCTGGACCTTTCAACAGGACAACGATCCGAAGCACATGGCAAAGTTGACTCTCCAATGGTTTAAAAATAAGAAAATCAATGTGTTAGAATGGCCCAGTCAATCACCTGACTTAAATCCGATTGAACATTTGTGGAAAGAACTAAAGAAAAAGGTTCACCACAGGGCACCAAAGAATATTCAAGATTTAAAGACAATCTGTGCGGAGGAATGGGCAAAAATCACACCTGAGCAGTGTGGGCGATTAGTTAATACATACAAGAAGCGTCTGGAAGCTGTCATTGCAAACAAAGGCTTCTCCACAAAGTCTTAAACCAGTCTCAGATAGTGTGTTCAATACTTTTTTCCTGTGTTATTGCACTAAATTCCACCTAATCATTATTTATGGATTTGAATGTTGTGATTTCTTTTCATGTGTGGATTATTTGAGTTAATACCAGTGTCTGGCAGAAATGTCACATGAATTGCATCTTTGGACATAAATGTAATGACAAAAAAGTTAATGCGTTCAATACTTATTTCCCCCACTGTATATACATTTTATCATTATTTTCATTATTATTATTATTATTATTTATCCTTTTTTAAACTACACCATCCCATACCATGAAACACAGCCAATGACTCTCCAGATGTGGTGCAGAATCTTCACTGAGAAAACCGTTTATTTCTAAGTCCAGACACACACGTTGTCCCAAATATATAAGATTAATGCATTAAACATGGGGAATACACCAGCCATGTACCTGTGTACCCTTTGTATTTGACAAAAGCAAAGACCAGGGGCCGGGGCCGTGGGCATGAGTGCTGTTTGCTCTACTTTATCTAGTCACTGTATTTGAGACAGATGTCCCTTTTTGCTGTTGACTGAATCTATAATCTCTCCTCTGAATGTTTCCAAATTCTGAAAGAAGTTACCTTTGTCCAAATTAAAGCCATTACATTCAGACGCCTGGCTTGGTTGGTGCCTGTTTAGCATCAAAATAAAGTCCAACAAAAAGGTCTTGAACTGGGTTCACACAAGCACGCTGCAGGGCTGAAAGCAGGCACAAGAGAATGGACTGGTCCTTTTGTAAGCTGCTTCATGAAAGTGCTTTCAGAGTTCCCTCTTGTATTTATGGATTCCATCTATTTCAAAAATCTCTTTAAATCACTGTAAAACATAGTTGCGCTGAACTGAAAACCCTTCATTTTGTTTTTGTGAGCCTGTGGCAGAACTGTCAATACACACTGTTGCACCAGATGCCTCACACCTTCGACCAGAAGTAAGTTTTTGCCATTCTGCAATCATTAAAACCTTGACTAAGGTAATAACATGTTTAATTTAAATGAAATTTGCCAGGAATTCGTTATACAAATATGCTAAATAAATTTAGGTGCACAAACAAAGTCAGACAGGTAAATTAAAAGGAAAGCTAAATTCAACATTTTCTCTCTGGATCTTCATCGACAGCAATGCAGATTGTGTGCACTGTGGCGCAAATATTGATTCCTCCATCCACTAGATGGTGCTAGAGAACACCCAAACGAATCTATCACCAAGTTCTTAAACTTTGTCTGACCAAAATAAGGATAGATCTGTTTGGCCCACTAGGACGCATACATCTAGGTTTTAGAAAACAATATGTATTTTCCTGTTGCCCCCATGACTCATCTCCCCAAAAATGTCATGGCTTCGTCCTTGGCTTCTACTTCAACTCTCTGTTAACAAGTTGCCCATACCAGCCAAACCCAGTCGTTATGCAGGTGTAATCTTCCATGTTTTGGGTAGAGCAGAATTGGTAACTTGTATTCTATTATGTTTGGACCGATGTTTCATTGCAGACAGACGCAGAAAAACGTAGAGACACACCATTATTGAGTATAATTCTGAATGGCTCAATGTAGTGATCTCAAAGGTCAAATGTGACTGGTGAACTTCCCTGGAACCTGATAACAACCAGCTGGGGGGGGGGGGGGGGGGGGGGTAATGAGCTCTAGATGACCTGTTATCAAAGGGCACACAGATGTAGCTGAATGACCCTGATGTGACCCAGGGGTGTTCAGCTTGCTCCTTTTCTCAGATTGGTGCTAAAACGTTTGTCTGAGCATTGCACTGTTTTCAGTTGCTATGTTCTCCACCTGGATGCACAGATTTGATTGTCTGTGTACAACCACCTGATGACTCCCAAAGCACGTGGGGGGTATCCTGGCGAAACTAACACTGTAAAGACGAGAAAAGCTACACTGGTTGAAATGGTCGCACCGTCAAAAGGAAATGATTCTCAGTGATTTATGGCTTATGGATCCAAGTTCAGCTGGGGCGGTGTCTGGATCCGGACCTAGACCCCCTAGATGTCTCAAAGTACCCTTTCAGAGGAGCTTGTGTCCTTTCAGGGGACCCAGGGTCCAACTGCAATTGGAACTATGCCTTTAATACACATGAAAGCAAGCAACAATTCATCTTGGATTTTACAACTAGAAGCGAAAGCAAAACAGATCTGCTCCTAAACTGAATTGGTTCTTCAATAGCCACGGGGGCGGGGGTTAGCAGCAAGAGCCCACTAACGTATGATCCAATTTTACTTGTGCTCAATAGAAAGTCTACCGTGACTCCAGTCATTCAAGGACAAGTCCGCAGGCTTTGTTTACGGTTCTCTCTCTTGGATGTTAAGATTAACACTGTAAGACAGGCAGCTATAAAAGCCAGCTGAAACCGTTGCTCTCTGTTCCACCACAGGCTTCTTGCATGCATGTAGAAGACGGAATCAAACTCTGGAAAAGACAACTGGAATTCACCGCAGCAGAGGGAACCTCAACCTTGCATTTGCAGACAAATAAGAGCAAGAGATATGCCAGTAAACATGCAAGCTATGAATAATAAATATCTGCAACTATTCAGTATATTCATCAAGCAAGGACTGCAGTGGGAGACCCACTT
Organism: Aulostomus chinensis; assembly: GCF_037954235.1. NCBI lineage: Eukaryota > Metazoa > Chordata > Actinopteri > Syngnathiformes > Aulostomidae > Aulostomus > Aulostomus chinensis. Next base: position 17,415,181 of record NC_141330.1, on the reverse strand, counting down.
CCTGGGTGACCTAGCTTTCATATAGGAACATGGGGAGTGATGCTGGAGGCCTTATTTGAATGGCAAGAGAAGCTTTGTTCATCTTGTTCTGTTCAACAATTCATATCAAAAGATGCAAATGATGTCTGGGAGAAGAGGTTTTGGTATAATAGTAAAAATTGGAATATTATTTCCGGCCTTTCTTTGAAAATAAGGAATATTTATTCCATGTTTGAATAGACAGCTAGACGATGCGTCAATGCTGAACACATTAAATGCAAGCCAAGGAGGAAATAAATATTCGTTAATGTCACATGTGCGTGTAATAAATCTGGAGCCAACAGGGGCTTTCACCCCTTCAATAAATGAGCTTCTTCATTAAGACTCAAATGAGCCAGCACTGTAAAGTTTAATGGACTTGACAAAGTGAGCATGTCAGCGTGGTTCCTTCTCACTTAATACCCCTGGGGAGTCTGTATGCACACTGGAACAATGCACATGAGTGTCAGACATTTAATAGCTGACATTTACAAATGTCTGCTAGGATGGGCTGTTGTTTTCATTCCAAGTTCCAGAGAAAGTCTAAATGATTTAAATGATCTGAGATTAAAGTTAATTAAAAATCCTGACTGCCATTTACTTTGGACTGCATGTGTGAGCAAACAATGGAGTGGGTGTCAAGGTCTCACCGCATGAAAACGGCCCACATGGCTACTATCATGAGGCAGTGAGGGCTTCATTTATCCAGGATGGTGGAAACACTTCTGGAGTCATTGGGGTATCAATCCATCCATCCACCCATTTTCTATACCACTTATCCGTTCAGGGTCGGGGGGGGGGGGGCACCCTGGACCCCAATTAGGGGTTCACTATCTTGCTCAAGGATACTTGGACATGGTCACCGGGGGGCGTGACCTAGCCGGCCACTCTACCTCTGTGCCCCCCCCCCCCCCCCCCCCCCCCTCATTGGGGTAGTTAAAGATGATCTGAATCTTCTTATACAAACTCAGTTAATCTACAAATTGTGCAGAGAATATTCACTTAGACAGCCATGGTAAAATGTACATCAACAACAGGAAGAGTAACATCCTGAGGTACAACAACTGGCCCCATGTTTGCCATTAAACTCGCATTGTTCAACACACACACACACACACACACACACACACACACACACAGAGTTTTACAAGGAAGCCATTTGTCACAGCAGGGTCACTGTGTCTATAATGTGAGTTCCTGTATGGTAAATGTTCATGTGCAAATCCCTCTACTTGTCCCAGTAATATTTATATTCATATTCAATATACTATCATCAACGGCCAGTAACTGATTGATGAACTCACTGTCATCAGAGTCAAAGATACAATCCTGCCGCAGAGCTGCCCCTCAACTTAGTTATATATTGAGGACATGATATAGAACTGCTTCCCATGCTTGTAATAAATCATTTTTAATTAAAAAAAAAATCCTTCTCTGTTTCTGTTATAAAATCTACTTTCCTTCCTTAGGTTACAGTTTGCCATGTTGTTCAGCTGCAGCTCTGCAAAGTGACTGATCCAACTCAATGATGATCTGAATCACAGGAGCAGCCACAGTTACAAGTGGTCCTGGCTGGAGCTGAATGAAATTCATCATGACGCTGCATTCATCTCAAGTTTTCTCACCCTCAAATTATGTTCATGCAATTCCTGGAATGCAAAGGTTCACGGTGCTGAGGTGATGATTCAGCTGCTCAGTCTGCAGGATCTGACAGAGTCACGATCGCTTCCACAAGATTCACAAACATATCTATTCATTCCCAGGACTCTTCTCTGAGCAATCGAAAGAAAACGGTCCTTGAATTATTCTACATTCATAGCTATGGTGTAGGACTGGGTGGGGACTGTCCCTGCCCCTATCATACTCATACTAGTGCTGTCCATCAGTGTCTAGTCCATCCATCTTACATTCAGCGGGACCACGAGTACCAAAAACTCATCTACAATCAGATTTTCAACCCCCGGCTAAACTGATGAGACGATGGGGAAGAGAATTAGCTGGTCCAGGACAAGCGCTCATATGCACCAACCATGTGGAGGCGGAGACACACAAACAATGAATGCACAGGGAGCAGCAGCGAGGGGACGCGGAGAGGACGGCGAGCTCCAACCTGTGTCATATCTTCAAAAGAGTTTAGAGAGGTCAAGTGTGCCGTTACTGTCATGACTGAAGGGCTGACGTTATCGTCCCTTTGATGTGATTTTCGAGAGTTTGTAATGGCATCCAACAAGTCCTCTCCCTGCTTCTGTCTCACACACACTCTCTCTCTCTCTCACACACACACAGAGCTTCTTAGACCTTGTTGGGTTCAACTCTTTCGCTTAGGTGTGCATCAGTGAGAGAGTTGATGTTCCGCCACTGACAGTTTGTTTGGCTACTGCGTGCATAAGGATCTTTTTATATTAAAACATATTCAAGCAGTACTGTTAGTAGTAACTGCTTAAGCCTGGTGGTTAGACTTCAAGGAATTCAAATTTAAATCATCATTTAAAAAAAACCTAAAAAAAAAAGTACATAATATTTTAGCCAAAACATCAAATATACCTTTACGCTTTCTTACTATATCTAACATGGAAAAAAGTACTAGTAGAGTAAAAAATATAGAAGCTGAATTCTTTTACTGTGTGATAGAGCACATCAAGACCTTTAAAAGCCCCTTTCCGCACCAGGCTCTCACAGTATAGACTTAAAAATGTCATGTATAACCTCATAGTTTTTGACAGTCACTATCACAATCCTGCGGTGCAGCACATGAGGGCCAAGCAAACGGTGCATCAAATCATAAAATCAGAGCCATGCATGTTGTGATTGGAGTAAATCATGGTTCACCCCCGTCGTGAGGAAGTTCCATTTGACAGAACCTGTCCAAGGGAGAAAAATTCTAGATTCTCAATACCACCAACTCAAAAATTAATTCAGCTTAAACGTACTTTATAGGCAAATGTATAACATTTTGTGTGTGTGTTAAAAAGCATGGTGCATTTCCTCTATGGCGTCATGAAAACCACAAATGGGCTCCAGATTTGGCCCTGAGCACAGTCAGACAACTGATAGTAAACATTAGAGACACTGACAACACATAAAACACAGGCGAGGAGCCAGGATTTGACACAGCCAGTGTTTCAGTTCTTGGCAGCGTCACGTCCGTCCCAGCATGACGTTCTGACTACCGAGTGAGCACCAGCTCGTCTCCCTCCAACAATGAGCGCCACTCACACACATGAAATATTGCTAAAGCCTTTGGGGAGATTCTGTCTCTTCAACAAATGATAGCAGGTGAAGTCCAAGTGTTTACATCATCCCTCATTCATCCAATTTTCTGTTTTCAAAACAATAATTCATAGTGGGGGTGCCCCATCACATTTTTTTTTTTTTGCTGATGGTTCCATCTTTATCCACGAGTGCCAATACTGTTCATTCTTTGGGGGATTCAGCTGTTGGTTGGTTTGGTTGAAAGAGCTGTACAAAAAAAACCCAGAGAAGCAACGCAACGCATTTCCTTCAGTTCAGATGAGTGAATTACAAAATATAAGAATGAATTACATGTGTTCATTTATGTGAATCACTTGACATAATTATCGATAGACTGAAAAAGTGTTCAATCTATGTTCTAAACTAAGCTGAGAATGTAGATTGATCAATAAAAGGCAATATGTCTTAGGGTATCATGGGAACTACAGAGTAGACAAAGGGCCTCCTGTCAATGTTGACAGTCTTTGGTAGCTGTAGTAACAGCAGCATGGAGGACAGGGACGATGTCTCTGCTGTGTCTGTTTTTCAAACTCAAAGCTGACTGAACGATGTTAGATGCAGACGGGTGGAGTTTGTTGTGGCTGAGAAAACAAAAACTTGCGGGTGTTACTGGCATGAACTGACATCTTCTGTGCTGCTGCTGCATCTGCCTCCTGGCCATATTCTGCTGCTCAACAAAGTCAATATGCTCTGTGTTTCTTTGTCACACGATGCAACCCGTCAGACATGTTGTTGTTTCCATGTGGTTGCTCGCCGTCCATCGGCCCAGTGAACATGGCGGTAGGCAGGACGACACACAGCACGCAGACTTTCTCTCAGCTGCAGAAACCAAACTGTTCAGTGATCAGTGATTAATGATGCTTTACCAGTCTCTTCACATTTAATGAAAATTGGCCGGTGATGATCAGAGACCAGTCGTTCGGGGTATCCCTCACGTATAGCTACTTTTATGCTGTATATGCAAGACCCGAAACACCCATGATCCCTCTACACAGGTGACTTCACACCTGGGTCCAGACTCCTTGAATAATATTTACTTAATCAAGCAACAAGGCGGCTGAATAGGAAGTAGAATAGTAGATTGTTACCATCAGCACTAACTAGGTGGCTAATTTGTCAGGAAAAGTTTTCTATGTTTGGCTTGATCTCATGAAGAATGAGAGAGAGAGAGAGAGAGAGAGAGAGAGAGAGAGAGAGAGAGAGAGAGAGAGAGAGAGGAGAGAGCGAGAGAGAGCAAACACCAGGGCTAACTCCATCTGTTCCCAACATTTCAAAAACAGCATACACTCTGACAAAAGCAGGAAAAGGTGTCCATTTATCGACGTTAACAACCCAAAATTCACTGTAATTTCAAACGAATAAAAGATTCTATTTGTAATACTCTCATTCGATTTTTTTTTTTTTAGTTAAGACCTTCAGTCTTACGTAGATACAAATCAAGTATATAGGGTGATTTAAGTTTAAAATACAAAAGTGAAAAAAAAGAAAACTTTAAAAAAAATTACACATTTTTACTTTTTGCGCCCCCAAAAGTCATGCCATAAGACCTGTAAACAGCCACTTTTCTCATAAACCTATTCAGAGTACAAATCATGAACTGTTTAAATATAAGATGTATTTTTCCTCGGGTGCAAAAGGTATATTTGTTGTTATGATAGCGCCACAAAATGAAAATTTGACTGTTTAAATCGACGCGAGTGAGTTTTCAGACTCTTTCTCCTCAGTGGCAAATCTCTCTGGCAGATTTGCCACTGAAATTGTGCTGACAGGGAAAGTGACCTGATGCAGGAGAGGAACTGGCAGATAGTGGCCATGTAGCACGCAGCCTCGGGGTGCCCAAATGCCAGGATGCCTCTGCTCCATGTGACATGAGAGCAAAGTGGGCTGAGACCACACAAAGAGCGGAGCATCACAGAGGCAAGAAATTCAGGAATCAAATTCATCTGCTGCTCTTGGGATGGAAGGTAGTTGCTGTCGTTAGATGTCATTACTTTGAATGTTTGACTAAAGCGCCAGCATGCATATACATTTGGTGTTATGAGTCTTTTAGCTCATGGACAATATCTTTTAAATATTAGGCAACAACATTAATTAACCCTTTGATTTATTCCTACAGTTAGATGAGGCTTTGCTCGCTCAGGGAAGGCTTTAAAAGCTTTCTCAAAACAGCCTCTTTTTTTTTTTTCCAAAACACTACATTGCTGAAAATGTAAGACACACTCCTACTGAGTGGTGGAAAAAAACAACGATTAAAATCCTTCACCATTTATGATGAATTGTGTGGGGCGGAAAGCCGGTCGGACTGCCATGAAGCAACAGGGACAACAAACAGCAATACACAGAAAAGAACAATGAAATCGGATGCGGGAATAATAGAAGAATTACAAAACCCTTTTATTTTCATATGCGGGAAATGTCATTTTTGATTGACCTCTAGAAAGTGTAATGACATCCTAGCTGTTGAATATCGATGCAGTGTAGCTTTTATTACATGCTTGTTAAATTAATGTTCTCTCCTTCATGCATTAGCTGGAATTACCTTTAAGGCCAAAAGGCAATCACTTGCTTCTGGGATCGGGTTTGAATGCACGCTCACATTTATTCAAACTAATTGCTTTCCTGATATTGTTATTTCTTTGTTTTTCTCGGCATAAGCCAACTGCCGGAACTGGTTGAAACAGCAATCGTGCTCCAAAAGAGAGTGACCTTTTGATAATGTAAAAAAACACGCATTAGAATTTCCATCGCTCACCTGCTATGCTAAATTAGTTTTAGTAGAAAGGTCACATTTGTTTGTTTGCTAAAAATAAAGACTGTATGGCGGTTCCAACAAGCAGCAAAAAGCTAATTTTGAGAGTAGAAGGGGAAAAGTGAAAGCAAGAACATTTCTCCCACTGGTCCACTGGACCATGGTCAAATCTTTAACACAGCACATGTGAACTGCAACACTAATCTGGGCAGCAATGTTTACTATTATCTGGTAAAAATTTGGAAAAATGGAAGGATACCAAGATAAGAGATGAGTCAACAAGTGCACGTTTTCTTTTTCTTGTAACATTTTTAACACTGACAAGATTGGTTGCTTGAATATTCACAACTGAAAACCTTCTTTAATCCCTGTACTCCAGAACAAAAATGCACCTCACAGCACACGAAAGCTGGAGGCAACATTAAACTAGTTCCTAGAAAACCACAAGCTCTCTGGCCACAAACTAATCATGATTAAATGATATATTTTGATGTGTTCAGGTACACAGGAAGAGTTTGTTTTTGTTATTCACTGTCCTTGAGTCAAAATCACCTTACCTGCCATACCACTGGCTCCATGCGATCAGCTGTAGAGGAAAGGCAGACACTCAACACAACAGTGTGAGAGGCGGAAGTCAGGACGCTGGCGATGATGGCCTCCCGCATGGAGAACGGCAGCATGGTGTAAACCACGAAAACAATGAAGAGGAAGAATGACACCTGTGGAGAAAGAGACACAGTGATGAACCCACCAGCAGGGGGAAGGAGACGAACAACAGAGAGAGAGAGAGAGATGGATGGATGTGGAAGGACGTACAGACGAGTGTTGAAAATCCTGCGGGGCAGGAAATAGCCAACCCACCGCGACTGACCATCAACGCTGGTTTGGGTTTTATTTTTAAACTGCAACATCAGAGGCATTGGAAGAAAAAAAACATAGATAATATAAAATTAACCCTTTGCTGTTTTACAGTATCCCTCTGAAAACTAGTGCATTATGTTTTTTACATACACGCTTATGTATTCTCCTAATATACAGTAGTACTTCTGCCTTCATTATCATTAAATCACTGCTCCCTCGAGGCTTTACTGAGATGGCTTTGAATAAAGGTTTCTGCAGATCATTATCACATTGGAGGTTGCCTTGGACCTTTTGGATATAAAAGGTCATACTTTTATACCGTTTCACACTTGTGTGAAATCGTGCATTAATTAGCATACAAGTCGTGACTGTGACCTTGACCTTTAACCACTAAAATGACTGAATCCAAGTGGAGCTGAGTGCAAAACTGAAAACATTGTGTTCTTAAGATACTGTATCATGCACAAGGCCAGAAAAATGGGTTTTGTGCCGTCAGTGAGCTAAAGCTCTGAACGCAAAAATCGAATTAGTTCATTCTTCAGTCCAAAGGAATATTTGGTATCAAATCTGATCAAGTGTGTTTTCAAGAATGGCTAAAACAGAAGGTCCAGGAGGAGAAAACGAAAAAATAACCCACAATCCACCCTCTAACGATCTTCCCTCAGCCGAAACACATCCATGGCGAACGCTTGAATGGGAACTCGACTGTAACTTTTTCTATTGGCTTGCTAAAAGACAGAGGAAGAGCAGCCTCAGAGGAACCATCTCTGTGTGCCAGGGTTAAAAAAAAAAAAAAAAATCCAAACATGTTGTGCATTTTACCATAAGAACAAGATTGATGATTAACTTAATTTCATTTAAAGATAAAAAAAGAAGAAGCTAGAAAAAGTGTTTCCTTGTGGGTTACTATGTATTTAACCACAGTTAAAAAAAAAACAACCAAGAAATAAACAAAAATAAAAAATTTTAGGCAAACATTAAAATTTTATATTTAGAGGCCGGGTACTTTTTGTTATCATGACTGACCTGATCATAACCAAGATATTATAAAAGTGAAATAATGACAGGACATATATTTGGGCCATTTTAACTCTTCATGGTCTTAGCTCACCTCCCTAGACAGCAGGAAAGGGGACAATCAGCACTTGCACTTCAAACCTGACATCTCTAATGTTGCATGTAGAGCACTTCCTTTCAGCTCTGCGCACACACACGCACACACACACACACACAATTCCTTAATACTCCTGCCTGGCACAGGGCTGCAGGGCAGCTCATCTGCTGCCGTGCGTGGATAAAAAGAGGTCAGTGTTCTCACGGGCTTCAGCCAGGTGCCAGTTAACCTTTCTTGGGTTGTTTTCAGGGCCGGTGGGGAGGCAGCCTTAGTGTGTAAGGGGCAGTGAGATGGAAAGAGACTGAGAATGAGAAGAAACAGTAGCTCCTGTGTTTCGGTTTGGGTCATGAACAGGTCCACTCTGTCACTTTTCTAATGGCCAACTTTGGTAGGGAATGTAAATAGAAAATAGTGAAGGATGGTCTGTTACTTCTCGTTTGACCAAAAAGACTCAAGCACTTTCAGACACCTTGGTGTAAATGCACGGCATCACGTTCACTTGACAACTCCTCCTCCATAATAAACAAGCTGACACATAATATAGTCAAAATACGACAAAGACATTCAAATTCTTACGCATCTACAATGAGCAACATCCTCGTCATACGGGTCAAAAATGTTTAAAAAGATCAATATGTATACACGTCTGGATGAAGTCATAGTAAAATCTCCCCAGGACATCATCATCCTTCACCAAACTCATTCAAACATTCTTTAAGGTCAGCGTGTCGCACACCTTCATTGCACTATTGATCGCTGCACTATTTACATGCCATGGCCTGTAGATTATGAGCTTTTCATAAAATGCCAGGAGCACATTGATGTATTGACAACCTGACTTATCTTCCAGACCAAAATTCCTGAATGCCACAAGAGAGCAGGTGCAAGGCTTTATTCCTGTGCGGGAGTCAATTAAAACCAGAGGAAACGTTCCAGCGAGGGTTACGGCAGGTCTGCTCTCTCGTGTGTGGTTGGTATTTATTCTCTTTGAACAGACCAACTACAGATGATCGGAATTTGTCTTTAAAAAACAAACAAACAACTAAAGCAATAGTTTTATTCATTAAACAACAGTGATTTAACTTTCTTAAAAAAAAATCAGAGTTTTAGGTTTAGAAAAAGAATATTGGACATATATTCTGTAACTGATACAGATCTGGATTGATGAGGTCATTTCTCAATGGTTGAAGTATTTCCTGTCTGCGTGCGTTTCACCTGTATTTTGTACAGGCTTCTCCCTCTAAAAGCTGTTGTTGTTGCTTTAATCCCTCGCATGGATGTGCAGCTGTGAAGTTTTTCTTTGCTCCTCCTCAGGTCCACACCTTCAGTACACAACCAGTGTGAGCCCTGAGCTGAGTCAGCAGGCAACATGCGAAGATAAGAAGTGAGATCAAGTAATGTCTGCCCTTGTTTGCCGGTGGGTCTGTGCCCCCTGCTACAATAACCCCGGGGCCAAAACAACTTGCTGGGAAAAAGTGCTTGTCAAAAAAATGTTACAAATATTTTCTGTGCACAACCCCCTCACTGGCGGCTGCGGATGTGTGTTGACGTCACACTTCATGCAGTGTTTCTGCACCTGAAAAAGCTCAGAAAAAGCTGTTTGGTACGCACGGTTCTTGTGGCAGCTTTTCCTCTCTGCTCCTGTTGAGTCCTGACTTCCTGTTGTTAATGTAACAATGGATGAAGAGAGTCTTGTGGTTGACGTCAAGAAATGAGTGGGAGACTGAAGGTGCTCAACGCTGGCCGTATGACGGGTTTAAATTAGTGGAATACTTTGTGTTAGTGAGGGTCGACACGCTTTTCCTGGAAAGACCAGCTGGAAGAGAAACAAAACGTCCGATTTGTCTTCAAGTCCTGAAAGGTTGTAAGCAATCACCAGAAAACTACGAAAATGGTAATCGCACCTGACATGTGATTGGATGACGGATCAAATTTTAAAGTATAATCCTGCAACTGCGCTTCATCCACACGCTTTGGTAAACGGGGGTGAAGATTAAAAGTTTTAGGCTCGTCGGGGTCTGAGGAAGCTGCTAATTGTGAGAAAAAAAGAACTTAGTCTATAAAGAGCTGCAGAGACAGCCAGAAGGTCAACTAGAAACACATACCGTAAACATGACCCTTACACGTGGAGACCACCATTCATCCTGAAAGCCGAAGGACACGAATAAATGATTTTAAGAGCCACATGCAGTAATGAAGCAAGTGTATTACACCTATAAGCACGAATGACAAAACAGGAATCCAATACTGTACTCTAGTGACCTTCTTTACAAACTTTCACCTAAATAGAAAACATGCACATAAAAATGTTTCACATTTTCTTTGTGCATCAAACCTGTGAAGAATGCAGTTGATTGCCTGCAGCCAAGTCAGGCCTGAGCTGGTGATTCTCAGTAAGGACCTTTATCCTGCCCGGGTCTGATGAGACGACCTCATTATAAAAAACACTTAACAAGGGGACTGACCTCCGATACCCTCTGACCCTGTACGACTCCTAATGATTAGCCAGCCTGCAGAATCCTGTTCTTGATGGCAACAGGAAGATCTGACACGTGTTTCTCTACTGTCAGGACAAAACCATCACCACTATAGGCCCTCAGTACAACCTTTGTAACACCCATCTCTTCTTCAGCATTACTGAAGGTTTTCTCTATAGGTCTGACATTTCTATTTGGTCCCTAGAATAATCCCTTTTGTGTGGTACAAAAAAAACCGTCCACCTGTTTTTACAACAAACGGGGGCTACTGCTCGCAGCACAATCCATCAGAGGTGACGTGACCCCCTCGCTGCTAACTGTGGAGAAGCTGAAGGGAAAAAATAACTAGAACACCACAATGAAGTAGCATCTGTGTTTTATTGGACCGTGAAAACAACAGTATAACATTTTATTTATCTGGTCCTGGATGTCAAAGTGTCCTGGTCTCTGTGGACTGCATTAACAACAGAAAGAACGCCTTCTTCTCCTCTGCCTGACCAGCACTAATTGGACAGGGTTTGATCTTATTTAATTGGGTGGCTTTATGAATAGCACTCCATGTTTTTGCAGGTTTTATTTCATATACACACTTTTAAAGATTATGTGTAGCTTTTGGGAAAAAAAACAAGTTAAGGTGACTATTAAGAAAGAAAAAAAGAGACCCTTCTGCAATATGGAAAAATAGTTATTAATTCACTGCAATTTTACACAACTTGTGTTTTATTTATAGCGGAATAACACAACTTGTTTTAATTCTCTCAAATTCTCTATACTCTAATAAAAGTAATCCAGATGCAGAAATTTAAAAAAGCACATAAAACAGATATAATTGCAACTAATTCACACCATCAAAAAAAGTGAATGAAGTGAACGTATAAGCAACAAGCAATTTTTCAGGGTAATCTGGATGTTATTTATCATTCATGTCAGAGGAAATGGAAGTATTAACTTTAATATTTACTACAAAGAGTTTCTAGCTGTTGTCAAATATCATCAGCGCAGCTGCGTAATTTGCTTAGGGTCTTTTTAATATAAATTAGTGCTCTGAAATCCAATACCACTAACTGAATCACGAAAATGTACCAAGCATAATGGAGGAGCTGCCAGGACAAAGACACCTGCTGACTTCTTCTTCATATTTGAATCTGATTCATCCTAAACCTCTGACCAAGATGAATAAGACTGACTTTGACAAATAAGTCGGCAGGGCTTTTATTCTGGTCCATCACGGTAAAGGCAACAGTAAAAGTTGGCCCATGAATCAAGTTCTTGATAATGAGGATGATGAAGGCTCATAAAACAAATTATGGAGATTGAGTGTCAGATTACGTAATGCTTTTAGTCTGTGTCAGAGATTAGTTAGTCTAGGTTTACAACATGATTATGCACTGTGCATGGCAGCCTGCTTTTACACCTAAAGAAAAAAGGCTGCCTGATTTCTAAACTTTTTGCTGGATCAGGATACAATTTACTTTGAATGTTAAAAAGCAGCGGGAAGGAAAGGAAATATTCAGTAAAAGTGCCTAAACTGTCATTTCCACAATCAGTCTAGACAGCAATGCCTACTCCCTGAAACAAAAACATTGAGGTATGTATTAAGAAACCCATTTTTTTTTGTAAGAGGGAAAAACTCCAAAGTGATTCCAGAAAATATCACGTCTGGTGAACTACATCACCCACTCTATTTGGCTCTCTTTTCTATAAATAGTTCCTGTCCCATTTCCACTCCTCTCCTTTTATTCTTCCAGCCAGGTTCATTTACCCCAACACCCCACCTCCCTGTCCTGCAGCATTATGATGCTGGGAGTGCTGCTCTATGACAGTTGAGTCCAATCACCCGTCGAAGACTCCTGCATCGATGCAGATTCAGAGATGTATTAAAATAACAACATAAGACAGAAGCTCAAGCTTGGTCTGATAATGTCTATCATTATCTTCATCGAGATACACCAGCAGTGTGCGAAGATGCCGCTGCAACCATTGGGCACTGAGCAGTGCGCTCACAGGAGGGGAGTTGGACATGAGTGCTTTTTGTCTTGTGAAAAAACAAAAAAACAACAACCTTGTGGGAGCCAATAATATATCAGCAATTCAAATAAGCTGTTATTGTGGTCGAAATCATGATGCAAAGAGTGTGCATGATGATGCCTGCTTGTGTGGGGGGGACAGAGCAGGATTGTGAAAGGCGCAGTAAAGGAAGGGAGGAGATGAGGCAGGCCAGACATCTCTCAGTGAGGGGTAGAGGCTGGACCACGTAGATAAGCCCATCTCCCCAGCGTCAGCAAACAGAGGGGGCATTGTGGGGGGGAGGATAAGCATCCAGTTGATTTCAGGCTGGAAAATTGAGAGTCTACTGTATACAAACTTTCCCTGAAGAGAGTGAGGGTGCAATATTTGGAGCCTCTGTGCTGTTTCATTTCCCTGACAGTCTACTGTACCGATGCCAGTGGAGATTGTAGGGTAACCAACATTTTGTACTTGTACTACCTCACAGACTCTATAAGAAAGACGACACAAATAGTTTCATTATTTTGACAGCCAGCTATGTTGTCTTCTTTGAAGCAACTGCATTACACCAGAGATTAAAGAAAGCCAGGGATAGGACAAAATCATCAGCCAAAAAAGGGAGGCAGGTTTGGAGTTTAAATAAACGTTGCCTTTTATGAATTAAGAATTGTTGCCATTTGGTTTCAGCACAACTCTAAATCTTTACTGCTGAGTTTCCAGCGCAGGAACAAAGAGTGTGACAGCCTAGCTCCTTCCATCCATTGTCAACCGCTTATCCTGTTAAGGGTCGTGGGGGGGCTGAAGCCTATCCCAGCAGCCTTTGGGCAAGAGGTGAGGTTCACCCTGGACGGGTTGCCAGTTCATCACAACATACATATACACGAATAAACAGGCAACCATTCACACTCACACCTACGATCAATTTAGAGTATCAATCAGCCTCGTCCTCTCTTGATGTCTTTGGACTGTGGGAGGAAGCTGGAGTACCAGAGAGAACCCACACAGGAACAGGAGAACATGGAGACTCCACACAGAAAGATCCCCTGCATAAACCCGGAATTTTCTTGCTGTGAGGTGACAGCGTTAACCACTGCACCACCATGCAGCCCCCTAGCTCCTTCCATGTAGGCTTTATTTTCTGGTTCTGCTGCCTCACCACTGGCACTGAAGTTTGAAGTTGAGGGATCTGAGGAACCATGTTTGCATCCCTCTGTCCCTACCTTGTCCAGAAGCCATGCAGCAGAGGCATTTCCCTTTTACCACTTCAAAGAGCTCCTCCTAGACCTACAGGGATTAATCAAAATGGCAACAGATCTGAGAGCCACCACAATGCCAGCAGAAAAATCCACCTGGTCACAACATCTTAGCGAGGGACATGCAGGACCAGGATCCAAGTGTCCTCCTTTTGTGGCCTCCCAAGACCTGAGGACGTTCATGTGAGCTGCTTTTTCAGACCACAGAAAATGTAACATTCTGGTTTCCAACATACTATATGGCCAAATTGGCCACTAGAGTAGACTTGTGTCCATCCTGTTTGCCAAGGCAACCTTTTTCAGCAGACGCAAACCTACACGTTTGCCTCCAAGATACCAGGTGGCCACTAGGCCTGGGGCTGTCCCCTCTGGATGAGGTACAGACATCAGGAAAGCTAGGAGTCACTCAGACTCTCTCCACAGCTTCAACAGAGTGTTTGTACAGGATAACACTGTTAAAAATAGTGATACAGCAAAATATTTGAATCCACATCTTTCAGAAGAGTGCTGCCAGATGAGTAACTACCCCAGAACCCAACAGGTCATCTGCAGCCAAGAAAGTTTGAGGGGACGCACCTTCTGCCACAGCATCAGATGTAGTTAAATGCCTGCCAAAGAAAGAGGAACCCTGCAGCCACTGCTGGGCCCCAATATGCACCTGCTCCAACCGGCTGCCATGGGACTACGCTGTACATTAGCACAGTCTTCAGCTTAATGGGGGCGTGATCTATGCAAGCTGTCAATTTTCGCAATTCTGCCTCTCCAATGGGGGTGGGAGCACAGTAGTTTTACAGCCAGATCTTGTGTTCTCTGTGTGACACAGCAAAGATCAGATAGACTCAGCAGCTGTTCGAATACATTCAAAAGAACTCACGAGGCATGAAGCTGTCAATACTGTGCCTGCCGACTGTATGTGATGACGTCATACAAGCCCATGGTGCAGCAGGAGCAGGGTCCCTGCTGGGCTCACTAAACAAGAATCCTTTCCGTATCTTTAGCCCTCCTCACAAGGTACAAACCTGCACAGCGGCATCCCTGGCTTCCTTGTGCCACCTCTAGATGCGTGATGTGTCAGAGTCCTCCCTGACCCATTCAGTTCTAAGCATGTAACACTACAAATGGATAAACTGGCATTTTTAAACGTGTTTAGTGGTGTAGGCGATGCATCATCAGAGCTAGTCTTCTCATGCAGCAGTGTGTCTCTAATCCCATCATCAGAGATAAATCTGCAGCATGGAAGGGCCGGTGCAGTCGAGTATTAACCTTCCCACCTTTGGAGGGAAGGTAATATCACTCGGCTCCCCTTAACCCAAACATGGCGGTTGTGGCACTGGTTTTTATTGATGTCGAACATTTTAACCCCCTAGTAGGAGCTCTGAGAGGACGCAGCCTACTATTTTTTAAATATAATTTTGGATTACGTATTAACTCCAGAATAGTTACTACAATACTCCAACTCCCTGCTCCACCAGCAGTCTATACACATAGAAGCTTAAGTTTCAATAATAAAGATACTGTTCTAACATATGCAGAAAAAAAGTAAGAGCCGTTCCTGTAAAATCAGTTTTTGATCCATAATAGATTGCAGATTAGCCCATTTGAAAGAGTCAGTTTCAGCATTACAAGAGCAACAAGATCTAGAGTCTATCTTCTAGCAGTAGCAGCATGAAATAGAATTACAGGTAATTATAATTAACCACACATGGTCCACGATTCTTGCCAGAAGGGTATTTACATAAAGTACTTGTGTGTAACTTTTTAGGTCATTTTCCATCTCTATGAATAGCTGGTGATCAAACATGAATGTATCAAAACACAAATGCTCAGACACAGGGAGCTTTTTTGATTCAACATTCATTTACCATTAATCTCTCTGCATTTATTTTGCCCTGCACTTATTGTAATTCAAACTGATTATCAATGGCTATTCATGCTGGTGTCTTAGCAACTTGCCCAAATCTTTAATTATCACTCTTTTCTGTTTCTATTCTTGATGTTAAATGATTTTTTTTTTTAATTGCCACTGTGCAGCAGCATCCCCCCCCACCACCAACTAGCAACGGCAACACTGTCTTAAAAGACATGCGCGGTACATGACAGATGTGGCAGCGGTCCAGAGCATGAAACCCTCCCTCTAATCACTGTTTAATTCCCCTTCTTCGCACAGCTACTCGCTCTCTACAGTACCGAACCTATTTAATTAACTCTGACTTTTACACTGTCTCCCTGCGTTTCTTTTCTGGAGCAGACATCCACTTAGCAACTGCACAGTGACAGCTGGGTGTCCACAGATTCAAAAACTCAGATATATAATTGGCTGATGAGCAAATGTTCTGCATGCTTTAAATCTTGGATTACAATTAGAGGAATTTGAACAGCAAGGAGCAGAAACATTCTCGTATTTGAGTCTCGTTTCAGGTCCAAAATGGCATTTAGCTGTACCTTTGTTGAAACCATGCATGTCAAAAAACTTCTATATCTAAAATATAAATTCATTATAATAACCTTAAAAGAGAATATTCAAGTATTGCAGTATTAACCTGATTTCCCGAAGAATTTAGTTTTGGTCGAGAACACTTCCAAGGTTTACTGTTCTTAAAATATCCCTCTCTAATACAATCCACAGCCCTTATGCTGGTGATGCTTCAATAACAGGAGTCAGCATTACTGCCATTCTGTCATAAGCAATTCCAGACTGTCTAGCTGCCGACAGATGCTAAGAACAAGATTAAAACGACGTATTTTCAGCTGAAAGCCCATGTCTTTTTTGGGACACAGAAACATTCACTCAATGTTCCTTCGGTCCAGATTTTCACTGGCATGTTCTGACCGTTCCCTGGACTGCATGAAGTAGGTTGCCCGTCATGTGTCTGGATGTTTTGCCCTCAGGGTGGAGAAGCTTCTGCCTCAGGGTTATGCCTGGTTTGAAGTGAACTGGGACGTGGTGTTTGTTGGATCCTCCTGAGTTCCTCCGATACGCCTGCACATAAGAAATGACAGTGCTGGTCCTTTTTGTCTCTTCCTCTTGGTCTATTCCTGATCTCTTGGAGGTCCTGACAAAGGTCTAGTCGGGGTAGCTGAAAGTTTTAAGGACTTTCCTGATATGCTTCTGTTTCTGCTTGTTCCCTTCTGTCTGTGTGGCTACGTTCTCAGCTCAGCAGCTTAGGGTTCCGATAACCCCCAACTTGTGCTCCAGTGGGTGGTGAGAGTCAAACAGCAAATATTCGTCTGTGTGCGTGGGTTCTCTGTATACCTCAGTGTTGAGGCTCCTAACCTCTTCCACTTGTACGACGCAGTCCAAAAGAGCAAGCTATCCCCTGCTGCTGCTGATGGGTCTGAGCGGTGTTCCTTGCTTGTGTATCTTGGGGAGATTCATGGGATGGTTTTACTCAGGTATAATCTGCAACATAGTGGTCGGCCCGTGACTTGGTCCTTTTCCACTTGTTCTAGGCATTCTATCGCTTGATCACCTGCTCTTTTTGTAGCTGCTGGTAGGATCCCTTCTCATACCCTCATAGGTGGTGGCATCACCCTGCTGAGTGATACCACCACTATAACAAATTTTACCATCCCATGAAATGGATGCCATACAGACACACAGCTAATGTCTCCTAATTTAACGTTACATCCAGTGGGCAGGTTGACCAAACACTGCGTTATTCAACACAGTGAAGCTCAAACACTCAACTGCAGTCAGAAAAGCAACAACACATATAATTTAAGTATCTTGAAGCTAGTGTGAACCCCAGAGCGTATTTCAGACTCCTTCCTGACTCCTGTGACATGGGAGGTTCCCCTGGAGGAGTGCTGAGAGAAGAATTTCAGGGTTACCTCTGTCTTCACAAACTGTTTCCAAATGAGAGATGGCCTAAGAAACTTTACACGAGCAAATAGCATGTGCACCCACTTCACTTGAGCTAATGGCAAAATGCATAAACACAGCATATATATGTAGTGTGGAAGCTGCTTCACTATTGACTGCTGGAGTGAAATGAGACTCCCATTCATCTCCCATTTCACAAATACATGAAGTTTGTTCTCTGGTCTCTCTGGTGAATGATATTAAATATACAGTTTACTGAGGAGGAGCAATGTGAAAACACTAATGAGTGATGTTCTAATCTAGCTTATAATAAGGCAGCAAGCCCCTTAAAACACAAAATGTCTTGTCAGTCAACAATAGCTTCTATCCAGATAAGTGTTAATTAACATGGCTAAGATGCTACAGTCACAGAGCTGTAATGGCATAATGGCCTGACACTTTTGTTAGCAGAAGAAAGGAATGAATAGGCCGCTGTGTGAATGAGTGCATCTTCAGATGCATTTGTGATACATGCTGCTAGACATCAGTCCCTCCAAATACTGGTCAATGAATATGGCGTTCCAAGAGGAAGGCTTAATGGGAGGTTATTTCCAATGCAGTATATTTATGGTTGTAGCAATGAAGAAGCTGCTGTTGGTTCAGTCTCATGATATGGTTCAACATTCAGAATCTAGAACACTGAAATGTTAACAAAATCCCTACTCAACTTTAGAAGATGACCAGTATTTTTAGTGCATTCTCTTTTCTTCCTAAATCAATACCAATATTATTAATATTTGAAAAAAATATTTGACAGATATCGCAAATGTGGCTAAAGACTACTAGTTTAAGTAGAAATGATCATTTCTGCATTTAATTTTCAATTAAAATATAGAAATGAATACATACTTGTTTACCTTTCTGGAAACAATATTCCTTCCTGCCTTGAGTACATAGCATCATATGGCACTGGGGTGTCACTGTAGTAGATCCAAATTTAACTTATAATGCTGGTTTTGGAAAAGGAAAAAGAAAAATAACACTCCTAATATTTGAGTATTTGGCCATACTGAAATTTGAATGAAATTTGAATTTACTTGCACAGCCCTCATTTGTATCATACGTTGTGCTTCCTGTGCTGAAGCAACGTTCAAAAACACTTCACTGACAAACTGGTGTCAGATGCTTTGGATGCAGACTGATTCATAATGCATGGTACCGAGAGGTGCCACATGGGAAATAGTCAGCGAGCTTGAACACAGTAGTGCCCTTAGAGACTTGATGTATGCACGAACCAAAATTATGTATTGATTTAGTCAAGCTGATTTACAACTGCTTCACACAACACACCTAGCAGCCTTTCATTTATACCTGCCGCTTGCACTTTCCTACCTGTTTGACTCTGATACGAGATCTGATATTTATGGCCTTCAAATACAAGTGTAACATTCCATGCTACATTGGTGTTGACGAAGTAATAAGATCTCTCTCATGTTTAAGTTTCTTTTTTCCACTGTACCAATTTCTGGATTCTGTTTCTAAATAAAATCCATCCGATGTTTTCATGTGTACAGTAAATACTGTAGGACATTTACTCTGCAAAAGTAAAAACTAGAGTTGGAAACAGCAGAGGAACCTTGAGTACAGGCAAAAATCCTCGAGGGGGGGGGGGGTCTAGCATTGAGTTTCTAAAATATTGGTAGACAACCCAGCAGAAAACAGGTGATTCCTCTGCAGAAAACGGTGCTAAGTGAATTAACCAATGGTGTGTTTGGGACGCTGTGATTCTTGCCACGCCCCAAACACACCATTGGTTAATAGCCAACAAAAATGCCAACTCCATGGACCGCACACAGAATATTCATCAATGAACGGAACAGAATAATTTGGACACACTCCCATACACCACACGAGAGCTTCCTACAAATGCATTCTTTGATTTGTTTATTCTTCAGAACATTTACTATATGCTAGACAAGATACACTTTACCACACACACACTTTAGCCACCTCGGGTCCTTCACACGCAGGTTGACCTAACATGGGGGTCCTGCACCAAGTGGAGTCCATCCCACCTCTGACAACTTAAGTTTTGGCCCATGTGCTTGTATCCTTTGAGAGTAAAGGCCCAAATTGTCACTTGCTGCCAGGTTTGATTCATATTGTCTACATCTTCTTTGTACATTTATGAGTTTCTCATTTAATGACATTATAAAAATGTTTTATTCATCACTGCTGTTCTACAGTAGAAATATATTTTTCTTCTTATTTAGAGACCAACTTGAACACTTCAACGCTGAATCGTACTGCTGTGATGGAAGTCCCAGCCAGTGCTCTTTAAGTAAATTGTGCTTCTAACACTCATATTGAGCCAAATCATAAAAGTAAAACACGAGCTGAGTCTGGCAGCTCTCAAGCATGTTCCACATCATACTCTAATAAGACCTGTTTTGGGTCAGAAATCACAAGAGATTACATCAAAGCTTCATCTGAACCCTCGTGCCTAGTTTCAATTTATCCCTCTTCTTTAAACTACACTTCACACCACACTAATTAAATAGTCTACCCTCCAATTACAGGCTCAGGAGTCACATTCGGAATAGGAAGCAGCTGTATATGTTAAGGTGGGAATGAAAGCTGAGTTAAACCTCTAGATCCTCTTGCTACCAAGCTGATTTAAGGAGCAAAAGCTGCCAGTGCCAGAAAAAACACGTTGTATCTCCTAAGTCCTAAATCAACGGGCTCATTTTCACTGTAGGCATTCCTGTTTTTTTTTTTTATTTCATTTTACCAATGTTTGGTCTACTGAGAAGCTATTTTCACTTTTAAATGAGAGGCCATCAAAGTTGTGAATGGTATTTCTAACAGAAACATTTCTGAAACATACCAAAAACAAACAAACTATCATTTCACCTCTAGATCTTCTTACCTGATCCCACGGGCAGACGATTCCACCAGAAAACATAAAAAGGTAACCCATGGCAACCAAGCAGGCCCAGATGACCAGGGAGAAAACACGTAGAAGCTTCTTGAAAATGGACTCGATACAGACCAGTACAAACACAGCCAGGAAGATGGCCAGCGCAGTGGGCACCGTAATTACAAAGGCCACATGATCCTCGACGTTCTGGAGGAAGAAGGATGGGATGGAAAAATTAGACCAGGGTTCTCCCTTCTAGAGAAAGCCTACAGAAGTGGGCCTTCAGCTGGCTCAAGCCTAAAAGACATCAAGGGGACAAATCAAGAGGCAACAGGAACAAGCCATCAGAATTCAGTGTGTGGCAGATAATCACCGATCAAACTCTGGCTGATAGATCAGTAAGTTCCAAATATAAATTTGTTTCTGTTCAGGAGGAATTCTTGCGAATGTTCCGAGTGATAGCAGATAAAGAGAAAACATAGCTCATCTTTTCACAGTTCCACAAATTGCCAATTTAGTTTTTCGTGTACTGAGTAACATGTTAGCTTGCAAAGTTAGCAGACGTAATCTAAAAATACAACTGACATTTACATGAAGTAAAGCTGCGTTCACAGGAAATGCATTTATTTGATTTAAACAAACAAGGAAGTTGCATGTGTCCTTTGTGATGAAATGTGTGAACATTAAGCAACAGACTCATTTTTCTACAAACATAAACCAACGAAAAAAATGATTTCAATCAAATGTAACCGTTATGACATATCAGTGTCTGAACATATCGCGTCTGAGCCCCTTATTTCTTGAAAAGTGAGTGGCAAAGCAAAGCTATCAAAAGCTGCTTGGTATGGTGGCTTTAATTCAAAATCAAACTTCTTATTTGGTGAAAGAACTAGATCTTTAATTTCAAAACAATAACTCTGAGGCCATGCAGCTTTCTACGGAATCACAAATATACTCGGGTTATTGTTCTAAACAATATGAAAAATCACATTTAAAAGCCTCCAACCCAAACAGCGTACTTCCAACACCCCCCACCACCTTGAAACCTCAGCGGGCCCACTGAAAGAGATAGACGGAGCAAAAGATTATTGACTTATTTTAAGAGTTGAGCCTAAAAGATCAAAATTAATCCCAAAATACACACATGGGATGAATCTTATGTCATGTGCATTAACTCAGCCAAAATTACTGAGAAAAACACAAGCCAGAGAGGACAAAGAAAAGCAGGCAGAGATGTAAGCTGTCGCGAAAATTATCAGATGAGTATTGGAGAATGAATTCAGTTTGGCCGGAAGAGATAAAGAAGAAAAAATAATAATTTTAGAAGTGTTCTTTAGAGGTCTAACTGCATGTGTTATAATAAACCACCTCTCTCCCTCCCGCCCTCTCTGTCCCGTGATGGACTGGTGACCCGTCCAGGGTGAACCCTGCCTCTCGCCCGAAAGCCGCTGGTATAGGCTCCAGCCCCCCGTGACCCTTGACAGGATAAGTGACAGAAAATGGATGGATGGATGGATGGATGGTTTGTATTCATTGTATCAGTCTTAAGGATCTTGTAAGGATATAACTAGAGTGAGAAAACACAACATACATGAACATGCAAATTAACAATCCCTGTAGTGTTTCACATCTTTTTAACCAAGAAAACATGTGAAGTTAAGGACGAAAGAAAAAAAAAAACAACTAAAAAGCCACCAGCGTTAACCCGCAGCAAAGTTGAACCCACATTTATAATGGATTGGTTGCTGCCTGTCTGACACACACTTAGATCTGGTAGTTCTTATAAAAATTTCAGGACTTTCTTCAAGGTGGATGCAGGAAGATTGCAGAATGAAATGAGTCTTTTGTGCAGCTTTTGGCTTGTCGCTGCATTTCCAGGAGTGTGCGAGGGGACAGAAAAGGGTGGTTCTTAAAGCAAATGTGTCCCACACTTAGTAGCACAAAGTCCAAACATGCTAACGTCACTGTTGTTTAGGCTGGATAACTATAACTACAAATTTCTAGTCCTTATCCCCACCCATGAATAAAAAGCCTTGTTTCATTAATTTCATCCTCAAAAACTCATTACAGAGATAAATGCCTACTATGAATCATAGCAAAAATCAATTAACATCCTCAACTTTTCAGGTCATTTGTACTGAGGTTGTCAAAATACACTAGATTTTAATATTCATCAAGGAAAAAAAAAGGGTTACATATGTGCTGCGTTTCTCGTTAGACTTGCCCTCTACTCCTCTATCTGTCTCTCTCTCTTCCTTTGCCCCCCACCCCCCCCCCCCACCTTCCCTCTGTCTCCTCCTCATGCATGCAGTTGATGCGGTGGGACAGGAAAGGATGTGTGTGGCTGCAGAGAGCCACGGAGAGTTTGTCTCGCCCAGAGCAGAGCTCCAAAACAGCTCAGGATTTAGGTCAGCCAGCCAGCAGGATAGAGGGATGATGGGATACAAATGAAAGAGAGAGGTAGAGACAGAAATGTGAGGTAAAAGATGACATGCGTGCAAGAACAGAGAGAAACAGAGGATGATGGAGGATGAAAACAAGGGAGCAGGAATAAAAAAGCACACCAATCTCACAAAAAGAAGGAAGGATATAGGGCAGACAGAGTGAGCCCAGAAAATCATTGTTACCAGCATTTGGTGAATTATCTTTTTGGGATCCGATGGCATGAACCCCAACCCCACCCCCCAACCCCTGCAGACTGAGGCTATGAAGAGGCATTTTCAGTTCTGCGACATCCATGATTCCACATTTACATCAGTACTTTAACTGGGTAAACTTGAATTCATTACCAAACATCGAGAAGTTGTTTCAAATGAGGGGAAATAAACGCAATATAAGATGAATGTGCATAATTAATGCAAGGAATTGGTGAGGACCGACTTCAACTATGGAATGGGTGAAGTGAAGACATGACAACATGGGGACCACGACACTACACTACATTTAAACTATCATATAACATGCTGCACATACACAGTATATGATGGGTGGGCTTGTGGGTTGACTTGAACACTACAAGATCAGTGCTGGACATCTTTTTTTGTTTGTTTCCATGCTAATAACTATTTCTCCTGCTTTTTTATGAATGTTTGGTTGCTGAATGATTCGATTCATCAAATAAAGTAGGAGTGAAAGAACTTCAACAGATGGTCCACAAACATCCATCCATCCATCGTCATCTTCCGCTTATTCCTTACTATTAAGGGTCATGGGGGGGTGGAGCCTATCCCAGCAGCAACAGGTGAGAGGCGGGGTTCACCCTGGACAGGTCACCAGTCCATCACAGGACCAACACATAGAGACAGACAACCCAGAACTTTCTTGCTGTGAGGCCACAGCGCTGACCACTGCACCACCGTGCAGCCCCCGGCCCACAAACATGATTTTCTATTTGCTTTGTTTCACTTCCTAATACAGGCATCTTATTTCAACTTGGTTGAAATAATACATTATTTATGCCTAACTTCACTGTCGCTTTGTAAGCTGGTTCAAACATTAAATTAAGTGGTACAAACACTGCCTGTCGCTAAGGTGAGGAATCAAAATAACGATGATGAAATGTTTCCTCTTGTACCAGCCAATTACCTCATTCCCCAGGAAGTTATTAAAATGCAATCAGCCATCACAAACGTTGATTCAAACGATTAAATATGATTCAATGGAAGATGGTTGTCCCTGCTAATATTTTGATGACGGGTACAATTTCCAGAATAATTAGGCATAAATTAGTAGCCAGTTGATGGCACTGGCTGTCCAATTATTGATGACCTCACTATTTAGTGATTCTATGTGCATAATGAAAGTAACTTTCCAATGCAACACTCTTTTTCTTAAATTTTGCTTTCATCTTGTGCATGTCTGCCGATGGCCTGGTGAATTTGTGATGTCTAGTGAGTGAGAGAGTGTGAGTGTGTGTGTGTGTGTGTACGCCTCTTTCAGTGTGTTTTAGACTAATCCCTTCTTAAAAGCAGATTCAACACAGAAAACCAATGGGAAAGGCAAAAATATGATAAGCTTCATCCCAAGGTACATCTTTACATCCTCTAAAAAAAAAAACTTTAAAAAAATCAATCAGTTGATTGATTTAATGCATCATGAAAATGGCGTCTCTTTATGTCACCGCCTGCCTCGCCTTCTTCGCTGAGTTGAATGTCAGGTTTTTACAAGCCAAGCTAACCCTGTCAAAATAGTGACAGAATAAAATCAGCTCCCCTCTCTGTAGTTCAGTCATCCGTGAGCGCTAGACAATAACTAGCCCCCCCCCCCCCCCCCCACCTTCACTTTTATCTCACCCCTCTCTTCACATTAGTGCTGCGATAAGGACCACATGCTGTGAGAGTGTGCGTGTGTGTTTAGGTGTTGCACATCCTTGTTGGTATGTGAGTATGTATGTGAGTCTATGGGGGAGAAAGGTAGGGGGGGCTCGTTCTATTGTGTTTAATACCCTTGTGGATTGTGTGTGTGTGTGTGTGTGTGTGTGTAGGACATATGTGAAGTGATGTGATTGGCAAGCAAGTCCTTGTGACCCTATATCTGTGAAATAAAATATGTGAGTTTGCAGTGTTTGTGTGAGTGTGCGCACACACTCCCATGTGTCTAGATTCTCAGTGTTTACAGAGCTTAATCCTGCACATATTGTCTCTGCCGTGCAGTGATGTGAAAGGGATAAATGCAACACAACACCCAGGAATATGAGCCCGTATTTGTTGTGTGTATTATCCTGTATGTTTCTTTCTCCTTTGCATAAATATATTTGGGTGTGTGTGTGTGTGTGTGTGTGTGTGTGTGTGTTGAAGAGCAACTTACCAGTCCTGAAGCAAAGAACACAGTCAGCAGAGACAGGCAGGCTCCCATCACTATGAGCAGCAGGAACACAATAAGAGGATGCTGCTGGCTCATACAATAGTACGACTCATACAGCCAGTCCGGGGATCTGCTCCTCTTTTCCTGACCTCCTTTATCCCTCTCACCAGACTCCCCTGCCCGGTCCAGGAGGTACCGCTTCCTCCTTATTGCCTCCTGCCACATGGATCTTGGAGCCAAGAAAGGAGAGGAGGAGGTGGAGGAGGAGGAAGGAGGGAAACCAGGGGAGGTGGTCACAGCTGAGAGATGACCAGATTCCACCACGGATGAGGAGCAGTTGCGGTGTTCCACTCTCCTGTTGTTGGGGACCCTGGTGCGAGAGCTCCTGATTTCCACAGTAACCTTGGGCTCCTCCCCCAGCTCCTCTCTTAAGTCCTTTAGGCGGAGACAACTGAAGGCTGAGTCTGAGTCAGAGGCAGCGCGCGCTGGCCGGAGAGGTGGCAAGAACGCACCGAGGGTTGAGCGCAGCATCCTCCTCTGCCTCCTCCTGCCAACATGTTGGAGCGGGAAATGAATGGGAGAGCAGAGACTGAGCGCTCTTTAGAAGGAGAGGGAAAAGTGGGAGGGAAGTGAAGGGTAAGGGGAGGGAGAGAGGGCTTAAGGGGGAAGGGAGGCAGAAGGCACAGAAGCATAAGGGAGAGGGAGAGAGAGAAAGGAAAAAGAAATTACAACACTTTTTTTTTAATTTAGAATGCAATTATTTGAATGAGAATCTGAGCTATACAGAAATTCGGCTGAATGTCACATTGGTGTAAACAGCTCTCACTCCTCTAAGGTGAACTGGTGCCAGGACGCAGCAGCACAGCTCAGTGAAAAAATACACCAGTAGATGTCAGTTTGAAATGTGCAGTTCGATGTTCATGCAAAAAGCTCAAAACATGTTATTGGAATTTTTCCCGGTTCAATTGCCTGTTGTAAATGAGCAGTTTGTCAGAGATGACTCTACAATTCTTCTGTGTGACTAAGCAGCTTGGAGAGCTGTGTAATGAAAAATGACATTGCCCAAATACTGTATGCATTCACCCGTGCAGATGCACACGAAAAAAAAAGCCCCCCCCCCCCCCCCGCAAAAACATGACCGAAGTGCTGCTGGCTAGCACTGCTTTTATAGACATGCATACATGATGACTTCCAGACATTAAGCTGGTGCACTAATACAACGCAAAGCAAAACATAATTTAGCATATTCCTGGCCATAAAGAATATTGAGTTTATGGGTTGTAATGTATGTGTTCATGCAATGCCAGTACATCCATTTTGTGAGCTGAAATGAAGTTACAGTAGGCAGAGTGGAAGCTGCCAACCACATATCCATCCGTTGTGTCCATGCCAGAGATGTTGAGTGGATGAAAATCTCTCTGTGGTTTTTATAGTGCTACGTACCCAATATGACAACTTGTGCTTTTGCTTAACTCATGTGCAAAATGTTGGATGGTCAGATTAAATGGACCAGGGTTGCAAATCATCTCTCTGAGTAAAAGGCTCGGGCTTCAGACTGTAACATCTTTCCTAAAAAGCTGATGTCAGTTTGTTGCTAATGGATTTCATACAACCAATTATACCACAAAGTGCTGGGATAGTCCCGTCCATCTACTTAGTTTGTCTGCTCAGGAGTACTCTTCATGGTTTTGGAGGTTCTTCAGGATACTGTTTTTGTGTTAGAAGGGTTGAGCTCCTCAGCCAGCATGGACGTTGGCTTGTTGCAGACAGATGATGTGTTAAGGGACTGAATAAATACCAAGAATTTCTCCTGGATGTCCCCACTGGGACGTCCAGCAGGGAGGAGGCCATGGGGAGAACAGAGGACACGGTGAAAGGATTTAATCTCCGAGCAGTCTAGTGTGGCCAGGGAATGGGAAGCCTGGTGCCCCCATGCTAGGGCTGCTACCTCAGAGACCAAACCTTGGATAAGCGGTTGAAGATGAATGGAGAGATTTGGAAGTTCCCTATTAAATCTGCCTCTCTCTTTTCACATTTTCAAGAAACAAAATGCACAAAAACAATGTATTCATATAAAAAACATACTTTTTATTTATTTAATGTCAAATTATGTGTTTCCCAGTTATTCACACATGATTTCAATATAAAATCTATGGAAGGTCCATTCTGCTTTTATATATGCTGAGACTACGACGGCAGGTGGTGTATGACACTGATACATTTAAACTGGCATACTTGGAAGACTACATGACATAGAATTTAGAAAACATATTGAAGTATCCTTTTTTTGGTGAGAGTACCTTCTCTGTAATACCAAAGTAAGTGTTTTAATGAAATGTTGCACGTATAAGCGACTATTTCCATCGTTCTGCCGTTTCCTCCTCACTACGTGAAATGATAACAACCTCTGAGCTAGCCAGCAAGTAGCAACCTTCAAGCTCAATAAGACAGACTTGATGTTCTGTGTGTGTATATACTGTAGTTGCAAAAATAAAGTTATTTTGCAATGGCATTGTCGCTCCATCCTGGGCCTATCGGGACTACTAAGACTGGCCACCAGAACATGTTTTTTTTCCCCCTATTGTCGCAGATTGATAACCACTTGAGCTAAATGTCTCTCCTGTGTTGGCACATAGCAATGGAGAGATGTCTGTTATAGTAAAACAATAAAAATGAAACACGGTTGTTGTCTGTGTAGTGTTTAGCCCTTCAGGGCCACCATAGAAAATAATATTACACATCAAACAAACAGAAAAATAAAAGTGATGCACAGTAAGAATTCTGATTCGACAAAAATTGGTTGGACTCCAATAACCTGAAGGTGTGGGGACACAAAAAGCTTTCTTGACTCACTGCTTCTACTGACGAGCTTCCTCCAAGCTTGCACCTTCATCCCCATCCCCATCATCATCATCCCCACTCCTCTTATAAAACCAGCCAGCCATCTAACGGTTATTGGTATCTCTGTGGGGGCTCTATTGTTATCTTTACTGGGAGTATACTGGGAATGAGAGCACTGGTGGGAAGAGGTTACATCATTATGCCCTCATCCTTCCCTCAATCACCTGAGTTTCTTTCATCATTTTCATCGCCGGAGGCAACCTTTCTCTCACCTCCTTTCCCTCATATCCCCCCCCCCCCCCCATCTTCACCTCCAACTTAATTCTCACACCTCAACTCTCACTTTGACTCTCCACCAGTACCCTCCCTCTGCTCTTACACAGAACGCCTGCACCCTTTTTCTTGCGTCATCCAAGGTCTCACTGGCCAATTTATTAGGTACACCTAGATAAAACTAGTGGAAGTATAAATAGAAATTAGAGCCTACGCATGACTATCAAAATAAATCTAATCAATCAATCAGAGCTTGGCCTCTTCTTGTTTTATTTAACTAACATGCGCCATGTTTTGTAAAGATATCGATCATTTTAACCATGTAGCCAAGAATGAGGACAGTACACAGTGGTCAAGAGTGATCGATGTGGTTTATGGACCACACAGGGTCCTCTCAGATGAGTGGAGGCAGCCCTCAGGATCGTTTCTACTCAGCATCAGATGTTCAAACTCTACATCAAGCCATCTTTATTTGTGCAACTTTTCTAAAAGCTTACGGATACGGACCAAAAGTTGCAGTACCACCAGAAATCACAGGGGCAGCATTAGCTAGGCAAACAGAGCAAAAGTGAACAAAACATTGAAGAAGTGGTGGAATTGTTTGAGGAGAGGCTCTGTGAGGTGGTAAGAAACTGTTAGGACTAATGACTACCAGCTGGGAGGAGACTGGAAAGCAAATTTAGCAGCGAAGGAAAACTTGAGGTCCATGCGAAAAGCAACTCTACTGCCCTCTAGTGGAGGCAGAAATGTCAGCATAGCTGAGTCGGAAATGTGAAGCGGCTGAATGCGCTTGCTAGTTTGAGAGTGTGAAATAGACATTCATTTACCTGGTATAAATTAACCCTTGGTGAAAAACTATTAAATCAAGTGAAAGTTTCAACATGTGAAAAAATACACACTTTTTATCCACTTCAGTAATCAGGTGACAAGAACAGGACCAGGGATGACACCCACACACACACACACACACACACAAGGGGTAATGAAGCAGCTGACAGATATTGACCTTCTCAGGGTTAAGTGGAGGACAAGACTAAGATAACTTCTCCCTACAGAGAGATTTTTTTTTATGCTTGCCCCTCACAGTTACTGAAGCCTTTATGCAGTATATGTGCACACACACACACATCAGGATCGCTTGAATGATTGTTATTGGCAAACATTCTCCATTTGTCAATACAAGACCCGTCACCAACTGTCACTAGATGAGCAAGGTTACCGAGAATGCAAATTAACCCTAAACGCAGCAGGTTTTTAGTAAAATAAATAAATGAAATAGATAAATATAGCGCTTATGTGGCTTTATATTGTGACTGTGCCAGGCTTTGCCAGACTTCGGTCAGTGGAATGGTCAGTCTGCTCCGTGCTCTGTTTTTTCTTTGTTTATTCTCTGCAGGGACTCTCCGCTTCAAGGAACCCCTTCGGACACATTCTGTGATGCAGTTCATTATCTCAATTACTCAATGATCACTTGTTAGATGATTGACTCATAAGTAATTTGAATCCACTCTTGATGAAGCCAGAGTCATAACGTTTAAGAGATGGATAAACGGAGTCGCTAATGCATGGATTCAAGTGCTGATGTGAACCAATGTTTAAGAATACTGGGAGCTAATCTGCTAGATTACTTCCCTACAGAATAGTCATCATCTGCTGGTCTACCCTCATAAGTGTTCCTACAGCCTTGAGCAAGTGATGTTTTGTCTGAGTAGGGCTGCAGTTATAGTGACCTTTTTTTGTGCCATAATTTGATTTTCATCTTGTCTGTAAAATGTAAAAACAACAGGAACAAAAAAAATAGCATGAATCTTTACTATTGACAAAAGTCCCTGTGTTGATTCAATATTGGCTTATGAGTGATGGCAATACGGCATAGTGTTCTTGTTCCGCTCCACCTCTGCTAGCTGAGGTCAGAACCACTTCACATTTAATCAAACGCTGATGCCCTAGAGTGCCTATATGCCTACAAACAAAAGAACCACAACAAACACACTCTGTCTCCAAATTAGCGAGGATCTGCTTCTGCCATGAAAGGAGACAGACCACCTGAAGCAATTGCATCAGCCTGCCGTTATCTGTGGATGCCAGATGAACATGGCTGGGTTGTTTTTTTTGTAAGCTGCAGCGTACAGCAGTCACTCTTTTTTTTTTTTTCTATCCAAATGTTGAGCAATCAGTAACAGACGACATCATCAATATTTAGTTTCCCTCAATCACTGTAAGAATGTAGATGCTTGAGTTAGTTTTTATATTTTACATTGGGGATGGAGGTTCATTGTATCACATTACCGTGATCATGACAGCGGAGATTATCATTAAAATAGAGGAGAAAGTAATTGGAGGATAAGTATTTGGAAATGATTCATCACCAACAGCGTAGTTAAGACAAGGCTGCTGCTTATGTTGTTGGGTCGAGTTAGTGAGAGTTAGAACATTCACTGATGTTGTGAGTAGATGTTCTTGAGCCAGAGAGAGAGAGACAGACTTGACCTTTCAAGTTGCCAACATTTTAGGCTTGCTACCACACTGTTCAATTAATTTTGCCCATTAGCAGAGATGCTCACAAGTCTCTGAGCCGGAGTCTCAAGTCAAGTCTCTTATGATGATAATGACTGCTCATCTGCTGTTGGCCTGTTGAGAACACAGCATAGATACGACATATGTAACCATTCAAAGCTGTACTGTCATCATCCCTCCTTCATTAAGTAGCCATACTGATGCAATATATTAAAAAAAAATCTTGCCGAGTGAGTAACTTGTATTTTTTGCCTGTAACAACACACCGCTACAGTATATGAACCATGCATTTTGACATGTTCCTACACACCTGACGCTAATCTACTGATATCATTATTGCCGGCTCACCCTTCCCCTTTAACAGTCTGGCCTTGTGGGTAACCTGTGTATTTGACGTAGTGTAATGAAGAGTGCCGGTGTGTTAACAAAAACCACCCTCACGACGACTGCTACATACTGCATGTTAAAACGTGTGATGTTAGCCAGGAAAAAAACGTGTCTAGAAAAGCTCCGGGTTCCAGCAGAACCTCAGGAGACGGCTGTGTATTGTGTCTACTGTTGGAGACTTCCTCTGTTGTGGAAGGAACATCGATCCTCTCATTCATTCAGCCGAGTTGGCCGAACTGCTAGAAGCTAGTTACCAGCTGAAAACAAGCCAAGACATATTACCCATAGCACCCAAGTCTACTAACCATTTCTCAGTCTCTGTACCTTACCACCTGCAGGTGCTGTATGCTGAGAGTTGTGCTAATCTGTCTGAGGATGACCACCGCTGGCTGGCCCAGTTGCTTCAGTCCTATGGAGACGTCTTCTCCACAGGTCCCATTGACCTCGGCCATACCAGCCTTGACAGCATGATATCCCGATCACATCAGGGCCGCCTGTGAAGCAGCCACCATGCAGGATGTCAAGAAAGAAACTCATAGCAGCAGACCAGCAGGTGCAGCAGTGCCTGGAGGCTGGTGTAACCCAACCCAGCAGCAGCAGCAGCAGCAGCAGCAGCTGGGCTGCACCGATTGTGATGGTGAAGAAAAAGGATAAAATCCTACGTTTATATGTGAATTACAGGCCTCTAAACAAGTGCAATATTAAAGATGCCTATCCCCTGTCACGGATCCAAGACACCTTGGACACCCTGTCCACTGCCAGGTTCTTCAGCACACTGGACTTAACATCAGGGTATTGGTAGGTGAAGTGGATACAAAGGGCCCGTAAAACTGTCGCTTTCTGCACCAGGAAGGGATTATTTGAGTGGAATGTGATGCCTTTGCAATGCGCCGGCCCCATTCCAAAGAGAGAGACAGATGATAGATACTTTATTGATCCCAGAGGGGAAATTCAGTAAGGGCCGTGTCCTGGCTGGGCTACATTGGGAGACATGCTTGGTGTATCTCACCGACATCATAGTCCTCGTCGAAATGTTGGACCAACTGAGGAGTATTCAGCAGGCTGCACGAAGCTAACCTCAAGCTGAAGCCATCAAATTCCTGCCTCTTCAGGGAGCAAGTGGCCAACTGAGGGCACACTGCCTTGGCAAAAGGTGTCTCCACTGATCCCCAAAAGGTGCGGAGGGTTGTGGAGTGACCAACACCCCAAAATAATCTCAGAGATATCAGTTCATTGGCCTTGTTTCATATTATTGTTCTGTGGAAGATCTCGCTACATTGGCCAAACCACTCCATGAACTCACCAAAAGGTATCCATGTTTTAACTGGACAGCTGAGTGCCAGGAGGCATCTTACGTAATGAAACACATGACGACATCTGTACCTGTCCTTGGCTACCCTCGACGGTGGCGAGCTATTCCTCGACACTGACGCCAGGGACTGGGGGATTGGAGCAGTCCTCTCCCAGCTGTAGGGGGGTGAGGAGAGAGTGTTAGCCGACAGGAGCAGGTGCCTGTCAACCACTGAGCAAAACTATTGCACCAGACGAGAGCTCATGGCAGCAGTCCACTCCCACAGCATTTCAAGTAGCTCAGAGAACACCTGGAGCTCTCTCACCAGCTGGCACGAGAGGCTCTGGGAAGATCAGCTGAGCGAGCCAAGCGACAACACGAATAAAACATCTGCCAAGTCCAACAAAAAGACAGCAATGGGGTATGGCATCTCATGTTGTGTTGTTGTTGTGTAAGCAACTGAACCGCTCTCTGCTCCCTTAATTGCCCCCCACAGGGATAAATAAAGATTTCTGAATCTGAAAGAACACCAAGAGAGCAAAAAGCAAAGTCAGTAAGTTCCTACCCTCTTATGAGGGCCCCTACTTTGTAGTC
This sequence comes from Aulostomus chinensis, assembly GCF_037954235.1. Lineage (NCBI taxonomy): Eukaryota > Metazoa > Chordata > Actinopteri > Syngnathiformes > Aulostomidae > Aulostomus > Aulostomus chinensis. Next base: position 17,382,022 of record NC_141330.1, on the reverse strand, counting down.
ATCCTTATGGATAATTTAGTCTACAGGATAAGGAAGGGCCAAAAGACAAAGACTAAAGTGGTTCATCACGACAGACTTAAGCGCTACGACTCCAGGACCCCACTAGACAACAGGTTGGTCTTCAAGGACGCTGATGCCTGGGCACCAGTTGAGGTGCCACCCCCTCGACCACATTCCAGCTCCGCTGTTTCAGACATCGGTCCCCTCAGCCCGTGGGACTTTCCATCGGACTCTGAGGATTCTACAGAGGAGGCCCCGCCAGGCCTCTTTTCTTAATTACCAGCTTCGTCGAGTAGGAGCCTGCCTCCTGAACTCCATACCTCAGAGGGTCCACAGAGCACCAGACATGTTCGGTGACTGGATTGGTCACTGAACATTGTGAGAAAGGCATAGGAGGATCGCTGCCCTCCTCGGACGACTGAGTTGGGCTTTTGGCGCTCCTCTTACATGAAAAAGAAAAAAAAGCCCAGAAATTGCACTGTTGCAAATTGTGAACAGACTGTTCTGAAAAAACAAAGTTTTAAAATTTGCTCTGTTCCATATGTTTAAGGCCTGTCTGAGTGGGTTAACTGTCAAGTAATCTGAATGCTTGCTGCATTACATTCTTCCATACTTGTACATGCCAATTAACTACTGCTCTTAAAGTGAGCATGGATGCTATGTTATGAACACTCGAGCCTTCTTTATAGAAGAAGAAAACCTTGTGCGTTTTCATGAGCACTGTCCCTTCTAGCCTTCAGTTCTCTTAATGGAAGAGGATACCTTCATGGACCGAGAGAAATGTGGGTTTCGGTAATGAAGCGACGACCGCCAAGTACTGCACGTCACAACAAGCGATGGTGGCCAGCATAGAACGCGTCCAGAAAAGCTCGGGGTTCCAGCAGAACCTCAGGAGACGGCTGTGTATTGCGTCTACTGTTGAATACTGCGTTAAAAAGCCTCTGTTGTGGAAGGAACACCGATCCTCTCATTCATTCAGCCCAGTTGGCCGAACCGCCAGAGGCTATAGAGCTAAGACGTACCGGTGGAAAACAGCGTGCTCTTTACTAGGGTTTGGAGTCGGCAAGCTGCGAAGGTAACATCACGTAGATCCATGAAGTAAAAGCATAACAGAACCTGAGCTTAGAAACCTTAGTCTACATTAGAAAACACAAGGAAGTCAAAACTAAACTGACCAGCGGTGGGAGCCCTGAGCCTGAGAGGGTCTGTCAACCTCCGCCGGCAGTGTGTGCAGGTGGTCCCGCGTCGGAGCCGTCAGGTGTGGGCGTCTCTCCTCCCCCGTGTACTCCGTGCATGACTAGGACTTTAGTCCCGGACAGCCATCGGACCTCCGTGTGGAAAAGAAGCCGCGTGTCTTCCGCTTCCATACAAAGTTGTTCAAACAGGCGTCTGTTCAGCGCACGTGTTTCGCATCAGTTGTGATTTCAACCACGTCATTCATCACCTGGTTGAGTTCTGGTGGCAGGCCCCAGCTACCCAGCAGTTCACCATGAAGGACGCAGCGACCTGTTCAAAGAGGGTTATCATGGCCTGGCTTCAATTAACCAAAGGCCCGGGACCGGTCCGAGGCCCAGTGGTTGGAGACCCCTGCGCCTCAGCCCACGGTTTGTTAACAGTCAGGTTTGTGGGAGCGGATCAAGCACGGGTATTGACGCATGCGCAGAGGAAACGCGATTCAGTTCGTTAGATCGACCTTTTTCCTTCCCAGAAGAAAAAATATAAGATTGTTCACGAGTCCCAAAACTCATCTTAGTCTTTTGTGGTCAGTCTCAAGTGCAAGTCACCATCTCTGCCTACCAGCAATATTCGCTCACAATTTATTGCCTGACTGTAAATTATTGAAATTGTGTTTATTTTGTATTTATGTTACCTCAACTCATGAAACGTTTTCAAACTTGGAAGAAAAAAAAAACCTCTGAATTCATAAATGTGAGTCAACAGAGATAATTGTCCCTGTCATGAATGACCACAGCATGTTGAACACCTCCACCAACAAAACCACTGCAGTTGTCCATCCATCATCATCTCTCTCTCTCTCTCCCTCCCTCCTTCCCTGGAGGTACATTAGACTGTCAGTGTTGCTCAGTTTGTAGCACTGAGTCCCAGTGATGGATGGTAAAGAAAAATCACTTTTCTGGGCTAATCTTGAAACGTGTTGTTTTTAACTTTAAAAGCTACCGTCTAGAAATTATTTTGTAAATTTTTTTGAAACAACTAAACTTTACCTGTGTTTCTTATACATTAACATGACTCGGGCAAGCGCCCAGGGAGATAATATCCCAATTCTACTCATTTATCAAAGAACGATATAATTTAAAAGTGCACGGACCCTCCTCTCCACATCTCCACTAACCTCCTAACACAAGCATGCATGTGTACAACACATACAAACCATGGCAAACATTGGAACACGTGAAAATGCAAATGAACCTGCTGGCGTAACTTGGTACTCACGGACCGACTGACGTTATCAGCGCTTTTGTTTGCCTGCTAGCCCACGAGCAATCAGCTAATGTGTGTTAAGGCTTTTACATTGAGCTAAAACTAGAGTCAGCAGCTCAAGTCATGTTACCCACCACTTCAACACTTAAGTTCGATTTGATTTTCACTCCTGCTTTCTTCAGCAGGTCTCCATCACATTTTCCCCGCAACAAGTTGCTTCTCCCCATGACAGTTTCAGCCACTCTATCACGTAAGTTACCTGGTAATAATTTCAATAGGTTTTTTTGCTCACTAACATCATTAATACTCCCGTCCAGAAATAATGGTCTGTCGGCTATTGAGCAGGCAGCGCATGGCTCATTTGCATAAAAGCTATGTAAAGTTGATCCCAAATTGAATAGGCTTAAAAGTGTAAATTCATGTTTAGAGAACACTTTATGTTTATATCAGCTACACGTGAAGAAACTAACTTACAATACTTTTGTTGTTGACATGGGATTTGAAGCCAAGTGAGATCCAGAAAGTTTTTTTTCTCAATGCAATGACAGTCATTTCTCAGACAGGAACTCCCAACTTTGTAAAAAACAAACAAACAAAAAAAAACAAACAAAAGAAGAATTTGAAAAATTGAAGTTTATTTCATGATGTAAATATGGTATTTCTTTTTTATAAAGAGTTTCTTAAGCTTTGTTTACGTCTCATCATACGCCATGCCAATGCAACGCCGCCCACTGCTACAGTGAAATTCTCAACCTGAAGGAAAGTGTTTACTGATTAAACTAAGCTCATTTTAATTTAGTTTTACTCAGTTCCATTAGTTATCTAAACCAACCAATCTAAGTACAATTGAATAAACATCAAGGGCATTTGCGAATCAATACAAAACTATTTCAATTTAAGAAGGGCGTACTCAGGAGTACTATTCGAACTTCAAAAATCGATATCGTTTGTTCCAGTGATCCAGACTGGTTCAGCTCAGGGTTATAAATGTAGTGCTATGAGATGCTGAAGATGATGTCATCAGCGAGGCCAGGAGGGGCCACCTGCTCCTCTCTCCCTCTCCTACATTCTAACATTTACATGTCAAACGTTTTGTCAGCCATAGCAGCTCCACGTTAGCCCGTGATGGCTTGTAATTCCCTGTTTTACATACATATGAGGTTTTTGGTAACTTGCACAGCTGATGCATGCTGATAGGACTGTATCCAGTTCCTCATTTGCTCCGGGTGGAATGGCCGTCGTGCAAATTCCAATTTTAAATTTGGGATTATTTTCAAATTGGAAGCCAAGAAATAATGTTGTGGGCTATTTTCTCCATCAGGACACGCACTCACACGGAGAAGACTGCACACTGTGAGTTTTCTGGTTCAGGAAATTACTCCATAATAGGACATAGTTCTATGTTGGAACCTGCTTAATGTGATATACTGTACTAAAAACTAATTCCACCAGCCTGGCTGTGGGGATTAAAGTGCTGAATCTAATCTAATACAGAAGTCTTCATTTTACATTAGCCTTTAAATGGGTTTTGTGGGGTTTTCTTTTATGAAATTGTCCATAATAGCACAGAAAATAAGATTAAAAATAATCATTTTTATTATAATTTAAATACATGTTCTTAATATGTGTTCTGTGTGGTCTGCACAGCCTTCACATCTCTCTCTCTCTCTCTGTCTCTCTCCAATTCTCTTCTGGCATAACCTAAATCTTAAGATAGACTTGGCTATTTTCAGTAACACCATAATTTTAACCCTTAATTATCTACTCATGACTAAAGTACATCATGATAACCTGTCAGCATTCCTCACTAAGAACTAAATCAATTTGTTTTATTAAACCTGATCTTTTTTTTTATTTCAATCCAGTGATTTTTTATGCATGAGATAGTTTTAAAATATCAATAAGATGATTAAATAGCTTCTTTGTGTAATTCAAATTGTGTCGTTTTTAATTACAGGTGTTTTTAATTCTGCTCTACACGGAGATGAACCTGTTGACTTAGACAAACCGGTAAATGGTGAATTTACTGCGATATACTGCTGAGTCCATGCTCATATTTTCTATGCATTCTGTGTCCAGGAGAGGGGCGAACGTCATCACACGAGTGGTTGGAATATTGATTCACAAAAAAAAGAAGAAGAAGATGAAAACAAACATTCAACATGACCGGCGGCGAGGAACAAAGCTAATTATTACTCTGCATCCAAATCTGTCTTCAACTGATTGGATAAAACAGCATAAACAAATATACAATGCATTATTTAGTTTTCAGAGTGAATTAAATACCTGCTGCAGGCTGACGGCTGCATATATTTAATATATGGGAGCTGTAGATTCATCTGTAATCTCATAACCTTGCAATATGCTTCTGTGTTTTGAACTTTCAACATGTTCAACTCACAACTGGGAACGTTAAGCTGCGGATGTTAAAAAGAAACAAAAAACATCATAGACATGAATGCTGCAGCCAGAGGAAGTCTCAATGAGTTTTCCAGAGTTGTCCATTCATACGTGATGAAGATCAAAGTATGTAAGACGTGTTCTCGGTCCTCCAGACACACGTCAGGGGCATGTGCCGTTACATTATTGTGTAGCTGAGCGTCAGAGCAGTTAGATTCCCTCAGCACCGCCGCTGCTTTTCCAAGCTCCCCACGAATCCTCCTTCTCATCTTTCCTTGACTCCGTGATGTTTCCCATCGGGTGCCAGAGATTGATGATGTGAGGGACTAATAGAACACAGCCCGTTCCCTTGCCTAGTTTTTACTTGACGTATGGACTTTAGTGTGTTTTGTAGATTTTATTCTTGCAAAGGTTTTTTTTGTAATCCTGCATTTTCCATTGCATCTGAGTCCCACTTTTGTAGAGAAAAATACATTTACAATCTGAACACATACACGAACCAACAATGCATGCATTCATGCACAAACTTACTTGGATACACCAGATGGCCACTGCCCTTTTTAATTCAGCGTTTTCTTTTTAAGACAGGACTAAATCGAGACAGAACCCTACAAAGCCAGTTTGCTCCGAGCACCTTGGCCTTGTGCTGCTCTACGTATATACTGTATGTGCTTCTATATTGATACTAATGAGAGCCCACAGTCATGAAATACAGTCTGATCTACTCATACTTACCTTTTCACTTGAAGAGGAGAGGAGAGGAGAAGAGAGGCTGGCAGGTAACTAATATCGTCGCTACAATGGGAAACGTGTGCAAGGTGAGGGGATTTAAATCCAGTGTGGGAGGAAGCTTCAAATTAGGGGTAGAGAATTTTTTTCTTTTCTGCAACCATCATTTTCACACTGCTTCGCTTTGAAAATGACTTCAATTATTCACAGCTTCAGCGTAGCATCTGAGCCCCTCATTTACAGTTCATAAGGTACGACAGCCTGCTTGAACCCACGTCTTCCGTCTTAGTCTCCAATTTACCATTAACACCAAATTAGCAGCTCTATTTCTCTCAGTTTTGATTATACTTCCCTGTGGCAAGTTAATCCCTAGCATTGATATTAATCATACAACACAAAACATGAAATATTAATGGATTAAAGAAAAAACAGATGGTGAAAAGGACTGTTTTCATTCACTCTCAGAGATGTGACAATAGTGTGTGTGTGTGTGTGTGTGAGAGAGAGAGAGAGGGAGAGAGAGATGACAGAATGAGAACAGCTGGAGAGTGGTCATGAGACCATCACTCCCACCACCCTCTCACGCACAACAGGAGAAGCAATCAGCTGCTGCCCCCTTCTAGTGTTTTCTACGTAAACATCCCTATTTTTAACAATTTTGTGTGACTCTCTCTCTCTCTCGCTCTCTCTCTCTGTCTCTAACAAACCTCTCTTCCGCACAACATCAATAAAGCTCTATTCCTGGCTCCTTTCCATTCACACCTTTCCCATCCTGCCCTCTTTTCTGTTACACTTCTCCATTTCATCACTCTCCCCCTCCTCCTTCACCTCCTTCTCCTCCTGTTCCTCCTCCTCCTTCTTTCATTTTCACTTGTAGCCTCCTTTGGTCACTAGCCACTGGGGAATAAATGCAGGTATATCCACTTTGTAATCTGAAAATGACTCCCACAGGGAACAGTTGCCATGTTGGTGTTGCACAGTATTCAGCTGATAATTACCATAGTATTAGATTTTCTATTATAAGGCAGGTGTGAGTGGGCTCATGCAGCATATACTGTAACTGAGCCCGCGTGTGTTTATGCACATGTCAACCAAAGTTTATTATGATTTCATAATCTTTAAACATCTTTGTGAATCCGACTGAAAACTTGATTGTTTGAGAATCATTCCCTCTTGGTCAGCGGGTTGCTAAGTGATCCACGTGAGCCTTTAATGTAGAACATGGCAACAAGCCATTTTTGCTAATTCTTTATTGTCTATCATCAATAAAATGAAGACAAGAGGGGACCAAGTGAAATGTTTCTTTTAAAAATGTCTAATTTAATCAAAGGTACCTACGGTGTGTGTATATATATATATATATATATATATATATATATACACACATACATATATGTGTATATATGTATATATATGTATATATATATATATACACACATACATATATGTGTATATATGTATATATGTGTATATATGTATATATATGTATACATGTATATATATATGTATACATGTATATGTATATATGTATACATATATATGTATATGTATATATGTATACATATATATGTATATGTATATATGTATACATATATATGTATATGTATATGTGTATATATGTATATGTATATATGTATACGTATATATGTATATATGTGTATATATGTATATGTATATATGTGTATATATATGTATGTGTATATATGTATATATATATGTATGTGTATATATGTGTATATATATGTATATATGTGTGTATATATGTATATATGTGTATATATATGTATATGTATATATGTATATATATACGTGTGTGTATATATATATGTATATATATGTGTGTATATATATATGTATATGTATATATATATATATATATATATATATATATATATATATATATATATATATATATATATACTTCCACAAACACACATACACACACATCTCAGGGAAGTATTTTAAGTGTAGTTAAAGTACTGGGAAGGCAATGAGCCCCTAAAAAATGTGTGTTTATGAATCCCCTTGGTGGAAATGTGTGTTTACTCTGTATATATATTGTATCTGTCTGAATGTTTTTATTGAATTGAAAGGTTTATTCCTCTATTTCTTGTCCTCCTCAGGGAGACTTTACTGTAAATTACAGCTCTTCTCAACTAAAAAGGAATGGTTGTGAGATGATTGGGTCCTTTCTCCAAAGCCTTTGTCGAGGCGATGTTTGTCAGCACACATGTACGATATAGCACAAAGCCCTAATATGTTCGTTCCCTTGGCAACATGTATTTATAGTATTTGATGTTGCTCCTGCGTGACCATCTTAGAGGGCAAGAAGGGTGTGTGTGAACAAGTGCAGCCAATCCGATATGTGTTAGTGAACAGAACGGAATGTCTTTGAGGTTTGGTGGGGATTAATTAAATGTTAGAATCTATTCCTTGTGGAAATCTAATTTTCTTAAAGAATGTTAATCACAATCCCAAAAAAACACTGCAGGTGCAACCATTGATGAGAAATTATCACCTAAAATAGATTTGAATTAAACACGTATCCAAGTTCAAAATATCCAAGAACAGAAGAAAAACCTGACTCAGCACACGTGATTAGAACAGAAATGTTGACTGAGGTATCCGGTGCATCAGTGTTTAATGTAGAATTTAAAAAGACGGGCATGTTCTCATTGTGTTACACGTGCAGACTGATGTGAAACTGTTGACAGTGCAGGACAGCTGCATGCGGAGTGAGTAGATAAACTGAAATTAAAGATGAAAAATTTGTAGCGTTCAACATCGTTTGTGCCCTGAGATGTAACATTTTGTCCTTCTGCTTCAACAGCAGCTTCAATCAACACATTTATCAGGTCATTAGCAATCCAACAATCCATCCATACATTTTTTTTTTTTACCGACAATCCAACAATCAATTACGCTAATTATGCTGCTCACCCTAAAGGCTGAAGGGTTCATCATCTAACTCAAATTCTTGTTACTCTGCCAAAGGTCCAAACAATCCAGAACCAGTTAAACATTTGGTCCAACACCTGTCATTGTTTCCGTAAATGTCCAGCAAGACTATAGCATCATTCATATTCGCTGCAGCTCTCGTCATGTTCCGTCAATATTTGGGGTCTTCAAAACAAACAATGAAAGGTCCTAAAATGACCCGAACGCTGACCTTTCGATTGACATCTCATTCACCCAATCAGAGCTTCTGTATCACTTGAAGGAGCCCAAAATAGCCCAAACTTTTGTGGTCCAGCTAATACCTCCTAGCATGATTCATCTTTGCCCTCTGTGTGTTCTACACTGATTCTGTTGAGCTAAACCCTTTTGATCGTTACCTTTCAAACGAGACTAAACTTGTGCATTTACTCCAGAGGGTTCAAGAGAAGCTTTCTCCTCTCTTAGAGTGCCTTTCTAGTATTTGTCAGTTAAATTTGACCCAAAATTGATCAGGTTACACTGAAAGTTAACTTTCGAGCTTATGCTTCTCTACTTTCTGTCCTTAAAGAAAACATAATCTTTCAATCCAAATCTAATATTTTTTGGACTATAGACCTCCTCCATGATGAGTTGGCCTCTTGTCCTCACCTCGTCTGGCAGGTCTAACTAGCTTGCCAGTTTCACTCATGTTAACTTCAAAACTGCAATTTAAAAAAAAAAAAAAAGTCAAAACCTTTCAAGTCATCTGTTTCAAATCTTGCCATATCTCTAGTTATTAATAAGTTTCAAGTTTCCAAGTTAATTCCAGTCGTTTGTCAGTGTCAGTAATGCCAGTGTAAAGTCCTCAAATTTGTGACTTGAGTCTGAGCCAAGTCGTGCGTCTCAAGTCCCCAACCTCTGCTAGGGGACATCACGCTGGCTATGTCCATCTATCCATGTGAAATCATAGTGAATACTTTAACTTGCTCCAGACATCTATTGCCTACCTCTCATAACATTCAATCACCCTTACATGAGGTACACAATGGACTTCATCAGGCTTTGGTTCCTTCCTGTAAGACTATAATGAGGGTTTAAAAATCCTAACATGTGTAAGACTACATTTGTGTGTATTACGTTTCACGAATGAAGCCCAGTCTTCTTCCTCCCTTTACCTCTGAAGAGCTGAGGGGGCTGCAGACTTGATGAGTCATCCGTCCTCACTGTGAAAGACATGGCACACTTTACATGTATAACTCTTAAATAAACATTGCAATATGATGTGATTACTTCACGATGAGGCTACATGCTTTACAAGAGAATGGACTGACTGGCACTGAGAGAGATTCAACATTTCCCAGAAATAAAACCAAAAAGAAATTGCTGTATTCTATTACCCACAAGAGTCGACTGTTCTGATGTGATTGTTTTATGACCCTCATACCAAAAACTTTATATTGGTAACACATGGTGAAATGGAAAAACTACACTGAAATTGTCTTTTAAGAAAAACACATAAAAACCTTTCAAAAAATTTCTACGTGAACAAAGAACGACCTCCTAGCAGTGCATTAGTAAGGTCCAAACTACCAGAAGAGCAAATGCTTGGGACAGTCATCGAGTTAAGACCCTGAGCTTCATTGTCCCTATGTCCTCTGCATGAAGAAGCCTGAATGATGTAAATTAGCATGCACGCTAAGCTCAGTTCATTTGTATAGGGCCCAAATGTCTTTGTGTCGGCCTTCACTCTTATCAGCGTTCTGTAGGAGAACACTGCTCAGACAAGCACGATTAAACAAAAGAAACCATTACTCTGCCAGCCCAAGCTCTCTCACTCTCTCTCGTACACACACACACACACACACACTTTTCCCTCAGCTGAGGGATGTTCAGCGTAGGTATTTGACAACAACAGACATTAGCTTTAGAATGTCAACAAGTCTATAAATTATGTGTTTTTGTGTCAGTGATGGTCTGTGAATGAACATATCACCATATGCTTCTCAACCATTTGAAGTGCATTGTTGTGCAATTTTTGCATCACGCTGTGGTTGTACAATATTGCCTTCTGTTATGCTTTTATGGGAACAAAACTTTACTGGCTTAATGGACTTTTTTAATTTCATCATTAATCCACAGGATTAAAACTAATTTGAGAGTTTAAGACTGATTTATAGTAAATTAAACAACTGTCTTTCATTACTCTCAGAAACAGCTAATACTGGGGCTGGGGTGCCCTTTTGTCAGGTTAGAGCAGCAGTTCCTGAAACGGCTGTGCACATCCCTGGTCCTAGTGGACATTTTTACCAAATTTGAAGACATTTTCTCAAGGTGTGCAACATTAACATTATACCATGTTATTAGCAGGTGACAGTGACCTTTGATCACAAAAATCATTTTGGTTCCTCCTCGAGTCCCAGTGGACGCTTGTGCCAAATTTGAAGAAATTCCCTCTTTCCTCAGGGCTTTCCACAGATATCTTGTTAAGGAGGATGGGACAGACAGAAGGACAGACAACTGGAAATCCAGCCTGCAGCTGTGGCCAGCATGGAGGAATAAAAACATTCAAAGGCGCAGCAGAGGTACACAGTGACTTTCACTGCTTACCTCATGGATCACAACCATATTAGGAGAAAGAGTACACAGGTCCTGAAATAGCGGAATGTGTAGCGTTAATACACAAGTTTGCAGGTCCACAATGAAAAATTGTAGCTTTAGCCTTGTCAAACTTTGTGCCATCAGATATCGATTGCACTACTTTTCTGACATTATCCTCCAGACATTGAAAGCTGACCTCTCTTATCATCCTCAGTCAGACGTTTGATGAGCATTTCCATTTCCATATACGCATTTTATCATCGCATCTGTTGCCTAGTGAACGAGACAGACTTGACAATTAAGCAATTAAAAGTCATCCTCTGCTGTCATAAAAAATCCTTTCTGGTGACACTTGAGTATTATCTGGATCTCTTCTTATGGAAATTAATCATCTTGCAGTCAATTCACCTGTCACTCTCCTCTAGTATCCCAACACCTCAGGCTATATCCAACCCAGTTGTCCATCTGAAATACTGTCACTTCTATTTCATGCTATCATGCCTTTAATATCTAACAGGCCTTCCCTCCTAGCTGAGGCTGGATAGTTGTAATAAACCAATCTGAGTGGACAGCATGTAACTCACTACTGATGCACTGGTACATTCTATGCTTGTGTTGTAATGATAAATGCTTTGTTTTGCAGTAAATAATGTGCGGTTTTCCCTTATATTCGGTATAAGGTTGAGTGCTTCTATATCAGGAAACAAAAAAAAAACAATAACAACACATTGTTTTGATGCAAACATATGACATGGTTTAAGTCCAGAGACAAAAAAACACTATATTGAATTTTTGAATGAATATCAATCATATCTTGACCCAGTAGATACCCGAACTCAGTTAAGAGATGCTTCTTGAACTGTGGCTTAACACCCAGGAAGGAAGATTGTTTGACGTACCTCGTAAGCGCTCGGCTTCTTAGCCTCTCTCTCAGTCTCATCTGAGGCAGGTCTCTTTTTGCCCCCAATCTTCCCTTTGAGAGACGTTAAGCTGGGGACCACCTGGTTTGTCTCAACCTGCCCTCACCCACAGAATGTCCTTTTCCAGCTGGAGCTGTAGACTACAACAAAAGAAGATGAAAAGATGATCTAGAATGTTCTTCCACACAACATTACTTCATCTATATGAAAACATGGACAAGAACATACTGAAGTCGATGATGATCTTCACAATGGAGGGTAGCTGGTTGTCAAGGTGATGGGGGAACTCCATCAGCAGGGGTCCCATCAACCATGTGGTACTCACGTCTCCACTGAAACAGACAGAAATGGAGGTCAAGAGGTCAACACAGTAAAAAAAGCTTCACCTTTAAATATAAGGAGCCCGCTGAAATACCTTGGTTAGCCTCTGAATGAGAGTAATGTAGCATGAGATCATCAAACAGGAGGCAGTTCATACAGTAAACTATGCAACTCAACCAAGAAAACTGCTTGTCAGTGGTGCCAGAAAAGATCAACAATTAAAAAAACATAATTCATGTACTGCTTACCTCTTACTTGTGCTACTAGTAGTACCTCTACTACTGTTGCATTTAAAATTCAAAAATCATACAAGCAGAATAAATTGGTATCGATTATTGTGGTGAAAAAAGGACAAATCTCATAAACATTTGTTTGCTACAGAGTTTACTGAAATAATCCAAAATGTAATTTAAAAAAAAAACCAAAACCCTCTCTTTTCACCCAGTGAACCCATGGCTGTGCTAACTTCTAGGTTAGCCCACAAAAACGCATCATCTCTGCCGCTCCGTAGCTTCCTGTTAAGCAACTGGAGGACAAGAAGGGTTGCTGGTTGCAGTAGTTTCCACAAATTTTGACAGACCCCTGAAATGATAGAGAAAACTCTGTTTAAAGCCAGTTTGTAGCTCGCTGCTACTGTCAGCTTGCTAAAGCTAAAGCTAAAACTCAAATGCCGAGTGCTTGTGTTTGAGGCATGTCAGGCGCAGTGACATGCAAACACCATTTCCTCTGACCTCATCTCTCACTTTTCATCGCATTTAACCAAAAGTCACATGTTCATCTTGCAGCTCCAACTGTATCCATTCAGTTTCAGTAGCTATCATTTGAAGTGCACCAAGGAAGAAGCACATATGCAGTGGCCATATACTATACTGGTATTGTTAGAAAATATGCAGACATGTTTATGTTTTATTACATTTATGTTTCATGATCATGAAGTTTTAGCCTGATGTAGAAGTGTATGATAGCGTTGTGACCTTTATACAGACCGAAGAAGTGAAGAGCGTGCAGGATGTATCAGGCTGTGCTTACACTCCTGAGATAAGACGGGTTTGGGAAAGGCCTTGGACAGTGAGGAGTCAGCGTCCCTACACTCCCCCCGCAACTGTCCTTGAAAGAAGAAGGAAGAACGAGGCGTGATGGAAAGCTACTGAGAGGAGGAACTTTGCATAAATCTGTTTGAAAGACACTGAGACTGTTCAGTGCAGATGTAGAACTTTGCCTGTACTCCTTGCCGCAAGTAAAACTTTGAATTGAGATCTCCGTCTCTGAGAATTTTATCTTGTGTTTTGGGAAATTTTGTGGTACGAACTAACGACGAAAAATACAGTCTTTATCCTATAGAAATAATTTCCTGACAGGTATGTACACATTCAATTTGTTCATAACATTATGTAAAAAAAAAAAAAAAAAATTCCATTCCTCACTTGCATTTTTTTAAATTGCAAACTAGATAACCCATCAATCTGATGGTTTCTTTGTTCATAGAAAAAAACTGTTTAAATCGCTCTAGGTTTGAGTGTCAGATTTTGAATAGTGAGGAGTGTATTTAAATTTATTCCAATGAGTAAAGCAATAAAAGTAGACTTCCATATTGAATATATACATATGTATATATAAAGACAGTTGATGGAGATGATGTGTGGTGGATTTTATGCTTATAACACTGGATGTGGAATTTTTGATCACAAGAAGCAGCAGGATTGTGGTGGAAAACTGAGCCCGTTAAATGCATGTTAATCCACCCTTTATGTATCCAGAAATGTCTTTGGAGAGGTGAGTGACTAATGAACTTAAAAAAAACATAAAAACATGAGCTCAAAATTACCATTCGTATTAATTATCAGAGAAACAAGACTGACAGGATTAGATGCCGAGCATTTGGTTAAAATTAAGAGTGTAATAACTGACACTGCTGGGAAGTGCAGACATATTGCTAAAGAGGAGAGAATTTAGTTGAATTCTATTCTCTCCCAATGGAAAAAAAAAAGAAATATAATGTGCTTCGAGCTTTGAGCTGTCACTGACGCAGATGCATAAACATTTACTGGGACTGAACTGAGCCAAGCTACTCCAGGAAATATTCAGAGAAGGTTGTAATATATTTTGTCTGCAATGAATTTGCCATTATATTTTCAAACTTTCATCCATCCATCATCTACCACTGATCCTGTTAAGGGTCGGGGGGGCTGGAGTCTATCCCAGTGGCTATGGGCGAGAGGCAGGGTTCACCCTGGACAGGTCACCAGTCCATCACAGGACCAACACATAGAGACAGACAACCATTCACACTCACAGTCACACCTACGGTCAATTTAGAGTATCAATCAGCCTCGTCCTCTCTTGATGTCTTTGGACTGTGGGAGGAAGCTTTAGTACCAGAGAGAACCCACGCAGGAACAGGGAGAACATGGAGACTCACACAGAAAGATCCTGTGCTGGAGCCGGGACTTGAACCTGAGATCAACGGCGACAGCGCTGACCACTGCACCACCATTTTCAAACTTGTCTATGCAAATGATTAATGAATTTTATGGAATTATGAAGATCCGAAGTCATTCTGGTCTAAATTATATAAATTATTCAGTATTAATATGCTCTGTCATGCCTTGCTCTATGTAATTAATTTCTATTAAGTGTATTTCAGGTTGCACCAAAGACCCTCTGTGATAAATGATACCAAATATTATATACATGTGCAGCTGCATGTGAAATTTTAGTCTTGTCACTAGGATAATATCCTAGTGACAAGACTAAAATTGGTTATATGACTTCATATTATGAAGTCCAATCATCAAGCCTGCTTTATGTGTTCAGCTCCCGATCATGAAAGAGTTATCTTGGAGCACTTTTCAAAAAGAGCAGATCTACACTTTATATATATATATATATATATATATATATATATATATATATATATATATATATATATATATATATATATATATCATATTATTGAAAGAAACCTCATCATCTCACAGTTAACAAGTCTTTTACTACTGGTCTTGTTTGTCTCTTTGCAGAATTACTCAAGAACTAGGACTTTCAACAAACTTAACAACCATCAAACTTTGAAACAGATCTTTTTAACTCAGCAAAAAATGGCAATTAAAAAAAAAGTTTGGCTGAGCTGGCCTTGGCAGAGACATGTGCTCTCAGAGTGCTCGAGTTATTTCTGTTTTGGGGCTCTTTTTTGCAGCTGTCATCAACATTACTGCTGGCCAAAACTGATGTAGAAATTAATAAATGTTATGCATGTCTAAATAACACCAAACTAACTGCATATTTCCGAGGAGCAGATAAAATCAGGAAGAGCGTTAAAAGGAGGGTCAATACTGACTGAGCCAGCCAGAGGTCTAAATGGCTGTTCCGTACCTACGCCATAGGAACTACCAATCTTTTACATAACCCTAGAAACAGGATTTAAAATGTTCCAGAATACAAATCATATCCAAGCCATGTAGAGTTTATGATATTTTTGCAGTGTAAAACAAACTGTCAAATATTACATAAAGGCAATTTATGCTCCTTTTTTAAAAAATTTTTTTTTTACGTTGACCAGTCATAGAAATCTCCATCAATGAGCAGGCTTATCTTGTTGCTCGCTAGTTGCTTAATAATTCAATGTTTTGTCAACGCTTTTATGAAATTAATATTCCCAGAGTGCCACATGAAAAATGAAAGCTATCTACCGCTGAGCAACCGGAAGTGGGATCAATTATTAAAAGAATGAGCTGCTTATTCAGATGTGATGATGCTCTGCTTTAACTGCCTTTTCAAGCAGGGATTCTTTCTCATTCACAGGAAAAAAAAAAAAAAAAAGGGTTTTGTGTGAATCGCCAGAATAATAATCTATCAGTCATTAGTGATGTTTGTGCTGGTAAAAAGGCTGAATTGAGTTATTTCACCAGGTAGAATAGAGAATAAAGATCTCTGAGCCAGACAGGAAAGGTTCTACCATGATTAATATGCAGGTAAGTGAAGAGTTCTTGGCCGGAAGGGTATGGATTTCAGCCAGCATGGGCTTTGACTTCATAAACAAAAAAAGCTGATAAGCTGGTTAAAAAAAGGCAGTTCAAGTGAGGGGAGGGCTTGGTGACACCAAATCCCAGAATCTCATCAATTTTCAGTATTAAAATAAGCCAAACTACCAGGTAGACTTACATTTATGATACAGAAATCCACACAAATACTGTGTTCTACACGATCAATAAACTAGAAGTTGACCTTTGCGCTTATATGTCTCAGCGATATATGCTGTCACAGCGACCTTGACCTTTCATGGTGAAAATATTGTCAGGTCATCCTCATGGACGTCTGTGGCAAATTTGAAGAAACTCCCTCAAGACATTCTTGAGATGTTGTGTTTTTGCAAGATGACGGTGAACTTTGACCACCAAAATAAATTCTTTTCATCTATCAGTTACAGAGGAAATTTATACCAAATTTGAAGAAATTCCCTGGATGTGTTCTTGAGATATCGTGTTTATGTGTGGTAGCTGGGACCTTTAACCACCACCACCACCACCAAAAAAACAAAAACCTTCTCTCCATCCTCGAGTCCCAAGGGAGTTTTAATGAGTAATGAGAATGTGACAGACGGACCTCTGGCCTATGGCGCAACATCAAATATGTGAGAAACATGCGCAGGATACTCGATTGATTGGCAGCCATGCAGCATACATCCCCTGCACAATGCCACAGAACATGGAGCCGTTGCTAGTGCAGGAATGTTGAAGATAATCAGTGACGTTATCAGTGACATTATATTTATATATTGTTATGGTGTAATAAAAATGATACGAAAAAAAAACAAAACATGATAGTATGATATGGAGGCTCCATGCGACTAGGATCACATGTGGAAGAGGAGCTTCTTTTATGTTGCTGATTATTCTCTTCATTTTGCTGAAAGACTAGCACTCCTGTCATCATCCACTCCATTTTGTGCACTTTTCTACAGCCATCATCTGATTCCAGGTGGCTTGAAGTTGTAAATAGCATAATAATAGAGATTTGTCTTGAGAGCACAACAAACAGAGGCTGTCAGTGGTTACAGCCGGGCCTTTGATCACATTATTTTGAGTGTGTGTTGGAGAGAGACACAAAATAGACATCAGCCAACCTGAAGAGTGGGAACAAAAGACTTTTTGAAAGAAAAATAATCTTTAATCCAACTTGAACTAAATGTGCAGTGAAAACTGGAAAACTACATTTCCGATTCTCTTACATTAATAGATGTTGAGAAAATAAATTCAGTTCTCTCTCAGCCTCTTAAAGAAACTGAGGGTGCTGAGAAATTCAGTTTATTTACACGAGTATCCGTCAGTCTTGATATGTTAATGGAATCGCTTGACAACATAAAGCTTCAGCCTTAACTGGCATTTCCTATTGCTGGAAATCCTTGACTGTCATTTCAGCAATAACAGTTTGCTAACATTAATTACGTGCACATTCTGAATCCCATGGCACTGCAGAGGGTCTGTGCGTTGGATTTAGTAGACAGAGATGCAGATTTTCTATTGTCAAGACACTGACAGACACAAACAGCCTGAAGGTGTAGTTACTGACCTTTGCAGAGGAGAATTTGTCCTTTTTTCCCCCAGCGGGATTTAGAAAAGAGGCCTTTCAAAGAACTGTCTATTTATTTCAGTCTGTCTGCTTTTCACGTGTATTTTGTATTGATTTGCATGGAAAAAGTCAAGGAAAGTTTATATTTGTTCCATCTGCAACTAAACTTCTCCCTGACCTGTTTAGGAGACACTTTACAATAAACTTAAGTTGTGACAACGCTTTGCATAATTTTTCCAGTGCTGGAAAGTAACTCTTTTTACAGAGCTGAAAGGAATACACTGCCATTTTGTGAAGTGAGCAAATTGTCAGTCTTCTCCAGAGCCAAAAAAGAAGACAGCTCCCCTTCTCTTGTCTGTTTGTGCATTTAGGAAGCTGAGACACACAGAGTGCCTCACTGCTAGTTAGCTTAGCAAAATGAATGGGAATGGATAGTAAGTGTTAGCATACTCAGACATGTCAAACATCAAATAGACAAAGCCGGATAAGTACAAATCCCTCTCTCCTCTGTGTGTGTGTTTCAGCTCCTTAATGAGAGATTATCACTGCTAGGTAGCTTAGCACAATTAATGGTGGTGGATGGAAAGTGTTAGCCCTCCGCAGTCAGAAGTAATCAAATAGGTAACTATCACAATCTTGTTTTGCCCAGATGCATCCTCCTTATTCTTTCACAAACACAACCAGGATTAGTAGCACACATGCAACTGCACATGAAATGTACAGTGTGTGTGTGTGTGTGTGTGTGTGTGTGTGTGCGCGCGCGTGCGCGCACTTGTGTCTGCAGATTTTTGATACAGGATCAATGCAGCCCTGTTGGTCTAATCTGGTTAATATATCCACAGGAGCAAAGAGCCAGCTTTTAACAATATTATGAAGTGCAGCCAGTGCCAAAGTATCATTACATACTATTTAATCATCAGTAAAGACGGATCCAAGAAAGTGGATGACGAAATGGATATACAATCTAATTTCCTAGTGCTTTAGTCAGCTATTTTGAGTCTAGAAAGTATGAAAGGGGTCTTGATGAGGACACGTTTCCCTTGTTTTAATTGGACTAAAATGGCAACAATCCCAACTACTAACCTCTGAGTGACTGAAGCGTCGCTAAGATGATTTTTCTTGAACCATTCTCCTCTGTCCCATTCAAGTTTCGTCGCAACCTTTAGACCATCTGTAAAAGGATGGATTAGATTCAGCTAAACATATCCATGATCCATCAGTGCCCCCATCAGGAGGCTGGAGGAATTACAGATAATCTGATGTGGGACATCCTTTGTCCAACCTGCAGATGAACACAGACTGAAATCAAAAGCGGAGTGGGTTAAAAATCACGTAATACATCAGTAGTTATTCACACCTCATGCACCGAGGACAGAGACCAGCAGTGAATGACAACACTCCAGCAACGCAGATTACAGCGACTGTGTGGCACAGCTGGAGGAGCCTAAACAAGGCCACATGCTGAAAGACGGTGGGTTCTTAATAACCTTTTTTTTTTTTTACAAGTGATATTGAAAGCACAGCGGTAGAAGACTGTAGACACATTCAGATACCTGGGAGCAAACATCCGCATGGACCTGAGCTGGCTTGTGTACACCACAGATGTAGTCAAACAGCGCCTGTAAGGCTGAGGCCAAAAGTCCTCCGGGACTTCTACTGGGAACCAATAAAAAAGACTGCTTGTTTAAATTTTTTTTTTTTTTTTAATCCTGAATGTACTGTATCAACAGTATATTTCTATATATTTATGCTTGGTAGTTTTTATAGAGACATGCACTGATCCACATATTTTAGTTTTGCTCCCATTTGCTGATACCTTTAACAGCGCCGATATTCTTCAATATGATCATTTTCCTATTATTAGCATTATGTCTAAGTTTCCATCATGAGGCTTTCGTAAACAACACAATGTTTATTTAAAGAGAAAAATGTATACTCAAATGCATTAAATGTATATGTATTCCAAAGCAGTTTATTTGAAACGTACACATCAGTTTACTGTCTAATGGCAGTTTGCGTTTTTGGTAATTTCACCATCGCGAGTCTCCCCAGCACAACATGCAGGAAACACCAGGACCAAAATACACTCCAAGTGGCGTTTTAAAATGTTTATTAAAAAAATAGAAAACTCAGATTTAAAAAAAAAAAGAAAAAAAAAAGAATACATCTATATGTCATTTACACATTACAACCCATCCATCATTACACTGATATAAGCTGGGCATTTGGGTCGAGGCAAAAGAGATGGAACCACTCCTTTATTATTCTACACACACAACTTCTAGGAAAGCTGCACTAGTAACTAAGAGGTTAACGCAAACTCTGCCAGTTTGGTTCACGGGATGTTACCATGAATTTTGACGAATTCTGCATCGCTTTTAAGTGACACTCTTGCAACGTGACGTCCCATACTCCGGTCAACGTCTGGATAGTTGTGTAAATGATGTAACCGTAGGCCTCTTGCATTGTTATTAAAAAGGAAAATAAACCTGAAAGATGTGACATGATGCTAATGCTTCCAACCATGGACTGGCAGGTTAACCCCGGCAGTGATTTCAGAAACAAATACGGATAGGCTCTGGCTATGTACAGGACAAATTTGGTCGTTTAAGAAGGCAGTCAAACCTGTTGCTTTAACAGAATCAAAGTAGAGATAAGGCAGAACACAAGCACTTTGCTGGTTATAAGTAGCACCAAATAGTTTTGGACATGACATGAGGAAACTAAGCTAAAAATGTGACTTTCCTCAATATGATCTGCAAGGAAGTGCACCCAAATAAAACTACAGAGTGATATGTTTAAAATGAGAACTAGTGATGGGAAGAAAAAAAAAAAAAT
This sequence comes from Aulostomus chinensis, assembly GCF_037954235.1. Lineage (NCBI taxonomy): Eukaryota > Metazoa > Chordata > Actinopteri > Syngnathiformes > Aulostomidae > Aulostomus > Aulostomus chinensis. Next base: position 17,361,290 of record NC_141330.1, on the reverse strand, counting down.
ATATATATATATATATATATATATATATATATATTTGGATAGGCAGCTGGCAAAATTCCAAGTGAGAATAATGGAATGGTATGTTCGACATGCGTCAAATGTTGGCATAATGGAATTTTTGGCACGTTTCATGTGTTGCTATAGCATAGCACCCCCTTCAGTTAGAAAGCTGAAAACATTCCTTCAAGGCCCTTAAAATCCATCTATTGCACAGGTAAATATAGACGAGAGAAAAAAAAAGAAGAAAAAAAAGCAACGTATAGTGGGGTAAACCCCTATAAAACCTAAAAGGTGAAATAAATTAAATAAAAACAAGTTATTATTGCACACAAATGCAACAAACTTAAAGTGCCAATGTGAACAACAACAAAAAAATCCCTCAGTGACAAAAACAAGAGAACAAAAAGATGTTCAACACACACACACATATACACAGAAAAAAAAACAACATTAACAACTGGTACATTCAAACAAGTCATCACAGTTTAAGCACTTGAGACAAGGTCCGTTTTTGTGCCATCACACCAAGAACTTCACGTCAGCGTTGTGCTGCATAGGTAGAACGGTAGTGCTTCGCTTCAGTCGGAAGTAGTCCGAGCTGGAAGAGCTCCGAATTAAGAGTGTAGCTGAGACAATGTTGCATTCAGAAGAGTAAATCCAAAAAAAAAAAAAAGAAAAAAAGAAAAATAAGAAAAGGGCCCAATGGGAGGTAAAACTTCAAGAGAGAGATCAGGTCAGGCTAGACGGACTGGTTCAGTACTATGGCACATGATGTTATTTTCTGAGATGGTTCAAGGGAAACCAGTTCCTCGGCCAACCAGCGGGATTTGTAGCTGCTCCTCAGTCTGTGCTGCATCAACTTTGCTGGTGTGCAACAATGTTTGGAGGAAGGATCTCTGACCAATGTAACAACAGAGGCGCAGGTATGACGCGTCCCGTCTTCCTGTAGTATCGCGGAGCGTTTTGCATAATGGTGGCAGAGACTGAAGAATTGGCAACAACATAAATTCGCTTGCAGGATGATGGTGGTGGTTTGATTTGAGAATCTCCCAAAAGCATTTCATGAATCTTTCATGGCTCTCAGATTCAAGAAGTTAAAAAAAGAGAAAAAAAAAAAACATGCAGCTTTTATCTTTCATCTGCTCTGATTGAGAACAGGAAGACTGTCCCGCTTCCTGCGCCGCCAGGTGTTCCGGTTGTACTGCTGCTGCTGGTTCCTAAAACCTGGTGCTATGTTTGGACCCTGTGGAACAAACCTCCGCTGGGGACTGAAGCTACCTTGAGAGTGACTTTGACCTCGGAGGCTCCCACCTTGGTTGTGCTTGAAGCCGAACTTGTGCAGCTCAAACGAGCTGTGGGACTCAGTTCTGGTGGCGTAGGTGTGGTTCTGCTGCCCCCCTACTTTGGGGTGGTGGAGGGGGCTGGGTAGAGGGCTTGTGGAGTTAGCGTGCTGGGAGACTTGGGAAGTCTTGCGGTGCACAACGCTGATGGAAGGTGGGTTCTCGTGGTAGAACTGGCAATCAGAGAGAGAAGTGATTGTTAAGGTTTCTGGGGACAGCGACATCTGGACCTGCAAACAGAAGCAGAACAGGAGTTTTTTTCATTGTTGGATCTCGGTAATTATGTTTAACTTGAACATGTCGCTTCCCTGTTGATGCTTCTGTTAATCACAGAAGAAATACAGTTTCCATGCCCATAACCTACAAAAACCCCACCCCAGGTTAATGAGTTTTAGGCAGTCAGCATAATTGTTAGTTTTCCCTGCAGCTTACCAACCTGAGGCGTGGAGTGGATGAAGCCTGCCGGGTGCGTGGCCCTCAGGTCTGTGGCCATCTGGATTACTGAATGGACCGAGGCCAGGGTGAGGGGGTGGATTTGGATTGCAGCATTACTACTTGGAGGAGAGTCAGACTCCTGGGGAAGAAACAACTGATTAACACAATTGTAAAGGAAGGGGAAAAACTCAGCAATAACTATTAAATCATGGCAGAGTGCAACAAAGCTGCTGGATGAGCTTGATTGCGACTGCATGAAGACATTAACAGCATCGACGACGGTGAAACAATGATGCAGTCTTAGACAGCTTCGGCCTTACTATGTCACTTCCGGATGAAGAGAGCGAGCACGGGGAGGAGGATGAGGAATGGTGCTGGGGGCTGCTGAGGAAGACTGGAGAAGGTGAGGGGGAGTCCGCGCTGAGGGGGGACGATGTGTCTCTCTGATCCTCCACAGACACCAGCATCAGCCTGGCAAGGTCCTGCTCACAAGCGTCTATGTCTAGAAGCAGAAAATAGGATTGATGAGGAAGTTATTTTGTCTCTACTGGAACCATCAATACACATTTTGGGGAAATGTAAATTGTTCGTCCTCCCCAGAGCCAGACAAGATAGATAGATCGAACTCTCCTTTGTGTGGGATCACACACACGCACGCGCACACACACTCGGCTAGTTAAATAATCGCAATGAATGGTGGTGGGAAGTGTTAGCATACTGTCACACATTAAACAGATCAGGATCCTGGTTTGTCAAGCAGTAATCCTCCTCATACTCTCTCACAAAGTCGGCCATGATTCATAGCGGCAGTCACAACTCAGCGTTTTCCCCAAAAATTGCTAAACGTGTTAGTGTGTTCACTACAGAGATTTGACGGCAACAAAAATATTCGTCGATCTCCTCAAAGATCCAGTGTATCATGGAGTCATGAAGACAAATGTCAATACATTTTTAAGCAAGGAATTCATAAGCAAGGCCATACTATTTCACTGTCTTCCACAGCCTAAATATAAATATATTTACGTAAATATAAGTACCGTGGTTCTCCAGCTTGGTGTACTGTTTGGCTCCCCACTTCTTAATTGTCCAGTCCCTGTAGGCCAGCACCTCAGGGCTGACCTTGATGATGCGCCCCAAAGTACTGCAAGACAGGAATGTCCATCAATCCTTCAAGAAAACTACTGAGAACCCCTAAATATAAAAGCAGGACTGGTCCATTCCAATTACCATCCCAGACGAGAAGTTTCATTTTTGAAGTTTTACTAACCTGTCATATTCTTTGTTGGGGTACGCTCGTGCAAGAGGAGAGACCCCGTGACTCAGCACCATGTAGGCGAAGTCAAACACCTGCTTGACTTGCAAGATGCCGTACGAACTCCTGCCCACGTCGTTACCTGAGAGGATCAGGAAGTACAGAACAGGTTACACACTCACAAGCAACATAGTGAACTACAACCTGAATATAAAATGATCACGCAGGACTCTGTGTGTAGGATTTTTCTGCAAAATCCACATCACAAGGGCTCTCTCTTCACTCGTCAGTCCGTATCCAAGTCTGACCTGGTTGTACTGGGTCTTCGATGCAGAGCATGGAGGGCCTGTTCCCGTTTGCCATGGCTTTCAGCATATCCTCCTTGGACAGGTAAGCCCCCCCGTTGACCCGGATGCCCGTCTTCATGTAGTTGAAATCCCGCCCATACAACTCGAAGAACTCAATCAGCAGGATGCCCAGGTTGATGTTGGCGCGCCGAGTGTCGATGCGAGGGTGTAACTGATGGCCGAGACAGGGAGAACTCAATACCCCACTTATGTTAACACATCCAGCCTGTTTGAATCAGTTCGAGAATCGACAGCACAGCAAGCAACATTTTAATATGCACAGGAGCGCTACTTATCGGCAGAAATGATGAACATTATGTTACAAGTTGTAAGCACTCTGAAGTTTACTGCTACTGCGTGCACCGCACACACACCTGCAGGAAGCTGATGGCCATCAGTATCAGGCTGTAAGAGCTGATGCCTCCAGTGAAGACTTCGTTCAGATCCCTCTGGAGTAGAAACTGCTTCAAAACGAAGATCAGGGGTGGTAGAACCGTGTACTTCTGGAAGACAGAGACGCAATGATATGTAAAGAGACAGAACCCGGCCGTGTTTGGAGTTCCCCAATATTAAGAGACAAGTTCTCACCTTCAGGTAGCTCTTGATGAACTGTGCTGCTTTGACAGCCGTCTCCACGTTGAAACTGATGTCAACTTTCACCTGGGTTTCATGGTCAGTTAGCTTAATGATTGGCACCTGGGGACAAAGTCGGTTCTGATCAAAACTACAGTATCCACAGTGCACTGGAGTAGGTCAATATACAGACACTAGACAGCATTATAGGCCTGAGAGTCCCTGCTGTGGGAGGGCTTACTGTAGCTTTGTCGAGGACTTTAATAGGATATGGACCAGACACGTTGCGTCTCTTCAGAGCCTGCTCCAGCTCTTGCAGTGGGGGGTGGTCCCACTTCCCAAACACCACCAAGTCTATGTCACTGGAAATGCAAAAACAATGAGTCTATGGTTCACTTACTGTATATGATAGTTTACCAATACGTCAAATAAGCCAATGGGTGTGTTCATGGATTTAAAACAATAACCCTCAGCAAAAATCTCAAATTCCAGAACAGGATTTGCAGTTCTGAACAACACTGCAAAGCATTGCACTTCAAACAAGAATTTACAAAAATGTACTCAACAGAAAACCCACATCCTCAAAGCCAGTAGACAGCATAAAAGTCAACGATTTAAAAAGAGAGCAACATAGGAAAAAAGTTACCTTGTAGGAAGATAGAGTCCAGTGCTGAAGCTGCCAAATATTTCCACCTTGAGAATAAAACACAAAAGTAATAAAAAGATCATTTAATCAGAGTTTATTTCACCTCCCATACAGAGACCAGTGGTCTTGCTAATGTAGCAACGAGAAAGGAAACGCAAACATCGCCAATACTTTAGCGCATGCGCTTATAATCCCCAGAGCAGTGAATAACATCGACTATAAGTTAAACTACAAAATACATTTTCATTTTATTTGGCTTTGTCTAAAACCGTAGCAGTTAGCTCAGTTCCAAGGAGTAGTGTAGCCTTGTTGCTATCCATGTTCTAACAGCTTGAAAAGGCTTTGCTCCCCAAAACACCAACGACATCTCTCTCACACACACACTTTAAGGAGCAATAATTAGACATGTAATTCTGAAACAGTTTGCTAATCTGGATCATAGTTTAGATGTCCACAACCACACTGACCGGCAATTCAGTTTTAATGAACACTTTTCGTTTACTGATGGCAGTTGTACATCCTCCTCTGTTGAAAGGTCTAATTTTCATATTAAAACCACTCCGAAAAGAAAATAAAAAAAGAAAAAGGAAAGGAAATAAAATAAAAGTCAAACATCTGTAGTTTGTTGGCACTTTGAAGAGAAACACAAAACACTCTTTTTCAGGGCGAGAGGGGAAAAAGTACGGTGAGGCCCAGAGAGCCTCGTCTCGGCCAGCGTTAACTCAAAATGTTTATAATGTTAAGCACATAATGTCATTTGTTACAAAGTACACTAACAATCTGCTGGCAGTCAACAATGGAAAGCCACCAATAATGCGACTCTGGGAGTGCGAGTGACGCGAATGATAATTACAGTTGACCAACTGTGGACGCGTCCAGTAAACTAGGCCGGCCAGACAGGATATGTAAATTCATTAAGCTTGCAAACATACAGAGCATAAAAGACAATCAGGCAGATTTACACGGCACATAACAGCTCGAGGTAATTTACACTGCAGCGAAACTAGAAAATACATCCTGTAGAGTGACAGTATAAATAAGAATACGTGTGCTGTCAGCAGCGCCGTGGCTGATGGGACCGTCTAAGGCCTGAGAAAGGAACAAGGTGAATCACAGCTCTTTAAAGATGTCGGGACTGTTGGGTTTCAAAAGGATTTATAGGTTCCTTTGGCAGGAGAGAGTCAGTGTTTTGACACGTAGAGGTGAACAATAAATTAACTGCGCCGTTCATTAAAATACTCCAACACAGTGTGATCAGAAAGTACTGTAGGTGACGCAGAGATGGAGATTCAATGTTCTTATCGCGGAAGTGGAAGAAAATGATGTTATTATGCATTTGACGACGCCACCGCGCATTAAGCCCTTCCTGCAAAGACACTTTCTTTGGAGTCATAAATCTGATGAAATGTTTCAAGTCGTCGCTGTTGGCGCACCAGGACAGATGTGAGTGTTGCTCGAAACTTCAACTTCGCTAAAGCAAATGGTCAAGGAAATACGATTATTCACCAGAGGCGGACTGGATCGATATCCTTCTCTCCTCTCTGAATTAGCGAGCTGCGATCCTCAGACTGCTAGTTAGCTTAGCTCAATGACTGGTAATGGATGGGAAATGTTAGCAATACCTCTGAATCGCCTGAATGTTCTGCACAAACATGTTTGTAATCGCATTCATGCTGGCAAAGTCCGTTTGAGAAAAGCGTATCTGATGTACGCCAACCTGCCCATCCACTAACATTCACTGTGCTAAGCTAACTAGCATGTGTTTCAGCTCCCTGATGGACCCAAATAGGAGAGAAGGGTTTCCATCTTCGTGTCTGCTTCTGGGGAGGATGGCAAACAAGTGAAGTTGGTGTGTTCCTTTAAAGACCTCTGAAACGGTCAGTTCCTTCAGTACTTGATACAACAAGAAGCTGCACCACTTCCAAATTAACTTAAGGCTTAACTTATCAAAAAGAAACATCATTGAGTAGTAAGACCCTCAGAATCAGTGCTTGTGGTACAAGGAGAAAACTACACTGACAGTGTCTTGTTCCTGAATCAAGGTCGCCTTAGACCACAGACAGGACTCCCCGGAGATGCTCACCCGCGCTGTGGGCCACAGGTCCTTGATGACGCTCTCGATCCGGTTCACCACATCTCGTCTCATGGCCTCCTCTTCCGGACGTGGTGACATGAAGTTGAAGAAATCCACTATCTCTTCATGAAGGCTGCACGGAGGCAGGAAGAATATGGTGACAGCATGATTATTCTGCATGTAGAAGGCCAGTTACAGCCCACACTCTCACTCAGAACAGCAAGGATGTGAGTCACAACACTCAAATGTCTTTGAAGCTCCTGAAAGTTGAAGTCATAGCACGCATGACATCCAGTGGTTTTGTTGTTCGACTGAAACTGTAAAACTGCACTAACATGACACCGTAGGTCATCTTCAACCCTTGATTTTACAATGTAAAACAGAAATATGCAGATGACCTATTTGCACTTCCTGTATGAACTCCATCACACATTTTCAGTAAAGCTATACTCTGCACGCACCCGTTGACCCCCGGGCTGTACCGCCGGGTCTTCCACAGGCTGCAGGACGAGTCTCCGTGGTGTCCGTTGCAGCCGTAGGACAGCAGCGGGTTGATGCCGTGGAAAGTGTTGGCTCGGTTCAGATACCGTCTGCGGCCGGATGACTGTGCCTGATAATGGTGGTGCTTGTTCCCATGCTGATTTTTCATCCGAGTGGGGGTGTGGCCGCCAGATTGTTGCATGCTGCGACAGCGTTGCTGAACAGCGGGGAAAGGAGGAGGGGGGTGCTGCTGCTGCTGCCGGTGCTCGTTCTCGTTCAGCTCGTGTTCGCCACCGTAGTGTAAAAACCGGCTGGCCTCTTCAGCCACGTTCAAATTGTCGATCTGCAGAGAGGAACCGGAGGGTGACGAGCTCTCGGCCTCCGAGTCCAGCGAGGAGGAGGACGGCGACAGCGAGCCCTTCCTACGAGCGCTTCCCCTCTCTCCGCCACCGTCTCGCTTCGGCAGTTTTCCGAACAGAAGACCGAGCGACGGCGTTGCTACATTTTTGCAATACTCGCTGTTTGAGTCCGTAGAGTTTAGCGCTGCAAAGTTACGTTGGTACTGAAGGTGGTTGTCGATGCCGGAGTTCGCTCCAAATCCCTGAGAGGTTTCCCAAATTTGCATCCATAGGGAATTGGCAGGTCCCTTCTGCTCCGGTTGGATCCAAGCAGTCCTGGGATCCATTGGACTCGAGTTAACCGAGAACCTCCTCGCGGGAAAATGGCAAGCAAACTGACAAATTCAACTGTTCTCACTGAGGGAATCGAACCAGTCCTACCGCACGGGTTTACTTGTTATCCTCGAGGTGCATCATGTTCGGAGTCGATGTGGTTTTTTTGAACGGATTGCCTAACTCCACTCCCCATGTAAGCCAGCCAATATGGCGCACCCAGCAGCACGGATCGGCTTCTGCGCATGTCTGGGGATTTAAATCTTTGAACACACCCCTCCGAGCGAGCCGCGCGTGAAGGCAGCAGCGGAACACAACACCGGAAGTTAAACGCAGGAAGAACAAAAATACAGGCTTCCACGATTAAAAGGGTGCGTTAGACATCAAGAATATCCTGCTTTCCTTCCAATAACCGTCTAAATGTAGGATTTAGTGCCAGTATTTGTAGGCTACTAAATGCTCATGGAAAGGCACATATAGAGAAAATGACAATGTCACGTCATTACCAACAGCTGAGAAGTGTCCACCATCCTGCGTCCTGAATCTATTTTGAAAGAACATAAAATTTGAAAAGTTATTCAGCCTGCTTTGAAAAGGTTGTTTTGAAACGCTTTTTGTTTGTTTTTGTAGAGAAAGTATTGATAAAGACCTTAATGTTTTAGTCATCATAGGTTGTATTTTCTCCAACAGAAATAAATTCACAAGTACCCTTTTTTTTATTGTGTAAAGAGATTTTTTTTTCATCGGTGTAATATAATCTTTCCCTTCAAGCCAGATTTTGCCTTCCAATCAGGGTTTTATATTGAAAACATCAAAATCCCCCAGCACAGCTCCCTCCTCTAAAATGTTTTTCAAACTACCTGAGCAAAATCTGTAAAGAAAACAAAGATTACTTATTGTCAGTTTAGAATTGGCATTTGTTCATTTGTAGCACAATGGCATTTCGACTTAATTTCCTCTCAAATTTGTTACTGGCTTTTACTTTGAAGGCTCGGACCGGATGTGTTGGCGTTTGCTTCTGTGCCTTACTTTTCCAGGCCAAACCGTTAAGAGTAATAAATCAGTGGTTGGATTTTATTGTTGCCGCCTGTGTGTTGGGATTATTTTCCCTACAAATAAATAAATTCAACAGCAGTAATTTAAAACGATTTACATTTTTACTTGTTAACTTTAGAGGTCAATCCCATCGTTCTGAGACGTACAACCATGGAAATAATGAGAGGGGGCAAGAAACATAAATTCAATATGAATGATTTTTAATTTGAAAAAATAAATCTCTGAAACTGTACAATCACTGAGTTTGTTATTTTCAGCCACAAACATTTACAATGACATCATAGTCAAACTATAAAACACACACACACACATTATGTACATACACACACAAACACACACTTTACAATACTTTAAAACATCCCCTCAGTATGGCAAAAATGTCAAGGAGTATTTTTTATTCCAGTTTAGCAAACTGAATTTTAAAAGCGAAAACCTTTGCTGCAACACAGAATGGACCTAGTCCACATTAACATGTCAACAGTAGAGGTGCACGTAAATAAAAGTAGGCTGAAACTGTCGAACAGATTAAGACTAACTGTGACCCTCCAGGCACATAAATCCTAGAATCTACTTGTTCTGAAACCAAAGTTCACAAATCTAAAGGCTGCTAGTGAGTTAACTAACAAATGTAAGGTTGAGTTACAACCCGCATGTCTTTAAAATATGCACCGCCTGGACTCTTGACATCCGTAGTTACGCGTGCAGCGTCACTCAGCTCTTGACCTGTCTGCAGACCGAGGCTAACTGGGTAATGCAGCTCGTAACAGCTGAGGGGACACTCTGGGATGCGTCTCCTCTCCACCCTGCGAGTGCGTCCAGGGCTTGTTTGGGGTTGCAGGGGGACAGGTCAAAGATGGAGTAGACAGCTGCCAACTGGACCTCCCACGGCACACCTATAGAGCAAAGCCATGGTAGGATTAAAATTCTGAGACCTGCTGGTTGCCCATTAAAGCACAACATTCACTTCCAGGTTAAATCAGTTCCTGTATTCAGAGTTTCACACATTTCCTACCTTCAGATTGTCCAAATCTTCCAAACGTATTGATGACGTTGGCCACAGTTAACACAGCGGAAACACTCCCCTCTTTCATTCCCAGCTGGCCAAGACGCCCTGATAACGCCAAGGCAAAGATATACTCAACTGGTGCTTATTAAATCACTGAAGTTCTGATCAACGAATCCCCAAGCAAATGATTCCAACAACTGACCTATGAGCCGGAGGACGGTGGCAACAGTCGCATCAGAGATGGGGGCTTGTTGGTCCCTGGGCTGGGTCACCCAAGCATTCATTAACGGCCACAACTCTTTGCTGTAGGGACAGTGAGGACATAAGGACACCTTAAAAACACCCTCTATGCAACTCAGGAAGAATGACTTAAAAACCAACACACCCCAAGATATTCTCATAGGTCCACTTCCACGGCTTATGTGCACAGAGCAGGTGCAGCGTGAAGACTTGTTCCCAAGCTGGGGGCCCCAGGTCATCACCATAGCGACTGTGTTTTGTGAAAGAGAGCCTCGACCCTGACCGGAGCTCCGACAGCGTTCTGGAGATCAGCTGGTCGATGTCACAGGGAGGGTTCTACACAGATGCAGGGGAGTTTAGTGGGTCCACTTGACAGGACCGTGAGATCGAGGGCACTTTCACAACTAGAATGTTTGACTAATCAAAATCAAATTGATATTGTTCCACTTGCTGGTTTCCTATTTAGTCCAGTTAGGTTTCAAAAGGAACTAATTGAAGCAAAGCGAGTGAAACAACACATCTGCCGAGGGCTGTGTACAAAGCCAAAAATGCGCCCGCAGAAATCTTTCTAATTGGTCAAAAATTTTACTGTAAATAAATTATTCCATTCACATGTCTAACAAACAGGATTTCAGCACAAATCCAAGTCGGCCCGTGTGTTACACTCCATTATGTGTACATCCGAACATATGACACACAGGAGCCTATAATTGTGTTTTTGGTTCGCGTTCTGAAATTGTACCGGATTGTGGTCAGATTGTGCTCTCGCTGAAACTGAACCGTGCCGTTGTTACGGTCCTCACAAGAGCACGATTATTGCTCTCTCAAGTGTTCAAATGCACTGCACCAGTGACTCAGTGAAAGAAAACGAATACTGGGTTGTAAAAGCGCCTTCACTCAAGCAGGTTGGGCAGTTGGACACATAACGCACCCAAAACACTACAGCGAACTACATAATGCCAACGTCTGTTGCCCGACTAAAAAGTTTAATATAGTCCAAAAAATAAAAAATAAAAAATTGCAAACTGAGGAAAAAAAAGGATGATCTGAAAATCAGTGAAATAACAATGAGGATAAACCTCTAAATACTTTACCTTCTCCCAGCCGAGGTACGCTGAGAGGCAGCCGGTGAGCTCGTCCTGTGCTTTCAGTTTGGTGACGGTATGTACCGCCTGGCACAGACAACTGTTGTGTGAGAGAACATCGCGCCATGTTGTCACCATGAACAGAATGAGCTTCGCACAATCAGGGAAATCTGTAGTAGGGAAGACAAAAACAGGACGGAAGACATCATTAATCGAATTGAATCATAAACGCTGCTTCAAGTGGTGTAAAGGTGTTGCAAGACACCTGGCGTACATTAGGAGGACAATTGCTTTAAACTACTATTGTAACAATATTTAGTGTTGTGTATTTATATCTCAGAGGCTTCAGGTTCCACAACGCACTTGTGGAAGTTACACTTTTGGCTACAGTGAGCACATTACTGTGTGAACAACCTTCTTCCTGCGCTGTGAAGCTGAACACATCTTGAGTGGAGGGGAAATTCAGTATATCCACTAACCTTCAGTCAGGATGCTGTAGGCCAGGACGTGAGCCTTCTCCCAGTCTCTCTTCTGTCTACAGATTCCGGTGTAGACTCTACAGAGGGCCTGCGAGTAGTTTCTGCAGAGGTTCATCTTCTCTGCTTTGAGTTTGTTCAGTATGGCCGAGATCATAGCTTCTGCCTGCAGTTGAAGAGAGAACATTTTAGACCATCAATAGTATGAACTATGATTATATAAATGTATCGTTGAATACTCACCATGTCTCTCTGACATATCTCATAGATGACTTCTTTCTCCTCATCTCGTAAGACGGGCTTTGTGGGCAGGCGACCGACTACAAGGTGGCTCCTGATGACCAGCAAGAGATCGAAGGCCTGGTTCTCTATTTTCTTTAAAAACCTTACTGTAAGATTTTGCTCTGCTGGTTCTACACCTTCCATGGATTGACACGTGTTCTCATTGTCAAGCTGTTTGAGGTTTGGAGTCTTGGCGGTGGCAGTTTCCTGTCTGCTCTCTGAGAAGGAGGAGGGCATCTGCTTGCTGATGCAAGGAGAGCTGCTCTCTAGCCTGAGGCATTTCTTGTTGTTAGGTTGAGGCAAACTGGTGGCGGGTCTTTTTTCTCCCCTCATCTCAGTCTTGGTGAAGGCTGTTGAGGTGGAATTGATGGTTTTAAAACCAGACATCTGGCTGTCAGTTTTGCTGGGTGATGTTCCACCTTCTGAAGAATCAATGCTGAGATTCCCTCTGAGAATGCTCAGCGTTCGGGCGCGGGCAGAGAGCTCCGGGTACATGGTGTCAAGCATTCTCATGGAATTTTCCTGAGATGGACTGGAGGCAGTGGAAGGGGAGGAAGTTACTGCCGTCACGGGCAGGCGACCCGGGACCGGTACCGCATGTTTTGGGGTGGCGGAGCCAAATTGAAGTGGTGATGAGGGGACACCGTTTGGAGTGAGAGGACTGTTATGGGATGAAGAACTGGTTTGCTGATTGCTGGGTGTCAGGGGGGTTTGGACAGTAGTGTTGGGAGACGCCAAACCCTCCATGGGTGAGGGAAATAGAAGCTTCCCAATAGCGTGCCGTGGATTGATTGGTTTGCCTGCCTTTGGAGGGGTGAGCAGAGGGGTGAGTGGACGAGGGAGGGGGGGGCCCATTTCAGAGCGTACGTCTCTAATGGTCTGAGATGGATGAGCGTTCTCTGGAGATGCACAAACACCTGGGTCAGCTGGGGAGACCCCTACATTTGTCCTATCTTGGTTTGGTTTTTCAGGCACTTCCATGGACTCCAAACATGTATCCTGTCCATTTGGAATATCAGCACAGCATTTCAACTTGTCCTGTGGCAAGCCTTCAACAGCCTTTTCTACTAATTCTTCCTGTACATTAGGAGGCAGAGTTTTTGGGTTGCTTGAAAGGTGTTCAAGGTTTACACCAATGTTTCCTTCTTCTGGATTCGAGTGAGATTCTAAAGCCTCTAAGTTTACAGTGGATACGGGACATGAAGGACTCAACTGCCTGTGGAGAAAAGCTTTATTTTCTTCCAAAGATTTACAGTAATTAGCCTCTGTGTTAGAAACACAATTGCCTGCTTTTTCGCTATTGCCTGCATCATCAGCTTCCTTATGGACGTTGCCTTCACCTGCATTGTCCAGCCTCAACGACGGCGATCTAATGCCATCATCTACAAGAGAGGGAGAGGCGCTTTCGTCAACACTGGTAGTCCTGTGTGCTTCTTCCTCAGTTCCCCCCATGACAGATACTATTAACTCATCATTTCTCTGATTGTAGACCCTACTGAAAGGGTTCCTGCTCCACATACAGCGGCTCTCGTCTTGTGAGTCCTTGACAAGACACCCTGGATTCAGGACTGCGGTACTGAGGCTTGCGAGTTCCAAAGCACTTGGCCCCTGAGAGGGTTCAGAAACATTTTCCTCTTCATTACTTGTAAACTTATTGTCCTCTACAGAGTCAGTGCATGCTGATGGAGTAAGTAGCTGCACATCCATTGCCTCCTCAGTCGCAGCAGCGTTAATTGTGGTGAGTGACTCTCCATCATCTGAGGTTTGGACTGTGTCACCAGTGGCACCAGGAATGGCGTCTACATCCATCTCAGCAATAATATCTGATTGATTTGTGCTTGCTTCTCCTTCAGCAAGATCCAGAGAGTCTTTACTGATACAAGCAGAACTACTGGTGGGATTTAGAAGTCTGTTTGACTCCTGACTCGGAGCGGAGGTACCCTCAACCAAAACTCTTGCAGATGATGATGATGACAGTGGTTGAACAGTTGCTGGCTCTTGCTCTACCTCGACTTCTTTCTGAGGATGCATCTCGTCACCAACTGTAGTGTGTCCTTTGTCCTTCATTTCAGCTTGTTTCAAGTCCCTGGTATCCCTCATTCTAGGACTGTGTTCCATTTCCTGTGTTGGGACCTTGGACACGCCTCCACTGTCGTCTGCGGGTGGACGATGGTTCGGCTCAGCTGTTTGGATGAGCAAGGACTTAAGGTGAGGAGGCTCTTCCTCAGAGGGTTTACCGTGGTTTTCAACGTCTGTGTCCCCCGTCTCCATGGACTCCATTACTGTGTCCTGAAAAAACAAGAACGCAACATATGAAAATGCTGTCCACCCTGATCATGATCCCAGTAGTAAACCTGTGCTTTAATCAGTCTACTGGCCATACACTAAAACAAATCCACATTTTCTCAATTGTCCACCTTCTGCTGACTTCTGAGATTATTAGAATCAATCCTGCATTGCGTGCAAAACATGAACCTGAAATGAATCATTTCAATGGCAAACAATGATAATCTAGGCTAAAGATAACTGACTCACTAACGGCAGCTGGGATTAGATTAGATTAAATTTTCATCCGAATTCTTACCAAATCCAACAGGGGTGACAAGCAGGAAGGTAATGGCTGAAACAATTTCCTGATCTCCTCCAACAACAGCTCAGGACAGCCTGACTCTGGGGACACCTCAGGTTTGTGTTCCTTGGACAACTGCGTGCCCTTTTTAGGGCTCTCTCTTTGTGTCCTCTTGCTATTTGTTCGCTGTGAAGATGCTTGCTGCTTGGTGGTTTTCTGTGCTCCAGGAGAAGGTTTTGACTGTACAGAGGAGCACTTCATCTGTTTGGGGGAATGGATGGATTCACTGACACTGTGGGAGGCAGATGGGGAGGACTCATTCAAATGGGAGGGGTTTTTTGGTGGAGAGGAGGTGAAAACTTGCTGAGAAGTGGAGTTGGATTCTGGAGTGACAAACAAAGTGAGTCAGGAGATCTTGTGAAGCAAAAGAGTAAAAAAATAATCAGTCAGCAATCCTCTTTGAAGGACTGATCAGCTTCATGATGACTCACCCTGTAAATGAAACCAGTTCGCTGACTGATGCGGATGAGGTTCCACGCATGCCCACAAATTCTCCAGAAGCATTCGGACCTTTTCTGGAAAACACCCACTAAAGTAAAAACTACAGCGGAGACTTTACTAATGCCTACATGCGAGTAGCTCATCAAGATCATGTTGCCACCAATAAGAAGAGAACTCAGATTCTTACCTTTGTCAATTTTAGGTTCCTCAGGTGTTCTGGCTTGTGTTGATGCGCTCCTATATTCTGTTAAGAAACAATTCAGATTTTGTTTGCAACGTTTCAAGGAAAAACAAACTCAATTGTACACAATTTCCCATCACATCTTTAAAAGACAGTTACAACAATATAGTTATATAATGGGGGGGGGGGAGGGTAAGTCATCCTCCTTGTTCGTTGAATGATTGAAATGATGACTTCTTCAAGCTATTGGGGGCCTGGAGAGCCCGTTCAAATGAGTTAATGCATGCATGATCTGGCCAGATAGTCAGGTGCAAGTTGTAATCATACTTAACATGAATCATAGATGTGGAACATGAGTTTGAAACAATCTACTACCATTAACTTTCAGAGCTAGACGCACCTGCACCTTAGCTCATTGCCATTTAAAAACTCAGATTCAGTAAATTGGAAAGACAAACGTGGTATTTTTTTTTCTCATGTTTGAGAAGCTCAAGTAGCTCAATTTTAATCCTGTTTAACCAGGAGAGTTTCTTGTGTCTTGTCAACTTCAATGATTATGTGAAAAATTAACAAATACCCATGTCAGAATTTGCCAGTGTGTATTTGACTAAACTTTATAACAAGCAACACGGTTTTATAGAAAATAAGCAGGTTTTCAAAAAGGTATATATTAGGATTAATGGGTTTTTCTAGGTCGATCTTAATTGAACCACATACGGTTTAATATTCTACCAATTATAAAGTAAATTTTTTATATTTCAGAAACTTTTCCAGGCCTAGAATTGCTGTTTTCCCATTCCATGATTATTTCAAAGATTTCATGACAACATTAATTCTGTTGATATCCACAGTTTGTAGTCAAAACAAGCGCTGACACTGGTACTGGGTTTTGTTCCAGGTGGACAGGCGGAAAAACAACAACAACAAAAAAAACAAACAAACCCAAGAACAATTTTTAATAAAAAAGCAACTTAACACGTCTCTTACCTTTAGCCCTCTCTCGCTCCAATTTCAACAGTCTTGCCTGCAAATAAACAGAAGATTGAAATTCTGGAAGCAACAATTTCATTTTCTGACCAAACATGAAACATGAAAAAAAACAAAAACAAACATGTCACTTGATTGGTAACATCTTCACATTTGGCATCAGCAAAAACAACGCCCCCACCCAAACATTAATATTCTAAACATGTTCAAAAGCAGACAAAAACATTTCCAACGCTGCACCTGGAGGTCATCGATGTTTCTCTCCAGCAGGATCTTCTCTTTGGTCAGTTTACACATCTGTTTGTTGCTCTTAGAGACGGATCCTGAATCGAGAGGGGAAACACATAAATGAACAAAGAAACAAAAAAAAATCAACACATCTTTTAAAGCTTGTGTTTGCAATGTGAAACATATTATTCAATACACACCTTCGAGGAGTTCAACTTTATTTGCGAGTTCGTCCTTTCTGTTGATGAGAAAATGACATGGAGACATTTAGGGTACATTTCTTTCCAATAATTTACACATGAAAAAAATATACATACAATCAAAGTCTTTTAAAGAAGAAATTATTTCAAGATACATTCTGAGAGATGGAGAAGAAGACTAATATCTGCAATTAAGGTTCTTACATGCTTGTTGTCTTTGCATTCTCCTCCATCAGCTTTTCAACTTGATCTGCTTGTGCCTGTGCCACCCTCAAGGAGGTCTGACGACGGGAGGAGACAAGGTAACACAACGTTTTAGCGGATGTACCTAAAGCTTCCAGAGCCACAACAGCCCCAGTATCTTCCGCTTACTTGTGTTTTCAGCAAGTCGTTTTCTACTTCAGCCTTTTCCCTCTTCAGCCGGGAATTTTCAAGTGACTGGTTTTCCATGAGTTCTACAAGTTTGAATGGTAATTTAGAACAATATCAGAGTTGCATTGTCACATTTTAACACTAGGTATGGCATGCACGCACACATACACACACACACACACACCTATGATTATTCACTGTACGAATTAAGATTCCAGTGTGGTTGATATAGATACCTTTCAATTCCTTTAGCTGGTTCTCCAGCTTCTGATTTCTACAAAAACAAAAAACAACAAAAAAAACAAACAGGTGGAAATTCTTCATTATCAGATATTTCTTAAAACAGTTCTATAAACGTGTGTCATAATTGTTGTTATTATTGTTAGTGGCATGATCATTACTGTAATATCGTGTCATTGTTTTCTTGCTTTAGCTTTTCCATCTCTTCACACATGTGTCCGCAGTCCTCAAGAGCATTCTGGGAAAAAAAAGGAAGCAGGTACAAGCAGGACAGCAGTTACATCCTCTAACTGTATTAGTGTGATGTTGCAGATGTACAACAAAGGTGATACATTAGCACGACAGGGAACACCATCTAAATGTGACTCTACAGAGGAAAGACAAACCTTTTTTTCTTCAAGCTCAGCTTGCAGAGATTCATAATCTGCTGTCTTTTTCTCCAGAGTGACCAAACACATCTGTAGCTCTTCCAGCTGCTGTTGAAGCCTGATCGTGTCACTGCACAAGACAAGTCAAAGACACACGTGTTACAACTCTGGAACGCGCCACCACAGAGCAGGTGTTTGTTTAGTCTGTGATTTGAGTTTACAGGTATTTTCATAAAGCAGCAGGTAGACATCTGTACAGAAAAAAATTGAGCTGCAGTGAAATTTGACAATATTTACTTGGTTGACAAACGTTAGTCTGTCTACCAATGAAGTGGATTTCACACATATGGTGGTGGCTAATGTTCGTTGATGTGGCAGGATTGACTACATGTTATGTGATACAGGGCCAGAGAACTTTAAAATACTTGAGTTATTTTTGATTACTTTTTTGGTTCCCTGGCACAGAGGGGAAAGGAAGTTCTGCAAAAACACACCAGCTGCTCAATACTTTTAGCACAGTTTAAAAAATACAGTGAACTAAACTAGGATTCCTCAAAATCCTTTATTTCTAAACATGAACAATAAAAAAGGCACAGGTGTATTCAAGACTATATATCGAAACGCTTAAAGCCGATTCCATTTAAACAATTTCATATCAATATTTCCTCACATATAAACCACACAAGAATGATACGATATAAATCATAATACGAGTGCACCAAATTCTAGAGTAAGAAATAGATTACTATGTAAATGTTTGTCATGCTGTTCCCCCAGAACTTTTAGCTGTTTGATCATATAAGAGTACTGATACAGTATGCTAACTAACATCCGTCCACAAGACGAGAAACAAGTAGCATCAGTTAAAAAATACTCACTCAGAAATCGTTATCTTCTGTTTTAGTGCCAGAAATGACGTCACATATTCGGTCAGGCTCTGGATCAAGTGGCGGCGGACAGAAACACAACAAGACAACCAGGTTAACTGATAATGAACATAAACGTCAGCTGTAAAAATGAATAAAAAATAATGTCACAAAAGAAGCACGCTGTCATTCATGTTTTTAAGAGGACTTGTCGTGCTCAGTGTCCTACCTGGTGTAAAACCGAGCAGTTTTGACAGTTTCCAGCCGTCGCGTCCGAAGCGATCACTACCGTTTTAGACTGGCTGTCCCCGGGCATCATGGTAAAACTAAATGACATTCAACACTCACCGCGGTAATTCTAGACAGTATATATTTACCACCGTGTCCCGGTGACACAGAGGTACATCCACAGAGGTTCAAAACAACTCCGCAAGTTTTCGCGTCTCCCACGTTGAGCAAGGACCCAAACAAGGACCCGGCAGGGGAACCTTGCTGATATGCCGGTAGACATAATATTATATATGTCAAGGAAGATATTAAATTCTGGCATTTATTCAATTTAATATCAGCAAAGAATATGACAGTGCCTTTATATTCCCTAACTATAGCCCACTCACGACGGTTGCGGTTACTTGGACTTTGCTTCAGGCATCTCTTCATGATACTTAGAGTTATTACTGGTACCCGCCACAAGAGGGCAGGACCACTGTAAAATGTAGTCCTCAAGATTACTGTCAAGTTGCCGTAGGCCTACGCCCCCCCCCCCCACCTCCACCCCGTTTCTGTGTGAGAGGTAGATTGGAGACGTTCAGCACGTTAAGCAAAAACGTACTATTACATAATTGATGTACTCAGAGACAAGAACAACCGTTTATTATTTCATTTATATACATGTGTATCAGCCCAGATTGTCACATCCCTGGTGGTCTAGTGGTTAGGATTCGGCGCTCTCACCGCCGCGGCCCGGGTTCGATTCCCGGTCAGGGAACATATTTATGCACGTTCAGATGACACCCACATTATCACGTTTAGTACGCTTCTAATTGATACACCACCATATCACGAATCATAATTTCTATAGATATCACTACCTCAAATTTAACGAGTACCTCGAACCACTACATAAGCTGTGAACCTTAAGGAAGTGCGACACTTTATGGCCAATACAGATAAATCGAAAATAAAGTGATATGTGCATTGTTACATTATCGGCGTCACAACATTTACTTTTTTTAACTGCTAAAAATGGAATGAGAAAATAATATTTTAGTTTATGAGATTATGAGAAAAAAATCTTTTATGATGCAAAACAAATGATGATCTTATTAATTGAATCATTTTGCTCAGTTGTCACATTAGTCACTATCATTACGTAAAGTACTGAAAGAAATATTGTCAATTGAGTCCCACACTGGTTTGAATTAATGTTCAGTATGTTGTCATGTGATATGTAGCCAGTAGAGGGTGATGTTGTACAGTTTTGATGCCTTCTCTTGCTCTCTCTCTCTCTCTCTCTCTCTCTCTCTCTCTCACACACACACACACACACACACACACACACACACACACACATCTGCTTCACACACACAAGCTGGGCAACTATTCCATTGGCTATGTTTGAGATGCACTTAACCCAACTGTGTCCTTGTAATAAACTGTATTTGGACAAAACGTCATCCAGTGTAATGTAATATGAGGCAAATAGTTCCTGATTATTCACAAGCGTAATTTAATCCATGTTAAACCCACTGGATAAAGTAAACAAATTAAAGAACATACTTTTTTTTTTTTTACACTCTAGTTTGAGAAGTTTTTTTGTATAAACGCTGTGGGTATGAGTTCACTGTGCTCCACTGGTTCTTATTACTGAGGCAACATCTTTTCTTGAGACTGTTAATTCCAAGCAGCCAAAGGTGCTGCGACTGCTGTCAGTGCATCCCGATGGAAAGATAATAACGCTGTTACTTCAGATGAACCCTCTGAGTGTAGCCTCCAGGCCAAAGAGCACAACTCTTTCCAAACAGATGCAGTCAGAGATTGCATAGTTTGTTAAAAGTGGAAAGGGGGTGTTGTGCATGCTTTCTCTTCCTGCCTGTCCTTGACAGATTACCTCCTCTGTTACTTGACATGGGTTAGGTAACACTTTGAACGTTGCCAGATTCATTTCGATCAACTTTTACTGTCTGCAGGAAGTCTTTGTCTGATTGCTCTTAATCCCTTTGCTCTTGTGTGGTAGGAATTTCTCCTGCAGTCGTACATTTGACAGTCCATTCTGGATTAAGATATTGATCTTTGAGCTGCTACACCAAATACTGATCTGACTTGATTGGGGTGTAAAGTGACTGATGACAGAACATTCCACCAGTAATTTGTGTGTGCACATATGTGTGTGTGTGTGTGTGTGTGTGTGTGTGTGTGTGTTGTTGTTGTTGTTGTTGTTTTTGACAGCAGACGGCATTAATTAATAAAGCAGTTTTGTGTCTCCAAAAATCTTGAAGTCATTTTCTCGTGAACAAGCCCCCCCTCCCCACCCCGGCCTACATTTATCCAGTGAAAAGCATCTGTATGCTCTTCAAGAATACAAAGTAAGCTTGCACACACACAGCTGACCGACTGCAGAGATGGTTGACGAGAGGAAAACCCCTGTCTGTCTCTGTACCCACCTCTCCCTCTGGCTCACTCCCTCTTTTTTTTTTTTTCCACAGCATTTTTCTATGACAGCACTAAACACATAGATGCTCCCCCTCTTCTCCTTTTCTCTCTGCTTTTTCTCCTCTGTCTCTGCTCCACATGCTGTAAGGGAAGGGTGGTTGTGTTCTGGGCATCGGCTTGTCTTTGACTGAAATAGTAAAGCCCAAATGCCCTAAGTGTTGAAATACCACATTACTGATAGCCAGCAGACTGAAGACTAGAGCTTAGACGCTGGCTACAAATCACATTTCATTTGAGTTCAGCATATTATGATATGACATGCAATTTTAATCAGTAGTTTAGTGCTGACATTTACCACATAGTACAAGAGTTCCAGTCTGAGACTAATCGAAAGCAGAAAATGCTAATAAGTCAGGCTTACTTGTGCACTTCTCAACCATAGGAGCTTGAATCCGTTGTGTCGTAGAAAGATTAGCGTTTTATAGCAATAAGAAGAATACTCTTTGCAAGAAACCATGTTTGACAAGCATGATGACAACTTATACGGACAAGCATGGACCACAGCTATTAGGCCTGCCCCGCCTGAAACTTGCCAGTTCCCATCAACAGTTGAGAAACCTCCCGAGTCGACTGGGGTTCTTCAAGTTGAGCAGCTCAGACTTGCCATTGTTTCCTCACTTGACTTTGGATTCGGAAGAATTTGTGTCTATTTGCCCCTTGAGAATGGGGTATCTGTGAGTACTCTCCTCTGGAAAAGAGGAGAAGAATACTGACGCTGTTGTTGAGCAAGTACATGTTACACATAATTTAAGGTAAAGGTGTAAACCTTAAATCTGTGGCTGTTTGTTCTAGATCCATGATTCCCAATCGCCGCACTTGTACCCCCAGGGCTAAGCACACTCAGATCAGGGGTATCCATCTCACTCCACCTGCCTAAGGCACCAAGTGGTAGCCAGTCAGGCATAGCAGGACGGGTCTTCTCGGAATGCATTCCACTGTGTCGGTTTCCTCCTGGGTCAAGTAAAATAAGGCCTTTTTGCCCCCAATAGTTTGTCTAACTTGCACTGATATGGATAAGTGACTGAAACAGCCATGCTCCTCATCCATGGGAGCAGCGGTGTACCACAGCCGAAGACACGCTGTGGAAACTATCTGCTCCAGGACTTGGAGTACCACGTCTGACAGAGCTAGTATAGTTTTAGTGGTGCTGGCTTAACCACTGGTGGCACCAGCACCATCTGGGGAGATACAGGGTTGTACACACCAGGAGGTTGACTGTTTCAAGGGGTGCACGACTTTAAACAGTTAAATAGATAAAGCATTTAATTTCTCAGCCTACTGTTGAGCTGCCATAGCTGTGGACGAGTAGCACTGCTGACAGTTGCTGAAGAATGCTAAGTTAGCATGCTTGCAGGATCTCACTCTGATCTCTCGTGTTTAACACACATTCAAGCAAACTACAGTTTGATTCACCAACATAAGGCTATTCTTGGACCATCAGCACCACCGGGTTGAAGCCACCAAGCCAGCGGCAAATCCCAGCTAGCATGGCGAGGGACCACGCCTGCAGTCAAGGATGCAGCGGCTACCAGTCCAGGCTGTTAACAAAGGAATCAATTCTGTTCATTTTATCAGGATATCTACTGATGTTTTCATTCGACTTCAGCTCAGACAACATTTTGAGAATCCAAATATCTTCCAAAATATGCAGCTGTCTTCTCTAGATTGGGAGGATAGCTTAGCTATATCATTGAACAGTTAAAACTGAGTACAGCACGAACAACTACATTCTCTTCCTGTTTTAATTTGTATTTATTTACCTTTGCGCCTCTCAGTTCGCTTTACTTCCTGCCATTGTTCAGGTTCCCGCCAGTGTTCCTCATCACCAGTATTCAATCATTCAGTCAGTAAATACAGTTATTCTCTGCCTGTTTGCCAGATTGTCTTGTTCTCTTTAGTTTCCCAGCCAATGTTTTCTCTAGTAATTTCCTTGTGTATAGCCCCAGCTCGTTTTTGTGCACTAGATTTTGTCCAATCCTCTTGTGCTTATACTCCTGAGTTGTTTGATTTTTTGGACTGCTTCTGTTTCCTGTATTTATGCTGCCAGTCTTGTTATTGCAAAGTAAACTTTGGAATGTTCAGGGGGACATTCATTCGGTGCTTATGTGAGATCCTTGCTTTGGAGTCAGATTTTTGGTTTTTTGGCCATCACAGACTTGATCCCTCCAGCTCAAAGCTCCTCTGACTGGTTTTGTTATAATCAAGTTAAATGTGTCACTGGTAGCAAAAACCCCATAAAAATGTTGCTTTGTTTACCTTTCTGCAATGTATCTTTTTCATTGTTTGGATTCGAGAGTCACGATGAGGCACGTAGCATCGATTCTACGGGTTCAGGTTCAGGACAAATACCACTTAGACCAAATGAGTGCTAAGCAAAGCAGGAGAACATATTTACTGAGATTTTTTTTTTTCTTTTCACCCTCCAAATCTCATGAATTTCTTCCTGCACACAGACTTACTGGCTCATCTTCTCTCCCTGGGTGGTTCCACTTTTATTTCATCCAGAGCAAAGACCCAGAGGAAGTACTCTACCTCTTGCTGACACTTTTACTTCTGCGTACTTCTTCGGTATCATAGCACTTGGACAGAGCATGAACGGCGGGGAGCGTAGGGGCGTCGCAGCAGTTAGAACTGATAACAGGGCCCCAGTGGCAGAGGGCTCTCAAAAATTCCAGTTTGTTTCCAAACCAGGGGTCTCTTCGTGAAACTTTATGTACTGGGCTCAGGATTCGGTGCCAGACTCCTGGGCTGGGAGTTTGGATGAGTGACTCCTCTGCTTGGACGTGTATGACGCGTGATGCTGTGCTGTGCTCTCCTCATGCCTTTTGGTAAACGTGCACTGGAAGGAGAAAGTAGTTGTCAAACTTGGTTGCATGATTAATTTGTGTTAAAGTAAAATTAACCTGTCAAAATTTTTTTTCCAGATGAACCCCAGATGTTCTCAGAGCTCTTATAAACAAACATGGAGGCAAGATGCTGTCAGCCGGTTGCGCATTTGCATGTTATTTGTTGCACTGAAATGCTGAACTCAGGCTGATTTAGAATGGCTTCCACCAACGAGCGCCACCTGGAGGAAAGGTAGATGGAAATTTGAATGTTTCAAACAGATCCATTGTCCGCTGCTGCTGTGAGCTAACGCACCACCATTTGGTGACGCTTCCTCTTCAGCCCCCTCTCACTGGCTATCGTGAATTTAAAATGCCATTTATGTTGCTTTCACGCTTTATTTGTGATGTCTTCACACAACAGGATCATTTGAGAAGTTAATTGGCACCAACCAGCCTTGAAACACACACACACACACACACACACACACACACACACACACACACACACACACACACACACACACCCTGGGCATGGCCAGAGTAGAATCAAAATATTATTAAGATTTATTAAGTTCTCCTGGACGTGTCATGTTATATAACAGTGCCCAGTCAAAGACTTCAATAAAAAAAAAGTATACATGTTTCTTACCTTCAGATTTTCCTTGTTTGCAAGAACTTATTTAGATTGGTCCCGTGCAGCTGGTTGTACGAGACGCTCGGACTGACAGCTGGGAAGAATAGAACCTGCCACAGTTGAGTTGCTGACATGACACAGATTTAATTGTCCTTATTTCATTTACATTGTAAAAATCACCCAGAAATAGCATCAGCCTTTACCCGTCAGTGCTCTGAAACAATAACCGATGTGTGACGTATTATGTTTGAAGCTTTATCCATGCATGTAAATGAACACAGTAATTCCATATTGAAACAACATACATCTACTTTTTGTCGTGAATACAGTTGTAAATGTTCGCTGGTCATCGTTGAAATGGATGAATTTTGTTTTTGACATTAAAAAAAAAATACAGTAAAAGTTGAGAATTGAAAAAAAAAAAAGGTGCAGTTTGTCAGCATAACATTGTATGAAACATGATACAAAATATAAAGATAATGGGCTACGGGTTGAGTAATAAAAGGACACATTTATACTGCTTATTAATACAGTCTTCCAGCAATGCTGTATTGTTAAGCCAATAAATAAAACAAACAATACTGTACATGGGTCACATAACGCAGTTGTTCTTTCCTGAAACTTGACGATGTCACATTGATGACGCTGTAGCACCACTGAGTTTGGAATCAGTCCACTCAGCCAAAGTAGTTCTGTCATGTACGACGTTGTTTTTTTTTCCTTTTCATGACAACGCAGAGAATCCTGCTTTTATCCAGCGATTGCGGAAAAGTCCACTTGGATTATTCGCAGCCTTTTTTCTTCAAGCTTTGTAGTGAAACAATATTTTTTTATTTGGTGTACCATCCCTTTTCATTACCAACCCCAGATTTCCAATTGTTGAAGAGGGCATATCGCGTGTTGTCAGCGGCTCTTTGTTGCCCTGCCATTGCTAGCTTGCGGTTGACTGGGAGATGTTGGGTGTCCTGGGCACAGAGCTCTTCAATTACATCAAATATAAACAAAGTGGGGAATTTTCAGGTTTTCAGTTTCTTTTGGACCAGTCAGTCTGATTCACTTTAATCAAGATTCCCATTAGTTCCTCCTCACAAATCTCTCCTTTATTTGCACTGTCCTGATCACATTCCTGTGCAGTGCTGTCAGCATCAAGTTCTTGTATCCAGATGTCCGGCATCGCGGGGAGAGGAAAGGCGACTGCAGCTCTCATGCACTTCCATTTAAATGGCCTTTGTTTTTTTTTCAGTGCTTGCCCACATGCTTAAAATCTCAGTCTCTTCAAGCATAGACATCAAATAGTCCTTTGACTATCTAACTACCTTTCTGTCTTTGTCATAGACAGAGTCACGTTGCATGATTAAAGGTTTGAATTTGAACAGGACTGGCAGCACTGCTTGCCATAGAACTTGTGGTTGCAGACTCCATGTTGGGGCACCAGATAACACCAGCTGAAGTAATCCCTGCAGGCCATATCTGTGGAGAAAAACAGGAAAAATATATAATCATTGAAAGGCTATTGACCAGTTTTCTATCTTGAGAAAATATCCAAAAATTATTTGTATTACATTTCGACCTAAACGAATGCCTTGCGGAGTGAGTTCACACTCTTTAAGGCTCATCACGGTCAGGGAAATGACTTGTGCTGGCGGCACAATAGCTGCTCCTGGTATGGTGGTCGTTTTGTAGGGGTTAGTGGATGCTAAAACAACTTTTCCACTATTTTCTAGCTGCAGGAGTAACATCCTGCACTGTAGCTCTGATTCAGTTTAGTCAACAAAGTTTTGCATAAATATGTATAAAGAAACAAAGTGTTTCACTACCTTTCTTCTCGGGTTGCGGGCAGAAGTTGGTATTGCAGGCCTGAGACATGGAGGGTTTTAAGTGGAGGGCACAACCGGGAGAGGGCTTCCCCTGCACCACACACTGGACTGTCCTGGCCTGTACGCCACCGCCGCATGTCACTGTACACTGTGGTGCAGCACAAAGTAATAAGATGTTGTCATGTGCCAGGTAAAACATGCTGAATGTTCTCCTTGTATGGTTCCTCAGTGTGATCAAGCCCTGCGATCATTTACCTGAGACCATGCTGATGAGTGCCACTCTGGCCGTGGGAGGAGCAGAGGTGGAAGGGTGCGATGGTGTGCACTCCAGCGGCGGACCGGTGGGGTGGTACGGACGGGGCACTCAGCTAAGAAGCAAGGCCTCTGGAGCTCTACAGTTGGCTTGGGCACGTGGTGGCACTTTTTGGCAGCAAGCTCCCTGTATTTACCCGCTGTGTCCTTTATTAGGAAGCAGAGGTCGGTGACATGAGCTACACAAGCTGTTGACCACAACGCATTTTCCGTGAGATCGCACGTATTCGTACCTTTTCTGCACACTTGATGAAACGTGCCTGATACCCGTGGCCGCATGTTGCTGAACACTGAAATATTGAAAAATGTAAGGAACAGACGAGACAGTAGAAGAAATTAGTTTTGCAAAAGATAATACTGCATTACACTCGTCGTCACCGGTGCTGTTGAGTTACCTCTTGCCATGTTGAGACAAACCACTGGACTTTGCGTTGTTTCTGGCAGCGTTTGATGAAGCAAGACTCTTGACTGGCAGGTTTCGGCAGGCTTGCACACACACTGTCTGGCAGCGTGTGTGACTGACTAGTGGGGTTGCTTCTCACGCAGAGCACCGTCCTCTTTCTCAAGCCGTTGCCACATTTGCGAGAGCACTGCCAAGAAATGCGAGAAAGGTCAGTCTAATTGTTTCAATGATTTGAGCTACACCTTTTCCGTTTGTTACTGATGGATCATTTGATTATTGTTATAATGTTGATCAAAAAAATCCCCAAACCTCAACTTATTTTCCAGTGGCTAAATTTGTACAGATCGCTTGTGACAAAAGTGAAACACAAGCAATGCTTAAGCCTGAATAAGTTGTGTATTTCTGTGAACATCTGAGCGTTGTTAGGTTTCTCGCAATTCGAATCATATGCTGGTGTCATCAAAGAACCATTTTATTGTGCCAAAACATCACTGTATTGTTAATCTATCAAATATCTTGAACATAAATGTCACAGACCAAAGACAAAAAGCATTTCATCATGGCTTCCATTAATTCATATTCTCCACTCAGTGACTTATTCATCTTTACTTCTGTAAGAATTTCTTTGAGATACTCCAGCAATTCCCTCAATATGCATTCTGATCTTGCGCACACATTGTATGGCACAGCCTTAATCAACATCTTGAATGTATTATTTTGCAATATCCAAAAAAAAACAGGGCGCCAGAACAACTGTGGTGACTCATCGTAGTGCCAGAGCATCAGAGCGGAAGTCAACCGGACACCATTTGTGGCAAGTAGTTAAGAGATATTTGGGGTAAAAAGCGAGACAGTTGCTGCACAAATTGGACAGAGAACATAACATGAGACGTCTCTGTGGGCAAATCAAGAGTTTAAAGCTATTGAGATCATGGTCATAAAACATGGTTAAGCCATCAAGGCACAAGCGCAGCATGAAAAGCTCTTAAAAGCTGAAGTGTAAGTGCAGTTTTGTACCACTTTATTTTCCTTACATCCCTGGATGTACTCTGAAAACGACTATATCAAATTTAAAATTGTCACATGCTTACCTGCGACCATGGCCCAGTGGTCCAGATTGGTGGACAGCTGTGTGTGTTGCAGGCCTGCCGCCTGGCCGGGGCTGGCTGGGAACAGCGAGAGTCAGCCAGGGTGTCTACGTTGGTCTGACTGGTTCTCTGGACACACTGGACCTGCTGCGTCTGCTCCCCTCCTCCACAGCTCCGGCTGCACGCCCCCCATTCCCCAACAGACCAGCTGGAACAACACAACAGAGCCTGATGAGTCAACCCGCAGAGCCCCCCTTCAATCACTTATTCAGATGCATCTCCAGGAATTCTCAAATGACAGCGTGATATCTGGACACAGTGACAGCAGCTGAAGAAAGTCCCCTGGAAGTCTCTTCTCTACAGCGGCCCTGCAGCTGTTTTTTTTTTTGTTTTTTTGTTTTTTGAAATAAAAGCAACACTAAAATCTGAACTGGTGTTATACATCAACGTGAATGGTTCTCATTAATGGAACAAAAACAGGAATATGCACCCCTGTCCTGTCCAACCCAGTCTCCATACGTCAATGACATCTGACTCTAGCGGGTGTTAGACATCTGCTCATTGCTGACTGGCTTGGGAACTAGTCAGACCATCCCAAATACCAGGCTTTTAAACTGTAACCTAAACCTCACTCAAGAATTTCAAACCCATTCCATGCTTAAACTCGGGCTTCCTCACCACAAAAACCAAATATCACCACATGTAGATCTGAACAGTGAAGTTTTAGAAGTGAAAATCCCCTTCATAGAGGATTGGATTAGAAGCTATAATGTTGTAACCATTTGAGGCCAACTCACCACAAGCTAGGAGATTGTGAACTGTTAGCATACGCTTCCGTAGAAGCCTCAAGTTCACATGATTGATTTGAGACAGAACTACGACGCTCATACTCACAATCCGTAAAATCGTTGGGATTTTTGAAACAATGTAACTATGGAGATGTTTACTGATACTACTCTTAAAATGATTGTGTAAATATGCTATTTTGTCTGTTTTCCTCATTTTTATTGTTCAGAATGAACAATTTTATGGTTATGATTTTATGGTTTGATAATAGATGTCAGGCTTAGAACTTTTCATATTGTTTCAAACATCAGAGCTTTAACTTCCAAGTGGGCGGTTATGATGTTGTTGCCAACCTGAAAGTTAGCACCACCCCACCATCGGTTCTCCTGAACAAAAATAGCGGGAAAAGTAGGAACCTACACGATGTGTTCCACAAGATAATCTTAACAAATAATGAACTTTCAAGGTCTTTGAAACCGAACTGCTGTCAGCAGAAGTACAAAGCTAACATTCGGCTGTGGGATTGATCTCAGCCAGCTTTCAAGTTCTTCTGTTTTTGGTGTGATTATATTTATCGGCTTATTTAACCACTTGTGAACAACCGTGAGTTTTGAGACACATAAATGCTTCAAAAAAACAAGTATTTAAAAAAAAAAAATTTTTACGCCATAGATGAAAACTATAAAATATCTCATGCTCGTGTTAACCACTGCCCTTATTTCAGGCAATTAACCAAAAACCCATTCAAATGAGATGAGGGAACTGAACATTACACCGTCAAATTTATTCCTGGGTTCTAAGGATTCATTCCTACACCACCTCTTTCATAATTAATTTAATCTGTGGTACTCACGCCTGACAAATTTGTTCCCAGTCATACATACCTTGCTGTTCAAGATATATAGATACATAAACCCATGGTATGTCGTGTTTTTTGGGTTTCCAATACTTCCTGACAGTACAGTATTGTTATTATTAGTTTTTCAACACTTCACCAGCAGACCGTATGTCTACGTCGCCTAATCCTCAAGTCTCGTGTTTGCATGCATCCCAAGTCCATCCCTCATCACACACTCTGTCATGTTCTCCTACATCCAACCCCAATAATGCCCCCATCCAGCCACTTAAGATCTACCTCAACCAAGCCAGAAATGTTGCTGTCAGCACAGACTTGTATATCTTAAGAGTCTAAACTTCATTTGTAGTAATTTGGTGCATCATTGGCTTGGAATGTTGTATAAGGAGGATGAGAAGTATTGCTCTAAAGGGCATTATACATGCACTGTTGAATCTAAATAAATATGACAGAGGAGTCCCATCTGCTCTCACAAATGTTATGACTTGTCAGGCAGAAGATACACACTGAAGTATCATCAAAGGATGCTTTGGGGGGGGGGATGAGGGCAAGGCAGAGACCAGCGTTTCAATTCGGCTGTTTATTTAAACATCTAAGCGAGTGATCAACACACAACGCAGCCAAACTGCTGACATAGCTATTAGGCTTTGGTGCAGAAAGAGGAGCCAAAAATTTATGGTGTCATTAAAGACCAACTTAAGTCACTGCAATTTTTAGAGCCACATCATGTCTTTCCAGGGCTGGGACATATTTGGACACGTTACCAAAATACATTCTTGACTCATTGGGGAACTCTATATTGTGTATTTCTGAATTTGTATTGCAGTAGTTTACCAGGAGACTACAGCATCTGAGGTTGATACTTTAGATTTTGCCAGAGAATTTACCAGGTGTGGTCGCTACAGTATGATGTCATCTTGGTGTATGTACTCACATCTGATTCAGGCTTTGTTTTATTATTTAGTTGGGGACTCAGATGTCGACATTTTGATATGATTGAAAGTTAGATGAAAGCCCCACCAGGATAACGTACTAAATACTTGAAGGCCAGCTCCACATCACCATGGACCGTCGACGAGAGATTTGAGGGTTTGTAGAAAATCTCAGAGGCAAACAAAAGTTTATGAATCTTACAGGTTTTGTTCAGCCAGGTAATCTTCACGAAAGCACACCACTTTTATGCTTCTCAAAACATAATCGCTAAAACTAAAATGGTCCCATTAGAACATAAACCGAATACACCACCAGGAGAGGGCAGGACATCTCTGACAGCCCTTTTCTGAGGTTCTTAACCAAAAATTGATTAAAAAAACACCACTGAGTCGGGGGAAGCAGAGGTTCAACAATGACAACTTATCTCTGGGTTTTAGAATTCCTTTGTGTACAACTCTATAACCACAGAAAGTATCAATCATCTCCTTAGCAGCCCCGTTGGCATGGTCATTGGCATGACACACAGATTAATGTCAAATTAAATTATAGACCACCTCGTGATCTTTGCTGTGGTTGTTATCTCGAGGGAAGGATGAGTAATTGAGCATCAGACTCAGAGCGGATCAGATGGCCTCTGTGGCCTCCATGATGCTGTGGAGATGCTCTCCAGGGGCATCAAATAACCTTTGACCAGTGTTTATAGGCACGCCCCGCTGTGTGAATCCTCCATGTTTGCGTCTTTGAACTTCAAAGAGTTTTTGCTGGCATGTGTGTTTTACTGCTTGTCTCAGATATCAGTATGTCCACAGAGAGAGACAGAATGATATCATGCTCGAAATGCGAGCAGGCATAAGAAACCTTTTTCCGTGATGTAATCCATCTTTAGACTGAATGAAATACCTGTCGGACCTCAGAACACTATGATGGACTGATGACCACCTCTAGCTAGACTAGTCTAGCGTGCACATTATGGTCAGTCCAGCACATGTTTTCTCTCAGCGGACACTTTATGCACAAAGACAGCCCCACAAACTATGAGAAATTGATATCTGAAAATGTGTTTCAGTTTGGTACGTCTAGCATTTGACAGAGATAAAAACTCACATCAGTTCTGGTTGATTCAATTATGAAGCACAACTCCAGTGGAGAAAGATACAGATGTAATCACCCGCCCTCAAACAGCAACACCGCATGTAGATTCCATGCATGTTGGGAATGTTTAATATGAAATCTGACATCTGCTGCATATCATGTAAATAAAAAGGCAGCCTGAGGGTTTAAAAGGCAAGAAATAGGGAAACTATATATAACCTAATATTGGAATGCAAATGTTCTCTTGTCACATGAGAACTCTGCAACTATTAGTACTTGAATATGAAGTCATGGGTTGAGAGTGGAGGAAATATTAAGAGTACATTTTGATGATTGTCAGTTTCAAAAGTTATTTGTATTATTATTTCTTTATGATATTAGATATAATTCGAATACATTAAAGGTATACTTTGTAACAAAGCTAAACAGCTGACACTTAATACTCCAAACCAACAGGGGGCAGCATATATCCAGAAAGTTGAGGTAAATTAAGAGTAAGAAACCACAGAATGCTAACTTTTCAAACCCATTAACACTGTTAGAATTTTTTTTTTTTTTTTAAATAAAACACCTCAAAAATTTAGAGAGAACGAGTTCAAGTATCTTTGGGTTTTGGTTAAGGGTTAGGATGGAGACAGGCGGATTCATAAGCTGTATTTTTCAATTTCAGTACATGTGGTTGCTTAATTCCGCACCCAAGGACCTGCACAGAAAATGAGAACGTACTCCAAATCGGTGACATACTCCTTAACGCAACATTAGAACAGCAATATATTCCTGCTCCTGGTTCCAATAATGGTTTCACAACTGTGCACACAGGCCTGCAGCAGCAGTTGTAGATAATTTCAGTGAGATGAGTGTTGTGAGATTACTTTACAGCCTCTATTATCACTGCTTATATGCCGTGTAAACACACTAATCCATTAGTGAGGAAATGTTGATAGGGGTGGTGTGTGTAACTTTGTAAGTGGAGTGAGAAAGAACAAATATCATGGAGGAGCTCGACATCAGAGTGAACTGTGGCAGCAAGCTTTGGTGGTAGAAAAGTGAGGCCTATTCATAAATGCTTTTTTTTTTAACACAAAGAGTAACGGACAGCGAGAGTGTGTGTTTGTTGGTAATAAAACCACAGTGCCACAAAAACTGGGTCACCGATTGGGAAACTGCAGAATTTTGGGTCAGTGTTTAGGGTTAGGGTTGGGGCTAGTGGGGATGACCCGGATACGTGGATGAAAGGAGTATCGGCACAGATACTGCAGGCGTGATGATGCTGAGTCGGGTGTTTGTTTGAGGAACGGACTGATTGATAGACAGCCGGCCTGTCTGACACACAGAGCTGGCTGGCTGCCTCCGTTATCACAAAAAAGATAGGAGAATTCACAGGAGGATTCACTTCTTACATTGGTGTTTTTTCATTGCTTAGGATTTATTCTTCCTTAAACCTGCTTCGGTTTGGAAAGTGACAAACAAGGAGAGTGCAGAGAGCTGTAGGTCATCAGACCTGGTGCTTCGTCATGGCAAAGTGAAGCTTGGCTTTTTTTTCTACATTGGATCGCTTGTCACTGTCACACTGTTGGATCATTTAAACATTAATGAACAAAACCCAACCATCATCGGGCCTGCAAATGAATAATGCCCCCCTTTCAATTCTGTCCTAGGTAGGCGCGCGCACACACACACACACACACACACACACACACACACACACACACACACACACACACACACACACACACCCTTATTTTATTTTATTTCTATTTTACCTGAAACACTTATATACTCATGACTGGGAATCATATAGAGTGTAACTTATCTTACAGTGACACTGAACCAGCAGTCAAGTCAATCTGATACTAATGTGTAACTAGTTAATTTAGTCCTCTGATAAAAATTATCGAAAACTTAATCTGAGGCTTTTAAAGATGATTTTCTCCCCCCAAAAATACATGAAGCAACTTCTAATCAGTCCCTATTAATTTCTTGACACCAATTCAACAAATAACACCCACTTCCACATGAAGCCACACCTGCTCCTTATTTAAGCCCCACCCATTTCCGGGTTAAGCTCCGCCCAGTCCGAGTAAGGATATTGATTCCGAGAATTTTGGTGATTGTACAGATACAGATAATGGTGTATTTGCTCATCCCTAAGGGTGAGAGTTAGATGAATATCTCGAAACAGATTTTGCTTCTACACACAGAATCGGTGGGTCACGGAGAACAGAGAGGTTTCTGGTTCCCCCTTTTCCTTTGAGAAACTTTGACCATTCGTGTTTGGTCAGGTTGGGTGCCTGCATCCACATAAACAGTCCATGTGTCGTGCAAAATACAATGGCTGTAGTCTAACAATTTAACAAAGCTGTTGTTATTAAACCCTTTTTCAATTGAGTGCAAACTGGCTACTTTTAAAACAATCTGCTTATTTTCATCATCTTTCAACTCCGGGCAAATGTCTCGATTTGCTATACCGACCGTAAGCAAAGGGCGGCGGACGGAAAAAGGAAGTCTTAGACCTCCTACCCTCTGGCTTCACCATAACCCCTGAAATAATGGCGCCTGTTAACCTCTGGGCTCCCAGGCTGCGGTTGGGCAAGTAGTAGTTAGGGTAAGTTGCAGGAAATGAATGTAAAGTCAATTTAAATAACCCAGTATAGATGTGTGTGTGTGTGTGTGTGTGTGTGTGTGTGTGTGTGTGTGTGTGTGTGTGTGTGAGTGTTTGTGTGTGTGTGTGTGTGTGTGTGTAGACCGAAGCATCTGTTGTACAGTACAGTGAGCGATGAGTAAGCAGGTAAGAGACCAGTCATTGTCTGTGGCTACCAGTTAATAACAGGTCCAACACTGTCCATGTCACACACTTCCAGTATT
Source organism: Aulostomus chinensis (assembly GCF_037954235.1). NCBI lineage: Eukaryota > Metazoa > Chordata > Actinopteri > Syngnathiformes > Aulostomidae > Aulostomus > Aulostomus chinensis. The sequence goes on along the minus strand of NC_141330.1, from coordinate 17,326,489 downwards.
TTGCTTCCTGCTGTCACTCCTCTCTGAAAGCAGCTATGATGAACTTTCAGTTTTTGTCGACTTTGACTTAAAAGTGAAAAGTGACAGTGTTTATTAGAATTAATCGCCATATGAGTAGGGCTGTTCTAAATCTATGTGCAGGGGCATATTGTATTAACCTGAGAAACATTTCTGAATAAATGAGATAAGTTTCATGACACAAAAAAAAAAAACCCTGCCTTGTTTTAAAAAATAATGGGATAATGATCTAATAGAAAAACAGTCATTTTTTCTTGAATTAACGTAATTTTTCATCTTGAAAACATAATTTCTGCCCTGATTTTCTGAATTAATGAGATACAATTTTCAGGGTGGAAAAAATATTTTTGGTCCTGTCTTTCTGAATTGATTATATCAATTTTTCACTGAAAAAACTAGTTCGGCTGAATTCGTGAGATAACTGGAAATCCCATGAAGTTGCTTTCATGCTTGAGAACCCCTGTGAGCAAAAATGGCCTGACTCATTCATACTATCCAGTTTTATTTGGCTTTGGATTTAAAACACTGGGAGATGCTAATGTTTTCAAGTCATATTGACAGCTTATTATTAGTTGTCAACTTTATATCACTTGTCTCAGCCAGCAGGTGACCAACTGATAGTTTCTCACCAGAAACTAACATGAGAGATGTTTTTTTTGTTGTTGTTGTTGTTTTTTTAGCCATTAGACAAATTACAATAATTAATATTAAAAAAAAAAACTTTCTCCAAAGTTGCACTCAAGTGTGTGAGAACAGGCTTGTTAGTATGGGAATCATCAGTAATGCTGGCAGTAGTGTGCTGCATTCACGGTGCCAGTTATTTTCACATATAACTGTAAAAACAAAGCCTGAGTGACAACATAATATACAGCATGTTATTAGACTTGATGACATATGAACCACAAACATGTAATTATTATTCAAACTGTCTGACCTAACAAAACTTTGGCATAAACTGTCCCCTTATTCAGACGGCTTTATATATATTTCTCCTCTGTCATCACCAGCAGTGAGAATGACACCAGCTCTGTGGTCATCACGCAGGATTTTCCGAGCGTACCTGTTCCAAGATGAAGACACAAACGGAGCAAGTGGGAAACATTCAGGCTCTTACACTGCCGAAGAGGGAAAAATCCCCTTTGGAACAGCTGTTGGTTCCAATAAAACATGAGATGAATGGTAACGGAATTGGGATTCCATGATTTCAGCTCTGATTACATAATATTGTTGCCCCGTTTGACACTCGAACATCTTTCTGAAAGAGCAGCAGGTTTTCAGCAGATGTTTGGAATGCAAATTAACATGCAAGAGGGAAAAGGTTGTAAAAACACCACGAAAAACATAAATGTTCTAGGTTATGCATCTGCAAATGAACGTCTGTGTTAATAGAACTCTGACTGCAGCGTTTTCGGGGCGGAGCGCCATAGGGACACGGACATTTGCCGCATGGGAGTCTTGATGAGGGAGTGCGTGAGAGTTTGGGTGGGAGATAGCTGCTAGTTACCAGACACAGCATCTTCTTCTTCTTCTTCTTCTTCTTCTTTTGTGTGTGTGTGTGTGTAACTATCCTTTCATATATATACTTAAATTACATACTTTTAGTGCGTATATAACAACTCCAACTCACAACTGATACTCTTCCACCAGCTTCCTAAACATTTTACAGCAGGGGCTCTCAGGGGTCCTAAAGGATCTTTAGCAAAAATGATGAATTTCACTTTTATTTAAATGTCTGGGAGAAGAGCATCAGCTATCAGAAGCCTTTCACAAGCATTTGAACACAGGCAATCAGACACAGCATCACCGTTCTGACCTTTTAAACATTTCATCTAATAGAAATACAGTTTCCTCGTGTTTTTTTTTTTTTTTTTAAAAGAGCCTTTTTAAATATTTTCTTAATATGTTTGACTAAATTCTTGCTAATTTTCAAGTTATTTCTTACCCGCGTGCTTCTGAAAGATATCATGTGAATTTGCTGGGAAAATGTGGTTAGCAAATTGGCCCTTGAAAAAAAAGGAAGAAAAAAAAAAAAGAAAGAAAAGAAATGGCAACAAAACAAACAAATAAACAAAACATTAGGGAAAATCTTTTGCCAAAAGGAGTGTTACTTGATATTTCTGAGGGTCAGGTCAGTTATGCTGGATCAGATGTTTTGTGTTAATGCTTGTGAAAGGCGTCTGTTAACCAAAATAATCCTCCTATTGAGTGAAACGACTGCAAATGGGGATCCACAGCTTACTGCGAGTTAACTTGTGGGTTCACATGAATAAGTCCTGTCTTACAGGACTCCTTTGTCCCTGAAATGTATGTATGTGCTGCATTTCAATCATTTGGCAGCAGTGAGGGACTCTGAACATCTGAGGATCTGATGTTCAGGAACAAAGATGCAACAATGCCTTGTTGTGGTTGTCTTTGGCCCCGTCTCCAAGATATCGAGAAATAACAAGAGTTTTTAAAATCATTTTCAATGTCTCCACTTGGCTACAACATAACAAAACACTTCAATAAGCTGGGGACATAGACACATTTGGACATTCAACAGCAGAATTATTTATTTATTTATTATCTTTTTTTTTTTTTTTTTGGATGTCCGCATGCAACACTGACCAAGATGAGGTCAGTGTCTCAGCTAAACCCCACTCAACCCATAAAGTCACAACTTGTCAGCAGCGTCCACTTCATTTGCAAGAATTTGGCTGATATTTCAGACCATTGCCAAGAGCGTGCCTGGGAATACTTAGAATAGAGGCACTGAGGAATTGGAGCTGCAACAGCAGTTGTCAAAAGCCTCGATATAAATGCTCTTGTTATTCCTTGAGAGCTGGGCATCGAATCGCCTCTGCATCTGTCTTGTAGTACCTCCCTCTCCTACAGGAGTTTCCAGGCCAAGAGTTCAGGTCTGCATGATATCTCAGAAACCACATTAGGATAACACAGCTCCTCTCTGTTGGTCACTGCACCAATTCAAGTACAAATTGGTGTAAATGTTCTACAACCGCACAGTAATTCTCTTCTTTAATATCTCTCAGTGGCCCGTTCATGCTTAACTGGTTTTATGAAACATGATCCTCACCAACAACGTCCCCTCCTCATTAAGAGCAGTGTTATCCCAAGTGTGTCTTTCCCTGATTTGCCTTAGCTTTAGCCTTCTTGACACTGTCCAGAACAGCACTGACAAGGGAGGGACCTTTCCCCTGTGTGTGTGTGTGTGTGTGTGTGTGTGTGTGTGTGTGTGTGTGTGTGTGTGTGTCTTGATGCGTGTTCATACATGTCCTGACTGTCAACAAGTGCACCCCTCCCTACGTCCGCAGCGTCGGACCCTGCTGACTGATCTTTGATCCTCTGTGTTGGCCCCGTTTATCACGGGTGAAGACACTGACCGCACTAACTGAGCTGCGCCAAGATCGCGCAGAATCACACCCTGAAACCACAGAACCATTAGTGGGTCCTGACTCCATTCCTTCTCTGTCTGGTATCATCATACATCACTTACACTTGATGTGACAGCAGAGACACTTTATAATTAAACATCAGATGCTACTCCAAAACCATCCACATGCGTACAGGACTCGATGGTTAAAAAAAAGATGTTCTGAGGGTTTACAGGCTTTGGAAACAAATCAATGTGTCCCACCAATTAAACTAGCAGTGCATTCTGCATACATCAAATTTTTATTCAACTACATAATCAAACGGGATGTCCCTGTGGATCTTGATATAGCCAGAGAGCTAGTTTTGTCATGAGCTTGGGGTCCCACAGTGATAATAGATGTGAATAGGTCTCCCGTCTGCTGTTTTAAACAAACACAGAAGCTAACCAGTCCTGACAGTTGGTGAGGTATCATGCTGAACTGGAGGAAGAAATGAACACAAGATCCAGTGGAACTTCCCCCCTTCCTCCCAGTGTCTCACACGCATGTTATGGCCAAAATGTGAAGTTATTTTTTTTTTCATGACATTAGAGGAAAATGGCGTCATCACAGAACAGGTGCTTTACTGGACTGGGAAAGGGTGGAGAACACAGTCCACTCCGCCTGACGCTTTATTATGAGGAGATAGTGTGGGAAGTTTGGAGGAATTGACTCAGCCAATAAACAGCTCTCTTTTGACACCACATGTCAAGAAATTATAGAGCAGATGTGTAGGTGGTGTAGGCCAGAAACACATGGCAGCCAGAAGGTGGGAGGGAAGGTGAAGAGGGTTGAAGGTACAGGAGGAGGACAAAAACCCCAAATAGACGCAGTGGAAGGGACTGTGTCAGCAAAGCTGCCGGGAAAACACTGCTGCCAATCCTTTACTGGGTGGAATAACTAGATGTCAACCAACCTTCCTCCTCAAGTGTCCTACCCGCAGTGGTGGAAGTATTCTTACTCAAGTACCGCAAATGTCAAGGTATCAACTTTCCTTGAATATTTATATTTTGGGGGATTGCTACTTCACAACATTTCAAAGGAAACATCATACATTTTATTTCACTACAGAAACTAATTACAGTTACTTTAAAAAGACAGATTTGACTGACAAGGCATGGCAAAAACCTGGTCAAGTTGATATACTGTGTACATATTTTTTTCTTTGACATACTTTCATATGAGCTTTAGACTTTAGCGGTTCAAGCACTGAATGCTGCCACTAAATCCACAAATAAATAAAGAAAGAAAGTGCCCTTTCACTAATGGTACTAAAATAACCTCAATAACAAAATACCTCTCTACTAAAGTAACATTTTGAATGAAAACTTTTTATTTTACCAGAGTACTATTTTATCTGGGAATTTGTACTTTTATTCCTGTACTGTACACGTTCCACCACTGCCTACATGTATATGCATGTGCAGAATGCTGACTGTTTTTGGCTGCCACTTATACAGCTCTTCCAGGGTTTGCCATATGAGCTGGGAGGGTTAACATATTCAGTCTTTTTCCATCCAAGAGGATGCGTATTGCAACTGAACGCCCATTTTGAACAGCCATTACGATTGTTCCTCACATTTGTGAATAGTGTGTTAATGTTAAAATCAAGAGGACTAACCTGGGGGGACATGGCTGGGTGTTGCAGGGCATCACTCCGGTAGCGGGTCTGGATCGGGAATTACAGTAGGATGTGTTCACCTGCACTCTCAAATCTTTGTAGCATGCTGACTTGGTGTTCATCTGGCCTGGATGAGAAACATTACATAAAGATCAGGCACAGCCACATAAAAGGAGCGTATCACTTTCATTATGTTTGCCACTTGGCCAGAGTACAACCAAACTCCAGGCTCATATTTACTGGGATAGATTGATTCCGAATGGAGCAAGACACAATAATTTGTCCCGTTACAACTTAGAACAAAGCAGCATTGTCTGTCAAGCTGCTTGTCAGGATGACTTTAAATGTGGTCACAATGTGTACTTTTGTGAATATGGGACACCTGCAAAATCCTCAGATTATTTTCCTGACAGTGACGTATCTTGTTTGTGTGCAGATGTAAATTTCATATATCTATTAATCTATAGAGATCTATATCTATACATCTCTCTATATGAATCTCTCTCTCTCTGTATATAGATGTACAGATAGATATATGTAGATAGATAGATATAGATCTTTAATGTGTTCACGTGCGCTTTCTCACATCTCATCCTGCGCAAGTTCATATTGAGTTTCTGAAACGAATGAAAACAATAATGTTTGTTGACTTCTACAACTTTCAGAGTTTGGTATGATCATTTGATGTTCTGATATTTCATTTTTGTGGTTCTATTCTGGCTCACAAACAGTTCTGACAATGTTCTTTGATTTATGAGAAAACTTGAAGCCCAGATTCACAAATTGTTGCTTGGTATTCGTCCTGAGGTAAGGTCAAACTGCTCATCTCAGCTCTTACAAGTCAGTTAGTTCGTCAGACGCACTCTCTAATAAGAGACCAACAATGAGCTACAATCAGGACTCAGAATGGTAGAGGCAGTTGGGGTGGACTGACACGGCCCAGGGTGGGGAACTTTAACCTGCAGGGTCAATCAATAGGAACTTCACACTGGGGCCTTTGTTCATGAACACACAAATACACTTGTGCACATGCAAGCATTTACAAACACACCTACACCCCTTTGTGCACTGGCCTCCAGCCTTAAATGACTATGCCAGGGGACTGCCCCAGTCATTACACCGGGCTTCATGCGTGCTAATTTAATACTTGGTGGGACAAAGGCCCCTGGTCGAGGCCATGCATGTGCATGCATGCTGGGTGGATTGTGTGTGTTGAAGCAATCCCAACCAAGAGCAGCTAATGTCTCCTTAGTAATGACGGGAACGCTGCCCTCTCCATTTATCCTGCAGCTAAGAGCCTCATTGTAGATCAGAGACTTGAGGGACCTTTGGATGCTTGTTCCTTCATCTACTAACTGTCCCATTACTCCATGGGTTGGCCTAGATGGAAGATAAAAAGGTGCTCTGTGGTTTTTCAACAATGCAATAGATGTAGCGACATCATATTTAATCACACAGTCAATGCAAAGATAAGTTGTTTTCTTTATTTACTCGGGGAGAGGGACAATCTGATTAAGTCAGAGGCTCAAATGGTTTGGCAGTCGAGCTGAGCAAGTGATGAGAGGTGAAAATTCCCTTTGATTCTTGGAATTCACCTTTGAGATAATTCTTAAATTGCATCCATTAAAAAAAAAATCATTGCACACAAGGGAACAGATTTGATGTGAGAACATAAGAGTCCTCATTCATGAAATGGTTCTGCAAAGCAATGTGATCTTACACAGGGTTATTTATCCCTCAATTTAGTCTTGGAGACAGGAAAGACTATTGTGTTGATCACGTAACAGTAAAAGCTTTGCAAACCTGGGAGATCGACAGTTTTAAGAGATGTCTGGAGAACAACTGTGAACATTTCAAAGACGAGGCCCATTTGGTGTAAACATTTCAAGTTATTTTCCTTCATTTTCCTCAGATCTATGATGATTCTTTCACCCACTTACCTCCAGCACAGGTTGCTGAACATTTGGAGCGTACGATGGCCCACGAAAAATTATATTTGATGGGATTCTTTCTCTCGTCACTTTTCTTCAGAGTGTATTCCCAATGTACACCTGGGTTCAGACCCTGCACCAATATCTAAAAGAGAAAGGAAATGGGGCGAGCCGAGAAAAACGAAGGTGTCACTCATAGATGAACAAGAAAAAAAAGGAACATCTAAATGGCATAAAGGTATGTCAGACGTTGGATGTATTTTGTTTCTACCTCTATCACTAGTGTCTCATTGGTGGGGCCTGCTGATATGAGACTCTCTGGTCGGTTGTAAGGTCTCTTATACTCAAAAATGGCTCCAGCAATGGGGTGTCTGCCTGGCCAGTCCACCGTCCAGTGTCCGTTCAAGTAGTAGCGCCTCTGGGTGTCTCTGACTGCCAAATAGGAGCTGGATGTGTTCAGTTCCATCACACGGATACTTCGGGCCCCTGCCGGGATGGTAACTACTCCATAATACTCTGAAAGAACACAAAAGTAGTGGATTTGACTCGTAAAATGATCATAAAATAGAAAAAGAAGTTAAATCTGACCCGTTTCTGACATTTGTTTTGATTAATTATACAAAATAAAGTGCAGGTTTTTCAAATCAAGAGTTGTAAAAAAGAAACATTCACAAACCAGTAGAATGATGTAGAAAAGGAGCCACAAGATAAGAATGAAAAATTGTTGTCTCATAGCATGTGAAATAATCCACAGGATGACATCACCAAAGTAATGTAACTAGTAAGACCTACGGTTAGTATAATGCTGCTTGACGTACTGTCCTTTGTAATTCTTGCAGGTGGAGTTGTCTCCTTTACAGACGCCACAAGCATCAGGAACAGCTGAGGAACCCAAAACACGGTCGCAGCCCACTCTCTGTGGGAGAAAAACCATCATTGCTCTTAATAAAAAAGGTTTCCTTCACTACAACATGACATCATATTATATAATAAATTACACAGTTGAGCTCATACCACAATTATCCCACAACATTTTCTTTTTCATGACATTTAATTGTGAAATCGCCTACTGATGATTCTCTACAGCTCAATGGATTCTCAAAATGTAAAATTCCGCTTTACACATGATATCATTCTTAACTACGAAGCTCTTGAATAATACATTTCAGTCAAAGCATGTGTCAGTGCTTGACATTTCGAAGAATTACCTCACACAGGCCATCAATGCAGACATTAGAGCTGTCCTGTGAGCAAAGGGTCCCGTCCTTAACTTTGCTGGCCAGAGCAAAGAAGAAGTCGTAACCTTCAGCGAAGCAGTAGAGCTTACACACGTCTTGGTCTGAGAGGACACGGACAGATGTCCACGACGGTTAGAGGAGATAAGCAAACAGCTCTTTCATGAGAATCTCAAAAAAAACAAAAAGGTCTCACCATCCACCCGGGTGTATGGTCTCCAGGTGTAGTGCCATCCTCTAAACTGTTTACTGTTGAACTCGGCGCACTGCTGGGCTCTGTAGTCGACGGTGTTGGGGGGGCAGTCCTGAGTGTTGCAAAGCTTGTAAGACCTGGATAAGCCCTCGCAGTATTTCCCTCCATAGACAGGTCTGCAGGGAGGAATGCAAACATATATCATGGACATAAAGATGATGTATGCGTGTGCTTGCATGTGTGGGTTGATATGTAACATTACAGGTAACTCCAGACTGTTAAATATGAACATGAATTCACATCTTTTTCTGCATCTGATTTCAAGAGGGAGCGAAGTTTGTTATATAATGAAATAGTTGTTGTTTTTTTAATGTGAGCAAGCTTGCGTTGTGTGAATGTGCCTTTGTGAATCACAGGTGTATTTCCCCGGGCTACTTTCCTTAAAAATCTCACCCCTGGGACAACTGCACCTTCCATAAGCAGTCCGATCACACTGTCACTCACTTATCTCTCCCCCGCTGTCAGCGTTCCCCCCTCTCTCCTGCTTTACATCTCCACATTTCATCTTTTGCTTTTTTTAATCTCCTCTCTGTCTTCTCTCCTTTTTCTCACCTCCTGCGCGTCTCTTCTTTTGCCTGTCTCTGTCTTCCTTCCCAGCAACACCACCACCCCCTCCCCCCCGTCTCTTTTTCTCCTTGTCACTCCATCCAATTTAGCGCACCATTTGTTAGGAACTTGGCATGACATGATAAAGAGGAGGCCTCCACATTTGGTCCTGGGCCCCACGACTGACTGGCAGTGCAAATAATCCCAAATGACTGATGACTAAAAGACTAAGTGAAGAGATAAGTGATGAAGCGATAGGCCTGCACGACTGATCTTCATGATTTTAACCATGTGTCTTGATATGCGTTTGGCCTTAAGTCAAGTCATGACAAAATGCACAGACATTTTATCAAACACGTCTGTTTCATATGTGCAAGTTATATCAATTGATAGTATAATGTATAGGGGCACATGTGCACAATATTTCTATTTTCTTAACTTTTGACCTGAGAATTCATGTAGTAGCTAATGGCAGGAAGACAGTCTGACCTCTGAGGGAACAGAGAGCTGTGAAGTCCAACCTAGTAGATGCTAATAGCTTATTAGCTGTGTTGCACCTCTATTTAACCTCTTTAGTGGCAGTGGGCTATAAACTGCTCTGGACAGTTTGTAGACTGTTAATACAATGGAAAAAATACTAGAGTGTAGCATATACTTCTTGTTAAGTGTGTAACTTTGCCCTTAGCATGTGATAACAAGGTTGATCGCCAGCAATCAGCAGTTTACAAATATGGTATATTGGTTTTTCCTTCTTCAATACAACTCTAATTTAGTGTTTTATTTATTCCTCTAGATGGAATTTCTGGGGAAAAAATAAAATTTTGAATAAATAGACAGAAACTAAGGGGACATTTGGGCTGTTAGCTAGCATGATGAAGAACTAACAACACGGTTAGCACAGCGGTTCATAATTAGCTACCGTGGTATCTCTATAAGTCATAGGCATCAATATAAAAAGAACTTACTCAAAAATGACAGATAAATCTCACTGTCCAATTTTCTTTAGTAAACTTGAATGTAAATGTGTGAGTTTGGTTTTACAGGCTACTTGTCTTTTTTTTTTATAGATTAAAACGTTGGTTTACCAGTTAAGTTACATTTGCAAAAGGTGACTGCAAAACAAGAGCACTCAACTTTTCAAAGAAATCATCAGTGTACCAGAAATTGCTTTGAAACCTTTAGCTTTGTGTGAAGAATAAGATATATTGATGTGATGTGATGTGTGTATTCGGGAGATATGCTGGCTAAATTCAGCTAATGCCCTGTGTGCTTAAGCTGAATCAAGACCAGTCATGAGAGTGGTGTGTTGTTCTTATGTACCACCAACTCCTGATATATCAGCACTTAATTTACCAAAATTTCATTTATTCTATTAAAAGCGCTTGCTAAAACGAAGGCTGTTTTTGTCTTTCTTACAATGCTCCTACCTAAAATAGAAAGACTGTTATCCCTTTTGTTTGTTTGTTTTGCTACCTGGGGTTATTGCACTGCCTTTCTCGATAGGTGACGCCGCTCTCGCAGCTTCGTGAGCAGGAAGACCAGGATGACCACTCGGACCACTGGCCATGCTGAGGCCTCGGACCCTCATCGCCTTGTTTCACACACTGGCCCCTACGACACCACTGGAAAGAAAGAGAGCGAGAGAGAGAGAGAGAGAGAGAGAGGAGTGGAGGAGACAGAAGAAGACGGGAGGCACACACAGGCAAAGAGAAGTCATAAAAGTGCTAGAAGCCTTCAGACTTTCCAACAGACCCAGCCCTTTATCTTCTTTACGATGAGTGTCTGTCAAACCTCGAAGAGGTCCGTAAGATACGACTTTCAGGTTTAGCTGCTGTCAGAAAGGTTGCGGCCCAGACCTGCTTACACACTCACGATCTATCAGTGAAACTCCAGTTGTGCTTTTTGGACAGTTATACCTTGAGCTGTCATCGTCTTGAATTAACAGAGCTAAACTCGCTACAACTGAGATGTGGAAAATATGTCTCATACCTGACAAGGATACTCTCTTAATATGATACACTCGTCATTATGTCACTATGATATTTCACTTTTCCTTTTTATCTGTAAAAAGTAAGGGTATACACACACACACACACACACACACACACACACAAAAGAGGTGGAAATACTGTTGGCAACAAATCAACATGGTAATGTTTCATAGCTGCTGAAAAACATCCAAAACAAAAAAGAATAAATATCTGCCAAGGCACTGAGATAATTTACATTCTTTCCAGAGCAAATCAACAATAAGGGTGGGGTATCTGCTGTTTTGTGATTTGTTTGGTAGTATTTATATCTGCTTTCAACCAAATTATTGGAAGACGTGAACCAGAACTGGAACTTTATTTATTTTCTTTAGACTTTCTTTCCATGTTCTCCCAATTTGAAAGAGTCAATCCTTATGGGACTCCAGCCCTTATCACAGATATAAGAAATAAGAAGATGGCGTAGAGAACCCTCAACAATGAGCCGCTTCGCTGAGGTCCGCTTGAGATTCTGTTTCCTTTTAATTAACAGGGGAACTTCAAGCTAAGTTTGGAAATGTAATGTGAAAGAAGAAATGCTTGTTAGGCGATTTTCCGTCAGCTGGTTTGAATAAATTAGGCTTGGCAATGCACATTTTCATCAGAAGATGGTGGAGCAGGCAACAATAAATGAGCTTATTCATAAAAAGAGTTTTCATCACCCATTTTGCACATTTACTTTTTTTTTTTAAAGGCAAGAATAAAACCCCGCCTCCAATATTGTAAAACCTTTTTTGCTAAATTTGAGGGCATGTAAAACTTCCCATTTTTGATCAGTGTTTCCCTATAAAATATATTGATGTTGCTGTAAACCCGACCGATTTCTTCTTGAATTACCACTGTGCTCTAGAAAGACCTCAACCCGGAGCATTAGCCTGTTAAATGTGTTCCATCCAAACACAAGACGCATATTAGATTAGATTAAACGTTACAGTTTATCTGAAGGCTTCACCGCAGGAGATGATGTATACTTCATGTTAACCCTGAATTAAATGTATTTATAGAAATATAAAACAACCGATCACATATTCCAATACGAGCATGACTTCCACTCAAAATCCCTGAATGTAATGTGAGAAGACTTCTTGAAATCTAGTCTCACTTAAAGCAACAATATGTCACAAGCTGTTTCCTGGCACAGTCTTGAACTGGATTTGTACATGTCAAGATGACATCAGGCCGGCTGAAGAAAACGGCTTGGACTGATCTCAAGAGATCTAAAGCACACACACACACACACACACACACACACACACACACACACACACACACACACACACACACACACACACACACACACACTCACACACACACTCATAGTGCACACATACAATGCATCAGTGTTGATAATGGGGCACATGTACAGCTGTTCTTGCTCTCACTGTGTGTTCATGCTGCACTCAAACCCACACACACACACACACACACACACACACACACACATGCCTCCAACTAATCTCGTGGTCCTTGACTAAGGACTAGAACAGCTGATTTTCCCTCCGTTTTCCCCCTGCGGCCGAGTGCCACAGATTTCTAAGTGAGCCTGTCATTGTTTGTGTTCAGCTAATTGTCCCGTGGAGGGAGAGGGCGGGATTAAACCATCAAGTTCAATATATGGAGAAGCAAATGTCGATGAGGGACTGTCAGGGGAGAGAGGGGTAAGAGAGAGAGTGAGGTCTTGGGGGAGAATCATCTTAAAAGAAGGAAGGAAAGAAACAGAATAAATAAAGAGCACAGATTGCTTTTTGGCGCAGACCCCACTGGCATATTTTTGCTACATCAGCAACAAACCAATTGCAGCTGCTCCCTGAGGTAAACCAATAGCAGGAAAGAGTGGTACCTCAATCAAACAGAGAGATTTTATTGACACTGCACTCAAATGAACCCAAATCTAACACAGCTGATCCAAACTTTGCTTACCAGTGAATTGACTAGACTGCCTTGGAACTGCAGTTCGAAGAAATCTTTTTGTAGAGAATTTGCCAAACTGTCAGTCTCAGCCCCACGCAGCATTAAACAAATGTTACTTTTGTCACATTTAGCCTGTTCACCTTCACCCTTTCTCACATATTGCATACAGAGGACTGTGAGAGGATTAATGTGTGAACGTATCGGATGCCTCGAAGGGAAAACCCCTCTCAAATTGAATTCACTTAGCTCACTGTGTCACTGTTCAAGTTGTTGTTCTGTTGGAAAGCATTTTTTTTTTTCATCATCTGTAGAGTCTCTTGTTTGGTGTCTTTCATTTGTGGATTTATTTGGTAAGAGGTTGCCATGGAGCAGTGTGCTGGCAACAATCAAACAGACACAAAAAACACACGGGCTGTCCTCATTTGACAAAACAAGGCGAGGGTATTTTCAAGGGAATATCGACTGTAAGCTCCCTTGGCTCAAATGGAACAAAATGTATTTCAGTGATTAAAGGGTAACTCGTCCTTGCTGCATGATTAATGACATCCTGGAGGAAAAGGCGTCTAAATGCATGTTGCTGGTAGCATCTGGGAACGCATTCGTCATGACCACTTGAACAGCCTCAAAGGATTTTTTAAACAGTCCAACAGAAGTGAACTAAGTCACATGTCAGTCACGTGATGCCACCCTTGAGGTGAGAAAGCTCATGGGAATACACACGAGTCACTTTTGAAGGAGGAAGGGGACATACCTGTTTGCGCACGATGTCGATAATTTACTGGTGTTAAATCGAGACCTCACCCAAAAATCGCAATTCGTTAATTAATTAATTACTCACCCTTTAATCTCTTCAGTTCAGGGGGAGGTTACGACTTCTTGCTGAATCCAGAATTCAGAAATGTCTGCTACATATTTGTTACTGGAAGCTAATGGAGACCCAAGTTTTTTTAACGGCAAAACCATAAAGAATATCTCTTCTCAAATGCGTCATCTAAGTGATCCAGCCGTATCCGCAGTACTTCACCAGGACTTTGACTGGAGTTGAAAAATACCTGCATAAACCATTCCAGGTCAAATCTACCTGATTCTTAAACAAGTTATGCTGAGCAACATTTAAACGGCGGATCAGAGGCTCTGGCAGCAGAGTCCTGGCCAATGCCAGAGGCAGCATTTCAACTGTGTGCATGCATGGTCATGCTAATGTCATAGAGTGTAGAATTGGAACTGTTTTCGTCAAGTATTTTTAGCTCAAATCAATGTGTTTGTGAAGGATTGAGTGTACAACTGGATAAAGATGATGTGGATTATACTGGATGATGTGTTTGAGAGTTAATAGACATTTTGGACAATTTTGCTGTTGTTAATCTTCCATCTCCAGTAGCTTCCAGCAACAAGTAAGTGGCTGGCGTCTGGATTCACCAAAAAGTCATGCAGGCAGGTTTTTTGTGTGTGTGTGTGTGTGTGTGGGGGGGGGGGCATTAATGAATAAAAGGCATCTGAATATGAGTAACTGATAAACAATTATTTAAGTTGAAGTCTCTGTTCCAAAAGGTTTATTAAGTGGTACCCTCAAACCCGCAACCATATGAACAATTATAATTTAAATTGATGTTGCTTATTTTAAGAAACCCAAGGATGGTTTATAAGGCAGGAAGAAGCAACAGAGAACAATGAAAACACGGGTTAGCTCACCATATCGGGTCCGCAGGCAGAGCCCTCAGCTGCTGGCATGAACTTGGTCTCGCACTTCCTCCCGACACGGTGGCACCAAAGAGCCTTGCAGATATCCTGGAGGACAGAGAAAAGTAATGGGACACTGGTAGCACATCCTCAAATCACAGCATCCTTCGCGTCACAGCTGTAAACCAGCGATAGGGAGAACAACACACTTTGACAACCCATCTATTGCACCTCCGGGGAGATATCAATAAGGCATAAGACACCCTGTTCAAAGCTCCAATCAGTGCTTCATGTACAGCTTGAATTACATCTTGAAGTCATAAAGATGGTAAAAGTGACATTTATAGATTTAAAGATTAAGAAAATGAGCTAATAATTTTCAATCACATACATTAACGGGGCATAATTGCCAAACCGAATTCACATGATGTCATGGCTGCATCTCTCAGCAGCGGTCTGAAAGATTTGGATGTGAGCACCGGGTGGTTTCCCTGCACACATTGCCAGAGAAACACAGTCTGCTACTTCTTAACATGTCCGCTGTATTACTATCTAAATGACTATATCAGATTTTGACAACTTAGTGCAGATGCTGACAGGCACCTCGGACTCGGCTTCTCACTGCCAAGAGCCACCCTGGAATTCATCCCAAGGCCTATTTGTCCAGATGTTTTGCATGTTCAGGACTTTTTCACAGTAAAAATGGCGGAGAGAGAGATGGCGTGAGACAGGGAGGAGAGTAAGTGAGGGATAGAAGAGGAGGACAGCTGGAGACAGAGACAGACACGTTGACAGAGTGAGGGAAAGAACACTCATTCATATTTTATGTTGGTCTTCACTGAGGTGATCCAGCTGCAGTGACATCTTAAGAAGGCCTGCAAACAAGCTTGGTCATAGGCAGTGACTTGAACCCACAGGAAGCACGATTCTTACCTGAATCATCTTTGTTAGGAGGATTTTTTTCAAACACTAATTCGGGGATTTTATTGTCATTTAGTGGAAAGATTTTACCAGGAACAAATGATTACATCTTGGGAGCAATCTGGATCAAATTGTAGATCAGGTTTTCAGGTTGTAGTTATTAGTATTATTTTTTTTCTGGATGCGTCACTGATGAATTTCAAAGAATGTTTCAGCTTCCAGAAGTCGTCATCGTATTTCCGAAGACTTAACGTGACCGAAGACAAACGTGTGTCCTGTGGTTGGATCTCATTTGCGCGCGCCGCATGCCAATAAACACAAGCAATACTTCTGTTTGCCATGTTTTAATTAGTGCATTAACGAGAGAGAGACACAGAGAGAGAGAGAGAGAGAGAGAGAGAGATCAGCTGATGACACCTATTTTCAAGCTTCAAGATACGGTGTGTGTATGTGTGATATGATATGTGTTGTGTTATGGTAATCAGGACTAACTCTTTTTGGTAGTTGAGAAGAATCTTCATGAAGGGATTTTGATGATACTAGCTTTATATTGTGTATCCACATAGCCTCCTTGGCAGAGGTAGAGGCTCTCTGAGTGCTTTATAGTTTTCTTAGTGAGTAGGAAATGCTGCTCAGGGACTCTGGGGTCACGTGCACCTTGCTGCTACCAGGTGCCTGAGCGGTGAGAGTGTACCGCGGTTAGACCAAAGACACAAAACCATGAGGGAGCCATTTCCAAATATCTTACAGGTGAAATAAGCCACAAATGTTTAGGTGTTTAGGCGAACAAGCTAAGGAGGATACCATGTGCTCATATCATGGGGGATTTCTAAAAGTTTTTCCAATCATTTTCAAATGGTTTCTGTCATTCTTCAACATGCTGTCTAGTAATGCAGACAACCTCAAAGTCCCATGCTTGACTCGCTTTGGTGGGAAATGGTGAGATACAAGGATGTTGACTCATCTCTGTCTCCTCTCATTTCCTGAACTATTTTAATATCGGCTGCTTAATAAAGGCCCAAAAATTCCCCATAATCATGTTAAATAGTGTTTTGTGACACATGCTTAGAGCCTCGGAGCTTTTTTTGGGGGGGGGGGGGGGGGGAGTCCAGAGACTAACAAACTCTGTTGCTAATGAGTTTATACACACAATACACACAACACACACAGGGCCAGGGTGACCAGCGAGAGGCAAAAGGACCCTCATTAGGAGAATAAATTACACAGGCATATCCATTGGCCCCCTTTTATGGATGAACAGGTCCAACTTTGGTTAAGGTAGGTTTCAAGTGGAGTACAAACTTTGTACAGATGATATAGTCCAGATGCAGGGAACCTAAAGAACAGCAATATTTTAAAAGAGTGTTATTAAAAATGAAGGAATCTAAATATTATCTGAACTCATGCAGCGCACCTCAAACAGCCACATCAGCAGTAATGAGACAATGGGAGAGTAACGAGGAGAGATTCCCATTGGCAATGCTCCAGTGTATATTTAGTTATCCATCCCAGTGAGTATTTCATGGGCAGCATTATAACTCTCATTGTTTGTTTTGTGCGTGTGTGTGTGTGTGTGTGTGCGCATGAGAGCAGGCGAGCCTGAGGTCACCAATCAGTTTCTCCTTTTTTCCCCACTTTCTTTTTTCCTCGACCTCATTCTCTCAATCATACTCTCGATTCCTGTCCTTTTTTCCAAAGAAACTAATGCCACCAGATTTTTTGAAGCACTCAGGTTCCAGTGGGTATGTTGAGAAAATCCTAGAATCATAGCATGGCTCGGGATTTTCAACTCATTTCCAAATTGACATGGGATTTTATACTTTAAAAACTAATTTCACCTTCTTAAAATCGAGGGTGCAGAGCTTGGCCTTCTCCCCAAACTGCCATTTGCACTGTGTGTCTGCATCGTAGAGCTCGCCAGGCAGCTTCTCAGGGTAGCGGTACTCCTTGACTCCTCTGGGCTCATCTGATAGGCACAGAGCCTGAGCAGAACTGGTGGATAAAGGAGAATACAAGAGGAACAGTTGAGGAAAAAAACCCAGTCAAAGAAAAATGAAGAGGAATAAGGAGGAACAATTGGGAGGAAGGCGGCAGGGTGGGAACTAGACAGCAGCAGAGGGAGGGGAGTGGAGGTGAAGAGGTCATGGGAGGACAGCAAAGGCTTTCAACAAGAATGAAGCCGTCATCTTTAGAGAACAGCGCGCAGGTAAATGGTCAGACCCTCACGTGTATGGGTATTGCAAATCATCAGACTGTTGATCCCTACTTTTGAGAGCACTGTCAAGTGTTGCCATAGTAACATAACACGTTGCCAAAAACTCCATTTCCTGACAGAAATGGTTTTAATGCATCAGACACTCAATTATGCCCCCCCCCCCCCCAAAAAAAAAATGCTTGCCCATATTGCTTATGTCCACATAGCAGTGGGGGGTTTCCAATGTTAACTGATATGACTGGTTACTGTTTTTTTTTTTTGTTTTTTTTTTTTTTTTACAGTTTAAACACGGCGGTCTGGGGAATAGAACACAAAAATATGTTGGAAAGAGCATGAAAAGGCAAAATATGTTGGAACAATTCATCCTGCTAGTGAGTGGTCCTAATTACTTTAGCAGAGGACATGTGTGTCTATGTGTGTGTGTGTGTGTGTGTGTGTGTGTGTGAGAGAGAGAGAGAGAGAGTGACCATCTATTGCTTTATGGGTCTTTTGTGTCTATAGAGAACAATGGCTGCTATCCTTCCTTGATCACATAATAAAGTTTCTGAAAAAGGCATTACGTTTTCAGTGTACACACATCAGCAAGTCAGGCTTCTGGGCAAGTATGTGAGCAGGCAGGCTCTCATTCATGTACAAAGCCCATTGCAGTTCATTTGCATGACATATGATCTAGAGACGAATTCCCTTTATTGTCGTGCTTCATGTTCACTGATAGGAGGTGTTGGAACTATTTTTTTTTCCCAAAATGGAAGCTGGGAAAAGACCCTAGTTTTCCCAGGTTCTTTCCATGTGTTTTTCCCGTATTTATCTAGTTTTTCACCAGGTCGCCTCTCACCGTCAGAGACATGCACGCCAGCTCACACGCTTTCATCCACGTAACTGGTTCTCTTCCCCTACGTCTTGACCCCAGGTTCCTCGACTGTATAACCCACATTTCCCCATTTTTCCCATCGTAATCGACCCTAAGCCCTGGCTGTCCCTTTGCTCAAAAGCCCGTCCTAATTTTTTCCAGAAAATTCACCAAACTAAATAAACTCTGACACCAAGAAATCCCTGGATATAGATATTTGTCTACCACAGATTGTTGGATTATCAGACAAATATTCAGAAAAATTCATCAGCGTGTTATGTGGAAATGTCTCTTGATTGTGTTTAACACAGGCTGATCAAAATGACGAGTGCTTTCATGTCAACAGAGTTCAAAGATCAAGTGTCCGACCTCATTTGTGAAACGGTCTTCCCCTAAATTCAAGCTCATAGACAAGAAGCAAAGCCTGATGGCTGTTAGTAACATTCCAGGTAGTACCTAAAGTTCCAGCCCTAGCTTTCCCTAGTTTCTTTTGTGTGGCGTTTACATGTTCTTCCTGTGTTGCGTGGGTCTCTGCTGGGTGCTCCAGTTTACCTCACCATCAAAAACTTATATATTAGGTTAGGACTTCTGTTAGTACTGCTGAACAAGACACAGCACGACAGTGACGGTAAAGATTTCCCACAACTCCTTGCCCCTGTGTACCTTTTGTACACAAAACTTGGCTTTGCTTCCTCTCTAAGATGAAAATGAGGGTTAAAGAGTCTGATAAGAAAGAGTCCCATCGACAGCTTCGCTGAAGTCCTACAGGTATCTTGTTTGCTCTTCAGATGCTGGGTATAGAAGCGTAGATGCAATCAGGTAAAAAAAACTTTTATGAGTAACTTCTTGATGGGTTTTGAACTCCTGCTACTATGAACAAAAACATCTTCAAGTGTTTTTTTGAGGGGACTTCCATCTCATGGAGGTTGCCCATCCATTCCAGGGATGACCGAGAAGTTTCTGACTATACATACTGAGCTGGCACCGACCTCTCTGTCATAGCTGACTGAGGATGGGAAGAGTCTGAGGAAGTGTGATGCATCATCAGTTGGCTCGCACTAAGCTTCCATTGCTAACTGAGGATGGCAGAGACATACGGGAGTGTCAGTTAACTCAACACAACACATTTAGCCAAAAGCATTTACACAAAATAACATTCTGTTGATTGCAATTAGGAAAACATACAGTATTTCAGCATTTTTATCATTCGGTGATTATGCAGGAAGATGACCCCAGCGGTTCAGAGATCCCCTCCACGTGGCCTCACGCTGTGATGGGGGCTTAATATAAGGCTGACAGACCTAACAAGGGTGACATCACCCCAGCTCTAATAACTCAGCGAGGAAATACACTGTCTGTCTCCACCACTCTGAGAGGAGAGATCTGACAGTTCCGTTAGCAAACTGGTAAATTTAGTTGAGGGCACTGGCTCTGCAGCTATCTGATTTCAAGCGCGCGCACGCACACACACACACACACACACGCATGCATACACGTCGAAACACGAGCAGACACATGAACGCTATGCATGCTTGGAGATGGAGTTATTGCACACACACATGCACGCAACTTTCTCCCTTGTGCACTCTCACTCTCATGGACCATGACACATAATACATATGATGTCTGTAAAACATTAACAGCCATATAGCAGCCTCACATATCACTTCACTTAATTGCAATGTCAGCTATATATTCCAAAGGCTCTCACACAAACACAGACAGTAGGCTTTTTTTGTCCCCGCTCTCACAAAATAAAGCAAGTTCTGTGTTATTTATAACATGTTTTTCACTCCAGGGATCAGAGCTGCATTTGTAACTGATATATCTGCGGTGTACATGTGTTTTCAAAAACACATGTTCATCTATTAATGCCACATGTTGAATAATACGAAGAGTGCACACGTTAAAACAAAATTCACCGATTGATCCTCAATACACCATGTGTATCTAAAGCAGCTAATATGATCAGAAAACTTCAAGTGGCGTTACCCATAAATTTCAACCTTAAAATAAGAGTTTTTTATATTCATTTACCACAACAAAGAGGTGAACATGTGTTTTAGAAAGCGATTTATCACTTACAAATGTAGCTCTGATCCCAAGAATGAAAACTAAAAATAAGTGTTTTAAAAATCTATTCCTCTGGCATGGTTCACCACAAGAAAAGGCCAGCGCTAATAGGAAATGTCTGCTTACTTGAGGAAGCGGCTGAGGTACTGGCGGCTGCAGGCCGACCAGGAGAAGATCCCATTGTGGCCAGCTAATGTTGGAGACATGATGTTGCCCTCTGACTTCTTGCAAACGTTTCCTTCACCGTCGTGGACCATTCCAAAGCTGGGTAAAAAAAATAAGGTGCGTGATTTGACATAGAAACATTGCTAGACAGTAGCCACTGCGCAGCAGGTCATAACGCTAGAGTTTTTTTTATTGAGGAAACAATAAAAACTACAATAATATGTTAAAAAAAACATTGGGGGGGGGGGGGCAAACCCAGTCCAAACCTCGAAGACCTCTCAGTTCCAGACTAGCGGCTGTTCATATAGTCAGAACTAAACATGCTGAAGTTGCCTTTTATTGTTTATGCCCTTCAAATCCAGTGCAATCAGACAAAGAGCACAGACCTGAAGCAGTTTTATCTGCCTGCAAATTCCACTTACCTTCTGAACACTGCTTGGCATGTCTGCCTCTATATTTGTCTATTAGCATGACATCAAAACAACCAAAACAGACCCAGACAGATTTTTATCAAATTTTGTGCAAAGCTGGGTAATATTACAAGGAACAAATGAATAATTCTTGGAGGTTATCTGGATCAAGTTATAGCTCCTGGATCCTGAAGCCTGGTCTAAGTCTTAAGCAGCATTTTTCTAGACATGTCATAGGCAAATTTTCCATGAAATTCCTTGATTCTTCTGGCAATCTTCTAAATTATATTCTACATCTGCATGATTCGATATTCCTCATCTCCTTTGGAAGAGGTATTTACTCACGAAGAGCTCTAGTTTCATAGCAGTTTAGCTCTTTGATTCTGTACACTGTGTTTTAGTGCTTACGTCAAATTTTCATTCTGCTCTGTTAACACGTCTCTGGAGTTCTGGAGTTGTCTTTGCTAATACACACATACACACGCGCACACACAGACACACAGACACACAGACACACAGACACACACACACACACACACACACACACACACACACACACACACACACACAGAGTCCTTTAGTGATCATAACTTAGACAGAAATACTTACTTGTGTCCAGATTCATGCGCAATGGTGAACGCCAGACCAAGACCTGTGTCTTCATTAATGGTGCAGCTGCGGTACTTGCTGCACATCCCACTTATAGGAGCAAAACCTGCAAAACCAAAAAAAGACAATTTGACATCATTTTACACAAACTTATAGTCACAGAGTATAATATCAAGCTGTGTGAATTTCATCCATTGCACAAAAGCTTCAAGATAAACTTCCCCTCTTGATTGGGAACTCACCCTTCTCTCTGGTCGCAGTGGACTGCATGCATTAGAAGTGTCAAACGCACTAAAATCGGGTGAAAAGCCCTCCGCATGCTGCAGTATGGGACTGGGTCAGAACACTCCCCCAACCCTCTTGTGGCATTTCACTTGATTTTAAAACAGTTGTTCTCTGTCCTCATTTCTCTCACTTCATCCTTTATTAATCTCTTTATGACTCTCTGTCTACTATCCCTCTGTCTATCCTCCTCGTGTAGATGAACACACACACACACACACACACACACACACACACACACACACACACACACACACACACGAATGGCATGCCTGGCTTAGAATCAAAAAGGATAAAATCCACAAGGGCCTCCCTTAATGTTTTGTCTCTGGGAGAATTTAGCCTTGTGTTTTGTTATTTCACTGCTCCAAGTCATAAACAGCGCAAAACCCCCAAGTGTGAATAATGACATTAAACATGAACAGGCAGTTTGATTGTGAGAACAGCTATTTAGTTCCTTTTTTGCGTCAGTGAAGAGGTGGATCATGGGTATTACGAGCTGCTTTTGAAAGATGGAGGAAAACATTGAGGCACACTGTAACAGTATTCAAATAAACGGAGCTATGTGCTGCACTAATGGTCATGTTTCCTTGTGCCTTTGGGGATCAGTGACAGGACTACACACACAAACATACACGCATGCACGCACGCACACTCCTACACACATGCACACACACATACAAGAATGCCCGTGGCATGCACACACATACACACAAACACATACAAACACACACCTTTGAACTTTGCTTTCATGACAACGATTAGGGCTAATGCTAGCCTCAACACTTTGAAGTCAAAACAAAAGTCTAGGGTTTAAAGGTTGTGTGTGTGTGTGTATGTATGTGTGTGTGTGTGTGTGCGCACGTGCGTGCGTCACTGTGTGTCTCTCTGGGATACGAATCGGACGTTTTTTCTCACAGCGTGGAGGACGGTGATGTGGTAGCATGGTCATTACTGCAAATGAGCTGTTGTTAGTTGGTTAGATGGAGTTCTCTCAAGAGGCCGGAGTGTTTTGTATATGTGTGTGTGTGTGTGTGTGTAGTCAGCAGTCAGGTCTGGTGCTTTGTTCACAGCAACTGATGGTCTGACACTGCTGCTAACATATTTTACATTTTTGGAAAAGAGGAGTTGAGGTCAATCATTT
Source organism: Aulostomus chinensis (assembly GCF_037954235.1). Taxonomy (NCBI): domain Eukaryota; kingdom Metazoa; phylum Chordata; class Actinopteri; order Syngnathiformes; family Aulostomidae; genus Aulostomus; species Aulostomus chinensis. The sequence goes on along the minus strand of NC_141330.1, from coordinate 17,303,188 downwards.
TTCTATGTCTTTAAAATCCTCTCAATGCTTTTCTTTTTTACTGTATCTCATGTTAAACTGCTTATTTGCATATGAATGTGTGCAGCAGATGACAGCGTAGAGATGAAAAGATCTGAAAACTTTTCACTTTGAAATCTTTTTTTAATGAAACAAGTACAGATGGATGGAATTCCTGAGCCAAATGCCTCCCATTTTGGATCAATCGTTACATTTGAAGGAATACTTTGTGTTATTCTTATTAAGGACAGAGAGTTTTGGTGATTGACAGTGAGTAAGTTACGTACCCAGAGTGTCACATGGTTCATTCTTCCATGAGCAGATGTCAAGTCCTGTGAGGAGGATGGCGTGATCGTGACGTTGGCCTTCTCGGCCTCCCAGGGTGGACTGCCAGTGGCAGAAGCTGTTCAGTGTGTGGTCGGCATGGTGGTTGATCACTAAACCATCCTGTCAGATCAAGAGGATTCTTTGTTCGTTTGGATTCTCTGGTCTTTTACCAAGAATCACCAATATATAAAGATGTGTGTGTGTGTGTGTGTGTGTGTGTGTGTGTTACTTAAAGGAAACGGTGTGAGAAAGTCAGCGACACCCTTGGCATTTTGTGAATTCCTCCCACTGATAATTACCTCTTAAGAAATACGGAGCTCTTTTACCATCAGCAGAATCCTCTGACCCTCTCCCTGCTTCTCTTTTTATCTCCTGCACAACACAAGAAGTCCCCCTAAATCCGACCAAGACCCAAGTAAACACATACTCTAAAATTAACCACTGTTACAGTCCTTACGAGTCAGGATGACCTCAGGAAACCCCAGGAGACATTCTGGAGGCAAAACACAGCTTTTGTCTTTTTTTTTTTTTGCATTCCCTGTCGGACTAAAACACCTTTTAACCCCAGAAATCTTAAACCCGGTGCAACCAATTAGGGTTCCTAATTGAGTTTCTGACTGTGACCGCATCTCACCTGCTCTTCATCCAGAAGCACCAGACCCACTATGACTATGTTAATGTTTCCCCCGATGGTTCCATCTTTGAAGAGACTGGAAACCTACAAGACACACAAATAAACATAAAATGTTGTGACTTGTCTGCGATGTCGTTACCAAATCCCTGCGTACAGTCAAACGTCTCACTCAAGTTACTTTGGCACCAGATACATTTAAATACTCAGTTTTCCTGCTGAACACAGCCACAGTGTTTAGTCTCAACCTGACCTCAGTTTTAGGTAAACCTCGCGCCCTCTGAGGGACGTGAGCGTCTATCACTTAGTAGATGTGTTGGAGGGATATGAGCGACTTAGGGAGTTTAGTTTTAAACTGTATTCTATCATTACATCAACCAAATCATACAAAAAATAATTCCTCCATCTTTAAAAAACACTGCTAGATGTATTCTTTAATTCTCTGGAACAGGTTTAGCTTCAGCTGATCCCTGGGATAATTTATCCCATTCAAACATTTAATTGATGATTGCATTGATTATATTTTCAAAAAAGAACAGATGGCAAATACTTCCAATATAATTGACGACGCAGTAAATTTTGACCAACATTTTACTCCCATGTGCAGATCTGGAAAAGAGGTAATTTATTAGAACTGACAGTGTGAACTGTGTTTTGTACTCAGTTGTACCTGGACCTAGAAGATGAGGAGTTTTCTATCAAAAGTACAACATAACTGACCTTGACACTGCTAAAGAAATAACACAAAACCCCCCTTTTGAAGTTATGACAGGCACCACTGCTGTTTCCCTTTCAACCTCTCGTGTTGTATGTTGACATCTTACTATTATTTCAGACTTCAACGCCGTCCGTCCGTGGTGTTTTAGGTGGCGTCTGTTTGAGCGGGATTACGCAAAAACTACGAGGCCGATTTTCACCAAACTTGGTTGAAGGGTGTAGCAGGAGCCAAGGAAGAATTCAATGAATTTTAGGGCTGATTCAATTTAACACTGGAAGGGGGGAAAAAATTGCATTTTTACATTGGGTTTGGCTGAGTTCACTTTTGCATTTAGATGATTGGTCTTTCTCTTCGCTGCCTCTTGAGTAGACCCAAGGCTGTGGTTTAACTCCGAGGGGAAAGTGTCAATCAAAACCACTTAGTTAAGCTGAGATCTCCTAGATCAGCAGTCTTTGACAGTTTCAGACATGCACTCTTCTGCAGACATTATGAATCACCGTGTTTTCACTGCCACATGAATAAAACAGTCAGTCAAATTTCCTGAGTGTTAGTGTTTTGTGGTATGTCTTCTATATTAGTAAGTACAAAATGTTTCTAAGTCTCTGCCCACAAGAAATCTACCCAAAATGTTGACATGTTATATCAGATTCAATCGTCAGCCAATATCAAATCCACGTTTAAGACCCATGGGGGCTGGCAGGTTGGGTCAGGGTTGGCTGTTTTCTGCGAAACTCCACACTGTATTAAAGTGACTCCTCCGACTGCTCCGGCTTGGTTTCGACTGGAGGGAGCCATGTTTTCAAAATAGATGGATTATCTTTGGATTTGTCAGTCAGTCATTAAGTAGCAAAACGAGCGTGACAGAATTTGCTCACAGATCAGCTGAGAGGGACGGTGGTTTGGGGCGGGTGTGTGTGTGTGTGTGTGTATGGGGGGGGGGGGGGGGGGGCGTCTGCACTGTGACGATGAGCTCACCCCAGATATCACTTTCATGTTTTTAGATGAGCTCTTTCTGATAAGTGAGGATAGCAGACTACGGTGTCGTGTCCCTAAAAACCCCCCGAGCTGTGGAAAATGAATTTATGCATGGCTTCCAAATACATTTCTGCTGATGTTTGTCTTTTCATGCTCTATAACGACATAAGGGAACAATTTTGAAGTCAAGAGTGAAGTTTGGCAGGTGTCACCTTGCTCAGAACCAGACAAGAGCTCACATCAGTGTAAAATCCCCTTATAAAGATGTGTTTACACGGTGATGCACTGCAAGACTCTTCTTACTCTCTAAAAGCAGAAAGATCTGTTTTAACCTCGTCTATGAAACTATTTGTTTCAAATCCCAACAGTGAAAGCACAGATTTAGCTTCTGAGCTAACGGAACTCTTCTTTCCTCACCATGTTAAGCACAGTGAGAACATATGTGGTGATGTTCTCATGGCCGTGGTTGTCCATCATCTTTCTGTCCACCACCACCAGCGTCTCAACATTGAGTTTGTGATTGGCCTGGTTCTTCATCAGCACCGCCCGTTTGTTCCTGGGGATGAACTTGTACTCATCTGGAAGCAAAAAGATGTCTTCTTCTGGAGGTTTGGGCATGTCTGAAAAAATTGGAGAGGAAGTTTAGGATTAATTAGCTGAGTAACAATTATCGAACACGCTGAATGAATCGTAATGGAAATCATTGCAGAGTGAACTGTAGGATTGGGAACAGGAAGTGATTGATGAAAGACAGAAAAGTGGTGCCTATAATAGCTATTTAATCGCAGTTATGATTACATTACAAATATACAAGCCTTCACTCCCACAGCTGATTACTCTGTATGTTGCACAAGATTTCAACTGGACCTACAGCCACTAGCCAAACGGCCACCTTTCCTGTGAGCGTTAACCTGGCAAGTAGCTGACAACCATTGCGGATGATTAACAATACTCTTATTTTCATGACCTGATGTCATGGATGAACTGCAAGTCTCTTGTTGACTCTGGCACTCCAAGTGTTATGCTAACATTAAGTATAGTGTAAATTCACAGTGTGTGACGCGCTGTAAGTTAGCAGCGGCTACAACTCTTCTCTAAATGCAACAACAGGAAAATGAAAGATTCACATGCTACAAGAAATCCATTTTGTTGTCATCCTGGTAATGAAGGAGGAAATCTGAATCATTTCATACTCACGCAGACGAAAGAAAATGTGACATAATTACAGGCAGAGGTCACTCATGTGTATGTTATTTGGTGCAAAAGCAATTAGTGTATGAAGCCATCTCCGTCTCAGTCATGTTGAACATTCTGGGAATGAAGGTGTGTTCAGCCCAACATTTTGTCGGCGTCATACAACCTCTCAGTGTGTAAAAGCGTAAGTCTCCTTGTGAGTCTGGGAAGAAGCACCGTCTCACATCTGCATTCACTTCTACATCAGGACATAGGAAGCCTCAGACCAGTGCAGCTTGTGTCATTATCTTCTCAAATCTCCTCTTTCATGTTGTCATGTTATCAAAACTTTCACCTATCACTGTCCGGCTGCGATAAACTTGAAAGTTTGCTTACATAGATGGAGAGCAGGTGGGCGACCGGTGTGGCCTTTTTGGACTTAAACACACCACACAGGTGTTCAGTGATGTCATCTTACAGGAATGTAAACATCATTGTGTTTTCTCAGCCAGTTTTTGTTATGAGAGGTAAAAGGTGATGGTACACGAGTAAGATTAGGAGCGACCCATCGAACTGATCTGAGGTCAGTTTCTTCCAAAGATACATTCGTCGCGGTGTAAAGTGAATATAAAACATTTCTCTTGACTTTCCAGAGGTCATATCACGAATGAGGTCAACCAAGAAACATCAACGTCCATATAACCTCCTTCATCTAGTGACATACAAATCAGGGACAAAGCGCAGATTGCAAAAGAATCAAATGTCATATAAAAATAAAACCGCAATTTTTTTCAGATAAGTTTTGACTAAAAATTCCTGTTATTTCCAATTTTTTAAAAAAAAGAAACATCTTGTGAAATTTGCTTTTTTTTTTTGCAAAGTCAGTGGTGGCACTTGTTTTTCTGATTCTCTCTTAACCGTAACGTGTAAAGTCAGTTATTGTCCTACCTGCCCGCAGTGACGGGATTAATCGAACATTCAACGAAATGAAATTAAAATATGTTCATATTTTTCCTTTGTTTTGACCCTATTTGTGAGGGACTAATACTTCAAAAGGTAGCGGAACCTCTCAAAGCTCAAACTACTCATTCAGTTATGATCTAGATTGCCTAAAATATGTGACATGAGAAATCTGACCATTTCACATTCTGGAATTGGAAAGCGCACAATGGTAACATTAAAAAAAAAGAAAAAAAAGTCATGAAATAACCTAGAAATTGACCACCAACTCCTCGTGCCGTGATATATGATGCTAAAACATCTTTTGAACGATGCCAAAAGAAAGTAAATTTGGATCCTTTTAATGGTGGATACATTAATTTTTGGTTCAAACAATGTTATGCTTGAGTTATTGTGAGTTTAGAATTTTTTTTTATTATTGCTATTCACTGATGACAGATCAATGAAATTACAGTCTCTGTTGGAAAATAATGTTTTCTGGCGTGGCGATATTCACTTAAGAACAGGTTGGGTCTGGGGGTCTGGAGACGTTGCTGATCCAGGGATCCATCTTTCCACTATGAAAACTGAGTTTAAGTTACTCTTGAAAGGGCAAACTTCTGCCATCGTCTATGTAAAAAAAAAAAAAAAAACTCAATTTTTTTCATGATAAACAGATCAAATGGTAATGTCTTCATCTTTAAGCCATGCTACATTCATCCAGCAAGTTTTGCGAAAATCATCAAAAACTAAAGATTCCTGTTGTAGTTTTTTTATCTCTTCTTGTCCTGAGTGGCTCACACTAATCAGACTGAAAATCTCAAAAGGTGTAGCAGGAATGTTTACTACAACTCAGTATGTGTGACAGTGGTTAAGGGGTCATCCATTAATGTTCATTAGAATGAGAAATGGCCCTTACATACATTTCTTCCGTCTCCCACAGAAGTGCTGCCTCTGCTTCTCCCCTCGTCTGTAATCGTTGTCGTGCAGGTGGCTGCTGCGGTGACTTCCATGGCCGCGATGCTCCGTCTGGTCCTCGGGACTGTTATCACTGCTGCGCTCATCACCGTGGACGTCACTCTGCTGCTCTTCATTAGCAGTGCTGTGGGAAGTCTGTGTGTGTGTTGAACTTTGGGTTAAAATGTGTTTGTGGGGTATGTGAGATGTTGAATCTGTGGACCTCTTCCGAACCACCCGAGGCCTCTGGTCTGGCGGCGGGTCTCTGTCCGTCTTGTAGAGAATGTGTGGCTGGTGAGTGGGGCGAATGGTAAAGTTCTCTGCCTGGGCCAAGCTGTGGGACACTGGCCTCAGGAAGTAATCTGCATCCTGAGTCCTGATCAAACCTGTCTGGAGGTTAAAAAAAAACCCAAACAAAACAAAAACAAAGTCCAGTTAGCTTTACCGCTGTTTGAGTAGCATTCATGTTAGTCTCAATGTACTGTAGACATATGGAGGTAAAGAAGAAACACATTTACAGTATGAGGCGCAGACAGAAGTTTGTAAAAGATTAATGTTGAACTTTAATCTTTATTCAAGTTGCGAGACTTGTGTAATAAAATATTCAAGTGACCTGAATAGAAGATATTGTTAAATATGACTAACACCTCAGAGCTGCCAAGATTCTCTACCACTGAAAGGAGCCTAAAGGAGCGCTGTCATAAATTACAAATGAACAAAACAACAAAGTTCTCTGGCTATTGCTCTAACTTCCCAATCTGTCTCTGTCAGCAATTAGTCAAGATTCAACTGTGTGCGCCTCAATTACTGGCTGTGTTTCTTCATGTTCAACATCTGTTTTGCTGTTCAGGGTCAGGCGTTATCTCGGCAGAATCTAAATAAGACTCCGTCCAATAGAAAGGCCAGTGTGAGAGTAGAGAGGGGAGGGGGGCATCCCTCTTACATACAACGTATATAGAGGCAAAGTTTATGGGTTCATTAACTTCAAGCTATCCCACAAAAATCTATTTATGAGTATGTCTCGCTCCTGGAGCTGTTCTCACACAGAGCCAGGTTCCAATGTAGGGAGAACTCATGGGACAGTCCATCTCAACTGCTGGGCTAGTCTCTCGACCAGGGAGACAGACACAGTCTCTCAACATTCGACTGTCTGTGTAGCCGATTCTCACACTTGCAAGTTGCTTTCTCTTGCTCTCTGCCTCTCGTTTTGTCCCCTTCAGTCGCTCCAAACATGCACCCCGTCTGTGATGACAGTCAACTGGCATGTCGTGTGTGGACTGTAACTGCCCTTGGCAGTAATAGTGGTTTCCCTAAAATATGTTTACTTGACTACAGTCTTCTTTTTTCAATATGTTTGGAGTTTGAGGGTCTTTGCCAGCACTGGCTGACAGAAACAGCCTGCCACAGTGGCAGTGGCGAGCTTGCGGCTGGACGAGGACGATCGTATATGCTAATGTATAATGTCCTTGTGTTTGTGTATGTGTGTGTGTGTGTGTGTGTGTGAGTGTACGTTTGTGCGTATGACACATGTTCGGCTCAATGTAGGCGTATGTGTGAATTCATGTGTGTGCGTCTCATTGTGGTCAATCATGCTGATGCAGAGTTATATTTGTCATGTGTGTGTTGGTGCTATAATCATCATCAGGACTGATTTGACCCATTTCATCCTCGTGGACTAACTAAAGCTGGAGCCTCTGCCAGCGCATCCACCACAGCTCAGGAAACCAGCGTCCCTGGAAAATGCTGCGACTGTATAAAACACTGAATTTCAAAGTGATGAACTCCGACTACACGCCAATACAGACGTGTAAGCTGCTGTGACCGCTTACACTCCACGCTTTATAGCTTTCATCACATAAAGCTGTCATAGTGTGCATTTATCCATTAGGGTTCTACATCAGAAAAATTGGCTTTTTCTCTCATATGTTGTAAAAAAGTCAAATAAAACTCAGATTTGCATCATTAAAACAGCAAAAAGAACAAAGAGGTTTTAAAAGTGGGACCTCAACTATGCATGCGTTGCTTCTGAAGTATAAAGTCTCAGCGGGTCACAGTCACATGAAGGCTACGATGTGGCTTGTTCAAGTCGAGCACATGGAAGTTTTGCGCCCTCACCGCACAGCAGCAGTTACCTGTTTACAGGTGTGTCTGCGTCAGATAATGATCGTTTCCCAGCCTACTGTAAGAGGTGTTTCACACACAAAAGATGACAGAGACCAAGAAACATATTTGGAGACATATTTACTGCCCGGAAAAACACTTTATGGCCCAGTAGTTATCGAGAAGATTACAATCTTTAAGTCAAAACAAGACAATAGATACTCCATAATGGAGTCGCCATGTCTCAGGGAGCAACATCCTCAGCTCAGCAGGGCTGGTATTGGTGTTCAGCTGCAGACGCTGATCCCAACTCACCCCGACTACGCACAAATCACCCTGACTCACTTCGATTTAGCAAACAAGACATAAAAGGGTGGGGTTGATGGCAGGGGGTGAGTGGAATGGTCTTAAGAAAACCAGAGACAGAAACACATGTTATAGCATCATAACCCTCTACTGTAGCTCGCCTGCTAAAGGTTAAGTAGTAGCAAATGCTTGCCGGGAACCCCAGCTTGGATTGTTGGTAACAATTACATGTGACAAGCACTGCGTGATCCTGTCATCCACACTGGCACCCGCCCTGGCCCTTTTGTAATAACACATGATTGTCATAATTTGGTTCCAAGTCACGATGAGCCCCCAGACCCAAACTGCAGTGCTGCTGTCAGCCTTCAGACCTTCATGTGCTAAGAATGCTGTCTGAGGAATTAGCGTGGAGCTAAATCGGCTCTGCAGGGAAGATGGGTGCCGTGTGACAATAAAGTTTCTGGTAATTTGGGATCTGGATCCTAAATAGTGCAGCTTTAGAAAGAGGAGTAAAAGAATAGGAAGAGAGAGGAGAATAATCATTTTTGCTTCTAGTAGTAAAAAATACATTCTGGTCTCACTGCAGCTTTTGGTAATAGACATGATTTAATCTTATTGATCTGTGGACATGGACACAATTTCCATTTCATATTTTATGATATTTAGTATAAAAAACAAGTACATGTTAATAACAATCTTTTGTACCTGTGTCATTTTTTTTTTTTGCTGGTGTTTTTGTCAGAAAAACACACTGTGTCAACATATTTGTCATTATATGAGATCTGGTTATTGTTATTATCATTTAGGCACAAAAAACCCCAAAACCATTTCGTTCAGGTTAGGAGAATGTTGTGTTTGGTGTTAAAATTGTGACACACTTGCCTCCCGCTGTAAAGTTTGTTAATCCAACCACCAGCCCAGTCGACCCCCTGATGTGGACTCCCTCATGTTTCAAAAACAGTAACGGTCGTCCCGATCGACGCTGTTGACCAGGGATGTGGCGTTGGCATGAAAATATACTTCCTCCAGTTGAAATTAATAACTTAGACTGCTGTGCGCACATTGGTGTCCAAGTAAACAAATTGCTGTTTCTATTCCACAATCTAGAGTTAGACTGTATGGAAAAAGTTGAACCAACAAGCAACAAGGAGTAATACGATGGGAGGAGCTTGTCTTACCAGCAGTGGCATTGAACTGGACTGTTTTGGTAGGGAAACCACCTTTTGACATGTTTTAGTCAACCTGCCTCTTCAAACACTTCACCCAGACACAGCTACATCTTTCCTGTTGTTTAGACCTGAATACATCCCAATATTCAGAGGGGGTTTGAGATTCGGGACTGAATTGAGAAGTTGTGGTCTCCTGATAAACGACGCAGTTCAAACGATGCCATGTGAAGTATGAGCCTGGCTGTGTTTGATGCTTCGCTACAATCCTACGTACTGCCTTCAAAGCATCGATTCTTAAGGTGTTAGCCGCAGACGTCACGCTGAAGGATGAATTTCACACCGATTTATCTGTCTCTCTGTTTTGTAGGAAAACACAAAAAAAGAACTATATGGCCAATTTTCCACAAACCTGGTGGAGGTGTGTAATTTGAGCCAAGGAAGAACACATGAAGTTTCGGAGTAGATTTGTTGAAAATAGCAAACAGTTGTGGAGTTTAGCTGAAGTCCTAAGTCTACAAGCTCCTGGATAATGTCAAATCACCTTGGCGTGCGCTCTCGGACTGCCTGTGTTGTGGCTTGTTTAATATGTCTCCCAAAACATTGTTGGAAAGTTATACGAATCATTTTTTTGCTTATAATAAAGAGACATATTAGTTTTGGAGCAAAACATTCTACTGAAGTCTCTGATAATCTATACCTCTAGGCTTTTCTCACGCAGAACAACAACAACAACAAAAAAATCACCCTCTATGCAGCTGAAACTCCTTTCATAACAGAACTGTACATAATATGATTGAAGGTGATAACCAAACACAGCCTGTCACTGTCCACACATCTTCCTCTGATCCTCTGTTCTTAACGTTTCATTAAAAGAGCCTTTGTGTTTTGTCCTCTGCTTTCTGTCCAGATGTTGTATCCTGCCTTCAACTTGTGTCTGTGTAGGTTATAAAACATTTAGTACACATCAGTCCAGAAAATTAGTTTTAAACAGAGATGCAAAAAAATCCTTCTGCCAGCCGCATCCTCTTCTTTGTCTAGCTGAGAGCATCACAGTCTCACACACACACACACACACACACACGCTGCCATAAGAATCTTTTATGATGCCTCCAGCTTGTAAACTCTGCACTCTTTTTAAGCAGGGCCTTAGATAAGACAACAGCGAGCATCCGCTGGCTCTTCTCTCCGAGTGTGTATGCGAGCCACTATGTTAAGAGATTAGGTCACTCTAGTGCTTCTCCTAAATAGCAAAGTCATCAGATTACACGCTGCGGTCTACGAGGTGCAAATAGCAGTCATAAAATGCTGAAACACTACTTGGGAGGGCGCAAACAGCTGGACTCTATGGAGACAGACTCATCCAGACAAGCAGCAACAGGAACAAGGGGGGTGTGTGTGTGTGTGTGTGTTTGGGGGGGGGGGGGGGTACGGAACTGAATAGGGTGGGTAGGTGGGGGGGCGTTCGGCTCATTACAGGTGCACCTGACTGTGTGTGTAGTTCTCTCTGTTCTGGGACAGACATCAACACTTGCTACTATTTCATATACCACTAGAGTTTTGTCAGTGCTTTTCAACTCAGTCCAAGGAAAAGAACACCACCCTTGGCTCTATGCATCGTAACCAAAAACAAAATTCTGTAACACAAGAATTTAAGTGGAAACAATGTGGACACGTCACTCCAGCAGCTCTATCCGTCAAAAGTGTTGTCACAAATGACGTTCCCAACAACTCTCTTTTGACAGATCGAGGCACAGCAGCAATTCCTCACAGTGATTGGTGCATGCAAGTGGCTCCATGACGCCAATGGATCCTTTAATGTATTATTGATTTCACTTCCAGCCGTACCTGAGTCATCTGTTGGCTCGTGGCGTAGAGCACATTACACCACATGGAGGTCTATCAACAAATGTTCCAAACTGACTTAAGTAATAAACCCTTACTATCATCAATCAAAAGATTATAGCAACCAGCCTTGGCCACACTGTGTGCTTTTCAAAGCTTTATCACATCAAGAGAGCATCTCATATTCTCTTGGAAATCCCAGAGGTGGGACGAGTACTGAGCCTTCTGTCATTACTAGCGCTACGAGCCCTGGAGGGAGAGAGTCACACCGGGGCTTTTACAAGAGGAAAACACAAGACCTCCAAGTGATTTGTGGACAACGTTTAGCTTTTCCTTAAACTACTGAAACGGAAGTAGTGCTTTAAAGGTCTGAGTGAAATTAGACCCGACATAGAGATCAGGGTTGACGAAGTAGATTAAGAGGTGCAAAAGAAACAGAAATAGAAGTGTTTCCTTTCATCCTGACTAGTTTAGAGACAGATTATGTCATTTTAAAGAGAGAGAGATATGCAGTTTATTAAGTTTTAAGCCAGAAAGTCACTAAGAACACTTTGGAATGGGGCCATATTTCTGCCACATTGTTGTGTTTTGACCTGCATGCTGTCTTGTAAGCACTCTGGCTCCAGGGTGCAGCTTCTTCCAGTCATCAGTGGCTTTTTTTTCTCGCTTTCTGGTTTTTTTTTGTTTTGTTGTTGGCACAATTCTGATTTAGGCGACATGCTAACCACTGCGGGGATGCAAGAATGAGCTCAGTGATGATGCATGCTGACGTTGAGCAGATAATGTGTTTAGCATGTGCACAGTCTGTGTTTAGCTGGTTAGCATGCAAACATTTGGCAATTGGTGCTAATCACTATGCAGAGTTGAAGCTGATGCGGGGGGGGGGGGGACACATGAGCAGTCATGTGCGATACATATAGAAAGATAATGATTAATTCTCACCCCTTGACTGTCTTACCCTCATAAAAAAGAGCAGATTAAGAGGAAAACCATCTTTATGATCCCCACTTCCACATGTGTTACCGTGCGGTTTCACACCAGTTGGCAGGTGAACACTTGACACAGTGGGATTGCCTTGAGTCTTTTTTCCAACAAGTAGTAAGAGATTTTTATGGCTGAAGTGCCGACTCTCATCAAAGCGGAGCTAATCACCATAGGGGCTGCCAGAGGAGCGCGCTTGATAGGACAATTTACACATCAGCTTCTCAAGGTAAGACTCCTCAAAGAGGTTTGTTGACCTCTGTGACTTTTATCTTTATATGTCTCTCTTCTTTCTGTATCCATCTCTTTTTCCATCAGCGGCATGTTTTTGTGAAGACAGTAAAAAAAAAAGTGTGTGAGCCAGTAAGTACAGATGAATATTATAAAATCCTTTGTGGGAGAGCTGACTGCAAAATCATGTTTGTAACAAAAAAATACTGAGTACCGAAAAGTGTTCAGAAGTTAACAACCGAAAATAAATGACCAACGCTGAGGATTTAGGTTTACAATGGATGGAAAGACTAATGAATGATTCACTTAAACCTCCATATTAGTGCCGTGTTATGGTGAGAGAGGAGCTGTCCATGTGGATTTGGCATGAATATGAAGTCTAGGTCAGGATTCTTAAACAATGAGGGGACAAATTAGGGAAAGGGGACCAGAGAAGGTTCTCCCGCTACTCAGCTATTGATTTTGGTCCCCCTGGTCAATATTTGCCTGCCAAATAGGAACCTGACCAAAGTGCAAGGTCTTCTTTGAGCTCTGAGGTGGCCTAGTGAACTTTGTTTCTGTTCTGACCAGATATTGGCTCTTAATCCAGGAAATTTGGAGCAAACGAAACATGACCAATACTCACACAACTGGACACACGCGCGCGTGCACACACACACACACACACACACACACACACACACACACACACACAATCTGCCAGTTGATTAAGCAAAAACGTTGAAAAATATGGTTGCCAACTTGAAGATGAGTTGCAGTTTTGCATATTTAAAGACAGAAATGTAACCATATTACACAAGTATAGCTCTTTCTGAACAAAGAAACATCAGCCAGAAAGAGAGAACCTTAGGAGGGACGATCTTTGTTTTGAACCCGGGGACTAAATTCAGCTCCTAGGACATCATTTTACCTCCAAAACGTCCCACCTTACGAAGTAATAGTGTCTGACATTCCAGGAACTACAGGGTTGAGTCTTTTTCCGCTGAACTTGTCTTCGGTACTCACCACATTTGTTTTAACTGACATTATAAGAAAGTCTGCAATCTACGAATACCTCATGGAGCAGAATAAGAAGAAAGTTAACGACCAATGGGCCGACTATGAGGTTCGGGCCTTCACAGCTGTTTGTGCTGATGACGACATCCAACAGAAATGAGAGATAGTGATCAGTAACGGGAAGGTGTGGAAAATAAAAGTCAGCAGGCTAATTTACCTAATTTCTGTGGGTCGTTAGTCCAGAGTAGAAAAGCAGACAACGACAGACCCAAGGAGCCTTTTTAGTTCAATTGGACAAATGGATAAAGGTCCTTATTTTGTTGAAATCTAAATGAGTCTTTGTTTGAATAAACGTAAGAAACTGGGAATGAGTATTTGGAGGCTTTTCATGTTATAACGCATATAGAGTAATATCACATGCAGAGTATATTGTTTTAAAAAACCTCGAGAGATATGTTTACTCTTTATCATTATCTTTCCTGAGAGTTTAAATACCTTTGTTTTGCAATTTCCTGATTCACATCAGAAAAAGTCAAATTCCCATTGATACGCTGACCCCGTCCGTCCAGGCTGCTGCAGTCGTGAGAACCACATTTACAGTCTCTGCAAACCCCTCAGACCTTTTGGCTTAAACTTTTATTGGGATCTCAACTGAAATACACACACATGCACGCACGCACGCACACACACACAAGCAGGAGAAGAAGCATCCCTGGAGATATGCCATTCTCTGTAGTTTCAGAGGGCAATTCTCAGACACAGCAGAGGCCCTCGCTGAGAAAATAAACAGCCAACTAGTGAAGACAGGCCTGGAATCCATTAAAATTAAATTAATTAACACTCCAGTCTCGTGCAAAAGTGAAATGTGGTCATACTGGCTCTTAGAGCACTGATGAAAAGTACTGGAATGACTACATTTCTAATATTTTCCACTGTATCAAGGTCCATACACTGGAGCTTGAATGACCCATAGCCTGATTGTCCACGAGTCTGTCTTTTAAACGAGCAACAGCAAGATTGCACGGAGCAAATAAGTAACATTCGGAGTTTCTCTGCCTACTGTCTCCAGTAATTTTGGAATTCTTAATGAATATTTGTGTATGTGAGTTCAAGGCTGAGAGGATTAGGTGTGTATTCTTAAAGTCCCTTGTTCTTCAGCCCAGACTGCTAAGAGGGTGAGTGTACCGCTGGAGCTGCTTCTCTTCGGCTTACTTAATGTCATTTTCATTGTAACCTTCTCTTTATATTCTAGCAGCGAAGGAGGACCACCAAGGAAAAAACTGACCCTCAGCCAACTTTCTCTAAAGAACACAAACACGTCCAGGGGGAGTATTTAGAATTTGTCAGTGTTGCATTATGAAACTTCAATAATGGCTTTTAATCAGAACAAGTTGGATATACAACCAGAAAAGAGCCAGAAACACCTCAGTCCAACTTAACAAAATAACACAAATAAACAAAAACGTCTCCAAACAAAGTTTAATGCCAATTTTTGTTTGATTCTTCCAATAAATGCTCTTAGTTTTGGAAATGGAATCGTATTATGCCATGTATTAATGCTAATATAAATGTTAGCATACTACCCAGCTGCCATCCATTCACAAGCTAGTACCCCACCCTTCCTTTTAGGGCTATTAAGGTCTATTAAATTCTATTAATCACTTTTTTTGGATTTATGGCACCAGCTGCGCTTGAAAGTTACTGCTTGTGAGTTGAGAACCCAATTTAAAATGTACAAAACGTACCATTTTAGGTTTGTAAAGACAGGACAAATATAGGATCTGTTGACCCTGTCCACTGTGTTCTGAATGAGACGATAACACACCACCAAAACACTGATTTGGCATGTTCATCTATGTGTAATTAAGATTTATTTGGCCTTTGAAGAAAAATACTGCTGTATTCACAGACTTAACTTTTCCATTCATTAGTTGTTCATTAGCTGATTTCTGTAAATGTGCAAGACAAAATACCTGGAATGAGCTGGAACTAATGAAGCAGGAAGAACTGGAGGAAGAAACTAATGTGCACAACTTGCCAGCGAAGACAGCATGTTGTAAAGTAAACTCGAGCCCACGTAGTTCCGCTCTCTGACCAGCCTCACAACACACAGACCCTGTGGAAGTTAGCTCGCGTATTAAACCGATGAGCTAACAAGTCAAAGTAAGAAATGCAGTGGGAATGAAGGACAGATGAGAGTACGAACGGTTAATTGTTGACGGTGTATGTGTGAAAGAAAAGAAGCAATAGACAGTGTTTGACAAATTGCTGTTCTATGTCAATTTAGCGGCTGGCTGTAGCCTCATTTTTTCACCCAAGTTTCATCCTTCGTTTCTACTTCAGTCTTTCCTTTGGCACAGATTCTGATTGGAATCTTCAGAGCTCAAATTATAGCAGATTTACTTCTACCTTGTCTCCGTGGGAATTTTGTGTTTTATAAACCTGGAGTTTAAACCCAAAAAGGGTCCCGGACCTCTCATTTTCTCTTTTCTAGATTTCAGCATGACAAGAACATTAGTGTTGTGTTTACAGTACCACTGGTCCCAGGATGAGACAAATTAAAGATTTTTTTTTTTCTCAGGCTCATTGTCTGCGATTACTCAGTTGGTGCATTGATTCCAGCGCTGCCAAATAAAAATGTCAAAGCTTCTCTAATTAATTTCAAACATGTAGCTACTTAGATACAAAACGCACGCACACACATGCGCACATATGCACACACATGCTCCAAACCCTTCCGCAACCTGACTCCAGGCACGTTCAGACTCACCATCCCCATGCATGTGGACAGTGCCACAAAGGAGTTGACCCTCAACCTCAGTGACCCCTGGTAAAAACAGAGGTCGTCCTGGTGGTAGGCCCTCAGGCTCTTGGTGCCGTTCTTTCCCAGGACCTGGATGGTGAAGCCAGGTGCAATCAAGCTCTCAGATGCCTCCCTCAGCTCCATGTGGAAGTCCTGCCCCAAGCCACTCAGCCGGAAGTGGACTGTTTCGCTGTTGCCGTCGGTGTTTGATGGGGCCGCATCTGAAGACAGGGACCTTCGTTGTCGTCTGCGCTGATGGTGGGCGATTTCATGAGAGATGTAGACACCTTTGTGGTTGACCTCATATGGAGATACAATCTCATATTCTGGTCAGAAAGAGATATGAACACATTGGACTTCAGTCATGAAATATCAAAAACTACAGTCCTTTCTTCTCCCTCAATTTCATCTTGCAAAGCCTGGTGGCTCCTTTGTGCTCCTCTTGTTACTGGCAAACACCCAAGATTGCAAAGACCTTAATGTTAGAAAAGGTACAGTAGATAAGAGAGCATTGACTTAAGAACTCCTTCGACAGGATAGATCACTGTTATTGGGAGGTCAAGAGAAAGCACAGACGCTAGTAGGTATCATGCTCGATGTTTTGATGAATCTTTACAAAAATAAACCTTGTGGTCATCAGTCATGACTAATTTGAGCTGTCAGCATCATTTACTGCAATACAGCACAGACGGTGTCAGCTGCTGCCTCAGCTGCATCATGGACCGAATAAAACCTCTTCCGTTTGTAAATTCTCCTCAACCTGCCTTGTATACTTTAGCTGGCAGGTTCCAGAAAGAGTTACAAGAAAAGGAAGGGTTTTAGACCATTCCAACACAGCACCTTCAGTGGAGAGTGAATCATGTTTGACCTGGTGTTTTACTACGCTTTTTACTGCAGCTCAGGCTGGGTAACTGCAGGTCATAAAGGGAGATGGTCACAGGCCTGGCCTCCCACACCAATTAAACTTCTAATGGCAATGTGACCGCAACCTCAGATGATCCAATCAGCAGAGCATCAAACTTCCTGAGCAGCACCAAAAAGATTTTTTCAGAGGAAATCATGCAAGGGGACATTGCTCCTCTCCATCATCTCATCCTCAAAGTCAGAGCGTGCTGAGTTACTGTCAAGTAATTGGACATCCTATATTTGACTCATCAAATGTGATTGATGAAGAAAAATACAGAAGAGGTTGGTTTACACTAAAGATTGTGATGCTGGGAGACTTACAGTCATATCTAATATGTATATTACCCTTCAAGTACTCCTAAATATGAGTCTTGAGCTCACATAGATGTGTATTCACCTCTGTGTTTTCACCTCGTTGTGACTCCAGGATGCAGGAAGAGCCAGCCGCGTATATTTAGCTTGAAGCTAGACGCTAACATCAGCAGAACTGCCCAAAAATGTCTGTTTAAAAACTTCCAGGCGTATCGCCCAGTATCGTCCTCATCTTCTTTATCCGGCGGTATGCTAAATAATCCACAAACACTTTTGACTTGGGCTGGAAACAAAATACAACTGCAGTTCTTTGATTGTTCACAGTAGCACGATCTGCTAGGACTTTCAGTTGCACTTTCTTGGTGGAGGAAAAAGTGGAGGGTTTGTAGCTTGTTTGTGTGTAGGGCAGATCTGGGATTTCTACGCATCAAATATGAGGCTTACTGGACAAAGTACACGAGTTTGTAGACTGACATTTTTGAACACTTTTGTTGTCGTTTGGATTTGGAAGCAATGGGGCGCCATTAACTTTAAGCTTAAGATACATGGCTGGCTCTTTCTTCCTTCTGGAGTCACACAAAAAAATGGCTGCAGAAAAAAACATCTTTGTGAGCTTGACACACCTATTTGTGAATACTTGATAGGCAAAGTACTCTTTCTGGGTGATGTATCCCTTTAAGTTTACACTGCTGATGGTGATCGTTAGTGCCTGTTACAGTAAACTATATCACGCCTTGAACTGTTGTGCTCTTGATGCACTTTGAGTAACCAGCCAGCAAACACATAAAGCAGCCTCAATGTTGACTTCAGCATTGTGTTATTAATTACCGTTACAAATGCTTTCAGTCTCGTCATGGGAAAGCGATCAGCCAGAAGTTTATCTTTACCTTGGACTTAGAGTCAACAAAAGCTCAGTCTCGGTTACTGTCCAGCGTGACCTGCTCTAGGAAGCCCGGCCATGGAGTAAATATAGCAGCGAGACAGAAACACCCGAGGTGACAGACAGTGTGTCATCCTTGGCAGTGTGAGTGCCGGAGTATTTAGTGCATCTTGAAGTTGCAACATGACAAATGCTTATTAATGGATGCATTACTACTGCATATATTTAGCATGGGTGGTCACAGAGGGAAGCATGTCCCTAAACCTTGAAGTGTTAGCACCGTGATCTAATCACAGAGCAACCACATACTTCCAGTTTGAAGCCTTTTCATGTAGACACTAAAGCACTTAGGCAAAAGTTAGAAGATGGTCTCTGTCCATTTCCCACCCCAACACACACACATTTACACCTAGCCTACTCTTGTTTGCCCCCACCCCACCTCCCAAACTAAAAAAACCAGCTGCAGTGATCCATGTCTGACGGTAAACAAACAAAGGGTCCACGGGAACGGAGCAGACACACACTTATCTTGTGTGACGGATTGAGACAAGATCCTGCAGTGGTTCGTTTGTTGGTTTAGTGGCTCCTGAGTGCCATTAAGTCTGATAGGGACGTCTAGCAAACGGGTACCTCGGCTTAGATTGAACAAAAGGCTGGACATGTGACCTCTTTCCCAACCCATTCCAACATGAATGTTAAACACATTATCACTGGGCAATAGATCTTAACCCACTAACTCATGTGAAACAGAAGTAGAGGGCTTCCCTCCACTCCTGCTTCAGATCATCTCCACGTGAGCCCAGTGAAAGGAGTTTTGATGTTTGTTTATTTGCTTTTCATGCTGGAAAAAAAGACAAACAAAAGATCTGAAGTAGGCATCATGGCCAACGCAGTTGCTGAAGCAGCGCACCATATGGGGTTAGATCAACAAAATAAAGAACATATGGAAGTCTCTTAATAACTGCTTGCACTAATTACTGAACTGACTCGCATACAAGCAGACGCTCCTTTTAAACTCAAATGAAAGAGGCCCTTTCTATTGTGAAATCTAATTTGCATCACAAAGGTTATTAAAGTCATCTGGATTATTCAAGAGCTCCATATCAGCCATGCCTTCAAACAAGCTGTTGCAAACATAAACTGGGTTTTTGCTGCTGCAGCAGACATTGATGGCTCTCTACCAAGGCGCGTGGCGCCCCGCAGCGGTGAAGAGACGAAACGCTTCGTGCAGGTGAGCGCAGTTTGATGCTCCTTGACTGACTCAAAGAGATGCAGAGGAGTTTCGTGTGTGTTTGTGTGTGTGTGTGTGTGTGCGCGCGTGTGTGCGCGCGCGTATGTGTGTGTGTGTGTATCATGATGCAACTCACAGTACTACATCCCTCTCATGTATGAAAGACTTATCAAGTCTGTAGGACATTAAATCGTTAACTTACCTGTTTGTTGAGGTAAATTGAGAGATCGGAGCAGAGCAGATGACGATTCAACCCTGGTAGCACCATGATTCAAAAAGTCGCTCTGAAAGGAGAGACATATCATTATGACTGTGTTTAAGCGTATGTGTGTGCGTGTGTGTGTGTGTGTGTGAGAGAGAGAGAGAGAGAGAGATCTGCACATGAACGAACGCAGTGCCTCAATGCAAGTGTTGACAACTTTATGAGCTCTGCATGCATGTGTGAACAGGCAGAGGACATCGAACTTACTTTAGTCAGCGTCAAACAGCAAACGAAATGGAAGAAGAGCCACTTCATCCGCTCAGCTTTAATCCGCAAGAAAGTCATATCTCCGGATGACTCCCCCCCTCCAAAATAAAGGTGACGCGTAAATGGCACAGCACCTTGCCAACAGTCCCCAAGAGCTCAATAGTCCGACAGCAGAAGCAAATCTGCGGGGTTTGATATGAATGAAGCATCAACTACCTCCTTCACTTGTGCCACTTTGCTCTCCATTCATTCCCACAATCCTGACGCGGCAAATCGCATGAACTCGACTTCTCTCCACAGGCAAACATCTCTCTCTCTCTCTCTCTCTCTCTCTCTCTCTCTCTCTCTCTCTCTCTCTCACGCGCTCAATGTTCAGCTCTCTCTCTCTCCCCCCAGTGATCCCCGCAGACCATTTTGAATTTTGACTCCCACTGAAATCATGTGATTGTCTTAAATAGGCTGCGTCTAGTCTTGGCGACAGCAGACTTCTAGGCTGAGTTTGCCGGGGGAGCTTGTGGAGGATTGTCTCTGTGTATAGCTTTGAGGAAGGGGAGTATGTGTGTATGTGTGTGTGTGTTGGGGGTGGTGGGAAATGCAGCATGTAACCAATCACATTTAACACCTGTGCTGAGGGGTTTGTGTCCCTCTCTCAGGTTGCTGGACATGTGTCAGACTAACAGAGCTACTGTGTGATGAAAAGTCCTTTAGACTCTCAGGGTAACAGATTGCATCTCCTCACATGTACTGTCATTACATGGAAGTAACATTTACAAAAAAAGTGTGCACGCCAGAGTGGAAAATAGATGCAGTTTCAGCAGTCTGGATCTGGTAACCTAACCTTGCTCAGGAGATTACACCCTACAGAAGGTAATTGGTAATTCATGATGGATTACACTCCGAAATTCAATCTCTGACCCTATTTAATCCACTCGTCATTCTCCCATCTCTCCTGTATTCCACAGCTGCACTGATAGGCCGTTTGCCTACATTTCTCAACTCTCCACAATCATTCACGGAAGTGCCTCAGAGTGTGGGAGCCAAGAAAATGGGAGCACTTGTTTCATATTCCAGATTATTGAGTCCTCCCCAAAGGAAAACCAGATGAGGCTTCTGCTATCCAGCAGGAGACACAAATGTGTGGCAGTGTACAGTGTGATCTTTCAGGCACCAAGTCAGTATCATGATCAGAGTGAAAGGAATCAAAGTTAATTGTAGGTGAGCAGAGCGTCCCTCAACGTCGGTTTAATTTATGCTGATATGATCTCAAAAAACGCGCAAAATCAAATTTAATCTGAGCAAGAACTTTTGTGGTGCTCTCTGGGTGCTTACGGGATGTTTATGTCAAAACATGCAAAGGAACCCCCAGTATCACGTTACAGATCGAACAATAAGAGAGGACCTGTGTGGGGAAATTAAAGCGAACAGATGCTAACCTCAAATTGGTTCATTGCTCTCTAACACTCAGTCCTGAGGGTTTGTCTCTCGCCACTGTAAGGTCAGTGGGAGGGGCATCTGGTATCAGGTCTTTTAATATTATAAAACTCTTTGTTGAATGAGAGTTGATGAAAATAGACTAAAAATGTCCCTCAACCACCCTTTTTCCATATTTCACTGTCTGAAAGGAGACCAAAAATAACAATAATCAAATGACTTAAATGTAATTAAACTGGCATATATATTAATCAAAAGACTGAGATTAAATCAAAATCACCTGAAGAGAAACATTACAAATCTTAATGAGACTAAAACTATCAGCTAAAATCATTTTTCATTGACTAAAAGTGGTTTTATGTAATAAAACTAGACTAAAATATGATTTTTGGCTAAAGCTAGACCAAAACTTCAGCAGTTTTCACAGACCAAAACTAGACTAAACTATCAACATTTTCATAAACCAAATCAAGAATAAAATGTCAAGTTTTGACTAAAGCAAAACTTAAATATTTAAGTTTACATCAACTCAAACGAGACTAAAATGTCAGCAGTTTCCATCGACCAAATTCAAGTGTTGTGGTATATAATCGCTTAAAACCAACAAAAAAGGATAACGATCTCTAAATGATGGAAACTAACACGGAGCTAAAACTTAAAAACCTCCAAAACTAACTTTATGGCAAGAGAGGAATTATTGATGTAAGAACTTTCTCCTAAACGCTGCTCGTCAATGGTTCAAAGGAGAACTGTCAACTGAGGAGTGATATGCTTTAAGGCTATTAAACTCCTACGTATACAAAACGCACTTCCAGATTTCTGCCGAAGTTTGCCAAACCTGGATTTAATCAGTGATAAAATGCCATCATGGAGAGAATTTCTACCATATGTCTGGAGGCTGTCAAGTGGCAGCTGCTGCTGAAGTTACATCGCCCCTCCTCCTTTGACATTAACACACACACATTTTACTCACATTCATAAACACATGTGCACACACTGCAATACAATACTCACACTGCACTCGTGTGTTGTATGGAAAACATGCCGTTCATTCTTTCTTCTTTTTTTTTGAGAATCCTGTATGTTTGTTGAGAAAAAGCAAAAGCACACAGCTGATTGGCAGAAGTTCAGACCTTTGAACTGTGAGCAGTAAATATGCTGTGATGCATTAGAGTGCATCCTCTTGGGAGTGTGTGTGTGTGTGTGTGTGTGGGGGGGGGGGGGGGGGGGTTATTCGGTGAAACACCAGACCGAGAAATACACAGAAGACACGTAATATATTGAGGAAGCTGAGCGTAACAAAACCTCCCGCGGTCTGAACTGAGCTGGCTCCCGTGAGTGGTTTGACCTCTTGACCCCTGAGCTCCTGTACGCCTCACAGTCTGCCTGCCCGTCTGTTCGGCTGCTTGTTTGCCTGTCTGCTTGTCTCTGGATCTGTTTGACTATTTCGCTGACTGCCTGTCTGAACTCACTGGGAAACATACACATTAATTAACACACACCCTGAAACACTTCCATCAGTTCTCATTGAACAATAACTGCAAACATTTCTGACTAAAATCTCTGTCAAATATTCTTTTAAAAGCTCTTCTTTGCTTCAGTGTCTCCAGGTACTTCATGGTCTTTCTCTGCTGTCTAGAACTGTTATCAACCTGTGCCTGAATGCGAGTGTGTGCAGGTGTGTGTGCATGCTCTCATAGGTGATCTATGCCTGTCTGTGCGTGTGCTGACGTGTTATGGTCTTTGTGTGTGTGCGTGCATGTGCGTGTGTGTGCGTGCGTGCGTGCGTGTGCTCGCGCGTGAGTGTGTGTGAAGCGTAAGCTGACAGCGGCTGTAAAATTCCTCTCGGAGCATCACAGAGGGGAGGCTGATGGGAGCTGACAGGGAGCAAGAGTGAAGGGAGGTGGGAGAGGATGATGAAGGTGAGAGTGGAGCGAAGGGAGATGGTGGTTGCCAGGTCTGATTGAAGATTCAGACAAGCTTAGCAGACATTCTGGACAATACTGATGCATTCACGGTTCCACTGTGACCTCATCACGTGCACACCTCGGATACATCACCTTAGAGTGAGACAAAGCTTTATCTAAATATCTACAGATGCCCAGTTATTCATAATTTTCACCTGAGAAGACCAACATTTAATGTGTAGTAAATTTATCTAGTTGTGTTGCAATAAAATATCAACCTTTCAGGGGCTGAATCACAAATATACCCTGGAGTGGCTCTACAGAGATACGCAGAGACAATTCACTTAATTTGAGGCCACAAGATAAAACTTAAAACCCTAATTTTTATTAACTAGTGGCCACAAGATGTAACATTTTCAGAAATGTATATATATATATATATATATATATATATATATATATATATATATATATATATATATATATAACATGTAACATTTTCAGAAATGTATATATATATATATATATATATATATATATATATAACATGTAACATTTTCAGAAATGTATATATATATATATATATATATATATATATATATATATATATATATATATATATGTATTTCTCTATATGCCCACAGGTTTTTGTTCCGTCTCTATGGTCACTCCAGGGCTCTGTAAAAATGTGCGCATTCATTTGTCAACCAAATCAAATGAGTAACAAAAGCTTCACGTGATATGAATGATAGATTTAGGAGTTATAGCTGTAATTGTGAATTCATCATCCCTATTTTTTATTGGAGGAGGAATTGTGGGATACAAACCAGAAAATATTGCTTTCGTTCTACGCTGTGACCCAGTTCAGCTGAATTTTGCAGGACTTCCAGACGCTATAAATGTGCAGTTTAATTGATGAGCAAATCAGAAGGACAGAGTCAGAGTTACTTTCAATGTCTTCTCACTCATGTGGAACAACAATCCCTGCAGAAGAATCAACAGGTGAAGACTGGTACTCGACCAGTGTGGGGAGGAGTGTCCAAACCAAGCAGGAAATTTGTGACTGCAGTGCCGAGTGCCGCTTCTCATTATTTCAATACAAATATTTGTTTCAGAATTTTTTGTAGGCTAATGTGTTAGATTTTGAGTTGTTTGTTCACAGTATATTTAATATAAATAATAATTTCACTCTCATTTAAAAACTTTTAACGATGATGTTGCTTACTGTGACTGGGCTGACAAAACGTAGAGTTGATCGCTGCTACACAATGATGTGTTCAATAACAACAGTTATTCAGAAAAGATCAGATGTTAAACTTTCATTCCTAGCATATCCAGCTTCACGACACCTTCACCTTAACCCAAATTTAATAAATGTAATCTCACGTGTAAACCTAAAAAAAAAAAAAACCCACAAAATCAAAACAAACAACAAAAAACCCATAATGCATACAAATCTGCCATCACATTCTCCTGGAGTAATTACAGTGAGCCAAAACAGAGAGCGATCTGCTTCTTTTTATTAATAAGTGAGTCGATGTTCTGCAGCACAGCGAATCCTAATCACCGACAAATTAAAGACTAAAATCAAAAGTGGAGCTTACACATCACCAAACATGGAGCATGGTACTGGTACTGATCCCCCCCTTCCACTGGATGATGTATTGGACATGGTCGAGTGACTGGAGCATTAGTCTTCATCATAACCACTGATTAGTGAATTGTGCTAAAGTCAGGGGTCTACATGAGTTGGCGCGCGTGTTGCAGAGTGGGAGGTCGCCTGCTGAGCCTGTTTTATCACGTGAGTAGTGATAGTTCACATGGGGACATGATGCTGGATATTTCTGATTCATCTGATTTATAGTGGCAACCTCTGTGTTGATCTATTGTTGTCCAAGAAATGTTTTAGTTTAATAATCCAATCAATTGCACATTGTTTTTGGCAGTAAGTGTTGCATGCAAACATTAGTGCAGTAGTGCAACTGGTGCATGAATTTCTTTTTATTACAGCAACAAAAGAGTTCATGTTCCGCCTGAGTTTGTAAAAAGTTAAGATACAGGGCTCATATTTAACAATAACTTCACATGATTTTGAGGAATATCTTCACAATCAAACATTTTTCTGTTTGTGTTTACATATGAAAATATCCATAAAATACCACTCAAAATTACAGTATATTCAGCTGAAATTAAAGGTCTGGTCTGATACAAGATTAAAAAAAACTAACTAAATTCAGATTTAATGTAGATATTTTTCTTCTTTTTTCTGAGATCATAAATCTTCTTCTTTCCCAGTTGACCTTGAACAAGCCTGCCATGACGCCAAAAAAGAATAGAACAAAATAGGATAGAATAGAATTTGCATATAATTTGATAGATGTTAAATCAGTCAAGAAATTATAGCAATAAACAATATCATGAGCTTTTGAGAATTTCCAGAGTAAGAAATGAGAATGAGAATGTAAAAAGTATTAAAACATAAATAAACAGATTCTAAATAACATCAATCCCCTTAAAGTATTTGTGATGTTCTTATGTATACAAACACACCTGTGAGCTCTGGCCACGACACCGAGAGGAGAAAAAGGCCGCAAGTTCATGCAGCATTCATCAGCCAATCACCTCCATCATTGAGCGGTTCCGCAGCCACCAATCAGAGCTGCGCATTAATTTAGGCGGAAGTATTTAAATACCTAGCGTTTATCGCGCTGGGAGAGTTTACCTGAAACAGACCTGTAGCAGCCCCAGTTGACCGGACATGTTCTGCTTGGACTTTTGGAATACTTTACCGAGGAGGACCGGAGCCTGGATGGATGTCAAACTGTCACCGGTCCTGTAAGGCCGGCAGAGGGAAGGAGTTCTCCATCGCCTGCGTCACACCGGGTTACAGCCGTCATCATTCCTGGGTTCAGGTGAGGTCTGCGGCTATTATGCTACGCTAACGTTCCCTCGGTTGCCTGTGTCTCAGTTCCCCTCGATGCCTTTTTCCTCTCAAGTCGTTGTCGGCTGTGTTTTCTGCCTTTGTTGAACTGAGTTGATGGGATTGAGTTTACACATCTAGAAATAAGTATTGCCAAGTATAGGCCTATTTGTGTAATTTCTGGTCTAAAACTAACAAACCAACTACAAAAAACAATCAAACAAACAAACTACAAAAACAAACAACAAAACTCCTTTCTGTCAGATGAAGGGGATTGTTGTTTTTTTTTGGGGGGGGGGGGGGGTTAAGCATCTTTCCTTGCCAATCATTGCAGAGTACACAGGTGTAATGAATAACATAAACTGTGGTTCTACACCTGCGTTTACTGTTAAAATGACAGCTTGGGAAAGAGCCATCTTATTACAGAGGTTCTAACACGTAGCCTAAATTATTATTTTTTAATGTGTTGACATTTTGTTCAGCAAAAAACATGAAAAAATAACATTAGTTACTTTGATCAGAAATTAGTAAATATACTTGGCAATACTTTTGTTTGTGTATTGGTTTGAAGTGCAATAACCAGATGAGCTGCCAAGTCTGTGCTGCCTTGCTTCTCAGTTCAAATGCTTCTGAACTCAGCTGTGTTGAGGTGCTTGTGTGTTTCATGGTTTTGAAGTTGTTTCTGTGAGCACATCTCACCAGTTAGAGATTCTCGGAATCCAGTTTTCATGCTTGTTGATGTTTTTGGAATTCAGTATGAACTTGCGCTGGTTGCTAAGTTGGTTAGCTTTGAGAACACACGTGTGTTGCAGGCTTTTTCGCTTGTATGAAAGCGACGTGTTGCAGGGATGGGGCGCCATGTTCTGGTATTGCTTTTGACACTTTTCATGGTGGTTTGAGCTATGAAGTGGCACGTCCCGTTATAACTTTGGACGTATGAGTGTGTCATTGTTTATCGCCCTACCTGAGCTCAATCGCTGGTGTTTCCTGATGAGACATTTCATCTTCTCACTCTCTCCTGTCAGGGTTTGTACCTCTCTGCTGCTGGGCCTAAAAGCAGCATTTTTTACTAGCTTTGCAATCCTGAAAAGAAACTTTTCATGTTTGAACAATAACCTGTTTGCTTCATGTCTTTGCTGCTTCTTCTATGGCTGCTTTGTTGGGTGGCAGTTTGGGGGCTTATAGCTGCTGTTTTGAAATGTTTATACTTGCAAGTGTACAGAAGCTCCCAGCACTGAGCCATTCTGGTAGCCTATTCAAGATTCTGCAGTTATTCAGCAAGTTGTCCGAGCTAGGAGTCCTGAATAGACTGTTGTAATGGTGTTTGCCCAAGGTTTCTATTAACTTTGAAGGAGCAGTATTGTGAACAGTTAGATTAAAAAACTGATTGTATCACTGTAGTACGTGTTTGCTTCATCTCACTCATACTGGCTTTTCACGAGATATAGAAGAGCCAGTGTTCTTGGGTCTACAGTTTGTGTCCAAATATTTAAACGGAATCAGCTGGTGGATAAAATGCATGAACGATGACTGCGTCAAAAGTATCAAATGTGGACATGGTGTTTGTTTTTTTGTTTTTTGTTTTTACAAAGATTTGTTGAACCTTCATGACTTATGTACTGTTTGATTCTGTAGCTAACCTTCCGTGGTACTGCTAACCTACATCCTCGTGTTTTTATATCAGGAACACAAATGTCAGGACGCACCAACTTCTCTCTGTCTGGGTTGAGCCCAAGAGTAAAATGAAGGGCTGAAGAATTGCGCTAATTATTGCTAGTGTGCTGTATGTGATCGCTGGGGTAGAAAGAGCATCTCTGGAGGGGCGAAACCTAAAAGTGGCTAGTCTTATGACACTCTGCAGGGGCGAGAGCCTGCGAAAGGTCAACACCTCTGTATTATGTAAGCAGCCCCGTTATAATGAAGCCTTTCATCTTTGCCTGGGTAAATATTGTCACGTTTTTATTTGAGACGGTGGATGTTTCTAGTGACAATGAACTGAACTCCATTTGATAAACACACGTCATATTTGAAGCCTAGAAACTCCTGGCACAAATCTAGATGTACCAGGTTCAGCAGCACTGCCAGTCGGTCCTCTATAGAATCTCTATTTTATATGTTCAGACCCACAGGAAAGTGTTTCTCCCTCTGTGCTCAAACATTTACTTGTCTGGAACCTGGTGGCAGGGTTTTGCCCTGTGGGAACCGATGTCTGGCCAAGAGTGTCTGACCCACACAACCCACCAGTGTCTGTAGGGTGGTGTTGAACTTGACCTGCTGGCAGGATGATGTGGAACAGAACAGCACTCCTCATTTAGTTAGGCCATGTGTGAAAGTTCATTTTGTAAACTTTCTTTTGCTGAGTGAAGTGAAATTCTCCAAACCTGTCAATGTACCAATGTTATATTAATGCAATGACACATTAAGCAAGCGGGTTAATGTTCACGGTTTCAATGGTTGCATATTTCAGCTTTCTTATTAAAATTTGTTCTTTCAAGCAAGAAACAATCTGTTTTACAGTTTGATGGACATTAACATCTTATACTACTTCAGTTTTACCTCCTTCGTACTGTAACACAGATTGTAATACAGAGTGTGTGGGCTCAGGCAGTGGTTACCACAGTAATTTCCACCAAAACCTCTGCAGTTTCCGGATATCACTGTGGGACGACCAAAATATGAATTGCAGCAATGGGCCTCAATCATCCACTGTTCGTAAAAGGAAATATATTTTTAAAATCCATGCATTTTCAAGCACATTAATTTGCCAGTGCTTCGTATTTGGGTTTCGGTAAGAAAAGAAACCACGCGTGTACAAGAGGACAGTTTTTCCTCAGCTGTATAATGGTGCAGGGTGTTACTGTGTCAGGGTGGTGCTAGCCTTCCTGTAATGGTCCTGATGTACAGGCCCTGCTCTGATACCGCTGGTTCAGCCTCTGCCCTCCAGGAATCGTGGCCTCTCTCCTGTGTTTGGTTGTGTTGCACAGGTCGATCCATGGTTTCCGTTCAGTTTCAGGTAGTTGAGTAATGCATATTTGCAGGTCGGGTGGTGCTGATTGGCTCTCATAAGGGATTGTGAGGGTGTGGGTGGTTTTAAAAAAAAAAAAATCCCCTAGTTTTTTAGCATGGGGGGGGGGGGGGGGGGGCTTTATTTTTGAAATATTGGTTCAGGTGACCAACCAATCACCTCCAGAATCTGACTTCTTGTTTTTTCATTAATGATTGAGTTGCTTCTCTTATATGCTGTTACCGCTGGCGTTAACACACTCGGACACGATTCAGATGGAGGATCCACTCTGATAGTCTTTATTTTTGACACTGTAATAAACATTCACCACGATGATCTTCAAAATGGCGCTGTTTGAGGATCCCTCCATTGGATTGAGTATCAACCAAATGACGTTTTTTTTTAAAAATGCCAGACATCTTTGACTCTGTAATTGAGGTAAAGAAACTCGATGAACTCTAATATTGTTTGTCCCTGTTAGCCATAACATGACATTCACAACTCTAAAGAGCAGGCTGGGGTGGCCTGCTTTGACGAGTGAGTTTAGGATGTTGATTGACAGCATACACTGAACTTGGGTAAAAAAAATTAAGAGGCAAACAAATTAGATCCCAGTCACCAATTTCACTACGTGTGTGTGTGTGTGTGTTTAAATTAGTTTCCTATGTGACTTCAGTAAGAAGGACCTGTATTTATGCACTGAGTTTTAACCACAGTGTTGCTCCACTGACTGAACCTGATGAAATGGATTACAACTGAGAATTTCCCTCATTGGCACCTCAGAATGACAAACTTTTATTCCTCACCAAACTAACAACCTCCTTCACCTTCTGGAATAATCAAAGTATGGAAAGCTCACAGACCACCCAGGAATACACACATGCTCTCTCTCTCTCTCTCACACACACACGCATACATATACTGGGCACTGTGAGGTGCAGAAGCAGATTCCTTCACAGAATGTGAAGTGGTGTTTTTCCACAGTTCTGCAACATGATTCAAATCGTAAGACTGCAATTGGGGCTCAAACAATATGGAATATTTGTGCACGATACCGATACTAAGCAGAAAGACTTTCTTTGTGTAACTGATACAGTGAGTTTTTGTGCTGGCCTGAAAACAGACCTTTTCTAGGTCCGTTGTGCACCATTTCTATACCAATGTCTGACTTTATTAAACTTTTTTTTTTTAACACTGTGATACATGGTCATTTAAATAAAGACCACATTAAAATATTGAAATAAACGTGATGGAGTGCTCTCTGCTGGACACACTGTTACAGTATTTTAAATCAGCATTGTTTTACAGATTTTTACATGCTGTGAAATTTTTTTTTTTGTTGAATGTCAACACCTATCAGTAAACATACACCAGTATGATTTATCTGTGATGGGCTGAGAAGAGGCCACTGATATGTCGATCGGGCCCTAAAAGCAATAACTGAGAGACACTGACATGTGGACATGCACTGCAGGTACTGCCGCTTGCTTCAGCGACTTGACTGGCAAACTCGTATCTTTGACACCACTTCAGTGGTGTGGGCGGGAGCCATGACTGTCATGTATACGGCGTGTTTTTAATAACACTTCTTAGTATAGAGGAGCTAAGCAGCATTCACTAACTGTCATAATTATCATGAAATTGCAAATTCTAGTGACCAGGGGCCTCCATTGATGTTTGTTTGAGGCAGGAACATTAAAATTCCGAGAATGCTGGGGGAAATTTGTGTGAAGTAAAACAGCAAGCGTGTGTTAAAGGAAAGTAGGAATTTCATTGGACACACCTTTCTTCCCCGTTGCTCATCCAGACCTCGAACAACAATGTCCTCACAAACACATGTGCGTGCACACAGAAAAACAACAGCACTCCCCCTTAAAACAGACAATCATTACAGGTCACCACCTCTGTCGGCACATGTCCACATCAGTGACGGATAGGTGACCATCCATATCAGGAGCAAAGCTTGATTTTAGAGGAGAGGTTCAAAGGTCCTGAGATTCAAGTTGATGGAAGCTGTCATGGCTGCCTGAGTGGTTGTCAGTGAACCTGAAAATATCTGTGTGGAAGCATCAAATACTTGGAGACCCATGGGTGAGGCAGTGTTTGTAGAATGAAATCCTTCCAGCTTAGTTGTCCACTTGTTCTCAGTGAATCTTTTTTGCAAATTCAGAATTGGGAATGTTAAATGTATTTGTTTCAAGCTTACATAAATCTTTCATCATTTAAAAAAAAAAAATGCAGAAACAACGAAAACTCTCATGATATAATCAAACGGGATTTTTTTGAAAAACAAATAGCCGGCCCTCCTTACTATAGACTTTGTGCACCTCCAGCAGTGTTGGAGGATCTGCCAACCTGATATGACTGCTGCAACAAATGTATCTCTCCTGATGACGATGGTTCTTTATTCATATATGAAGTGGAAGTGAGATCCACACATGAGGTGTCATCCGAAATGGATGTGGATTTGAAAAGTAGGGCTGAGCTTGGTGTGTAGTTTTGCTCTAACTGGAAAGAACCACGGCGCAGAATCAGAGGTGAAGCGTATTTGTCATCTTGCAGCATGAGGAGGTTGCACTGACTGTTTCATTTCTGTCCTTGCAAGCGTGTAGTCAAGTTAATGGTAAAACATATTTGTCAGGCCTTGTGGATTTTGAATGTGTTCCTTTGTGACATCTACTGGTTATTAAAATACACACACGTGGAACATTAAATTTAGGTTTGACTGTCTGCTGCTATTGTTGTGTAGTGCATGGGTTGTTTATGAATCAGTTTTATTGAACAGTTTGAGTGTAACACTACAACACTTCAATTAAAGTCTACAAAATGACAGGAGGGAGCCTTCTGGCTCAGTCCTGTCACAGCTGAGAGAGAAGGATGTGTTGCAGGTGTGTGTGTGTGTGTGTGTGTGTGAGAGACATTTCACCTGCCTTTTGGGATTTTAATGTCATTTTACACTAAACTTATTATTAAATTTAACTTATTATTTAATTTTGACCATATTTTGCTTCAGGTTGCTAAATGCTCCTGAGCCATGACTTTTAGTATCCACCACAAACTGCACTGTGCAGTGTTGCAAACCAGAGAATTTGTGCATGAATGAAAATGAGTTTGATATCAGGACTAAGACTACCGTTTTAGTTTTAGTCTGGTAAGAAACTAAGACTGTTTCTGACTCAAACTAAAAGATAATGGCATTCGTGCGTAACCTTAACTTAGTTTTCTCCATCATTTAATGCCTTTGATGCACAGCTAAATAACAAATCCAGCATAAAATGTGATGTTACACTCAAATATTTTATCATCGTGTGTATATTTGCCATGTGTAGTTTTTATTGATTTCTTCAGAATAATAATCAATAAAAACCATCAGTAGTAGGTTCTCAATGAAAATGCTTCTGCTGTCACCATCATGACTCTAAAAGGGTGTCCTGGGGAATGTGGCGTGCCCTCTGACCTTTAGTGCAGGGAGTTTACATATCCATGTCTCCACCAGTACAAACAGACATTCCTATCTGTGATCTGGGTCAAAGATAAAAGATGACAGGAGGTCTGATAGTGACAAGAGAGACGGAGCTAACATTCATGGACAAAATGAATCCTTGGGGAGGGAGAGAGAGACAAAACAAAACCACCAATAAAACAAACCCTGATTGTGATGCATGGTGAGTAATGTATCAACTTCTTTTATTCTTGAACTTCTCCTTTGTACTTGGGGTTTTGTTATTGACGGTCACATTCAGTAGTTGATATATGATGTTATTGGCCTGTATTTGCTGTCAAAATTTCTTCTGCTCACCATTTTTGCTACCCACACAGATTTGACCCATCTGGTAAGAACACTGAACCACTTGACATCCACAAGGGTTCTGATGGCTGACCCTGCTGGTGGTTTTGGTTCCTTCCTGGTTTCCTTGTCCTGTGCCAACACAGCAACAAATGTGTTATTTTGCATCTTGTAAACACTCTCTGGCAGTGGCAGCCCCTCATTCATTCAAATTTTAGCCCATTTTGCCACTCTGAGGTTCATCAAGGTCAGGAGCCTCATTTATTGAAGTTGCTTTCACACAGAAGAACACTTATGCCACTTTTGAGGCAACCTTTAGGATAAAAAAGGAAACTCGGTCAGAAAATGTGTGGTCATCCATGGAAGCGCTAACCCACGTGTATGAACATGGAGACGAGGGAAATGGGCAACACTGACAGGGAGGATGTGCTGATGACAGATTGTATAATAGCACCTTTCACACCTTTTAATTTAATATCAGAAGTACATCATATTTACACCGTCTGAAGGACAACATCATAATATTGAAAAAATTACAGAACAGATCCTCAATTTTTACCAGTTTGCTTAATTTTGTGGGCATCACCAAGCACGACTTTAGGTTTCATGTAGTTTTAGTTTGTAAAGTTGCTGCAGGTTACACGAACTGTCAGAATGACAACAGACACCACGGCAGTAACCATGCTCTGAATCACACACATGGATTGTGGAGCCTAGTTGAGCAAAGCCAGTAGACAAAGCCAGTAACAACTCTTAAATTCGACACTCCACATCCTCATCACAGGGCAGCCAAGTTCTCCTCAACAAAGTTTAAAGGTAAAAATGAATCTACTTCACCTACAAACTTCCCCTTTTAAATGATCTAAGGATGTCACTCATTGATGCAGTGGTGTTACAGTGTGAGTCCAACAGCCTGACTGCCGTAAACACATAAATACTCCAGTGACAGTTGTGTCCAATGATGCTGATCCATTTTTCTCACTCTCCCTTGTGGTCGCTGCCATGATTCACTGTGAGGAACCACTAATCAGGCGGCAGACGTCATTTATTCAGCATTCACAAGCTGTTTTACTCTGAGTGTGGTTGAATGATGGCGTGTCGAGGGCAGGTTGTGAGGTGGAATTTACGCGCACGCATTTTTGAGTAGATTGTTATTCATAAGGGCAGGCACGGGTCGTAGAATTGAGGCTCGTGGTGTTTCCATCAGTCCTCTTGCAGCCCAGGTATCCAGCACCAAATTTGATGTCATGAATCTCTGATCCAATTTGTGAAGAATTGTCGTTTGATAGCTTTCACTCTCTCGCTGTGCTGCATCAATGACTGTTTGTTTGACTATTGATGAAATGGTGCAACCCATCTTGTATTTGGCTGTGAAGCTCAAAGTACTTGATTAGCTCTGAGACAAAACACTGTTCTGTCTCAGACTTAGGATTCCACCAGCTTGACCGGGCCACGAGGGTCATAAAATACAGTTGTTGAGGGTAGAACGAGACTTCTTTTGTTGTATTTTTGTGGTTGTGCAAGTGAATGACATCACCTGCAGTTTGTGACCACCCAGTACTTCCTTATTACTTTTAAACACTGGCATTTCTGGGAAATACTTACTTTAAGATGTTTGTAATTCTTGTGTCTAGCCTCAAAAGTGTTTGTTTCTTTGTCATTGTGCAACCATGTTTTTGGTTTTCTGTTTTGTGCAGATTTGCATCTAAGTGTTTTTAGGGACACCCTTTTATTCCCATGGCTCTCATTTAATCACTGACAACAGTTTCTCACTATTTCCTCTCATTGGAAATGGGCTCCCTCGGTACAGCAGCTGTCTTGATTGTGTTGCTGCATAGTATTTGTGAATATTCTCAGTCATCCAGATCATCGTAATTGGGGATTCTTGAGGTTGAGTCCTGTTGCCTAGTTTGATCATTTTTTGAGAGTTGCTGCAGAGGCACGTTAGTTTTTGGTCCAATTTGGGGTCAGACATTGGTCTGTCACAGGACTGTAAACATGAGAAAGCATTGTAGATAACGCTGACTATTCAGATTGGGGTTTTAAAAATGACAAATCCTGTCACTCAGTTCATTTTTGTATTGATTGTTTGACTCTTCTGTTCTATTGCTATAATATTTTACCTCTTCTATTTCTGCGAGATGAGGAGGCAAGCACTCCCAAGCCTTTTACTCCCTGTACTGTGCAAGGATGTAACAATAAAGGTATCTGTATTTGTATTTAATTTGATGCCACAGGGTTAAAAATTGTCACCCACCAACAGCCAAATGTGTGTGAATTTGCTGTCAGGTAAACTTTACCTCTCCTCCCAGAGTTGGTCCCTCAACCTTGGGTACATGTATAGCTTCAAGTCTCCCGCCACTGTTTGTTTTTGTTTCTCTTCACACAATTTTTTTTTTTTTTTAAGCAAGCCAGAATGCACCGGCAAAACTCCATTCTGATGGTCAGATGTGTCTGATGTAGCAACAACAGTGTAACAATCAGTCTGTAAACCCAGAAACATTAATGAGACACTGCAAGCAAAGGTTGGATCTTGAGTCATTCTGAGATTATCCACTAGCAACTGAGATGGTCTACACTGCAGTATGCAAAATGCACCTGTCCACTGGTGGCATCTATCCTAAACGAGCTGAGACAACTTGTTGCTGGGTCCAGTTGGGCTTCCAGAATTAGTTTGGCATTAAGACCACTTCCTTTAAAGGGTGCATAGTTATTTGACCTGCACCAGAGCACGAGCACTGATCAGATTTAAACAAATGAATTGTCTCACTGGGGGAAATCCAGCCAGAGTCAGATTCCACTGGATTTAACAATGCAGGTTTGAACTCGCCCTGAGGCTGACTACATGTGATCAGTGTGATCATTCTTGAACTTTTGAAGAGAGCGATGATCCCTTGCAGTCTCGGGGCATCACAGTGTTACTGATATGCTTCAGTTTCATTTCGTTTCCATCTCAAGATGGCCTCTCATACTGAAATAAAGTAAGACATTTGTGTTACGCATCAATATTATTGCATTGGTGTCCCCCCTTTTTCTATCGAAAGGAAATAATTCCCGACAGTCTTGCTGGTGCATGTCAGTTGTGTAAACCTACACTACAACGTGCTTTGGTCCCCATGCCAAAGTCAAATATTCCAACTTGGTCTGAGGGTGTCAAAGGATTGGAAAGAATTCTGACAATACGCTCGTTCTACACATAAATGATATTGTGTTTCATTTATATTGATGGAAAAACCCTTATTACGTTCAGGCAAACAATGCGATTGAGTTACCACATCACACTGTCTGTGAGCTCTGACTTTCCCTTTCTCGGCAAGTCTCACAGTTTGCCAGGTTGTGTAAATACCACAAAACCTCATTTGTCAGACAAAGGCTGACATTGTCAGTGTCGTCGACTGACAGCCACTTGGAAGATGATGTGAGACAAATCTGTTTGGTATAAACGTTTGTGTATGTGAATTTGTGGTGGCACCTATTTTGCAGTTGGAAGGGACAGAGACTTGTTAATAACCTAGAAAGAAGATGACAAAGAGAGTGAGTGGACGATCAAGAAACGGAGAGAACGCTGAGAAACCCAACTACTGTAGACGAGTGGTATTCCAACCCTCTCGTCAATCACTCTTACATTGTTCAAGTACCCACCCTTCATTCCTCTCTATAAAAAGCTGCCCACTCCAAGACATCAATCAGTGACTTGCCGAGCTGTTACAGCTCATTAGTCATCAGATTGAAAATGCCGTTATACTAAGCTGATCACAAATCAGTGAATGGTGTGTGGTAGGCTTTTGCTTGGTTTAATCCAGTCAATCTCCAATAGTAAAGTCTTTGTCCTTCCTGCTCATTCCACTTTGC
Source organism: Aulostomus chinensis (assembly GCF_037954235.1). NCBI lineage: Eukaryota > Metazoa > Chordata > Actinopteri > Syngnathiformes > Aulostomidae > Aulostomus > Aulostomus chinensis. The sequence continues at coordinate 17,266,344 of NC_141330.1, read as the reverse complement.
ATGCACGCCTACGTGTATTATGTAGTGTTGAGCAGAATACCACGGGGAGTTAACATGAAAATGCTCACTCACTGAAGCAATCACAGTAAATGGATGTGATGTCACAATCATCTATCACTGACAGCAAGTGGGCTTCCTGGGTTGGATTTAATTTAATTGCCACAAAATGCTCAGTGACCTCCGGCTTGGTTGGGCGTTTTGCTGGACACCATTGTTCGTGCCTGGAGTTGGTAAGCCAGACAATTGTATGTGTATTGAGGGAAATATTGGATCCTCCTACGTCTCCTTGGTGGAACTCCTCACTGTCAGGTGAAAAGTAGCTGATGACTCCACATGTCACAGCGGAAGCATGTGGTATTCTCCGACCCTTCCCGGATTGGCAGAGGGGGTGGACCAGGCTGCATGGAAATGGAGTAGTCTGCAATTTACAATTGGGGGGAAAAAAATGTGAGGGGCCCACCAAAAAGTGAAGTGAAAAGCAAGAGGCTGAGATGAATCTGCTCAGCGGCAGAATAAGTGGTGGTCTTAAAAGGGGCTGCAGTATTACTCATGCTCAGTTTGGAACATGTTCCCGGAAACCTGCCAGCATCATTGTTGGATTAAAGGAATTTCTCAGTGGTTCTAAAATGATCATTTGTTACCTTGCATGGTGATGTCACTACTATGGTGATGATACCATTATCTTAGGCCTTCAGCTTTCCCGACCGAAACTCTTGAAATATGTGAGGAATATCCTAATCCCGAATTTCCCGTTGGAGTTTCTGCATGATTTTTCACAGTAGATGTACACACATCGGAAACTTCAATGCACCTGGTGACTTGGTGAGTCTGCCGAGGATGCATACCGTCTAACCGCCTGTTAACTGTAATTGGTGGCTCACCCGTTCTTTGACGGGAATGGAATTATGGAACTGCCAAGAGACATTTAAAGGACACAAGGGTTACAGCGTTTAACCTCAGATTTATGTGGTTAGAACAAACAAAGTCAATAGTGCAAGCGGCTACATTAGTCAGTAAGCAACCCTGACAGAATACATTGGTACGCAACCAAATGCAGTTTGGTTAAAAATTTCTAATACTTAAGATGTTGAATGCCACATTATACACTGATACTGAGTGCAGAATTGATATCATGATGAATAACTGCAAACAGCAAACAACCTCGATGGAACCTTCGTGGAAACCTTCATAAGCCTATTATCTGAACATTTTAGTCAAACCCGATTAGGATGGTGACTCATCTAGGGGTCGGTGCCAAGTGTCCTATGACAGCTCCTCTGTCAGTCTCCAAACATTGCATTGCACTTTCTATAGACATACAGTATAGACACAATCAAAAGTCAACACTCGTCACACCTGCTTCATGTTAACAGGTTGCTTTTGTTGTTTGTGTGGACGAGATACTTGAGAGAATCTGTCCTTGTTGCTGTGCACCCAGTGGCCATCAGAGTGGAGGGAGATATTTATACGCTGAATGGATAATTCCTGAAGTATTTGCTGTAACACTTAACTTGGAGAGGATCCCACACACAGTCAACCAATTTGAAAAATTTAAAACTAGGTAGAGGTTACCTAAGCCCTAGGGAGTTAAATTGGGTGGTGTTGAATCAAAATGAAGGAATGGTCTCTGTAGCACATAGCAGCAGATCTATTGTCACTGATCACATGCAGGGGAAGGGAGGGTAATGTGTTGTAATATTAAACTCCCACAAGTAGATGGGTGAAATCCAGAGAATAATTTGAGCTCAGTGGGGGAATTCTGATCCTTCATCCTGTGTGTGGATCATGCTCAGTCCATGAGTTGAGAATGGCAGGGCAGGATGCCTTCCATTTTTGCTATAGATCGTGTGAACAGCTGTTCTTACATCGAGGCCCCCAAGGCCACATAAGGCTCCCTATAAAGCTGCACCCACAGAAATATAACCCTAATAACGGATATCAGCGCAATCTTTCTCAGGTCAATAAATTCTGAAATATGTAGACGGTTGTACTCTCCATCTTTGTAGCACAGATCTTTTTTTCATATGTGATGATTGATGAACACTCAGACTTCATCCTCCACATTGTTGTGCAGAGTTTCAAGATGCAAAAGTGGCACTGCTTCACAACAGGAGCAGCACATCTCTTATTGAGATTAAATGTCTTACGACATAATCACATTCGCACCACGCAGGAAGGTTTACCAGATTTAGAAGAGAACCTAAATAAAAATGAACTGAGTTTTTTGCATTTCACCCATTTTCACTTGAATGATGGATGTTGCTACCGCTACCTCTCAGACTAAAGCTAGTTCTCATTGATGCACACGCGTGATGTGTTCAGGCTCAAAGTAAATACATAGTATTTGTAGTCTCCCATTTAACTAGTCAATTGATAAGTTGTTATGCTCTTGTTTGAGTGAAATCTCATTGGTCAAGCAGTCTCAGTGCCAGTTCGGAGGGTTAGAAGTGCTACAACAATAATAGCCGTTCAAGATGAATCCATTATTTATGGCTTGGGTAGGGAATAACAGGGCTGTGTTCTGAAGGTCAGTACCTTTCTGCACCAAAATCACGTCAGTACTACAAAGCAGCAAAATGCGTTGAAATGTTTGGTGCCAGCTGTCGGTACCAAGGAATGATCTCATCTGGTTGCACAGCAGCTTCTCTGCTATGATAATGGCCTACACACACGCAAATGACGAGGAAATTGCTTTTAGTTCGAAAATATGACTAAGCTATGAGCTGTATAGTCTGACCTGGAATCCTACGTACCCGTTGACCGGCTCAGGGCCTGAATGCTGTCTTGGGAGTTGGACCCATGGCTGTGTTTATGTTGGCAGCCGGGTTAACAGCCATGTTTCCCACAGGACTTGAGAATGGGCAAGAACTCCTAAAATGACAGGGACCTCGGATGACTTGAAGGGTCACCTGACAATGAGTGTGAACTGTCACTGAACTCTCTGTGACCCTGAAGCTAGTGAGAAAATGGGTCGATCCAAGAGAAAGGTGAGTTCCACGGTTTCCTTTCCATTCTTTTTTTTCTCTACCCTTTATTTCTGTTGCTCCATTGCAGCAAATACTTTGTTTCTCGTATGACAGAATCCCTGCAGCTGTGCAGATCAGTGTCCTCAAATAAACACTGTCCTCTAAGAAGTGAGAGCTTTGCCACCTTTCATTAATGGTGACAGCTCATAGAATGGCTGTAATTCCATTATTTTCCTGGAAGTGTTTATGAATCAAGCAAGGCTATGCTGAGGCTAAGTAATCACTCGGCAGGGGACCAAATTATCGAGCTCATTCCTTCAATTAACACTGATAACAACGAAGGGATTAACACCAGGAGGTGAGGCTTCAAATTTTTTCTCAAGTTTGTCCTCTGCAAGTTTGTGTGTGTGTTCCACTGAAAACAAAAATGATGCTGGTCAATGTTTATTGTATCAGTACCTTCCTGTGTAAAGGTGTGCACACCTTTTTGTATGCTTTTATTTTATGCTCTCATTTAAAAGAACGCGATTTGTGTCATCTGTGAGAGACAAGTTGAGAAGTCTAAACTTCTCGCCGCTAGCTTTGCCACTCTTTCACTCTGGATTCAACATCCTTGTAGAAGTAGCTTTTTGAAGTGCAGCTGAGGACAACTTGCACAATTTTAGTTTTCAACAAGTTCCCGTGTTTGCTCCCATGTCTTGTCAAAGTCTGCAGGGAGCTTGTCTTTATTGTTTAAAGCCAATCAATGCAGCTGTAAGATTTACCCCAGCAGAGATGAGTACTGTCATCATTAGGAATTAGACAAATACATTAAAGCCTGTATTATATGTTGGCAATTCAGTTATTCACAACAGTCAGCTGTCTGACCAACAAATCCGAGTTGGGTACAGCCTGACTCGTTTATATGTATATGGACATACACCACATATGTGCATGAGTGTTTGTGCATGTGCATCAGAACAATGTGAGTCAGGAGGGTGCCAGCTTTGATCAAGACAAGTACTGCTTGAATGTGACACTTGGAAGGAGGCCCACTTTCTCCCTCAGCAGCAACAACACCAAAACTAACACAAAACATGAATCTGACCTGCCACACTACACTGAGCTTACAATACTTGCTGTCTCTGGTGGGCAGATGGATTTCTTTCTTTTTTTTCCCCTCACTTCAGGCTCTCCGACAGTGAGAAATGACCAGAAAACACAGGAAAAAAGTGTAATACATATATAACAACCAAGAGCCTTTGGGTTAGTCCGTCACGCCCTACTACATACACCCTGGCAGAAAATACTGTGTGACCTGAGTTTTGCTTCCAATTTTTGTTCAGCCTCAAGTCGTCAACAAGTGAAGAAAAAATCAGATTATGATGAAGTCCAGTGGTGACCCCATAAGTACTGGCTGCTTGACCAGATGCATCCTCCCAACAAATCTTCACCCCAGCTGTGAGCTTTGCCTCTGTGCCTTTCATACTGGGCCAGCACTGACTCCACTGCTCTGCTTCCTTCTGTGTTTGCTTGCCTGTGAGCATCAAACCATTTCTTCCTCGTTTGACTCCAACCTGGGAGAACAGCTTTTTTCCCCATTTTAAGGGTGAAGGCACAGAGATCCAGCTACCCGCTGTCACTACTGTGGTCCAGCTGGTTTTGGTTCATCGGGTACCGCAGGCCCTTGCCAATATTTAGCCCATTCCCCACAAGTGCCGTCTCAGCTGGCCTTGATTGTCAACCATCACTACCATCAACCCAAACTGACCTCCAGTCCTTGGCTGACTTCTTTTTGTTGACTTCGGTCCCTTGGGACCCGTTTCTCAAGTCTGGCTTACAGGAGTTCCATTCTTTGGAGCGGGACCTACATCTCTTTCTGTCCTCAACATTGTCGTAGGCTCCCATTTGCCTGGCTCCACAGAAGCCCTTGCTTGTTCCACAGGCGACAGAGTTCATTAAACCCCATTCTCCTGTCCCATTTATTTCCAGCCCTGTTGCTGGTACCAGGCTGGACCCCCTGAGTAGCACCTCAGTTGACATCACCTCCTCCTGAACGGTGTCACCCACTGGGACTGGCTTCAATCAATGGTTTCCCATGCTTTGCCACCATCAAGCGTCTGGGCTGCATGACTGAGGCTTGTAAAGCCTCCAGGACCCTCCTGAGTTTTCCTACTAAGCGCCTGTTCAGCTGCCAGTCTATCGGCCTCAGTCACCTGCTCCCAGAGAGGTACCACTTCCAGAGAGGTGAACTTGTTAAATTCAAGACTCTGATCTGTTGATATTAGGTTGTAAAATGACACCAAAAGTGTTTGGTCTTTTATATGGTTGTCAGCTACTATTTGAGCCTCTAAAATACTGAAAAGTTACAATTAAACAAACCTTTTTTGATGTAAATACGCAGAGTAACGCTTCTTTGACTGGGAGGATGTGATGAATTTAACCCTAAGTATTAACCACAATCTCTGGGTCTGTCTGATATGAGAGGATTCAGCATAGACATCATTTTAGATTTGTATGAAAATTAAGTCAACTGGTCAACAGCACTGCTTGATGATTCTCCTCATCTCATTTGGCTGAAAGCGTGTGGAAGCTTTCTATTGACTTTGTGCAACTTTTCCATCTTCTTGACTCCGCATAGTTCTGTTTAAGGTGCGCTCAGCAAAATCAATGTTTAGCAATGACTGTCTAATCTGTCCACAGTCTGAGTTAATGGGTATTTCCCCCACAATAAACAGTCCAATCTCTCCCTCTAGTGGATGTTTTCTGTTAATGACTTTTCAACAGCACCCTTGACACAAGGCCAAGAGCTGAACATGACTGCAAAAATAATAGCTTGAATTTTAAGAGAATTGATGCAAAGATGAATTTGAAATTTGCATGTCTTTTGCTGGAGTCAAATTTAAGTTATATATTTCTCAGCTTCATGACCTACACAGATACACAGTGGAATATCGACATGATAAATGAAAAAGATGACGAGACAATGAGTATAGATTAATACAAACGTAGTTAAGACACAAACATGGTGACACACATGCATCGTACGTACAAAAACAGGGAACCTCCCCTTTACTTCGTTTGTCATAGTTTCCATCAGTTCATACTGATGAAACTTTGTGTTATGCCACGTTCATAACATGCTCAAAAGACAGCGTGATATTCCCAAACTTCATCACTACAGCAGATCTTCATCTTCTTGAATGAAAGTCTATATTTTTGGCCGACATGATGTCGTCATTTGCCTCGTCTCCTGTCATGATATATCCGGTGGCCTGGAATATAATGTTTGACAACGGTGATGAGATGCAAGTGGCCCCCGATGAAGCCTGAGATCCATATGAAGCAATCAACACCAGTCCAGAGGTCTGGTGGGATCCTCTCCGCTTTGACTATGTCAGAGTTTCTCAATCAATGACCCTTTACTCCCTTAGACTCTGATCAATATCCATCATTGGAGGAGATGAGATAACAGAGGAGTGAGCTCATCGCCTGTACACTCACAGGGGAAAACAGGATAAAAAAAGGATGCCTTTTTGGCAATCTCCCGCTTATGCACACAATTGTTCATTAACTGGAAATTTCACTTTTAGTGAAAAAAATAATCACCTTTTTTAAAAAAAAAAGTTCAAATACATATACTGTAGAATAAGTACGGACACAGACACACACAGCAAGACAAGGACATACTTTCCTCCTTGCTCTGTCTTCCCTTTCCAAACTAGACAACAAATCTATTTCCTCTGTGTTCTAATATAAGCGCCTCTTTCAATAACAAACAGATGATCATTACTTTACCTCCCTATGAATATTTAATGACAAACACACACACACACACACACCTCTTCAGTAAAATGAAAAATGAAAACTGCTGGACAGAGAGGGACAGAACGGGCTAAAAGGGAGGATACAAAGCGCTTAAGCCTTCTCGTCATTACGATGGCCCCTGGTACTCAGGGCCACAAAGGAATCCTTTAATTCCTCCCGCATTATGCGCTTCGGATACTTTCATGTCCTCCGTATGGGAGATGGAGGATGGGGATGGGGGATTTGCTGGAAAAATTCTAATATGTCTCTTGCTATGAAAAAATATGCACATACATTTAGCATTTAGATTCTCCAAGGGCAGAACAGATAAGATGGGCACATGTCAGCTACCATAAAGTGTGTGTGTGTGTGTGTGTGTGTGTGTGTGTGTGCTGCACGGATGTGTACATGTGACTTCTCATATTTATGCAGTGCTTAAATGGTTCAGCCTTTATTTGTACCCAGTTTTGTAAGTTACCGCACTAATAGTAATGATGTGGCACCTTTACCCTGGAATTGGAGAGGTCGTGTGTGCTAGCATGCTGAACAGACCTGAAGCATTAAACTGACACACTGGTTGACTCTTTGGCAAAGGTTAACTGGTTTCCTGTCTGTCTGGCTGATTGAGTGAGTGACTGGTCATTTGAAGTAGAGAGTGGCTGCTGGTTCAGTCGAATGGGAGCAAATGAAATAACTGGTGGGCGTGTTGGCATGTTGACTGGCTAATCTGATGACTGGCAGACTGGCTGGATAGTTGACTGGCTTGTTGACTGACTGGAGGATTAGCGAAGTGTCTGACCGGTAGATGCAATGACTGTCACTCCTGTCTGGATGGCTTGTTGGCCAACTGTCTGACTGGACTCATGGTGGTTGGTCTGACAGACTTCTAAAAAGTTGTTCTTTGGCTCTCCACCACAATCTGCAGATCCGAAGTAATTGATGATGAAATTTAAATTGATAGTAATCATCTTAGACTAGTAGCATCATTTTTGGGGGATAAAAATATAGGATGCATCAATATATCTTCATGTATGGGCTGATATTCACCTTGCTTGACTTTTTTCTACAAATACGATGGCATTCTGATGTTTTGTTGGGGGGGAAAATGGTAATTTTTATTATTTTCTTGATCCCCTGGCAAATAAAGAAAAATTAGAGCAACATTACAAAAAAACATCAGTTTTGGTTAAAAGCACTCAAAGAACCCTATCAGTATTGGCTGTTGAACAAATATTTTTAGATTTTAAACAGTGGAATTGATAGTGGCCCAGGACTTTATGTAGTCCATCCCTTGTAACAATAAGATTAGCTTTAACAAGGAATTAATAGACATAGGATTCAAAATGTTAAAATCGTACGTGTTTGTGTTAACTGAACGTTGTGCATGTCTTTAGCTGTTGTGACACAGTTTGACTTGGCAATCATTTTTTTTCAGCGCAAAACAAATATATCCTTGTCTGTATGCTGTCATTTGTGGGTGAGCAACTGTTAACTTGTCATTGCATAATGAACATTACTTTATTTATACATGATTTTTTTTTTCTTTTCAGTCCATCTTTAAAAGAGCCTTTCTTCAAAATAGAGTAAAATACACACATACATAGATATTTCACTGCAGGATGCCCCTCTATTATAGGTCAGTAGAATTCAGGATGAGTGTAATTAGGCAGAGACAGAAAGATGACTGGCAATATTTCACTGCTGTGGCCACAGGAGGGCACAGCAGGCTCATCTCCCACCCTGCTGCTTTATTAAGATGGAGACGACTCAGAAGGAGAAATGATATTCATATCTCTCTCTGTCTCTCTCTCTGTCTCTCTCTCTCTCTGTCTCTCTCTCTCGCTCTCTTGCTCTCTCTCTCCTCATTCTGCATGTATCTCCAGTCTTTATTGAAATCTCTTCTCTATTCAGACGTGTTCATAATTAATTATACAATTTGGGATCATTACACACACACACACACACACACACACACACACGCGCACACAGAAGACTTCATTATCTGGAACCTGCCTCTCACATTCACCACAGGCATACTGGGCTTGTCTCATCACAAGTCTTTAAACACTCACCATCTATTCAATAATACTACTCATCATTCCTCTCCAAAACATCACTTATTATTACACTGTTTACTTTTATTGACTACACGCTGAAGTTGCCTTTCAAAAAAGCACGACTAGATGTTTTATATTCGGCAGCAACATTATGTCTAATCTCTGAAATGTCAACAGTGTCAAAACAAAACCGACAACAATATATGTAAAATATACACTCATGCTGCCTTTACAGTGCTAATACTGTAACATTAAATCAGAGAGCTTGTAATTAACTCACATTAGGGAGTGAACTGACCAGTTGTCCTGTTTATAGGAGTGTCAGGACATTAGCAACTCCTCTCCGTATCATGCACTCAAGCTATGGCTTTATGCTTATTGAGGCTGTCGTTGGTGGTGATGTGCTTGAGTGCATTATGCTTTTGCTACTTTTGCTGCAACAGAATATAAGAGTATGTCTCCCTTCTGTTGCAGTAAAAGTAGCGCATGTGCTACAGCTGCTTGCTGATTAATTGTACATCTAACTTTTTTACAGTGCGCATCCTCTGATCCTGATATCTGTCAGTTTTGAAAGTTTACCACTTCGATTAAACCCCCCCAAGATTAAGGATCTGACTGCCTTCATAGGAGTTGCTGGACTGTTCGTTCCAGACTAGGCCGACCACTTTGTGATACTACAGTCAAGATTAATTTGCCCCGTTTCATCTTACACAGATAAATAGTACATAAGATATTATAAAACCTTTTGCACCTACACTTGTAACTAAAATGTGTCTTTAAAAAAAAAAGAAGAGAGAAATAACTTTTCTTTAACCCACTTCCATAACTCTTGTCTTCTGTGACAACTCAATTATAATGTGATGAATTTAGTCAGTATTAATTAAATTTTTCACGACAGAATTTTAAGTGAGGAAAGACGCAAGTCATTATCATAACACTCCCCATTAAGTTGTTTGTGTCTGTTTGTTTAGTCAATTAAATTTAAGGATGCGACTGAAACCGATTACAGTTACTTCTCACACAAGTGCTCTTACAGATCTGGAGGATGCAACACACTAAACTCAAAGAAGTACCTGACGTGTTTGAAGTGGGTCTGGTGTTTTTCGAAGGAATAGTTTATCTCAGTGTTTTACAAGCCTTCGCTCTAATGAAGATTAAGATATTGAAATGATCATAATAACGATGGTTTGTCTCGTTTCATCTCAAAGCTCGTGTAGTCTGTGTGACTTGGGCAATCTAAAACTTCATTGCAGTACATGCTCTTAACTGGTCTGCTTGAATGTGAATCAGTAGAAATAACCGGTTGACACGTGTGTGGTTTGACAGTTCGACTAACAGGCTGCTAATACTGATTTGTGTGAGATGGCTGAGATGATGCTAACAAAATTCCAGAATTATCTGATGGCAACGCTTTTAGGTGTGAGATGAGTCAAAGATTGCGCCGTTAACTTCATGTGCAGGTACACCACAGCCTTTGCATACACACATTAATAGCTTGTCCTTATAAACCATCATTGTAGGGGTTTTTAGTCCTAATCTAGGTAAGCAGGTTTTATTTATGGGTATGAATAATTGAGTATCTATTAGAATATCCCTCACTCATGCATTGATGGAGGTACACATTAATATTTCAAAATATTAGTGAGACCTGGCTTTACAAGTCTTCTCTCTATAAAATTTAAAAGTCCATTTTTCTTGACAGGTCAGCCTCATGTCACTCTAAAACATGCATTTGAATGATCATGGTGACAAGAACATTAGTGAAATCCGGCTTTACATGACATCCATTTTATGTCCATGCCAGCCATATATTAGTGTGTTTCACTGACCACGGGGATGTGCAGACAGACACTTACTTCCAGCCAGGCCTTTTGACTATTTGTTGTCTGGTGTGTTTATGAATTATAGGTGACAACCGTGCAACAATACAAATGTAGATGGACGGAAAAGAATTCGACAACAGCACTCCTTTAAGTTACGGGATTAATTAGAGTTCATTATAATTCTGCTATAATTCTTTTAATCAAAGCAAAGGTTTTTTTTCCTTTTAAAAAAATACTGCACAAAAATGATCATTTTTCCATTCACTGTTTGATATCTTGAATTCATGAAGACTTTTTTTTCCCTCTGCAGACAGAAACCAGAATTAAGATAGTAATAGCCACATCCTTTGTCCTGGGAAACTCATGGAGGCCGAAGCAAAACTACACAAAATTTCAGTTTATATAACTCTGAAGCGCATCATCCAGTATAATCCAAGTCACAATATAGTCCCATGACCGATACTTAACGGATTATTTGAGTTGAGCTACTGTAAGACACCAAAATGTCAGAGGTGATCCAGACATCTTGTGGTGAGTACATGATAAACGATAAATACAAACAACCTTAAGATTCGGATCAGTCAACAGAGTGATGAGGAGCATGTGAGTGCAAGAGGAGCATGTCGCACAAATCAGGATATTTAAGAAATATATTATGTTGTCTGTCAACATAAAAGAATTTATTTCCCAAATTTGATAAAGGAGGAAAATTGACATGAGAAGTTCCAATATCGAGGAAACATTTGAGGATTTTTTTAGCAGGTTGTTCTCGTAATGAAAAGCTAAATTTTATTTTCAGCGTTATACGAGATATTAGTATTAGTTTTTTTTCTTTGCGCACTTCTAAATCTGGTTGGTTGCTTAACTTAAAAGAACAAGTGGGTTTTATTTCTTTGACTATGTGAAGCATCCTCTTATTAACAATATTAATATTATGGTGTATATAAAAATGTAACGGTATGTAAGTTTATACAAGTAGAAAAATTAACTGATACTGATTCAAATCGCAAACACACAACAAAAACAGCTCTTTCATTATCCAGTGAGTTGCAGTGTGCATGTCAGGCCTCTTTTGATGTGCTGTCTGTGTGTTTCTGTACTTGCAAGTGCCTGCAAGTGCATAATTATAAGTGGGAAAGTGTGATTGCAAGCATTAGTGTGTCTGTGTGTGTGTGGCAAGTGTACATGCCTTTATATCGGTGTGTGTGTATGAGAGAGATGGCAGCTGCTGTCATGCAGTGGGCTGACAGTAGTTAAAGACAGCACAGATGTGTGTGTAACAGGCCCACTGTCACTTCCCTCCCTGTGTTATTTTACTTCTCTCTAATGGGCTTTATTTCATTGTCAGCTGGCAGTCTTCCTCCGCCTCCCTTTCCTTTCTTTTCCTCCCTTCGTTCCTTCCTTCCTCGTTTTCTCTCCAGACACATTACAGGCTGCCTTTGGAGAACAGCAGAGGGCCAGAGACCCCCTGCCAGCCATAATAATGTGGTAAAACAAGCCGACAGGTAGAGTGTGTGTGTGCGCGTGGATATGTGTGCACATCCACATTTGTTTGAGTTTGTGAATTCACAGGCATGTGCGTCGATGTGTGTGTCCGTTTGTCTTCATGCCATGCGTATGTCTTCCTCTGTGTGGATTTTTCCGTGTGCTGGAAAACCTATCAAAGCCCCCCCCCCCCATTAAAAAGCCTTCTGTGGCACATTATTAGCCCCCGTTACAAGGGCAATCTATCTTAGTGCAAACTAAAGGGGAAGGAGACGAGAGGAGAGCCGGGCATCGGAGTGGTGGGGGAGATCCCTGTCAGCTCAGAGAACATTAGCTGTCCCAGAGTGCTTGTAGCCGCAGCAGGTGTGCTTGACCCTCCAGGACCCATCAACCTCTCTCTCTCTCTCTCTCTCTCTCTCTCTCTCTCTCTCTCTCTCTCTCTCTCTCTCTCTCTCTCTCTCTCTCTCTCTCTCTCTCTCTCTCTCTCTCTCTCTCTCTCTCTCTCTCTCTCTCTCTCTCTCTCTCTCTCTCTCTCTCTCTCTCTCTCTCTCTCTCTCTCTCTTCCCCCCCCCCCCCCTCCTTAGCTGGGGAAGCACAATCGCAATGAATATCTGCACAAACTGCTGTACACAACTCAGACACACACATAAAACCACTACCACCCACTGAGACAATAACTCCTTAAATCATCCGCAGGGAGATGAGGTTGTTGCATTTCTCTGAGTAATGTTTGGTGTTGCTATATTATGAGTTTAAAGACAGAAAAGCAGAGTAAAAACAGGAATGGGTCTGTCTTGGCTTTTTTAGGGGATTTTGATATGACGTGTGGTTCCTGAGGGCAGATCCTGGAAAGATGAGGGGTGAAGTCAGCACAGAGACCCAAGATACATTTAGACAAAGTAATCGTGTAGAGTAGAAAAGAAAATCTAAAATGTGAAGAGAAATTGTCACATTGTAGTTGCAGAATTGAATGTAAAAATGATATAAAGGGGCTCCGTAATCCACATAGTGGGTCAATCAATGCTTTTACACCTACATGCGGTATCTGGTTCTCTACTGAGCAGCCCTCTTTATTCCACCCATTTCTAACAGTTTCATAATAAATCTTGCAAGTCCTCTGAGTGTTTCCTTAGATCCTGAAGTTCCTTTTACAGCATTGGTTTGTCATAACCTGAGATTTTATAGAAATGAACAATACACACATGGCACAAATTGAAGTTTCTTGTGCCGATGAATTATTTGTTGGGGCTCATATTCATTATGACTGCTCTCCACACACCTCACATATTATCACATCACTTTGCATTTTGACTCCTTTATTTTGCTTCAGAAAAGCCGGGTGCTCAATTGAAAAGGTTCAGCTTTTATTCAGAATACCTTTTTGTATTGCTATTTAAGTGATTTAACCTCCTTTTTTTTCCCAAAGCATTTTATTAGCCGGCTTTTACTGTCTGCAACCACAAGCAGATTCTGAGGGGAAGTGGGAGAAACACGATGGGGTGAGCTCGAGTGAACGGAGACAGAGGGAAGAGGTGGGGGGTGAGAGATGGATGTAAATGTGGAATAATGTAGCGGGAGTGAATTTGCATGGTCAAATGTCAAAAAAATGAAGCCTTCCCCTGAGCCTTGTCAGGAAAAATAACATAAGTGGTGCGCTCCAGCACTGGCATGCCATTAGCGGTTAGTTCTGCCTGTCATCAGTTACTGAAAAGAAGAAATGGCCGTCATTATCTCCAAAAAATGGACTTGGAGAGATGGATACACCCCCTTCCTCGCTGTGACAAAGAGGCATGTGCACATTGTCAACGAATGTGCAGAGGGAGACTCACCTGTGTGTGTGTGTGTGTGTGTGTGTGTGTGTGTGTGGCGCACATCACACAGAAATTAAAAAGCATATATATTGTAATTCACTTCAGACTTACAGTGCACATACACAGACACTTAAAATCATTGTTTTCATTTTGTGAATTCCCAGGAGCAACGATGTCAGGCGGAGGAGATGATGTCCAAATGTTAAACTTGGAGTTTAAGCTATGATTGTTGACATTGCTTGTTGTTTGCTGAATATATCAATGCTCTTTCTGTTTAGAATAACTTAATTTTCAGAAATGTAATGTCCGTTAACATGCTGCATAGCTGGGGAATAACAGACCAGGCAAAAAATTAAATATGCTACAAGAGGAGAAGGAGGACAGTGGGTAGAGGATGAGGATTGAGTACAAGTGTGAATAAGACGAATCATAAATTTCTTTTGATATTCACTCGCACTCATGCACACTTGCACACACCATGGTTCAGCTCTCTGCTGGAAGGAGGCTCTGGCAAGCAATTATATAATGAGCTTAAAGACCATAAAATCTGCAGTAGCAAGGACAATTAGCCATTACATTCCATGGTACTGATAGCCACACGTTGGTTTTTGAAGATAAAAAAAGAAATCCTCTCACTGTTACATTGTCTGGACACCATGTTGAATTGTCTTAACAAGCATAGACAATTCAATTATTCTTATTTCTTTATTTATATGAGTTTTTTAAGGGAAAGAAGATATCTCAGTATTTGCATATTGTAACAATCACTGGCGTACATTCAAATAAATCAGAGACAAGTTTACTTTGTTATGCAGCAGCTTTGTGCCATCCCTTTAATTTGTCCTTGAAAATATTGCTCCTGACATTCAAGAATGCAATTTCCATATGGCAATGAAACAGGCTGGGTAACAATAGCAGAAAACGGCATATAGGTATGTATTGAGGAGAAGTCCATGAATTTTAAGACTGGGAATATATTGAGAAGCCTGGCACCAGACAATGAGAGATAGGGGGAGAGGGAGAGAGAGAACAACCGAGCAAGAGATCAGCATGGCAGCTAATGTAATGAATAATATCTCAAGTGTAAATCCAGCCAATTGAACCCAGGGCTGCCTTCTCCCTCTAGCTAGGCTAAATGAGTTTCCATGGGAATGTGGATGAAAGGAGCGCAGACGTCTAGGTCAGGCATATTGGAGAGGAAGAGGCAGGGAAGGGCTGGGAGTATGAAATAGAGTCCTCAGGGTCTGGTTTGGAGAGATTTGCACTCATGCTAAGCCACTTCAGATTTGAGTGGAGGGTCTAACAGCCTTAGACTTGAGCATCAAGGTATGTGTGTAGGTCTGTTGTTGAGCTGTGTAAGCACTGAGGGCAGAATGTGCCCCAGAAGGGGTGAGAGAATTTCATACAAGTTAGGCCTGCCCTGTGTTCCATTCAGCGTATTGTTGGTGACAGCGCTGCTGAGTGGACGGTTGCTGTCGAGAGAGACAAATACACTGATAGGACACATTCTTTACTCAAGTAAAAGTACTGAGACTTTTCCAAGGAAGTCATACTGATTCAACACCTTTACTCAAGGAAAGTAGAAAAAGTAGAAGCTCTTAACATTAAAAATAATTCTACCAGTAGTTTTGTAAAAATAAAAGACTAGGGCTGGGCAATATACCAGTAGAAATGATCGTGTGTGTGTACATGCATATCATATAGCCTTAGGTTTTGATATCAGCGTATCCTGATTAGAGCAAGTGTTGTCTTTCTCTTTTCAAGGCTACATTACAGTAAAATGATGTAATTTCTGAATTTACCGGGTTGCTGGCTGTTACAATAATTATCTTTATCCACAATAGTGCTTATTTCATTGTTAGTATTTTCTGAAAGAACCAGTTGTCGTGATGCAACTGAGCCATTGAGGTATTTGGTTGAAAATATGGTGATATTTAATTTCTGCATTGTCCATTCATAATCATCATGGGTGGCACTGAGCCCAGGGTGCAGCAGGCGCAGGAAGAGGTGGGGCTTTCTATACGAGGTGCTCGCCTACATATTGGTGTTATCCACGATCCAAATCTTCGTTAAAACTTGCTATTTCCAGTGTGTTATTACTAGCTAGACAGCACAGAGATTGTTGATTCTGCGTAGGGAGAGGGGCTCTGAAAATGACTGCACACAGAAAGCAGAAGAGGTGGAGAATACTCACTGAAATAATGACCGAATGGCAAACCTGTAGTGGTGTTCTAGTCAACTATTCTAAGGTGTAAACAAGCGCCTGTTCTCTGTGGTGCTGTAGGCTCCGTTTTGACCGAGATTGTGTGCCTTCACGACAAGGTGATGAAGTTCAAATGCATCACAACTAAAGTTACGAGCCTCTTTTGAAATTGTAGTTCAGGTATGTGTGGTGAAATGAAGTAGATAAAAGATGAATACATACTGAAATAAGGTTCTTATACATGAGATATTTACTGCATAATTTCTTTCCACATCTATAAATACAGCACTGCATAATGTTTTTAGCTTCTCCTCTTGTATTTCCTCCTTTTCAATATTGTCTCAAGCTTGATTTAATTTAAAGTCCGTGTCACAGCTGCCATTAGGAACCTGTCTGCAGCACTTTGGGAGCTGCGGTGACCAAGTTCAAAGTGACACATCTAGGACGTGTGAGCTGCACATTACCTTGACACAGTTTGGCTGTAGAAATTAGCCGCTGTCTGAATTATTAAAATAACAAGGGACATTTCATGTGATTGGGCAGGGAGATACCCCCCCCCCCCCCCCACACACACACACACCCCTGCAATTCTAATTGTCCACTTTAACTAGTTCCTTTGAGCCTTCAACATCAGTCAATGTAAAGTCCTGGTTTGCAGATTTCTTCACTCCCATTAGGGAAGAGGAATGAGTCCTGGCTGTCCATTGAGCCCACCTCATTTATTATAATGACCTGCCAGGCCCAGACATGAACATGTTAAAGTTATAGGAGAGTGGGACATGACAGGTGCACACAACCTTGTCAGATCTGTGTAGGTCTCGTTAGAACATACAGATTCTCTTCTCTGAAAAGACAGACAGGCAGGTAGGTAGCCAGTACGTGTCTCCCTGTAAGGAAGAAGAAAGTCATCCCTAGATTCTTAATGATGTAAATATCAATGTGTATTCAAATGGCATGTAAAATGTATGCAAAAGTACATTTTATTGTAGCTTTTCATTCAGATTGAGTGAAACTGAAGACACACTGACGAGCAAAGGAGCCATGCGTACATTTCTCCCACTGAATATGTGAACGGAATTATGTTTAATGGTGACACTATTTGATGTGACACACATGGTTGACTAAGTTTAAAATGCCATTCATAATGTCCTGTCGCGCTCTTTTTTTGGGGGGGGGAAGGGGGGTTAAATGTTAACTGTCAGTTGCACAGGAAAAAGTCAACTTCAGACTATGGATGACTAGATTTGCAGGAAAAGGTTGGAGCTGAAATATATATATTTGATTTTAAATTAAGGGTTTTGCACACCGTGCTGTGTGAGTGCTTACAGTTACTTAAACCTTAAATATATTAAATCTCAAGAAATATAAAAGAGACCCCACAAATAAGAGAGTGTGCTCAAATGATCTAATGTCATAAAAATGCCATATTGAACTATCGTAACCTGTTCATTAGAGAAGAGGAAATGGTTAGGTACAATTTTAAGGGGATAATATTGTCCTCACCAATGTAGGCACAGAGTATTTGTCTTGTAATTTAAAATTGTCCTTCAAGAGGCGACACTGCAGAATTATGAATCCTTGACTACTGCAATTACTGCTGAAATGTTCACCTGGTGAGGAATACTCCTGTACATCCAAGGCAGCACAACACGGACCCTCGCTCAGCAGTTCAAGTCAGACCCGGAGTGGTGTTATTGTTTCAGTCACTAGCCGAAGCCTGTGACCACGGGAGCGTGTTGGAATGTAAATAGTTGTCGAATGTGGATGGTTTCACCGCAGCACTGCTGGAGCGCTTGAGGTGGACTGATCAGATAAAAGAGCTCCAGATTTGATTTTGAGAGCTACATGTCCCGCTCCCTCGCTGATTTGCTTCTGCACGGACACCCCTCCACCATGACTTGCTCTCACCCAGCAGGAGAGATCACATGTGAGAGACGCACTCAAACTACTTCCACTTCCTAACTAGATTGGGCTTCTACAAAAGCGAGCGACTTCATGATGCAACCAGTTGAACTTGGTAAACTCATACACCGATTTTGAATGGATTATATTTTTGCTTTTTCTCTCCCTGTATTCAGTCGAACAAGAGTGACAATGTAGAAACATCCACTTTGAGAAGCTTTAGCAGACATGTAACTGATAGAAATGTGTGGAGTATGAATAGTGACATCATCTGGAGAATTTTGCACAGTTGGGAATTGTGATTTTTTTTTTTTTTTGCGGTCTGCCAGGAAAAGAGTGGAATTTGTGTATGTTTAATTAATTTCTACCAAAAATCAACTATATTTTCTATAAATTATTTCACAGCAGCACGAGATCATTTGTCAAGGGTCTGTTTTGTTCATTTTAACCCCTTACAAAGATGCTAATTGACTACAGTAGTATCTTTGTGTTTGATTGATAAATGTTTGTACAATCATAATTCTGTAAGGCAAGGTGGGGACCAAGGTGGCAGTGGTAGTGGTGGGGGTGGCCCAAGGTTACAGAAATGACATCAGGGGAGCTCAACTGCAAAAGTTTGGGAACCACTGCTTTATGCAGTCAAAGCGCACACATGTAGTCCTCCTAAGTCAGCATAATGGAGCCCTGTCTTTACATTCTGCCTTAATCTCTTGCTACTCTTGGTAGCTGTGGAGCCATGTAAAGGACACACATAAAAACAGGAGCACTTTGAGTTTTTTTTTTTTTTTTTTTTTGCTCCCTGAACCAACATCCAAACTGGACTCTATAATCCTTTGCCATTCTTTTAATCATCTGACACCCAGAGAAGGCAATATCTATTTTCATCTACTCCTGATAGGATCTCCTTAGGATTTAAAGAGGGGCCGCAGCATGCTGTGCCCAGCAGCTCAGCTGTGATCTGGGGCTTTGGGGAGTTCTCATTAGGCGTTAGCGGCCCCTAGATCGAAGAAACCCAGTTCTGGCTAGTGGATTTTTAATCCTCCTATGGCCTGTGTTGGGAGATGGAGTTATTTAGGGCCCTTTGATTAGTCTTGCAGCTGCACTTTGATTAAGAGAACTTCTGAAGATCGAGCTACTGGGCTGTAATTTGGAGGTGGAGGAAGTGTGTGGAGGTGGCGTGGGCGATTATTTATGTTGTGTGTGTGTGTGTGTGTGTGTGAAAATGGCCGTGTCCAGGCATTTATGTGAAGAGTATATGAGGGTGAACAAATACGTTGTGGATATGTGTGAATTAAAGCATGTCTGAATGTGTGTTTAAATGTTAGAAAGCTGTCCACCTCCTGCAGTAAGACTCTTAAAGCTAAAAAGCAATGACAGACATGGACAGAGTGATTGAAAGACAGAATGACAAAGGGATATGGACAAGGCCAAAAAGCTTTAATGCTCACAGCAAATTGATATTTGGCATCTCCTCTGTTCTGTGCTGGTTCAAACCACTTGGTAATAAAGCCAGGCTGGCCTGTCAGGTTGAGAGTGGTACCATCCAGGGCCAGGGCTGTGCTTCAGATGTGGAGGAGGGATTGAGCCATACTTTGTACTCCTACGCTTCCCTTGGCCCTTTGAAGTGACTGTACAAAGATCAGTGGAAAATGGGAAACTGGATAAAGGAAAACTCATGTTTGATACATTGACACATATTTGACTGAAGCTTCCAAAAAGGACAAAATACACATTTGCTCACAGGTATACATCCATGCACACATGCAGGCTCCAGACCCCACATATGAAGCTGCACACACTGCACAGGATGTTACATTGGCTTATTACACACTAAAACTGCCTATAACCCCCAACCCTCACTAAAGTCTTACATTATGTCTTCATCTTCCCTCATTTGCCTTGATAGCTTTTTGTCACCGAAAGGGATTTAAATCCCTATAATGGGATTGAATGCATTTCCTCATAACATATGGAAGATGCGGACACACTTTGTACTTCTTTCCATGTGATGAAGTAATTTGACATAATGCATTCCATAGCCCCTCACCTTCATCTGAACCAGAACAGCTGAATACCTGAGTCTTTATCACCCAAATTGTCCTTCCTTTTCCAAAACACACATGTTCTCAAGCTCTTTAACTGAAATTGGACCTCAAAAAGGAAGATGATTGTGCCTACACACACACACACACACAAAATCTAGTACAACCATTTAGTAGTATAATAGTAGGTTAGAGATTGGTCGACATTGCTGATTTTACCTATTTGTGGTGAGAAAGCTGGCTCTGAGCTGTAGAGAATAAAAATGGAGAGGTAATAGAGACCCAGTCATATAGAAAGATCGACCACTGGGACGTTCAGTGGCTTGGAATGAATTACGCTGCCTGGAAAATATGCATCGGTAATTGAGGGAAAATGCATAAAATCTAATTAAAATCCTACAAAACCAAATGACTCATAATGAAAACTCTGACTTCTTTGGAGTTGAAAACATTAATTGGAGAATATTAATTCTGTACATTTTCTGTCAACACTTTGACTATAATCATTTAAGAGGCATATCGCAAGATGAAAGTCACTCGTACACTGCCTCCTGTACTGCCCCAAACGGCGTCACATTCCAGCACATAATGATCAAAAATAACACAACCCCACTAAAAATGATAAACAAATAAAAAGTTTACCATTAGCTTCAACTCTTGTCGTATCTTCATTGCCATTACCTTTGCAATCATGACACCAAAGGTCATATAGCACGTGATATTTCGTGACTACAACAAATTGTCTCACCTCACCGCATGAGAGAAGCCAAGTGAAGAAGATGAAGATGTCCTGCTGCCGCAGCAGTAGTCGAGAAGAGCGTACACAACAGCTCTTTCTTAAACTGTTTTCAGATGTAGCAAGCAAAAATGGGACAGTGGCTTGTGATTAGCCCTAATCTGGAGAGGGAGGACTGGTAAGAAAGTAATTCAGGAAAAGTTTTGAAGATAAGATCATGCTTGTTGATCATTTAAGATTAATTACTTACAGGTTTTGTGGCGATGAAGACGAAGACCCATTTTTGTAGTTTAAAGTCAGGTGCTGTGTTCTAATTTCATGTAATGCCATGTTGATCACATACACGATTAACGCGAAACCGCAAAGCAGCACTTCAAACCTCCGACAAAAGGTCAGTTGACCAATAACAACGCTAAATCACACCAGTCGAAGTTCACCTACTGTAGCAATGAAGCTGGATTTTATAGGAGGCCAATGCTTGAAACGCTTAGTGTGTCAGTTTGTCATGAATATGCAGCAACACAGGCAATTAACTGCTAATAAACACACAGTTTGAACTTGTGCATGTTTTTTGTTTGCTTTTGTGAATTTTTATCAAGCACTTCTTTTTTTATCTACTTAAAAGGACAAGCGGTTCCTGTTGTCGTAACTGAACTGGAGATGATCATAGAAAAGTATCAGTGAGAGACGATGTCAGTTTGGGTGAAATCGGTAACTTCTTGAAAAGTAGGGTAGAATGATCATACTCGGTTAAATATATAAGTAAAAACAATCAAATCTGGCAAAAATATACAGAATATGATCCACAGAAAACAGACTCGGGCATCATCATTTAAAAAAGTGAGATTATTGGAGAAATGTGTGGGATTGGATTTCTGTCAGAACACAGTTCTTTTTGTCTTTGTTAAACGTTCCCCTTCCTTTCTCCCTTTTTTGTAAATGATATGAAGTTGAGCTTTTAATTTCTTTTCCTCCCTTTCAAATGAATAATGAAATTCAAATCATTATGCAAAGTATTTGTTTACTTTAAGATATCTGTAATTATAAAACATCTTGGTCGTTTTTTTTTTGTTTTTTTTGTGTCACTAGATTTTAGCTCCAAAGAAACAGAGTAACAAGGTCACAAAGGAAAAACAAAACAAAACAGCAAGACAAATTCCAATCAGCATGAACACAACATTCGCAATAAAACCTTGGTCAGACTTTCATCATGAATCTATTGTGTCTTGGCAATATCTCTGTTGAATAGAGGGTCATCACTGCGTTACCAGGGTTGAAAGTCAAGAGATACTTTGGTTTCTAGTGCAGGGATGTCACCATTGTGGAGATATGAGGCTAAGCAGTCAGCAGGCCCCGCCACCTTAGCTTTGATTCCAGGGCTAAGTATGTACAGATATCGAAGGTGTTGACACTTCGCCCTCTAAGCCCCATTTCTTTTCCCTTGGATCAGTGAGGCTCACTGATAGCAGATTATCTCTGTGGCATTTTGTGGCCCAGTTGGCACCCTCATTTGTTATCTGCTCACAGATACACCCAGGTTCAGTGTGTGTCGGTTGAGAGAAATGTCGCAGGAGAACATCTTAGACATATTCACATCATCTCTTTATTCGATGGATTGTGTGGATGTTTGGGAAGAAATGAAGTCCACCAAAACCACCACCTGTACTTCCCTGGAACTTTCAAAATTATATGTAGGGTAGAGGAGTCAAGTAAAATCTTTTTTTTTTTTTTAAAGTAGATCCATCATATTCAACAATGCCATTGAATCGTATTTATTTACCAGCTTAGAACTTCTCATAACAGATATCCATGTTCCGAGACTGACTCTGGAGTGGCTGGGAAGCTCTCAGATGATACAGGAAATCTAAAGTGTTTCTCTCATCTCAACATTAGTGTGAGTATGCGCTGTTTTTCCAGACCTTTCTAACTGTGGGTACTGTAAATGGCTCTCTTTATCTTGAAGAAACGGCTCCCCTCTGCCGTGTAGAGAACAGAACTCTTCTTCTTGAGACACCCAACACGAAAGGACCATAGAAATGACTATCTCTGATTCAGATGTCACAACAATTTCCAAATGGATCAGAGCCTCCACTGGGCTCCAGAAGTTTATGACTGAAATCTTGTGTGTGTGTGTCTGTGTGTTTTTCCTGACCATCCATGTGTGACATTGTTTTACAGGTATCCTTTGTGGGCACGTGGCTTGATGCGTTTGTTATTTCAGAACAGCATTTGCAGCCGTTATTAACATCAGGAGGGAAGCACAGCCCTACGCCCATTGCTCATCAACACAACACGGATAATGCAGCTCAGTTAGAGCAATCAGAGGTATGGTTGATCATAACATTGTGGATAGAAACGGTTTTAATGTCTGAGTGTATGGATAGCCTTCTAGCATCAGTATACTGTGCAGTACCCCTTTTCTGCTCCAAATGATTCCTTTCCATGACAGATATTAGAGTTCAGAGACAACAGTAAGTCTCCCTAATATGACTGAAATTGACTCTCTAGAACTCAGGTACACCTTGACAGCCTCTTCATGAATATCACACACAGAGGAGGAGACGAGGGGCACCCTTGTGAATTTACAATGCCCACCTTGAACACACTTGTCTTAATGCCAAGAATGTGAAGCCTTACAGCAGCATCCGCTCCACCGTGAGCAATCACAACACCCTCCTACCTTTGGGGTCTTAAACCTTGATTCACAGCATGATTGAAGACTAAATTACAATTCACAGAATCATGAAAGCCAAAAACCGAATCCCCTGTTCCCTGCTGAGGAGAGACCCTGCACTGAAACACATTTCTCAAGGATTAATAGTGCCACGACTTTGCTAAATGCACCTGTGCTCCACTGATTTTGCCTGCACAGCCACACTTTATCAAGCACACCCAAACACATGGTACCACTTCACTATGTCTGAACATTTTGTAACCTTTGATTCTGTCACTCTCTGGAGTTTGTAGTCTATATTTTTCACAACTTCCTCTGTGAAGGGTGAACAGCATGTTTGTACATCGGTAAAGTTTGTCTGAAATGAGAAACATGTCAGACCCAATTAAAAGGCAGCACTGGTGTCGCCTGACACAAAGTGACAGAATTCAGACTCGGTAAACAAAAATAAGAGCATCCAAACATCCCAAAGTAGTTCATGCTTAATGTGTTATCTTTTTTCCCCCCACTCACAGTATGTGTCCTCTTGCTCCTGTGTTACTTTGATATATGTGGTTGACTCTCTGGAGTGCTGACGAGCCTTTGATACTAGAAGGGCACAAAATAATATCTTCCCTTTGAAAAACAATTTCAGGGAGATGGGATCAGTATAAATAGGCCTTTTTATGTGCACCAGGGGCCGATGTGAATCTGATGGGGAACTTGTGATAGGCTTTTTTAAATGGCAATGCAAAATTGATGAGTGGAGGGGCCTGGGCTGTTGTCGCGTGGATGGAGATGTGACTGCATAAGGACATCAAGGCCTGACACACACAGACACACACACACACACACACACACAGGCGCGACACATACACACGCGCATACAACATTGCAGATGCATGCAAATGTGGATGTGCACAAAACACACACACACACACACACCCTAATATGTGCAAGGCACTACACGAATGCACAAACACACACTCTATTGGCTTTACTCTTACACTCCAGTCAGGGTGAAAGCTTAATCGAGATACGAGGAAGAGAGTTCCAGAGGAGAAGTGAAGATGGTCTGTTCCTTTTCTCTCTCCACTTCATCCCTCCATCCGTCCTTCTACAAGAGCCCACTATCCCTGCTATCTGTTATCTGCAGACCGCGCTGCTCTCCACCTTGTCCCCTCCCCACCCACCACCACCACCACCACCACCACCACCACCTCTTCCAATCTTGATGGGTATTGGGGAATGTAAGAGAAGAGTTCCCTGATAAAGCTGTCTAATGAACATACAAGAACTTTAGTAAGTTAAGCATCAAAACATCGAAGGCTGTTTGAACTTTGACTCCCCCTGCATTAGTGCAGAGTCCTTATCAGGCCTCTCGAGTAGAGAGATTAGCCACTTCCTAATGAAGTGGTGAAATCGTAAAGGTCTTACTCCAAGGCAGAGTGGATTGCTTCCAACATTTTTCACTCTGTTATCTCCCATACCCAGATTGCCATTGCTGGGGAAAAAAAAAAAAAAAAAAGGTGAGGGTCCTCTCTCCTTCATCCCCCCACCTTGTTTGGGTTTCAGGTCACACACAAAAAAATATGACATTAGAACATGCAGCCAACCAAAAGCCAACAATTACATCAAACACAGTAAAAGTAAATTAGAGGCGTGCTGGGATGCCGTATGCTGCCAATGCAGCGTTCCATGCAGCATTTTATAAACGATCCCCTGTGTTTCAGTCAATCAGGGGCTGCAGACGACTTATAAATGTTACATGCCTCCTCTTCCTCACCCAGTGAGGTCAGACACGCATTGCATATTCAAAACCTGCATTATGTGACACCCACCCTTTCTCCCCCATTTCCCTGTTTATTTCTGCTGCCTGCATCAAAACACACATTTTTATCAACTAACAGATTATCACACAAACAGCCGTGAGTGCGTCGTATGCAGATGTAGAGAATACGAGACGATGATCCGTCTGTGTAATAAATGTCGGTTTTGTGTGATGGACTTAATGTTCACCGCTGCTTACACCTGTGCCATTGTTGATGGACATGTGAATCTTCTTGACTTATTAATATTCTGAGGAGGACATCACTTTTAACCTCAATTAGCACATGTGGTTGAATGTGTAATGCTTGAATGCTGAATAGATGTAATTGAATTCTTCACTTTAAATGTAAACAATAGAGGTTTGACAGTGCTGTCATTAATGTTTACATGTGTTTGTTTAATAATCATGAGAGACTGAGGACTTTGAACTTGGAAAAAAGAATAATTTCTGTCCCTATACTTATCATTGTTGTATGCTATATTTAATAGAAGATCCCCACACTTGGAAGGAAGCCGTGGAACATTTATGGCCGTTTTTGCAGCGTCAAAATTGGTTGTTTTTAATGAGATGTTGGGACATTTGCAGCAATGTTCATCTGGATCCTGAGCCACTTTACAATCTCTGTTATCTTAAAGTGTTTTTTAAACAGACCTTTTAAACTGACTTACTACAACTGTCTTCCATAACCCCCCCCAAAAAAAGTTTTTTATTTTCTTATTTTTGTATATTTGCACTTTGAAAGTGGAAGGAGTGCCTGACATTTAGCTTGACATGTCCACTGCAGAGGTTTGCCCAGGAACACTAAGCGCTTGAGTTGCTGGACACTCAAGGAAGGTATTTTAATAACTTTTCAATTTTCAGTTTGACTTTAGCTTGAATGTTTTAGCCAACTTCATTGTTATTATTCAGTATTTGATGCTAGTTTTATACATTTGTTTGCATGGCAAGACTTCTATGCTGCTTTCATATGGCCAGTATTTTTACAAAAAAAAAAAGAAAAAAGAGAAATTGTGCTGCAGTTTAAAATCACAATAGGCCAAATCTATAATCCACTTATATTCAACCAAATGATGGAAAAAAGCAAGTATGTAGAAACCTTTCTTATGCACTATCCTACCATCTCCCACTTTTTAGAATAATGCATATTGCTGCTGTTGCATTATTCACAAATTAAGAGCCAGGAATTTTCGTTTCCACCTAAAAACCTTAAAAAAAATCTAGCTTTTCAAACAGACAGGAGAGTGAGAGTACAAGAAGTGTTGTCAGTTCTGGCCAGTGTACAACATGCATCTCAATCCCTGTAATAGCACTCCTTATTCTGACACATGTTAATAATTGATTGTTAAGTGATAAACCTCACTCAAGCATGAGAAATAGCCAGGGCCTGGAAATAAATATGAGAACCCATCACAGTATAATTCATAAGGTTGTGTTCGATCAGTGTAGGCGTCTCTCAGGGTTCTCCATTATTCATGATCCAGCCTAATATGCCTCGTACTTCCTCTTTCTGACTCGGGTCACTAATGATCTCCTCTCTGGCTAGTTTAAGAGAAAATGACTCAGTTTTTTTATGAGGTGATGTGAAGTTAAAATACACATTGTGATTGTGCAAGACTAAATATTAACATTGCATTCACTAATTTGGGAATAGGAGCCTCATTTGTGGACCTGCAGGCTTTTATGACTCTCCTCAATCTGCCACTGCCTTGTCATGTGTGTCACTCACTTGTTACTACTTCTGTAGCACATTGTTTCCTACCATGCAAAAAGCAATCTTCTGAAAATGTCTATTTTCCCAAAGACATGGTACTTATCACTACACATGACACCAATCCTCAGGAGGGCCTCTAAGTTAAATTTGTATCCAATATCAAGAGGTGAACACCTAATGATATTTTTATGGACTTTTCCTCTCCAACTTCATTAGGTTTTTATGAGTGAGTAGAGGGTGTGTGTGTGTGTGTGTGTGGGGGGGGGGGCTCCTTATGAAATCTCCATATGCATCAAAGGTTGGGAGGTAGAGACTGATGGATAGCGGTGTAAGAGCGAAAACAGGAATTTTCCGTGGCAGGAAAGAAGTTCCCTCTGGAGACTTCCACAGATAGCCCTGTGAGAGGCTCCCATAAGGCAGGAGCTGAGGAGCCTTAAGTGTTTTATACGAATTCAATACGGCAGTTAAAAATACCAGAGGGAATATCACATTCATATCTCTGTCGCTCGCCTCACTTAATACCGGGATGGTTGGCTGGGCGGATGGATAGGAGAGGCACAGGGAGGAGAGGGGGTTCATTTAGGCCCTCTTTCTCTCTCTCTGTCTCTCTCTCTTCTCTCTCCGTCTCTTTTTCTCTCTCTCCTGGGCTCTGGTGATGTAGCAGTCAGCAGCTGCAGTCAGACTATGTTTCGTTCTACACTGGCTCTTTACATAATGAAACCAAATGCAATTACATTAGCACCAGTAACTTCCAGTAATTTAGAAATTCTAGCTATTTTTCACAGTAGTTTGCTAAATTGTAACATCCATCATTAGACACACAAGTGTGACAATTTGTTACTCTGGTGCTTCCTGTGCGGGTTCAGCTAATCTTGCTTGTGTGAGGGCCAGAAGTGTTCTTCAAGAGGGAATATAGCTGAAGCACTGCTAAAGCAGAATTACTGCTCGAAATTAAAGTGACGTTGCGATTATTTTTGTGGAATAGACACCACCAAAGAACAGCAACATCTGTTGTAGTTTGATGTTTTTACCAATAAAAGTAAGTCAGTTATTTTACTTGCTGATATTTACGCTTCTTAATTCTATATTTGGCTCATATTCAGTTCTGGGGCGTGGAATGGATCCTTCCTCCATTTCCCATAGATACCACAATACAGTTACGGGGCACGGAGCAATCTACTTCACAACACTTGTTAATTCTTGCAAGCAAAATAGTTTATAGTGTTACTGTACTTTATATTAAAATGCTTTCTTTATAGACACAGATAGATATTTCTCCTGGATAGCTGCTCCTATTAAAGGGTTTCTGTGTTGGATTGTGAAAATGTTGCTTTTTAAAAAAAAAAAAATTTAATAATAAAAAACCTTAACTAAATTCAGCCCAAAACTTTTTTACTTTGTGTCATGACTGTCGGAATGACCAAAATAGTGTTTATATCCAACCTACTCGATCACACTTTGCATGCAACACTAATAACTCTGTTTCCTGTGATTGACTTCCTGTTTTAAACTTATCCATACTATTTCTATCAAGTGTTGTATTTGCATTTCTACAGAGCAGAATATTTTGAAAGGAATTTATTTCTTGAAGAAAAAAAAAAACAGTGTAGAAATTACAGGGCCGTAAGGTTGGATGGGAGCGCCTTGAGATGGTTCAGGTAAAATTGGGAGATACCTGCATGTTCTCCTGCTGTGTTAAGTGGAATACTAAGTACAGATTTGTGTGTGTGTGTGTGTGTGTTTATTCATGAGAGATATACAGTGCATTCAGAATAATTGCAGATTGCCTGGAAGCCCCACTTTGCTTTGTTTAACTCCCTCAATGGTGATTACACAAAAAGAAATGTAATCGGTGTGCAAGCATTGTACCATTGTTTGGCTTTATCAATTAAATTAAGCAGCGTCCCAAATCCTCCCATTGTGCATGCAGAGCAACTGTTATCAGCGACTATATCATGGCAGTTAGGGGAAAATGAGCATTCCCTTCTGTCCTTCGACAATCTAATCATGAAACAAAACAGAAGATGCTCTGCTTTCCTCTCTTTCTTTCCCACTCACTCGCTCCTTTTCTTCCAGCCTATGCACACAGCCACATCTTCTTCTTCCTCTTCTCCTCCCTCGTCTCCTCTTCAGCTGCTCTTGGCTGCTCTCCAGCCTCACTTAAACCCATTAGCTCTATTACTGAAATTATTTTCCTCCCCGGCTATGTCTTTGTGCACAGGGAGTGAATTTCACAGTTATCAGAAGCTGTGGCGAATAAGGGGGAATGACTGTGAGTCACTGCAGTGTGTGTGTGTGTGTGTGTGTGTGTATGCATTATGCTCCTTGGCTTCTCATGGTTGCTTCTTAATTAATGCTTCTTTGTCCTGGAGGAGCTATGGAGCTATACGGAGAGAGGTAGGGGCAGGATGAAAGAGTCGTATGCATTGACCTCACTGTGCCATTTGAGGGCAGTGCAGTCTCAGGGTTTTGGGTAAACAGTCTTTGTGCATTCCCTCCTCAAATATAACAACAGGGATGATGAAAAACTTCAGTTTGCCCTGAAAATCTTTTAAATGTAATATGCTGCGCATTTTAGTTGAAGAAGACAATGCTATTCTTGTTAACTTAGCGACTGTTGAATTTTCTCCATGTTTACTAGAAAATAAAACTATGCTTGAAGGACAAATAAAGCTTTTATCACCTATGACATTTTTCCAACACACACACACACACACACACACACACACACACACACACACACACACACACACACACACACACACACGCAAATTAATTAGCACTTACACCCAGGAAAGAGGTGGTGGTGACTTTTTAGTGACTCATTTGTAATAAATGTGTGTTGTATTCATTGACCACTTTTCTCTGACATTTCTTGATGTGTAATTAAAAATGCACTGAACTGGAAAAAGAAATTAAAAAGTAACCTACAACAAAAAGGACATTCTTTCCTAAAGATCAAAATATCCTGTGATTTTGCCAATTGTGTAAATTTATTGAGATTACATTTATTGTGACTTAAGTCACAGTGAGGTTGAAGCACTATTTTCATGCCTGAGATGTACAGACTTGGCTATTTCATTTTTACTAAATTATCTTTTATATTTGTCGTCGTCCCCCCCCCCCCCCCCCCCCACTTTTACAGAAATATAGGCAAACCTTTGACTTCATAAAACCTCACCAACACACATTTAAGTCTCGCGTTCATCACTACACACACTCAGCGTCTGCTTCGGTCTGAGCTCAGGCTTCATCCAACTTTACCTTGGCTAAAACAAAAGCAAATACACTTGACGGGACAAGAGGATCATGGTTGTGCAGAGACATCAAACATAATGACAGACTGCATTGAAAATAACCGTCTGCCCGTCATTAAAAGAAAAGAGCGCTTAACTTTTAGAACTCTTGTCACACATGTATGTGTCAGCTCATCGTCTCACAAAGGCCCAGCTTTTGCTGCGGCAGCATGCACATGCGGAAGCGTCTTGATGATAGTTATTTTCCTTTCACACAACCACGCTTCGGCTCTTTTACGAATAAACAGATGACAGTGTTGCCTCTCTAAGTAGTGTTTTGCTACCCGCGAAGAGAATGTGGTGTTTTGGATATAGCCATTTCACCAACTTTGAGGTTTTTTACATGGCAACTGCCTCGCTGTTGCACTGTTGCATCACAGAGCTCAAGTGTTTGAAGAAGTCGTGGGAGATGGTCACGTCCTGTCTTGTATCTAATCTGTGGAAAGTACATTTTACCCTGCATTCATAGGAGTTATATCTGTTAAAGATACACCAGTCATACAGTGTAGAGGAAAGACAAACAGTACACACACACACACACACACACACACACACACACACACACACACACACACAGTATATGCTGCATATGTGATTGTATGGGGCTGTATGATTGATAATGTGATCTGGTGATCCCTCCTGAGGAGCAGAGTGGGGCTCAACAGCAGAGGCAGCTCCATGCTTAGTCGACCATAACATACACTGCTCTCACTGGGGCTCTCCCATATATATGTGTGTGTGTGTGTGTGTTTCCATGGGAGGTGTGTATTATTGGTTTAGTGGCAGTCTTTCCTCTGACTATACAGACTTTGCAAAATTGATTACATTTTTTACTTTAAGAGCTAGATTTAAGAGCTTTAAACTGTCTGCCTTCTTGGTGAGAAGTGATCATAAACCAGTGCTCTCCAGTGCCTGTGTGTTTGTGTATGTGTGTAAATGTGTGCTAATGCAGGCACCTCCTTGTCATTGTTGTGTTTTGAATATTTCCTCCCTCCTTCCCTCCCTCCTCCTTTCACTGATCCGCCACTTGTTTCCTGTGACAGGGGAAGTGGCAGCTCTTGATGACCCTTGACCCTTGGCTGGTCACTTAGGCAGATACCTGGGACGTTGAGGACTTTGTCGGAGGGTAACAAGGACTCTGAAGAGCAAGGCCGGTGCTAATCAGATGAAGGAGGAAAACAGAGTAGGGAGAAGTTATTGTTTGTTATTGTGACTTCAGCTGGCGATGGTTTTGTTAATGCCCTTCTTTTTTTAATTTAATCAAGGTAATAATTAACAACAAATCAAACGCTGGCACGGCTTCTGTTTAGAGGACTAAATTCACAAGTCACTTTCACTTGTTTTCCTCTCTTATCCTCATTATACTGACATACTAATTATAAATATTTTAGAAAATCATCAGAATGAATTAATCGCATTATAGATTGTACCACAATCTCGACTGGACAACTAGAAATAAACTTTCTCCCTGGAGCTAAGCTTCGATACATCAGCCACAGTGAGACTATACAAAAGGAGGCAGTAATGTTACTGCATTTGGGTTTCTTTCGGATCACATTTATTAATAATATTAATCAGTTTTAATTTGTAGAAACTTCCTGTGGAGCATAAATTCAATGTTTTTAAATATTTAAACTGGTACATTTACGGTTATGATTCCAGTCCAGTCGACTTTAGCGACGTTATCATGAATTACAGAGGGATGTTTAACAATCACTCTGATTTCCTCAGTCCCAGAGTTCCCACCACCAACTGGATAATAACAGGAGATCATCAAAAATCATCCCTTTCCTTCCTCTCTCATATTATTCTGTTTTCTGTGTTGTCTCCAAGGTACATTTAATGAATTCCGGACAATTAGTGGAATTGAAATTTATTGACAGAACAGCAACAAGGCAGGCTGCCTTCCTGCCCGGCTGCGTGGCTCTCATTGTCCAGAGTGTTCGGAGCATATGCTATTGAGCTGCGCTGCTTGCTTGACAGCAAAGGGCTGGTTCAATTACATCAATTGCTTGATGACTGAGGAGGGAGCAGCGGGGCCGTGCATGCTACTTTGTGATAAGAGCGGAACTCTGCAGCGCCGTGGCCCTCATTATGCAAGTCTGACAGAAACCTGGGAAATTTGTACAAAATACAAAGCATATGTTTCTTGTTCCTTTCGGGGGAAGAAAATTGATTCCTAAAAAAGTAATGATGCAGACAATGTGAGGCTGACCAAATCTTTATGACGCATGCCACTGTAGTGTTTTGGGGTTGTAGGAGCTGTAGTCGTGCCAACGGATGTTTGCTTCGTTCTTCCTGAGTGAGCCACACAGTCACATTCTGTCCAGGGTGGACAAAAAAAAAAAGTGGAATCTTGTGCCGTAAGTCACCCGCATAATGACTACTTTGGGGTTTTATTGTTTTCAATCCAGATGAGTTTAGATATACTTAATGTCTTAAATGTTCAACAGACTTTTCTGTTTATGGTTACTGCTTTACTAACCTTTAAAAACGCATATCTTTCAATTGACTGCTTATGATGGTATATTAGACCGTTCTGAATCAAATCGGAGAGCCACACTTTGTAACTCTATCCTTGGAGAGATTTTAGATTCCATATATTTTTCATTCATGGACATGTTGTATATGATATGGATTATTTTTGTCCCAGAACAACCTGTCTTTGTCTTTGGTTCTTTGTTGCCCGACAAAGACACAACACTGACATTCAGTATTATTTATGGCAGGCTTTGAATTGACTCCTCAGCCCAATGAACTGCAGTTAGCTAGTTAGCTAGGAGCATTCTGTTTGTGTCAACAGCTCCCTTTGTGTGTCTGCAGTGATTTATTATGTAAAAGAGGGCTGGTCGGGGGGGGGAGCAGGGAGGGTGACACTGACCTTCCTTTAATTAACACTGATGGAGACCAAGGTGAGAGGGAAGATGATGAAGATGGATCTTCCCACATAAATCATCCTTCCTCCGGGCCGGCGTGTGTGTCTAAGCGTGTGTGTGTGGGTGTGTATATAAGTGTGTGTTTGTGTTAACGTCATCTCTAGCAGAAACAACCTCGTGGTTCACAGGTTAAATGAACGTTTGCCTAGGTGCAGAACCTCCATTATTTACCCCGATGGGCTCCCCTTTGTATTCATTTACTCAGAGGTTTAATTGATTAATTCCACCACAACATTCAATATATTTTTTGTAATGTTTCTAATGTACTTTTTATGTGTTTTGTTTTGGATAAAGGAATTGCATGGTATTTAAAATTATCACACAGCTCCAAGCAAAATCATTTATGTAGTACTATAAGACAATAATGTCTTGGACAGCATGAAAAGTGACTGCTTGCACCACCTAAGGCCTACATATTGTAGGAAAAAACATAATTGTTTTATTTATTCTGAAAGACTGTTCCATACTGTTAGGTGGGTGATTAAAACAAAATACGAAAAAGAAAATGAAAACACCTAGTGGCCATGATAATAACATGCTTCGTTTGGACATCAATCATAACAGAACATATGCTCAGGTATATTTGGAAAACCAATAAAGGCCCATCTTTTGAGGAAGGTGCTCCTGACAGTCTTGATTTAGATAAGCGAATGTGTAATTATTCAAAGAATCATGCTCTTCTTGCCTCTTTGAATCCTCCGTGACTTCAAAGGCAAGCGCCAGCCTTGTATGGCCCTAACGTCTGTGTGTCATGTTAAACACTTAACTCTTTTCTCGGGTTAGTAATACGGCCTGACTGGCTGCCCCGCCCCCAGTCCCACCTCCACCCCTCAATCTGCAGCTACCCTCACCCCTGACATTTCCTAAAGGTCCGTATCTTAGCATACTGTGAGCTTTTGCACTAATGCTCCAGTGTTGAGAGGAGTTCTGTGGTATAAACACACAACAATAGACAAAAAAACAAAACAAAACAAAAATACATTTCCCTCCAAACCAAATAGAACTCTTGTTTGCACACATTACCGATTCAATTTCATGTGGGGACATTATTATGACAATGTGTCATCATACAGAAATGCGAGAACTGGTGCGGCAGTTGGTCAACATGTTAGTTTGTTTTTATTTATTCTCCATTTCCATAAATTTCCTGAGGGCAATTAGTCTGCATGCTGGCTGCTGGTTGTTGAGGTTGTCACATCGTCAGTGTAATTGTCAGAAACGCAATAATTGAAACGTTTCCATCTTCATCATTACCATCAACATATTTCCAGACTTTTATGACATGCGTTGAGTGCGGTGTCTTATTCTGATTGAGACTTTGTGTAAGCAAATGAGCACAACATATGCTCCAATGTGCATATGCTAATCAGTTTGTTTATCAGTCAGGCAGTTGGTCGGTGTGCGCCACTCTGTGTCATTTTGCGTCTCTTGACATTTCCATGGCGTAAAATGTTTCATGCATTTTTATCGTTGTTTTCATTTTTTTCCTGTTCTTCTGCAGCTTCTTCGTCGTCTCCTTACCACGACTGCCCCACAATTCATAAATAATGTATTTATTTATCATGAAAATCTGTTTTGGAATTAGAGACTACCCCTACTTCAAAGACAGGAAACCTTTGATATGTTTGATTCTTGCAGAGTATCCGTTGGATTTATTCAATTTATGCAAAGCACCTCCAGGGTAATAAAGGTGGCATTTGAATACATTTGACTGGACTAAATCATATAATGAGGACAGTTTCTGCCCTATATCATAACAGAAAAGAGACCCTAATCCCTCAATTTTAATGGATCATTTGGCCAAAGAAAAATGTTTTGCATGGTGAACTGACAACAGTGGACAGCAGTGATTAGCTTATGTCTACATGGGTAATGATTTATTGCTTAAATTGACAGTGAAGGCAGAGAGTACAGTCTGTGTGATCCTTTTGTTCTGGTGTCTGAATCCAGAAAATCGGGGAGGCTTTGGGGAATGTAAAATTCCTTTTAACTCTTCTCGTTAAAATATCCTCATAATATAAACGTTACCCACAACTGTAAAGGGTTATTAACCGAATGTTGCATTCGAATTCATCAAGGCATGTGAGAGATATGAAAGATTTTGTGAAAAAGGAAAAAAAAAAAGCTGCCACAAGAATTTGGTTAAAAATGATGGCGATCAGTCTAAGCTGATATTAAAAATGTGTATATAGGTGTGGTGCTATTCAGAGAAACGGTATGAGTGGCAGTGGTTCCAGAGGTAAGAACATAGTATCTCTCAAACATGTTGAGACAGATACAGTTACATGACCACATACCACAGGTGGTATGTTCCTGCGTGTGTGTATGTATAGAAAAGTATTTGTGTTTATACATATTTGCAGGTAAAGGTAGACCTGCCAATAATTATTAATGAGCAGGGCTTTTTTTCATGGTCTCAGCTCAACGCACACACACACACACACACACACACACGCAGGCACACGGCTCAGGATACAATTTCACTTTGAAGGAGATTTTTTTTCCCAGTATTGCCAGACACAATTTTATTATTTTTTTTATACAATTTTATATAGTTTTTTTTTTTTAAACTACTACATGTTTTCAGCATCATTTGTTGGGTTATAATGTGCTATTCTAAAAAAATGAGTTCAATCCTGGATGTAGAGAGTAGACATAAAGATCATTTTAAGAAGTTTGTAGCTTGAAACAACCTACGCAAGAGAAAATATCAGCCACTGCATATTGACATTTTGAGTAGACCTGTCCAGTACTGCCCAGCTCCTCCGCTGCTGTTTTTATTGAACTGTTATTTCACATTTTTCTGCATGAGAATTAGAGAGGAAAGCTTTGTTCTGTCCCTTTCACATTAACACCTACTGTAACAAAAATACTGTTGCATTTAGCCCAGAGGAGGACAAAATAACCTCATGTCGATTACCTGGACTTTCCTTAGGATTCAGAGCATTAAGGCCACCTATCAGGATCCCCCCCCCACCCCGTCCACTCTCTATGGAAGAGTGATGTTTCCTCTCTGGACAACTAATTATCCGGGTCTGACCCTCAGCTGTCTCCATGCAGGATTTTATTAGGCAGACAGCAGGTTGAAATCACCACCACCACCCCCCTTCAATCCCCTTCCGTCGTATATATTTATTTCCCTTCACTTCCTGCTTCTGAATATTAAGAATAGATTTTTACATGTATATGTGTGCACCGGGGATGGGATTGATGGTAGTTGTGGCGGAAGGAGGAGGGTACATGGGGGGATACTTGGCTGATGGGTGAATGGCGGGCCTGGAAATGACGAGCGGGCTGACTGAATGCTTGTCCATCACAACCCATTCTCTTGGTTACAGGTGGTCTCTCATTTTCCCGACCGGCGCATATCTGGCTGCCTTTATATGACAGCCTGGGCTCGCCAATTTGCATGTTCGACAGACAACAAACGGGCCTGTGCATGTCAAAATAGGTGGCGGTGCGTGACAGTTTCTACACAATGCTGTCTCCTTTTGGCTTGACCCTCGACCTCGCGCCATGTCTCCTTTCATAATCAGGGAAAGGGGAAGACGGGGCGAAGAAATCATCCAGCCTTCCTTCCTGCCTCCTTCTGCTGCTACCTCTTTGGAATAAATCTGATACCAATGCCATTAGCTATGCCTTTCCCCTCTCACTTTTTCTCTTTCTTAGTCTCTTTTGTTCCGACGTGCTGACTGTCTGTCTATCTCCCCCGTGTCTGTCCCTCCTGTTTGTGTTTTGGCATAGACACTCAAATGTGGATCATCTCAGTTTGTCTGTGGTTCCAGATAACCTTTCAGGTTTTTTCTTTTTTTTGGCAAACAGAAATAATGAGGCATGATTTCTTTTATTTTGACCGAATTAGTCCTAGAAAAGGAAGATATTTATATTTGGAAGTGTACCTGTTCATATTCATGGACTCGTTCAAATTTTGAATGAACAACTGAGAGAATCCAGCAATTAAATAATCAACATATCCTCAAAAATCATCCAATGTTAGACAGAAATACTGTGCTTTAGCACAGTCATCCAGTTTGTCTCATCTTACATGAAAGAAGTGTCTACTGTTGGACATGTTAATGTACTTTATATTATCATTTCCATCACTCTGATTAACACTGTGATAGCACAGGAAGACTAATTGCCTTTTAACCCCTCTGACTTTTCCTTCGTTCACCTTTATTTTAATAAGTGCTTGATATCTCAACATAAAATTTGAGAAACTGTGATCGAAAGCACTCCTTTGATTGGAAAACTTCCACCGCACCTACTTCTGTAATTTACACGTGAACTTTCCTCCCCTTGTTCCAGTGGATAAGAGGCTGATCCAAAATGAATCACCATGTAGAACCGCATACCCAGGAGTGGGGCTTTAGACTTAAGACATTATCACACTGCTGGGTTTTATTAAGTCTTATACTTTACATATTTAAGGAGGCTGTTACATCATTAGCTGCTGTTGAACGGGGCCGTGTTAAAAGTCACTGTGGTATCAGGGAGAGGTTAACAGACAAGGGGGCAATGGGTGTTGAAGAAAGCGTTCTGTCATCAGCATACAGTAAAATAATCCTGAATTATATGCTAATCAGCAGAGGAGAAATGCCGTATCTTAGTCTAGGAACTTGTGTTAAAGCACTTTCCTTGATCAGAGCATGCTGGTACTTGGTGTCAGCCTTTGTTAAGTCACTTACAGTACTTTTCTTGCTATACATGGCTTTGCTGCCCCAAATGGTTGGGATATTTGTAATGTATTTCAGTCTTAATGTGTAACAGTTATCGCTGCCCTGGTATATACTGTATGTCATCATTGTTGGAGAGATCTTTTATGAATTAAAGATGAATTCCTCTCCATCTTCTACAACTCAACACGAATGTGATCTCACTTGCCAATTTATTAGGTACAACTACAATAATGCACCAGGTTACAAACGGCCTGCAATCACTATCCATGAGGATCAGAATGTAGGCAAGGATATTAGCATCACCCCTCAGCATACAGTTTAACAGCGGCTCACATTTACAAAATGATAATTAAAACAAATCAACACCTTTAATGCTAAAATCCAAGATTCTTGATAAGTTATACATATTTATGAGTTACCGGTAGTTACCTCCACTGTGTTTATGAACTGGGACTGACCTCCTGATTATATTTATGTTAATACACCATGAACACTGTCATTTCTGAAGTGGGTGCCTTTTTATTTGAAGTGGTGAAAAAAACAATTGCTGCAAGGGCACACAACTGTGAAGCAGACAGTAATCTTTGCTTAATCTCTTGTTCGGCTTTGAGGTTGCTGGCAGTCAAGCATGTAATGATAATTATTACTCTTGTCATCACAAGTGTCAACCTATCTAATAATAACAGTGTAAACATTTCATGTTCCTGATGCGCATGGGAACTATCAGCCCCCTGATAAAGACATCCATGTCTCTTTTGTTTCTTTCTTTTGGTGAAGAAGCAGTGTCTGACTCTGGGGATTAGTTTTAATGTTGTAAATCCATCCCGTGGAGGGCTGTGTGTTCTGCCATTGCAGAGATCATTCTTTGATATTAAATGGTGAAGAAAGAAACACTAAAATTACTTTAGATCCCTCAATGTGTTGTCAAAACACGGGTGGAATGGGAATGTTGGAACAACATTATGTTCCTTCTGGCCTCCTCTGCAGTCCCAGGTAGTGGATTCGCAAACCTCCGAGAGATACATAGGGACAGAGGCAGGTACAAAAACATGAAAGTAAAAAAAAAAAAAAGATGTGCAGATAGAGAGCCCTCAAAAATGCACAGAAACCTAAATAGGCACTTTTTATTTCAACATTTAGCAGATAAACAGAGAGCTACAGTATGCAGAAAATTAAAAGAATACCAGAATAACTTGCAAAAAATAGACTGCTTGTGCCCTAAAGTGCTGCGGTACAGAGACACTGTGATGGTCAGAGTTTTGAAAGCAGAGGCACAGAAAGCTTTCCTACATGGTGCTTTGAAGAAAATGTGATATTTCAAAAATGGTCTGTGGATGTACACAAGCACTGAAACGTCTTTTCATTACAAACTCGTAAAAGAGTGACATTTGACTGTCTGGTTCAGAGGACAAAACGGGCATTAATCCAGGCAGAGAACGGAGCTACTGTGTACAGAGGTAACACAAACTCTGTTGCATTCTATTTTATTATACCGTCCTCTTGATCTAAATTTAATCTAATGTGACAATGCTCTCATATTATGTAGTACAAACTAAGAATTCTGTGCAGGTAGAAAGGTTTGTTTTCAGGACATTACTCATTATGCTGAAACAAAAGAAAAAAGGAGGAAGGAAACAAACAATGAACCTGAGGGAGGATAATGTTATTCAATTGTCTGTCTGAATCTCCATCAGCAAGCTCCTGTCCTTACATCACAGACGTACTCCCTCATTAGCAATGACAGCTAAACATCACCAAGTGTGTGTATCGGCTGTATTTGCCTGCGCATATGACCATCATTCAAATTTGACTGTCCTCCATTTGTTCTACCCCTCATCTTCCTCTTCCTTTACACCTCCCCTCACTCAGCTTTATGAGCCTGTTATTTATTTCCCTCATTAGTGATTGTTTCTTTCCATTAGAGCGCGCCTCTTCATGCCAGCACCTTCCTCGGGGAGAGAAGAGAGACCTGTGCTCTTCTTGGCAAAGGCAGCTCTCATTCTACCCTCTTAAATAGAGTTGAAACAAACCCCTTCCTCACTGCCGTCCCCACTCGTTTTTAGGATCCAAAGGAAGGTGTTGGCGTCCAAAGGAGGGTGTGTGCCTGAGAGGAACGGCGGTATAAAAATGAAGACTTGATCATAAGCTCCTG
This sequence comes from Aulostomus chinensis, assembly GCF_037954235.1. Lineage (NCBI taxonomy): Eukaryota > Metazoa > Chordata > Actinopteri > Syngnathiformes > Aulostomidae > Aulostomus > Aulostomus chinensis. The sequence continues at coordinate 17,226,275 of NC_141330.1, read as the reverse complement.
CCATTACCTGTGTACCGACATTCATGTGCCCCCCCCCCCCTTTATTTCTCCCCTCCTCGAGTGCACACACACTCCTATAAAACCCCCACTAGTACACAGGAATTTCCAGAGCCCAAAGACAACACAGAGGGCCCTCCGACATATTTGCCGTCATCCTCTTATTAACTCTTCTCGTTTGAACAGAGGCACATCAAAAGTAAGCAAAACACATAATTACTGGCATTAATAGAACGAGCTCTTGGAGATAATCCACTCTGGTGAAGCCCGCACCCCCACCTCCTGTACTTGGAGGGCATGAAGGAAGGGAATAGCAGAGGGAAGGAAGAGCACCCCTTCAATTAAGTGAGCTGCTCAACCAACATGAACAAACATATTTAGTAGATAATTAGTAGATAATTTCGCAGGTATGTCTGGCACCAACCACAAAAGGCAGTGTTAAGGAAAATTGCAGGGAGGGGGGGGGAGTCAAAGGAGGGAGGCTCTTGGGATGTGCGAGATGCCCCGTGGCTCTGATAGACTCTTAACAGTCATTAGCAATTGTAGGAAGAATACAGACACACACACACACACACACACGTAAAAACACCTTCTTCCCACCTTTCCACAAGCCTTTGTCTTTGCTCTATCTCTCTCTCTCTCTGCCCTCCTCCTCTCCCCCATAGAGCTCGTTCTTCTCGTTCTCCAAGGAGCCCTCGTTTTCTGTATGATGAGCTCCTGGGGGGCTTCAGTGTTTGGCAGGAGGCTTTGTCTCTCATTCGAGAAAAAAGAAAAGACGAAGAGAACAGAAAAAGACAGAGGAGGAGGGTGAAAACTTGAGACCCTGGGGGCACTTCTCCCCACATTGTGAGGATTTGCCTAACAGCTTTGCAAGAGGGTTTACATCTTCCATTGAACACGAGGGGTATAATCACAGATCAAAACAAATTACCTATCTGTAGTCAGCAGAGGTGTCTGCCTGTCAAAAGCCCAGTGTTACATAAGATTTAAGTCAGTGCTAACTGAGCCTCTGATTCGGAGCAAGGGGTGAATTCTTACTTTGAAACTTTAATGGTATGAAGGCCTATTGGTAGGACGCCAAAGGTGCATGCCACACAAACTGACTGCTTTGATAATTACTTGAGCGCATTCAGTGTGACACCGTGATGACCTCTGATTAACTTGAAGTCATGGAACGAAGATATATGTTGTGCGCTTACCTCTGCATGAAAAACATAAGGATAATAGGCAGGTGTCAAATTTGTGTCAAGAGATTTTTTTCTCTTCGAAAGTGGCAACACGATTGTAGAGCAGGACGGCCATGCTGGTGGTCTGATATTCAGCTGTTTGCATACCAAAGCCTGTGGCCAAGTGGCCGAAATCAAGTTTTCTGAGAAGATATTTCCACCTCTATTTCTTTTCAGCGGCATGTGAGACAGTGTAACTGGAAACTTGCTGATGCAACCACAACTGTGTGAAAGTTGTGGCCAGTACGGAGATGGAGCGAGGGAGAGAGAAACACGGCAAATAGCTGAGTTTCCACAAAATCAATTGCAGTTATAAGGTATTCCAAGGCATCCTGGGAAATACATTAACGGGAAATGATGGACTCTGTCACACTTCCTGTAAAAATACCTGGCTTATTATCCTATTATAAGTGGGTGTTTCTCTTTGTGTTTGACCAGGTGTGTAATATAGACCATATTTTTGCACTATCTATCCCATCTAAGGCTCTGCCACCACTTGAGAGCAGCTCTACTATCTGTTATTTGTGTTTACCGGTGACCATATGGCCAAGAGGTGGGCTCTTAGTTCACACAAATTATTAGGCCTCTGGACAGAAGCAAAGGAGGAGAAAAACACATTTCTTTTCTAAATGATGTCGTCAGCTTTTTATGGCCAAAACTTTTCTCATTTTGCTACATCTTTAGAAGCCATTCTTTTCTGCTGGATCCCTTTAACCTAAATCATGATGTCATGGAGGGAAGAGAGGACGACTATAGCCAAAGGGCTGGCAAGTTTGAGCAAAACCTTTGCAATAGCCACCTACCATTGCTTAAAGCAAACACCTGACAAACAAGACCGATCGTATTACATGACAGCGTGCAGACTTTGGTGATAATTAAAGCCAGTGGTAATTGCATTCAGTTGCTGTTTCCAGGTTGGAATTTGAAAACATCGATTGAGCCGTAATCATCTATGATGTGATTCTGATGGCCTCTGCTGCTTGCAGCTTAACGCCTGTAGCGAGAAAGGAAGGATTTCTCTGACAGAACTCTGAGACGTGTAAATCTCTGGACTCAGGAATGCTGCTGACAACACCGAGTCACCTCCAGGCATCTAGCGAAAGGTTAGATGAGGTGTCCGACCTGAGATGTCTATATAAACAATGTCTTTGTAGGGACATCCAGGGTTATTGTTAAAAGATTAAGGCCTCCTCTTTGATGTTGAAGTCAGCCGCTAATGCCAGCGACACCTCCTGGTGCAAAGCAAGAGTGAGGGGTTGTGGGAACAGTAGGTGTGTCCTCGGGTCTCTCAGGTGTCAGGTAGGTATCAAGGCATGTGTTAGCTATACTGATCCCTATAATGACCCTCCTATTACGGCACAATTAGTTGCAAATGAACTCATTAATGTTACTGACACCTCATATTGAGCAGGCACCTGTTGTGACAGTCCTTCTCTCAGGCATCAATTACAAATTAAACCTCTAATGTCTCTTACGACAATGAGGCAGGTTACCTCTGTCTTTTTCAATGATTCATGTAATTAGTGGAGCGGCAAAATATGGAACGTGAAAAGATGATTCTTTTAGTACAAACAACAATATAATCTGAGTAGAGAGGATGCCAGTACATGGAATTAGCCATCCTTGCAGCGCCTCTGTACAATCTGTCATATTGTACGAGAGAAAAAGGAAGAAATGCCTCCATTTTGGTGCACAGCCTTAGTCATTCAGTTTTGGAAATCTAACTCCTCCAAATCCTAGATTAGTGGATCACATAATCTCAGGTGCTAGTGAAAACAGCCTCGTCTGGCGATGACTCAGTTATTGTTATAAAACGGACTTGAATGAAAACCTCATTAGTTTTATCTTTGAGCTGGAATCGGGGGTGCTGTCTGGCGTGGATTCCCAGCAGTCAAAACAGAAAACAAGAGCTCACTGTGTGCTCTTTGAGACATCAAGGTGTCTGATCTGAATTGCTTTAGCTTGGAGGGAGAATGGCTTTACCGTCTCTGTGAAACTGATCCGTGAAGTGGATTAGAGACGGTTCTTCTTTCACTCAAAACAACACAGCTTGAGGAGTTAGATGAGGTGGTTGAATCTGTGTGTGTTTGTGTTTGGGAGCACAACCCTTACATCACACTCACAAATATCTTCTTACATTGAACCTTTTATTTGCCAAATGACTAAATAATGACACTATCTTGGAAACTGCCCAGTCTCACATGCCCAAATTATAGTCAATCTTTCTCTAAGTAGGTTATGTATTGTTGGAAGTTAAGGTACACCATAAAAATAAAGACATGTTGGACATGTTCAGTGAGTTAACTGGGCCTCTGTCTATAAACAGTACCAGATAAGCCCTGATACATTCCATGACCATGTTGCAACTAACAAAAGTAAGAGTGGTTGTGTGTCTTTGAGAACAAACACAAGTGCCTTCCACATTTCCATTTTATTGCTCCATTAGAATATTTTTAGATGCCAATATGGCTGGTCACCAAGGTTTTAGTACTAGGATGCAGGTCAGACGGCAAATACACAACATGCGCGCACACACACACACACGGTTTGTCCTTGGTCTGGCACCTCTTTTGGCAAGGTTGCAGTATGGCTCCATAACAAATGAGGGACACCCTATCTGTGCCAATAGTCTCTGTCCCTTGGCAGACTCCACAAAATCATCTTTTCTTCCCAGGAGTTATGCCTCTGGAGAGTTGATCATTAGTCAGGAATCACAGAAACACAGGCACACACTCATCAAATAAGAGTCGGGTCATATAAGACCTGAGCGTGGTGACCTACCGTAGGACGGCGGATCGCTGCACATGGATGAAAAAAAGCGCTTGGTTCTAGTTCTCAGCCATTTAGACATCAAGACTGAGCGCTTACTACACACTTAAGTCAATGGACAATTTTATTTTATATTGTACTGTCATTTGACTTGGCAAGTGTCACACACAAACACTGAAATCTAGAAAGAAACAAAACATCATAGTATTCTCTGGAAAGGGTTTTATACAATGGTAGCTCATGGTTCAGTGACCAATCAATGAGACCTTTTTGTCATCGCAGCACAAATCAAATGTAGTGACCTTGCACAGGAGAAATGGTCATGGTGTTGCAAGCAAAGATTTTTCTCCCCTGTTTCCATTTGGTAACTTCATGGCTTGCCATAAATTTGTACTGAGAGCAAAAATCCTGTGGTATCCTAAAACGTGTTTGCACAGGTGCCGAGTCGGTGCCCTGTTTGTGGATTTATGTGCCGAAGCCACACCTTCCTGCAAAGTCTTATAAACTTACTTGTTGTGATATGAAGGTAAGAAGACAGTAATGACTTGTTCATTCATGAATCCCATTTTATGGGTAACATATTTGTTTAAACAGCAATACATGCTCGTGTCTGTTTTAAACATCTTGAATAAAAACACAAGTGCAAAATGTTCTTTCTTGTTTGTCAGACCTAGGGATGATTCCCGCCTGTTGTCAGCTCACCTGTTTTGCAACATGAACTCAATGACCATTTCTTTACTCGCACTTACACAATCAGTGGGACTCAAAGTAACAGCTTTGACATATTCTGCCCTTGCAATGATCATAAGATTCAGGTTTTTGTTTTTTTGTTTTTTTTTTACCAGAACTCTCAGAGGTACTTGTTCATCTTACTGGACTGCATCATATTCTTTCTAATATTTTGCTAACTTAAACATTTTATGAAGTGGGAAATTAAGTTTAAAAATTACCACCCACATCCACTCACCACTGTTACCAGGACCTGAACGAGTGTCTTCTGCTGTTGCAATTACAGCATCGGCATTCTCCACTACACCACCGCCGGGTATTGAACGATGCATGCTGTTGTTTAACTGGTATAAAAATTGCCATATTCAAATTCTCAGTATTACTACTTGCACAAAACACCAACTCCAGCTGAGAAGCAAATGTGATCAATTTTTGCAGGAATTTGGCCAAAAACCCAAATGTATAGATTATTGTCCATTGAAAAACTTCAGAACGTTGCAGTGGTCACCCACGTCTAACAGCTAATCCTTAAGGTATGTTCCAAATTTTATGAAAAAGTTATCTTTGCCCAAACGCAAGAGTCGTAGATATTCGTTGTCTTGGGACCACGAATGTTACAAGATGAAAAAGCTGACCTTCTCAAGGTCCTTGAGGGAAACTCAAGGCTTCATCCTAAAAAGTATTGGAAATTCAAACAGTTATCATATTTTTCTAAAATCTATAAATGTGAATCTGTTAGTAGAGAAATGGGAAAAGTTTGGGTTTGTGTTCTGTTGGACTATAAATTTTGTTCTTGTCTATTCAGTGGCAGTTGAGCGTGTGTGTGTGTGGAGGACCGACTGACCAACAGCTTGCCTTCCCTACAGTGCCTTGCTGCTAGCATGGCTAACACCACCAGAACGATCAGCCGAAATCGTCGTGCACATTGCATGCACAATATCAACACCGTGTAAAAGATTGCTTTGGCAGCATAATCAGGACCCCAGTCTGGATTCTAACTTTACGATGGGACTGCGTAATAATTCATGCAGAAATACTTGAGGGCGAATGTCGTGTGTTAGCTGGTACACCTGGGGTAGAATTTCTGTGCTCAGAGGTGAATTGAAACACACACAGCAATGACACGATCGGGGTGCTGACACGTTCATTAGCACATAGGCAGATTTGACACAGCTGGAAGATGTAGCGAGGAGCTGCTGTCAAGGTCTTGGAATGCTGCAAGACTGGCACAAACTAAGGGTTGGATGCTCATCGCCGTGTCATAAGAGACCTGGCACTGTCACGTCTCCTTTTTAAAAAAAAAAAAAAAAATTTTCCTCCCTCGTTGTGCTGTTGCAACACATTGAGTGTCATCATTTGCATGAGTCTGACACCCCAATGTCTAGCTTCTTTGTCCTCTCTCCAACTTGTTTCCTCCCTCTTTTCCTCCCCCCCTCTGTTGATTTCAGTTGTCTCTCCCTCTTTCTCACTCTCTCTGTGCCTCTCCTCTTTCTGCTGATGGTGGCGGTGCCATCCATGCCAATTATGGCAGTCGAGCAGGTGGCTCCTCGCAGGTGGTAGAGGATTAATCCCTGTAAAGACTTCACTTCATTAGGAAATCCGTTTAATGTGGCCAGTTGATTGATAAATCTCCCGGACCTCTCTCAGAGTCCCCAGATTACTGCCAACTTTGTCCATTATATGCTAGGTTGACCCTGATGTCAGAAATGGAGAGAGGGAGGGAGAAGGAGAGAAAGAAAGTGTCTGTTGTGTCTTTCCAGCTGAAGTTAGTTTATTGGCCTGTTATGCTATTTGCTGACTGAATTGCATCACGTTCATATTTCCTGGAAAAGGTGTTTTTTTTTTCTTTTCTTTTTTTTTTTCTTTCTGTTGGTGGAGCGCCTGTGAAGCCTCCAAAAGGGAAGGAGCCTTACCTCTGTAAATGCTTGCTAGTAGATGTATTATGAAATAAGTGGCATGTTCAACATTACAGGTTTATGAACTGTAAGAACTTGCCCTCAGTCTCGGACCACCCAAATTTTCCTCACTGTGTCAAGCCTGTGCATTTAACTCAAGTATCTCCTTAGCTCACCCCTCTATAATTTTCCATCCCAGCATTATCACAATTACCCGGGAGGGGCGGGAACTCCCCGCTGCTCGTGACTGTAATAGTCCCACCCGTAGGCCCCGTCGTCTGCTTGGCTTTGTGAAACACTGACAGACAACCCCTTCATCAAGCCTGTCAAACACAGATGACAAATGTGTCTCCACATCCCCAAGATGCCTACAATATTTAAAGCCATGGGTGAATGGCGAGGCAGACAGAGAATAGCCCCTCCTGGCAGATTTAAAGTTCAAGCCATGTCAGCCTGTATCATTCTCAAATTCTAAGGAGAGACTCTGACTTGAACCTGATGGCATCTTGCCTTAATGATTCTGACAGAGAATACATGGCATCATTCTCAGGTTTCTACAAGGCAGTGAAGTCAAGTCAAACTATATGTACTTAAATGTTCATTGACTTATAGGGGGATTAAGTTTCAGTGCTGCATATCCTGTAACTGCAGTATTCAATACGGACACATCTGTCTTCGTCTACCTGCTTCACTTCTGACTTGCTCCAAAATAAGGAGCAATTTTTTGAAATACAGTTCTTATCATAGCTACAGAGGCACTGACAAATGTCCACACATATGTATACTCAGACCCACACTCATGATGTGCACGCTGCTTTGATCGCTATCACTAAAAACAATAGCTGCAAGATACAGTCGGGCTATCAGGCAATCAAACACGCGGTCATTCTTCTTCCAGCTGCTACCAAGCATGTAACTATATTGCTTTGCCTAGTGCTCGGAGCCTTGTCAAAATATGACAGAAGATCGCACCTTTTTTTCCCAGGGTGAGTGCTTTAATTACATGCTGGCTTCTAGCCTTAGCACATCTGTACAAATGTCAGTCCAAAGTTCACCATGCTTTGTGGAACTCTCTCTCTCTCTCTATATATATGTATATGGATAGTGCTTATTGCATTGTTAGGCAAAAGAATATTGTTATACTGAACCTTTACGTTTGAGGTCACCCCCACCTCTCATTTTTTTCTGTTTATGACAAGTCATGTGTGCCGTCATTACTCATGCTCACTATCACGTTTCTTTAACAGACTCTGGCATCGCCACTTTGATATCTAATATTTTAATTGCTGCAGGGTCATACATCTTGCTGTCCTTTGCAACAATAAATGGGTTTTGGAACAATAAGCAGGCGTTTGGGATGGGATAACTCGCAGCAGTAAGGTCCACAATGCACCTTAGATGCTGTGAATGAATTCCACCAGGTAGGATTAGGTTTCTGTCAAATTGAATAATTAAGGGAATATGCTGAATTGCCTATTTAAATGGCCATTTTTCTTTATGTTATCTGGAAGATTTTGCTTGGCACATTTGAAAATATTTGTAAATCTGTATTAAAAAAACAACAAAACTTCCTCTCAAAATAATCCAATCACCGGATCGATATTCTGGCCCCCAGTGCTGTTATCGTATCATAGTACATCATGATACAACTGTATCACAAGAAGTGCCACAACTGGCACTTTTTCTAATATGATGCTAACAGCAGCTATGTTTCAGGGTGTTCAGCAACTATTTACAACTGTACAACTTTGAAAATACCGCATTAAATTTGAGTGACACATTTTTCAATCTGTTGAGTTGGCAGTATAAAGAGATGCACATATTTTTCAAAGTTACATACAGAGATTTGTAATTACAGCTCTATTTCAAAAGGTTAAGTAAATTATGCAGTATATTGCAATACCACTCGTATCCTATCCTGTTGTGATAAAATCACATTACAGTACTTGGGTCACAATTTAGTTGCATTGTAGTGTGAGGTCCTGGCCAATACCTAGCCCTACTTTTAATTATACATCATTCATTACACACTGATTTTGTTTCCTGAAACAATGCAATTTTTTTATATAAATTTAATTGTTTAGACAATGGAGGAAGACTTGCAACACAGTCTAATGCTCACAGTAATTTATATACACGGTATCTACATTAGAATATATTTGTATCATCTGTTTGTAAGTGCGGATGTTATTTCTTTACTTCTCATAATGTATTTGTTACTTCAGATGAACTTCATGTGATCATGGCAGTTGTGACTTTTACCGTGTCACTGACAACTGTGCCTCTTATTCCCTTCAGCACCTACCATGGCTTTGTTCATACCCAGAGCTGCAGGTGGCAGCATAGACTCAGAGGATATGAGTGGCTAGACACACACACACACACACACACACACACACACACACACACACACACACACACACACACACACACACACACACACACACACACACACACACTCTTTGACCTTTGGATATTTGTTACTCAGACAAAGTGACATTGGGAGTGAGTCAGTTGTGGCTGCATGCATAGCTTTTTGTAAGGAGGTGTAATAATTAGCAAGATCTCAGCCTGGGTGTTTTATTGTCCCTAATTTGGTTCAGACAGAATCTGTGTTTGTGCTCCATGACACTGCCTGCATTTCTGAAGGGTTCTCGATGAAGAGGCATGAAGTCTGGGCAGGTTTATTTATTTTCTTACAAACTGTTTTGCATGTCTTAGATGAGGGACGGTGAACTGTTTATGATGTCCAGGCAGGGACAGCAGGGTGAAGTATTTTCGCTGCAGGGGCGTTTGTTTTTTACACTGATTTACCCGACGTGGAGGTTTGCATCTTATTATTTGGACTATTCTTTAACCAATTGTGTGAGACTTGGGTTATTTACAACTTGCTTGAGCAACATTTTTCTGTCTATCTCTCTCTCTTTTATTTTTTTAAGAGACTTCAAGGCATCATGTCCTCAAAGCTCTAATCGCGATTATAGTGAACTTATAGTAACATTCTTCTACGGTTACAAATAGGGCTTCCTTCCCTATTATGTCAGAAATACATTTGACAGTTAAAACTAAGCTGTTATTTTCCTTAATTATCACGAAAAGTTTACATTAATTTCTAATGAATGTAAATGCATGAAATTGCCTGACTGCAGTTGCTGCACATCTCCAGGGTTCAACGCCCTGGCTTCTGTCATTCTACTGAATTAATACAAGTGGAAATGTCTCAAGGCGGCATGTCGTCACTCATAGATATAATGTGATTCTTTACTGGTAGTGACCCCACATCTGGCAGAACTGTTAACCTTTTTGGTTATGTGGCTTTGAGGTGATGTGTAGCTTAGCCCCTCCACCCACCCACCCACAGCTTTCACCTCTCTGGGGCTGAAGCAGAACTAGGGTGCAGAGTGGGAGCCCCCTGTGCTGCTGAAATGTGTGTGTTAACATGTGTGTTTGTGTGTATCAAGGAAGGGGGTGTTTGAGGTGGCCCATCTGGGAATGGACCCTGTGTGTTAAATACAGAGGGGCTGGAAGAGGGGACTCTGTCAGCTCGGAGGACACAGCGCAGCTAGCACAGAGGTCACTACAACACACATATGCACAAATGCACTCATGCATCCATGCATTCACACTTTTTCACTCTCTCTCTCCTCCGTATTAACACACTTTCAGTCCTGTCTCTCTAACGCAAACAGACACACACATACTAAGCACACAGCAGCTCTGCTTTACTCATCGCCCCTCTTCTTCCTTATCCTGTCAAAATCCACTGTGGGGTCAGAAAAGCAACGGTCAGGGGGATAATAGGAAAACAGCTCAACCGGGGAACTGTTGACATTTTATGAGGAAGTAACGGATAGACTGAAACGGAAAACGATGAGGTCTGTTAACTATCCTCTTTGCTTGTTTGAGCCTTAAATTCTCAGAGTAAGAGACAAAGTCGGCAATTGGTTTTAGTTGAAGAAATAAACAGGATATTTTTGCTAAAATAATATAAGTATCAAACTAATGTGGTCGGAAATCCCTTTCTTTCTGTGTTTGTTCTCCTCCAGCGCGACCAAAAGACACTCATTAACTAATTTTAACTATTCCTATTTGCATGGTGTGAACTAGTCAATCAGTAGAGCACATAAAATGTACAAATGTAACACCACCAAATTTCTGCAGTAAAAGTGTATTGGTGCTGGAGGCAAGAAGTAATGATTGTAGTACAACAAAACCAATCTAGCCCAGCATTTTCTTTTTCTTTTTCTTTTTTTTAATACAAGGGAACACATGCGCACGCACACACTCGCACACACACACACAGACACACACACACACACACACACACACACACAGACACATTTCCTCTACTTAAGCTCAAGTTGACTTGTCAGTTTGAGATGGCTTCATCTACCATCCATTACTTTTACGTCGTGCCTTTCACCTTAATAGCCTCTGCATATTCACCATGGGACCTCCTAGTGCATCCTGGGGGAGAGGAGACACACACAGACACACACTCACACACACGCACGCACTGTCAAAGGTTGGCTGAGTTAGATTTACAGCCTGGGACCGTCACCTGTGACTTAGCACCTCTGAAATTAGTCACAAATAGCATATTAGGGCAGCTAATCAGGCACGCCTGAGCACTTGGCTTTCTTTATGTGGTCATAAAGGAGAGAGTATATGGGCGCCCTCGGGCCTTGGGGTGAATGATCGTCCTGACCTCCAGTGAACCAAACGCCACACACGGCTGAGGAGGGTTGGGACGTAAGGCAGGGGCACTCCCACAAAATTAGGCTTTGATGCACAAAAATCTGTGGAGCATCAGGAAGAGATTTCCTCCTCTGCACTGCTGGTTTGTCTAATGCAAAGAAACCACATCAGTAAAGCCCACTACGAGGGGCGGGCCTTTGTTATATTATAACAGATATTAAAGGGGGTCGTCATCCACCGCTGACACATTTCCTTTTCGTTCCAACATCGTAAAGCACAGATAAAAACAGCTTTAATTTGATATGCAATCTTTAGATTTGTATTACACTTGTATGTGCTATTTTGAGCATGTGACTTCAGTCTCACGGTGCCTCCTGACGAGCCAGTGAACTGTCGGACACCGAAAACTCTGGCACTGCCAAGAAACCTCACACCTTCATAAAATAGTAAAGCTATCTCTTGTTCTCTGTCTCAAGTCTGTCAAATGAACAGGAGAGGTCACAAGGGTTGAGGAATGCATAAAAGAAAAGTTTCAGGAATCAAGGAACAGAGGCGGAGAGATGGAGCGAGAAAGGAGGGGAAGAAATTGCGTCTGTGTCTCAGTCTTCATACCCCGAAGAGGGAATAGTATGTTTTCATATTAGAGCGATTGTTAGACAGTCAGATCAAATATGGTGATTCAGTGACTACTCAAACACAGCTCAGATATTCTGCCCCTAATTGACTTAGTGTGCCCTCACTAAATCAGCCTTTATTCAAAATGGCTCTCTAAAATGCCTAGCTGCTCTGTCTTTTCTCTCTCTCTCTCTCTCCTCTCTCTCTCCGCCTCCCTCCTTTTCCCACTCCCATCTCTCTCCCCTTTTGTGATTTACCATTGAGGAGATGAATTTGAAATTTCAATCATAGAGTTGTTAAATATTGATGGGTCTTCTAAGTCGTTAACGAGGTCTCGGCAAGGACGGGAGAATCCGCCCCTCTGTTCGCTGGCCCCAGCTTTACCTCCGCTTAGCCATCTAGAGGGATCCAGCCAGGTCAGGGGGTCACTGTACCCAACCATAATCTCCTAACTTCTATGAGATCCTTTAATGTCTCGCCAAGGCTATTCTCTTTGACATCAGCCTTTACTGGCTCTTATCAGACATTACCATATGCAAAAAAAAATCAAAAACTTTCTAATTATGCATTATGTAGAGCAGCCTTTATCCACTGTTCGAGATGTGTCAATTATAATGAGAGCACTGGTGTGTGATTTGATATGATAATAGAAATCTTTAACGGGGTCTCAGCAGACCTCATGTGTGTCAGGACTGATCACTGCTGAAAGAATAAGTGCCTCCAGGCCACCGTAGAGCAAGGCAGCACTCAGATGGTTCAATATGCTACACCATAAAACCAAGATGAGACTTCTTTTATTATCGCTGCCACCAGAACAAACTCTCGCCATCCAATCAAACCTTATGTACTTTGAGATGTGATCATTACATCTTACAAACGATGTCCAAATAAGCTTTGTCTGTGCAGCCAGGTCACGTTAATGGCTTGTTTTCTTGTTGGGTCTGACTTCAGACATCTTAACCCTGACTGATGGCATAGCTGGAGCTGGTGGATTGGGATCACTGCAACTTTAGCCCTGGTGTAAGTCTCTCACATGAATGTAAGCCTTAAATGTTAAAGGACTGAGACAATTCATCTTAATTCAAATAAAACGATTGTCAAAGGACAATAAAGCAAATTCCTTACGTCAAAGCTTTCATATGAGCACTCAGTCACTGGAGACTCCTCTTTTCATAGTAGAAAACTCATTTTACAGTGTGTGTGCCTAGATTGTTTGTGTAGCAGTGCACATTACTTGTCTAACTACATACTAAAGCTCATCATCATGTTGTTGCATTGCCGTTTTCTGAGCAAAATGTAGCAAAGATTTTTTTTTTTTTAAATGAATCAAGTATCCACTGCAAACTTAAATTCCAATAGGAAATTCTGAGTCCTCCCTGGACATGTATGAGTTTGGATTTTTGTCTTTAAATAAATGCCCAAACTCATCAAACCTCAAGCTAACTTCCTGTGTTTTGCTAGCAAACGAGCTTCAACTTCTGCCCTGCCTTACACTTGACTCCCTTAATGAAGGCGCATGTAGATGCATTCAAGACTGCATATTATGACTCTGGATGTACTGCAGAAAAGCTGCTGGAGTCAGCTGTTTTGCTCAAACAACAAATTAAATTACTTTACTTGGCTTATTTTCTTTTTTTGGTCATAACTATTACTCCTTTCTCATCCAATACTGAAAAGTCAATGGGATCGTTATTATGCAGCCTTATCTACAACCAGAAGTTACACTGAGTTGCATTAGATTTTTTGTTTGGTATATCCCCAACAATGTAATTGCAGATTATTCTTCTTTTGCTTCATCTCAATTCCTTTGTTTTCTTGTGTATTGTATTACAGCTTGGAGATATTTATATTCATATATATCTATATCCAGTACTACGGCTAGGAACTGGGGGTGTCGTAGATGTCAATGATGATAATGCAATAAAAAGCATTTTGGGGGTATCTCTACTTCTGCACTTAGCCTCTTGGCAGTGGTTTGATCAAGACGGAATAAGCTTGTGACTTTTCAATTCCAGCCATAATTTGTTTCGATATTACATCTCCTGGATAGAGCAAGTGATGGAATTTTTCCTATCCAGGGCTGAGGCGCTGGAGAAGCTGACGATGTCCCATAATAGGTTATCACCAACCATATCTTTTGCAAAATAGAAACCCAACACATGTACATCTGTGGCCTAGTGTCACAGCCTTAAATATACATCAGAAATGCATTAAATTTGCTGATTGCTATTCTTTTCCAACAGCGTGTCAAGCCCCAAATTTATTTTTGCTACGTGGCTTCCCGATTACTTAGAATTTCCAGTGGTCTCTCTTGCCGCTGACGGCTTTGAAGGAAGTGACAACGTGGAATTTATTTTCTGTGTGCATATACAGCACATGTCAGTGTGTGTGTGTGTGTGTTTATGTGAGAGGACGATGTACCAGTGTTTTCTCTTAGATTGTCTGCGGTCCATCAGTGAGAGTCTGGCCCGTTCATATTGTATGTAATATACTGAAACAGAGATAGAAACGCAGGTACTGCCACAGCACTGATCGGATCCCTGGTGTGCCGTTGCTTCTCCGATGAAATACGGCTGACGGAAAGTAAAAGCTGTATTTGATTGTGTTTCCAAGGAATACTCTTGTTGAATCCAGAACCCCGCTGACTCAAAATCCCCCTCTGTCACCTGCTGTAGCAGGTGTCTTTTTCAGGCGAGACGCATGCTGGGATTTCCTGAACCAACTTCCTTTCAAGGGAAGTAGATGAGTGCCACTGTTTCAACTTCGCTTTTACACAGCTTCGTCCAAAAAGAAAAACAAATGTATGGAAACATATGTTGCAGGCACCATAATTAAAGCTAATGAGGTAAAGAATAAGCATGTACATAAAAAAAAAAAATGTGTGCATCAATTTCTGACATTTTCTAAGAGGAAAGCTAGTGAAGATTTGAAACAACAACCAACTGGGTAACCTTTTCTTTCCTACTGTTCAAAAAGAAAAAGAGGAAGAAAAAAAACTAATTGAATGAACCGTCTTAACGAGAACCCCATTTGGAGAGAGTCATCAGGCTATTGACCTCTCTCAGGGCTGTGAGGACTGAGCACTTTCACATGTTACTGTCTATAAATTTCAGCCGTCGACATACCGTCCTATTTCATCAGGGGCCAAGCTGACATGCCCCTCGGATTGATGTCCCCCTCGCCCATTTGTCTGTTTTACACTCCTTAGTGTCTTTGTGCTCCGCTAGATCTGCACCTCTTCGCCTTGATTGGGTATTGACAACAAATCAAAGAGGATAATATATGGTGATGTTTGCCAGTACCCCAACAAGACAAGATAGTCGTACAGTTGGCCCGGCTGGTTTACATGTGTTCTCAGTGAATGTCAGAGAGACTGCATATCGATTCCCCAGCAGACAAAGAGTCATTCTTCTTGGAGTAGCCAATACCTAGTTTAGTTAAAAGTGTGACAATGAGGAGGGCTGGGGGCAGTGACTTTAGAATTAAGTCGTACTTGACATGCAATGAAAGGTCCCCCTTCAGTGGAGGAGCTCTTCACGACTTAAGTAATAGACTATGAATGCAGTTATTGCTTAGCCTTCAGAATCCTTGTGAGGTAATGTGAACATCAGAAAAGTTTGTTTGCTGCCCCTCAGGCCTACTCAGTAAATGAATATAACAGCAGCCCCCCCCCTCGCCTCTCTCTCTCTTTCTCTCTCGCTCCGTCTCTTTCTCTCTCTCTCTCTCCCTCTCTCTGTCACACACACAGTCTCACACGCACACACACACTCACAGAGCATCTTTGAAATGGGTTTTGTATTGATTTTTGTAACTACCCTGTTAGATGACGTTGTGCCTTAGCGTGTCATTTCTAGATGGCCCTGCCCGGAGCAGGTCATTGAGGTGCTAACTGTCATTTGGAGGGACAGAAAAGCAATCATAGCTTTTTCATTACTTACTGTTTTCCCTCCCTCCCCCTCCCCATTTTCACTCTCTTTTTACCCCCAGTCGTGGGATCGCCTGACATATTATGGCTTCTGTGATTTAACTGCACTCTTAAATTAAGTGCTGGAATATCAAGCTGTAGCTTTAGAAAAATAAACTCTGTGTCAAGGGATCAAATACCCTGGAGGTCAAAGCCATGAACTTGTAGTGGCGCTCTCATCAATTTCAAACTTGTATGGGCTTGTTCTGTTTTAGGTGTACGAGGAGGAAGGGGGGTTGGGTGCGCTGTGTCTTGATTATGCTTCTGTGTATATAGTGTTTTCAACTTGCAATACCTGTACAGTATAAATCCAGTGTGATACAGACTCATGAAATTCTAGAAAATCAACAGCAGCAGGCCAGGTCTCAGAATTTTTTTTACTGTGTGAAAATAAATGTAGGTTTTGGGGGAAGTGGTTCCGTTTGTAAGTTATGTTTAGGACAATACACTCAACAATTGAGGTTGGAGCAGCGGCTCTGACCAGGGTTTAGATTATAGTAAAGGCTGTGGTTTGGCCAAGCATGTGTAAGTCTGTGAGGTTAGGTGACCTAAACAATGCGTCGAGGTTTATTATGAGTTTAGGTTACATTTAAATTAGAAAAGCCTTAACCAACATAGAAGCATGAACTGAAGCCACCCAACCACACAATAAACTCAAACACTTTCTGCTTATTCTACAACATTCTGGGGAACCAGATTTATCCAGTAAGAGCACTCAGAGGCTAAGTAGGCGGTCAGTGTGAATGTTCCAGACCGCCTTTCCTTTAATGTCCAAAATCGGTGATTGTAATTGATACTGGAACAAAATGAACACACTATGATATAATCTGCAGATGAATCTGAGCCTTTGCACACCCACTGGCCGTTCACCAGACTGATGTAGACTAATGATGAAGAATGCTGCGTACGCACCAGCTGCAACAGAGGAGTGAGCTGAGGAAGACGATGGCCAAAGGTAGACAAACAGAAAGGGTCCCAGTGCCGAGGACTGTCGTTTGGTTTTAATCAATGAGCCTGCTCAATGCCGTGGCCTTGCGCTGACTCCCGTCTCTTTATGGGGAACTTAATCACCTGGGCCATTTGGAATTCAGTGGTAGAAGCAATGTGGATGATGTCACCGCTTCCTTGGGTTACAGTAAGAGCTCGGGAAGCAGGCCAGGAGGAAATAGTCACAAATGACTAGTGTGAGTCTCATTCATTTACATCAGCAAGACGGTTCATTTACTTTGAGTGTAAACAAAAAAAAGGGGTTTATTCATATTATTTATATGATTCAGTTTTATGAGAATGTATTACAAATACACGCACTTACGGTGATGAATAAACATGCAAGTCATGCATCTGTGACAAATTAATCATTTTTTATTTAAGAACTGAAATGACGGGCACAAAAGTGCAGCTCATGAACTTCTAGCTTCATATGTGGGTCACATTCAGTTTACATGTGCACTAATAACAGAGGGAACAACAGTGATGAACAAAGAGATTAGACCAGTATCCATCTCTCCAGGACCATCCTCCCTTCCCCCGCCCCAGTCCAAATATTGTTCTTCTTATAAGATAAGTGGGGAAGAGGAATAGCTCTGCCAGATTCATAATGTCATTAACGGTAAGGCGTAAGGTTAGCCTTTACATCATATGCTCAATGTGACCCCATTACTCTCCATCAGCTCATGCATCCAGACGTCCTGGGGACCTGGGCTGTGGCCCTGCACACCCTCTGAAAGCCTTCCAGAAGCTGCTGACGCCTGCCCGCTCGCCCTCCCTCACCACGGGTCCCTCACACATGCACAAGCACACATACACACGCAAATCAAAAACCAATGGAAACTCTAAACAAAAATCACATTGACACACAAGCGTGAGTGTTAACACACATGTGAGGGCCTCTACAGAAGTTATGTCTGTACTCACACGGGGAACACAAACTCACTCACACTTGTATATGTGACATGCTCATGCCCACTCGCCACGTTACTTGTCCGTCGCACCACTGGAAGATTGCGCTTCATTCCTGTGAAGGTGTTATGGGCTGTTATCAGCAAGACCATTCCATGGATGGCTGCCCTAATTGAGAATAATGAGGGTCACATTGAACATATGGTCGCTGTTGTGTCCCCTTTCCCCCCCTCTTCTCTCCTTTTCTCTCTCTCTCTCTCTCTCTCGCTCTCTCACTTTGTGTCTCTCCCTCTCTTTCCAACTCCCACCAGACAAAAGGTTCAGTCAAACTTTACCACAGCCAAGCAAAGATCTGTGTGGCAAGAGCAAAAAGAAAGGACATTGTCAAAGTTGTTTTTTTTTCTCCCTCTGACAAGTTAATGTCCACACAGCCAGTGAGGAGGGCAGTGACCAGCCAATCAGTTGGATGCAGGATGCTAACCCCGCTGAGACAAGTGGTGCTGGAAATCCTTGCCTAAGCATTGTTCCAATATCAAGCTCCTTTGTTCTACATGCGAATGTAGAATCACTCTTCACTACCAAGGTCTTGTCTGTCATTGAGAGCTGAAGAATAGAAGTGCCAGCATATTTTAACATCATACAGCAAACAGAGACACGGTCACGAGTGTGCTGATAGCAATTAAGCTTAATAGATTAAAAAAAAAAAAAGTTAAATGTTATTCGACCTGCTGTCAAAACGCATTCATTGCATTTTTTGGAGTTTATATGAGATGGAGCAGCAGGAAGGTCATGATTCAGTGCTGGATTAAATGTGAGTGCCACTTAGTCAGGAACTAAGTTTACAGTTCTCAAAGCAGTCATGTGATACGGTTGGATTTCAGAATAAATCACAGAAGCAGGCTACTATTTTGTCTTTAGTCATTCAATACGTCTGCAGCAGAGATGTCTAACTGTTAATATCTGTTCAACTTGTGTTTCATAGAGTCATTTCAGTAGAAATGACCTGAATTTAAAAAGAAAAGAAAATCTGGAGATGTTTGTCCTGCTTTCTTTGTGCTGGTAAAATAGTCAAACCTTTCCTCGCTGAAGGAGGACGTCTTCAAGCGTTTAATTAATTGCACAGACGCTACAAAGATTTACATTTCCCAAAAAGTGGTTTTGTCTCCATTGCTTCCCCAGATTTGTCAGTCTTTGGCTGAAAACAGAGTTGTCAAAATGGCAGACACAGGCCACCCTGAAACAGTAAGATCATCATTTGTTAATATTAAAGATTCCCTTCACACAAATGTGAAGACATGCAAAAATACTCTGTTATATTCTGTAATCTGTGGGCGACATGTTTTTGCAGGAAAAAATATAATCATGATTTATGAAATATTATTATGTAATTCCTGAAAAAGCCCCCTCCTTGTCCCTCATTAAAAAAAAATCCAGATGATATAAATTTCTAAATATTTTTAGTTTGATAGGTGTACTATACACCGTTTGTGCTCGAGACGTCAGGTTTCCCTATCACACTTGTGTCTTCAGAATATTGGACTATGAAAGGATCATAGACCTTCCACTTAAAATTACAGGGAAAATATATATTTTAATGGCCTAAGGTGTCAACAGCCGACTGGCATCAAACCCAGAGATTGATTGTGAGGAATGATGCCAACAATCTTCTGTTGGAAGAAGAGCAAAACCGCATTTTTGACGGGCAGGGCGGGGGTGGGGGGGGGCTTTAAACAGTCGCCTACTTGTTGGTGTGACGCACCCCTGTTGCAATGTCATCTGCAGGAAGTACCCTTGCGTGAAACACTCGACATCTCTGTTTACATGGGAATCATGCTGATTGGATTTAGATGTGCTGGTAAAGAGACTTTACGAGCCCACTAGCTAACTGTGAATTGATTTGCTGGCATCTCAGTTTCTTGTGTAATATCCTTAGGAGGTTGGATTTACGACTATCTGTGACCCAGTTGCTTTGTCACCGCGCAGCCAAGCCCCTGGATGCACCATTGGCTCTCTGGTTTCATGTCGAGACAGGTGTAGTCTCCAGTCCGATGATATGTGGGACATGTGTGCGTACATGGGCCTTTATGTACTGACATAGTAGAATTTTTAAGTGCAGTGTCCATGCACTGGTATACATGATATTTGCAACATATGTTTATAGAAATATATGTTCATGCCTGGTGATGGAGGATATATAACTTGATGTCACACGTGATGTGCACATGACTGTGTGCCTGAGTTGTATTGAGCATAACAAGTTATGGAACTTTCTAGAGTGTAAATTGTTTTGATTAATCGCTGATAGTCCAGCCTTTTTTTTTGGGGGGGGGGGTGTATTTTGCCAGATTTTACTGGATATTCTAAGGATGAGATTGTGTTATGTTTAAATTTATACCAAAAGGAAGGACTCTCCACTGCATACACAAACAAAAGCCTTGTGTCATAAGATAAATGTAGTCACTCAATCCGTAAAATATTGCTACTGTACATTAGGGCTGTATTGAGAAAATTTTGTCTTCATTTGTTTGACTGTTGAAATATAAATGTCCACACAGGTCCCCCGACCACTGCAGGAGCCGGCCGTTGACATTTCTCCACTTTGAAAACACAATGAAATCTGAATATTGCCTCGACTGAGCAGATGCCCGTAGGGAAATAATCCAGGGTCTCTGAATAGTCCCTAATTGAATTGTCTTTTACTAAATAGAGTTTGCTCTAATGCATACTCTCATCGGAGAATATGACAGCCGGTGATGCTTCTCATATCTGCCTAAAAGAGCCCCCAGATCCAAGGACCTATTAACTGTATTACCCAAACCAATATCCCTGCCTAAACCCATTACCTTGAACCCATTGTGTATTTTTGTCACTACATCTTTGCTCAAAATCCGAATCAGCCCGTGATGGATGCTTAACAAGACTACACTTTTATCACATATTCAGCTGACCTTCAACAAATTGCTTAGCAAGTTTGCTTCCAAGATTAATGTGACAGAGCTGCGTTCTCGAACGCAGGATTCAGTGTGTAAAGGAGGGGGCGTGGAAGCCCGCTGTTTTAGTTTCTCCCCACTCGTAGGCCCTAACCTTCGCATGAACCCTCGCCATCCGTCAGCTGCTGTTTCTGTGAGGTAGAATACTCATTTCACTCATGTTCTTGTATCGCTGCAAATGGAAAAGATAGTTTGGTCAATTAGCCAAAGTTGAAAATAAGCAAATGTCCACATACTCCCTGAAGAAGAATTGAAACTTTCCAGGCAGGACTTGACAAGGAGCAGGTTAAATACCTGTGTTGTTGTTTCTGGATAAGGCATGACGCTTGTAAAGTTCATAGAAATGATAAATCTTCAATTCCCCGACTCCACCTACCTACAATAGCTCTGCTCCAGCTTCACATCTGCTAAACACTTTGTCAAGGTGTAAATTACTTTGACTTGCGAACCCTCCCCCCTACAATATGTAGCAAAATATAACATATCATAACTTTCTAGCAAAGAAAAAGCCACTGTTTCAGCAGACAGGAGGCTTATCTCAACCCCAGCACTTTGAATTATGATGTCAGAAACCACCACTATTATATTGTCAGCAAACCTGTAATGGTGTTTCACTTAAGGAAACAACCAGCCAGCAAATACAGCTCTGTCTTTTCGGGACTGTGGAATTTCAAACACATATCCATGAATGGAAGCATCAGGAACAACATCAACACCCACCCACGAGTGACAATAATCAACAAGGGATTTAAGGTGTCCTTAAATGCAACATGGACAACAGTCTTTCTTCCAAATCCAGCAGGTTTGTTGCAGAAACTGCATTCCATAAGTATCTCATCCTTAGTTAGCTTTGGAGAGCTTTTCCTTCACTTTATCAGTGAGGACCTGTGTCTTATCATGACTAATGCTGGAAATTCCTCCCTAAGATAAGTAAAGGAGCTTAGGATTACCCTCTTGACTGAACATTGGAGAAGAGAGAGAGAGAGGGATGGAGAAGTACTGCGTGTTTATGTGCACAAGGAAAAGACAGAGGGAAGAGAAGAGTGTATCTAAAGACGAGAGAAGAATAAGCAGGGGGGGTTGGCGGGGGGGGGGGGTTATTCAGCTGGTTCCTCTGTATATTTTCTCAGTTGTGAGGCAGCCTCACCATTAGTGTCAGACACTCAGATTATCCGACCAACGGAACAGGGATAAGTGGATTGATGAGGTGCTTCCATCGTCCCTGGCTGCTACAATGCGAACGGGTCCTACGCTCCTATTCTCCTCAAGGAAGGGCAAAAATAATGAGCTACTTAACCAGACCGCTCACCGCATTTCTGTCATATTACAGCTGGCTTGTTTGTTTATCCCAGACACATCTATATTTCACTTTTTTTAATTGAATTACTTTGATACGGACTAAAAGCCTTCAGCCTAATAACATGCCAATTACAATGAAGACCTACTTAGAATAAATATTAATATAATCTAGCAATTTATTGCTTTAAATACAGGGAGGGGCCTTGCTCCCATGACACCCATTGATTAATAATTGGTGTTGCAGTCTTAAAGGGCAATTAAGGGGAGCTGTTTCACATCAGAGCAGAAGAAGCTGGTACTCCTTACCTCTTCAGCTCTACATCA
Organism: Aulostomus chinensis; assembly: GCF_037954235.1. NCBI lineage: Eukaryota > Metazoa > Chordata > Actinopteri > Syngnathiformes > Aulostomidae > Aulostomus > Aulostomus chinensis. The sequence goes on along the minus strand of NC_141330.1, from coordinate 17,203,870 downwards.
GCAAGCAAATCAAATAGATATTCTCTGACATAATATATGCCCACGATTAAGACATTGGACATCACGATTTTTGAATTGATAGCCCAGTAGAGGCCAGTGGAAATGTTTGCGGTATGCTCCGTGATTACCTTGTGCCAATCTATTTTGAGCACTCTGCTTGATGATGCCTATGCATTTGCATTTCTTTGTCCTTTGAATGGATCTGGTCTGAAATCCATACGGTAATGAAACCTCACATTCTCAATTTATTAATGGAGCTGGCCTTTGCAGCTTGTCCAAATCTAGTAACATATGTTCTCTAAATATGCATTGATTTATTTTAGCTTAGATAAATTATTCTCAAAGTGTGTGCTTTGGCTACTTAAGTAATGACCTGTCTACAGCAAACTATTTACTCACTGGCCACTCATAAACATAACATACAGGTCAGCAGATGGACGCATTCTTCTTACTCTATGGGAGGCAACGATTCACAAGGTTCTCTTTTACGTTGCGTTTTAGTTATAGAGCTATTTGAAAGCCTTCGTAATCGTACGGTGCAAAGGAAACGGCTTAATAGCAAGAAAAGTCCACACCCTGCAGCTCCCTTTTACATTTAATTTATTGGTGCAAGCACAATTTTTTTTTTCACCACTTCATGAATGCACCAAAAATTGCATGTAAAGGAAGCTACAAGGCGCAGACTTTTCGTGCTTTTAGGTCATTTGAAAGTGTAAACATTTATTATAAATTAACTTGTCACGTAAATGTTGAAAAGGCAACATGGAGTATGAATGATTTATCTATGCCAACATTGTGGTGCAAGTTTTTTTTTTTTTTTATCACGGGTTTACTCACAAAACAAAACAGGCTACTGAAGAGGAGGCCAGAAGAGACGTTTGCCTTTAAGTTCTTTCACATTGTGACGTGTATCGATGCTCCTTTCAGTGTCACAGCCTCTGTGCGCGATGTTCAGTCTGTTAAAGGCAAGTGTGATTTTACAACCTCTTTTAACTCAAAACTGTATTTAAAATCATCTAGACTGCTCGTGGCTCCTTGTATCCAGTTAGCATTGTTAGCACCTCTGTGCCATAGACCGGCTCTCTGATTTGTATTCATTCGAGTGAGGTTGGCAGGCATCAGAAAAGGGCAAAAATTGGTGTTTCTACCCAGATATCTTGTTTATTCTGCTGCCAATCGGAAGCGGGTGCATAACTTCAGCACTTGGCTGACAAAAGCCAGACGTTAGTGTTTTGTTTTTTTTGGACAGTGTGAAAGGAGTATAAGTCTTATTTCTCAGTGGCTCTTTTTCAAATCTTACAATTTGAAGCTGTCCTTGATTCCATCATTAATATTCAGAAAGGGACTTGTTCATAGGTAAGAGAATACCATCAATAATACGAATCAAACGCAAACATTGTGTGCCTCCTCTTCCAGTAATGTCTTTTTTTTTTGTTGAAGAAACAAAGTGGTCAGCCGTTTCGTCTTAACTGATGTCGCATATGAAAGTAGTTCTTTTGGAAAAAAAAAAGAAGTAAAGAATACATTTATACATCTCACCCTTTGTTTGGCAGTCAGAGCATTGGCAATGATTTAGCATTTTTATGTCTTATAAATAAAAGTCAACCATTTGGAAAAGTATGGTTGGCTGCTTTACACAGTGAGAAATACAGGAGTTAATCATTCTTCAGCTTCACTCTGTAGTTTGTTTAAGGCTTGCCTCATTCACAGCGTGTTAAGGATAGCAGCAATAACACTTTTATTGGCTCTCAACAGTTAACAGCTCCCTTGTCCTCGAGCCATGGAGGATGAAGGAGACGAACTGTGCAGAAACTACCAAAGTGCGTATAAAAGTTAACCACTTACCTTCTATAAATAGTAAACTTTTCCTGCTTATTTTCACACAGGTAGTGAACTTGGAAACCTCTAAAGTGGGTAATTTATTCTTCATGAGTTAACAACAAAATAAACAGTAGTTCAAGTTCTAGCTGAAGAATAATACCTCATCGGAGAGAGGCTGGCCTTCATTATGAGTTCATGACCAAAATGATTGATCTAATCAGAAAAAGGGGGATTTATGGTAAACAACGGACATTTCGCATGACGGGTTTATTCCAGCAGTGAAAATTGCCTTCATAAATAAATGAAATGGAGATACCGCTCACATTCTCAAATGCAAAATCATGAACACATGACTAGACCTCACATAAATTGCCCAGTGTGAAATTGGAGCTGTACATAAGGTCACACTGTACAGAACCTATTGTGTAGGGCATTGATTCAAATATATTCTATCATACACAACAATGTTTTTTTTCTCTCCCTCCCCCCCCCCCCCCGATGATAAACTGCACAATGATGCTAATAAGCTTATATATGATTTATTTTGAATCGGGATTTACTCACTCACGTTTCAAGGCCTCTGATGTCTGAACATGACCCATAATTGTGCCACAGCCTTGTAATTTAGACTTGTAATAATCAGTCAATCTGAACACGGGTGGTTGTTGTTTTAAAAATAGGTTTTACCCTCTAAAATGACTGGAGTGGACACAAACATGATCCAACTACTTCCTTTGCTCCAGCCCCAGGACTTGTGACTAACTCTGACCTTGGGTTTTGACCCAGTAGGCTCAGCTGTTAAATCCAAACACCTTAACAACCCAAGTCCTTAACAACCTTCCCAAGGCTGCAACGGGACAATTATCATGCACATAACCATAATTCTGATTCCATTGTTTGGAGCGCTTTTGTGGTTAGCAGGTGGGAGTGAGATGTTTGACCTTGTTTAAACCTATAAATCTAATCTCATCATCCATCATCCAGTCAATTATTTGTCATTTGTGTTGTGATCAACTGCTTCGGGGGATGAGTTTTGTCCCTGCTTTTCCAACAGTCAATCTCAGCTTTCTCTATGGGGACTTGGCTGCTGCCCTCAGCTCAGTCATAGTGTCATTAGACACACTCTTTGTCCTGCTACAGCACTGGACAGGACATCGCGGATGCAATACAGGACGAAACTGAAAATGAAATGTCCTCTTCTGTCTGGCCAGTGTTGTCGTCTAATATGCTGCTCTACAAACAAGATGATCTGCCTTAAACACCCGACGTGGAGGTTGAATGGTGAACATGATCGTGTTCGTGCTGGCATTTTTACCCAATAAAAATATTTACCTCCGGAAACTCCACAAATCCACAATAAAACGTCCTACCTTTCGCTTTATTTGGTTTTGGCTGCGGAACGCTCTCCCTGACCATCTTAGGGCCCCACAGTCTACTGATGTTTTCAAGAAAAACCTTTAAAACGTGTCTTTTTTTTTTGAGAAAAAGCTTTTTTTCTAATTCTTGTGTTATATAAGTTCCCCTTGTTTTAACTATTATTGATCTTGGTCTTATAAAAATCTTTGCTTTTAATTATGCTAATTCTACTCCGTAGCACTTTGAGATTGTTGTAATATAAATTGCAATACAAATACAATTTTTTATTATTGTTGTTATTATTATTATTATTATTATTATTATTATTAACACAACACAACCTCAGATTCACAGCCTAACTTTAGTGGTAAAGTTCATTAAAAAAAAAAAAGAAGTAATTTCAAATTTTTGCCAATAATCAATGAATTCCATTTTGATGATCGAGCAAATTTTAGGTGAACCCGTATGTGGATATCTCAAAAAAATGAAACGTGTGCATGGTGTGTTTCCATCAACTGCTTTTGAGTGGATAAACCTAATCGACCAAATGCTGCCAGAAGATGATGACAGGCAAAGTTAGGCATAGTTACGGCTCAAAGAAGAAGAGCTGTCCACCAGTGAAATATGGAGAGAACCATAATAGTTCTAAAATGCCAGCTTGTATGGGACTTTCTACCGTGTAAAGACAAAGTTTGGGAATATCTGATGGTGATGGTGAGAGTCATGAGAGTTAGATGCCCCATGTCAGAGCTTCTTGCACCTGGGGCTTTTCAGCTCTGTACTTTTACTCTTGGCAAAAACCACATCAAGCTGGTGTGAAAACTATTTTTTTTCCTTTATTTTAGCAAAATTTTGCAGAAAGATTTTGTAATTCTGCAGTTTCCATCTGCCTTTTTTTTTAAATTCAGTATTTCAAAAAGCACATCATAAATTTCTGCATGAGTATATGAGGCCTGTAGCAGTATTAACATGGTCTCCCATTCTTTCTGAAGCATTGTTCTGTTACCAACTAATGTGGGAACACTAACAAGATCAGGTGTCTTCAGGGATTGTTCTGATGTAGAATAGTTCCGTTTTTCAGTCCTGCACAACCTTTTTATCTGATGATTTGCTGACATTTTAGAGAAGGGTTTTAGCCCAATAGTTGAAGGGTGATGGGAAACATGGCTTCAGGAGGGGAATACAAACTGAACTGTCCTAATGCTCAGGTGCAAGATAGGGTAAGTTATACAAATGCTGAAGTTGAGTTCGGTTTTCCTCTTTAATTCCTCCTTCATCTTTGTTCTGCCCCGACTGCCTCTCAGCACCCAGTCTGTCACAGTGAAGGGGCATAATGGGCCTGAGAAGATCAACTCATCTAAAGAGGGATTTGGAACCTTTCACCTCCAAGAAATCCAGGCTGGGGGAAGCTCCAGGGTTCATAAATGTGCAGAGGAGCACATTTTCAAGCGGTGTTAAAACCCTACCTGCTCTTGTCTTGCAAATCTCATGAAAATGTAAAGGAAGGAAACGGATTCACAGTTTTCCTTTAAAAAAAAAAAGAAAAAGAAAAGAAAAGTCTGATTCAAATAAAATAAATGACAGCCAGTGATATGCAGACTCAACAATAAAGCCTAGTTGGGATAGTTGGATAACATTGCATGGCCTCTTATTAGATTACTCCTAACAAGCGCTTTATTGAATATTTTGTCAATCTAATCAGATGGGCCAAGATAAACTCCTTCAGAACACAACTGCACTCCTATTCTTTCTCTGAGAAGCAAAATCCATAAAACCGATAGAAAAGCTAAAGGCATGAAAGCCTTAAAAACATTACCAGAATCAGATTGTTGCTGAGAACCTACATGGGGAATGATGTTATGTTATGAAAGATTGATCAGTGTGTTGCTTGAAATAATTAGCAATGATTTTTTGGGGGTGGGGGGTGGGGCGTGCATGCGACGTTTGTGTGTTTGTGTTAGTGTATGTGCATGCCTTGTATGGATCTGTTTACCTCCCCTTATTTGCCTCATGATGTTTGATTGAAGGTTTTGGAAACTTGCTACCGGGGCGCAACCAGGCGGATGATATTGTTCATCTGGATTTACTTTATGTGAGGGAATTCACCTCTTTTAGTGTCTCCAATTGTTGCAGATGCAGAGTGAGGATTATTTTTAGTTGATTGTTGTTTTCACTGATGCAGTTTGACTTATATGATCATTCCCTTTCATCAGTTCTTTCCAGTTTAGTCCATGTAAGAGAAAGGACAGCATTTGGCTTGACTATTACACATCCTCGCCGTAGATAAAGGGTAAACATGCACCATGTACTCATTAATTTAGCAAAACCTTGTTATGCTTCAGGATTCCATCCACGCAGGAAATCTCTGAATCTACAAAACCATGCTCTGGTGGGAATAGCATCCTGGATGTACAGGGTATATTTTTGTGTGTGGGTGTTTGTTTGATTAAAGCAGAAGCTACTGACAATCATTAATCACTATATACTAATTACCCAACGCTTCTTTCATGTTCAGTTCAAAATGTTAGAAGATGAACTCCCTTGTCATTTGCTAGGATTTTCAAGGCAGGGGACAAACAAACGCTAATAAGGTCTGTCCCTTTCAAAGAGGACTAGCAATGTAAACACACTTCACAGCCCCTCACTGGGTGAAAGGTCCATTTGGAGAGATTGAGCTGTATATATTAAGAGGGAAAATGCCTTAATTAATAGCTTGTCTATCCTCAGTCAACATGCTTTGAACTGAATGGAAGAATTGTGTACCATTCTGCTACCAAACCATGTATTGGAGCGAACATAGCTGGTACTGTGTCACTCTCAGAAGTGAGTGAGTGGAACACATATACCTGAATAAATCCCATTCTCCTCTGTCCGATGCAATTGACTCGGCAAATGCATCTATGAAATAAGCCCTGATTTGCTGTCCGCGTTTGGCAGATAGCCAAAGGCAACAAAGCAACATAAGCAAAGGTCGTAATGTTGTTTACCGAGACTTAATCAAATAAGAAATGACAAACAACACTGTCTGATTCAAAAAATTACACCGAGCATTACTGTTAAATTGTCTTTATTGTTTGTTGGAGTTCTTCCTTTGTAGTTGGGATATTTTTTCCACTGCAAGGATAAGTGCTTGTCAGTTGCCTGAAGCATCTTTCTTGTTGTTGATCATTTGAAGGTGCTGTAGGAAATTTTTTACTGAATAATAAGTTTGAATAGCGGTAGAAATACACGGTAAGTTACACGAAATATGTAAAAACGACCCCGTGTGGTTTTATTTGCTTGTCATTGTTGATATGTGAATAATTTCCCTCTGAGCGTTATGAAAACATCTTGTGCTTTTCAAAGCTAACCAAGTTACGAGAAACAATGTGAAGAACATGAGATTTAGAGGTGCCGCTAACACGGTATCAGCCGGGCTCTGGTACCGGCAACAATAGCGGGGCCTCCACAATATCAAATTTTAGAATCAGGAGGTTATGAGCTAAGCTTTTTCGCTGGCCAAAAGGACCTCCGGGCCTTATAGCCTGAAGAAAAGCAATTACTTGTATAGGTATTATTGTGTGATGGATCCTATTTGTTGGTGACCTGAGAAACATGCAGTACAAAGCACAATGTCTGTGGAAGCTAGAAGATGTTCTTGTGAGGAAGTGCTTTTGGTGATTTATATGAAATCAGTGTCAAGTTTGGGAGGGGGGGGGGGGGTTACTTTTGAAGTTACTTTTCAACCAAACACCACTGTTAGGCTGTCATTGAGGGGAAAAATTAATTTCGAGCTGTTTATTTTTTTCTTTTAATAATTTGAAATACCGTGAAAAGTATTCAGCCAATAGTACTAGTAAAGTCAGAGGAATACACCACAAGAAGCATTTCTACATCTGTTCATCTGGAGCAGCACGACTGCTTGAACAAAGGTGATTCTGTTTACTTTTCTCGCCGTACATTCAAAGTAACATTTCGGAAAATGAAACGATCAGAAGTTTGAACGTTATAGGAGTAAATCCATGATCCCTGATACAGAAAATATCACATATGACTCAGGAAATTAATAGCCACATTTGTTTAATAATTTTTCAGGAAGTTCAAGGCGGAGACGCGGAGCAGATGGGATGTAATAAGAAAACGGAATCGCTGAAACAAACAAGAGACATCTTGCCAATGAGCTGAAGTCACTTCTCAACACATCAGATCACAGGGGGAAGCCCCCACAGGGCTTCTCTCCTCTCCTGAACCATTCATTTCTCTTCATCAAAAAGCAGGGGACGCACAGGTTTCTGTCATGCAGATGGCAGTTTTGTGCATTATAGTAGTACACAATACTCCACAGTAGGAGTAGGAGCTGGCACCTGAAGAATGAAGTAGAGTTTCAGCATACACTGAAATATTATTTTAGAATATGGAGACCCGAACCTCTACATTGACACATGCCCACTCCCCCCCATAGCGGTCAAATTCAAAATAAACCTACAAATCAAAATATAACACAATCCTTTATAATCTACAAGCTGTCTGGAGAGTTCTGCTGCAGTGCATCCTTCACTCTGTCAGGGGAAAGGTGGTGTAAAACATGTGACAAAGTCCATCTAGCCTCAACCGGGGCGTTTCTGTCACTGTACAGTATATGTAATGTGTCCCAGCCGAGCACCTGGGGACGTGGCCATGCTAACACCTGGGACACACACACACACACACACACATACACACACAGAGATCCTCCTATCAGCCTCTGAGGTCCTGCAGGATAGATAGAATAACACCCTGTGGAGCTGCTCGAATACCACCTGGGTCCCCCCCCCCCTCTCTCCTCCCCTTCCTGTACCATCCCTCTGCAACATGGTCGTGTCACTGCCAATCAGGCCTTCCTGTCACTGCACTGTGGTGTGCGCGTATGTAAGGCAATTGCACCGCCTCACCCCTGGAGTGGACACGCAGAGGCAGAGAGTGATGGAGGCTGCCACCTAACAGCCTCTAATAGCACCTGACACAGCGTTACACACAGCTACAATCTCTGTGCCGCCCAGCTGAGCTTCAGTTAGGACAGGCGCGGCAGGGGTGGGGGGAGCAGGGGGAGAGGACAGGGGGTTTTAGAGGGGCATATGTGCTTGAGTGAGGAGAGACAGCATTGGATATCGGAGATGTTTGTGTTGCCACTCGCCATCAGGTTTATTTGATCAACACGGCTGCTAAAATAATCCCATCCGGCACGACACATTCAAACTTTCTTTTCTTTTTGCTCACTATACTCAGGATGGAACCACTTGTACTGCACACTTCAAACAGGGGGAGGGTGTGGGGCTTAAGTGAAGATGATCCACATCGGCTATCTCTCCATGCCAACTGACATTGCTGGTGACCCCCGAGCAGATGTTCCTTGTAATAATCTGCAGTTGAGAGAGGCATGCACGCCAGGTGGAAAACCCGGGGTCCACTCCCAAACGATTTTCCCCTTATAAAACAAAAGGAGCTTTGAGGTATCGGCTTTCAGCTACACAAAGATCGGGGTGTAAGGGTCTGCAGAGGGGAGTGCTTTTAATACAATTAGAGGCATTTAGAGCCACTGGCCGACTGACCAACTGTGCTGCTGACTTTGCGAGATGTTTTGACTCCCGCTTTTTAAAATGACACAAGGTGTGTACTATCACTGTGAGGAGAAGAGGCAGAAATGAGAGATATATCCGAATATCTGTAAAACTATCTGGACCTGGTTTGAGTTTAAAGAGCGAGTCAGTCAAAGACGAGAGAGAGAGGGGGAGAGGGAGGCGAGAGGACTGGAGCTGCCTCAGCCAAAGTCCCCTAAGCAAGGGCACAGCTCCTGTTACCGCCTGCTAATGGAGTGGGGCTATTTCAGTAGAATTGATTGACTGCTTTCTTCCTCTGAGCGAGCAACTTTCTCATATCTGGAGGAAAATGGATCATAAGCACCCTGGCAGACAAGAGCAAGCCGGTGGAGAGGATGATGTTGGTGGCAAGAACGCCTCTCTGTCTTCTCCCTCTCCCCGTCTGTGTGACTGTCTGGAAGCACACTGCTGGTGGAGGTGGGGTGGACAGGAGTTGGAGGCATGAAATTCCCCTTGAAACCTATAGGGGGTGCAGTCAGTCCACCTTGAAACTGAACGAGTCCCCATATGCTTTGTCATAACTGTCAAATGCAAATCTTTCCTGGTTGATTGTTTTCATTGTGGGGAGAAGGGCCACGGCTGGTAACTTTGACAGATTTCCTGAATAAGAAATGGGGCAGGATATGAAAATGCATCTGACAGGTATACACGGCTGATTTGATACCAATGTGGAGCTGGATTATCAGGTCACAGCCAGTCTTGGTAGCAAATTAATGATGTGTACTAATTATTTTGACAGGGTGGGACGAGGAAGGGCAACATCATGAGCAACTGATGAAAGGATGACTTGATTCTGATCTAAAATAGTTTCTGTTGTACAAAAAAAACTTGTGAATCTTCAGCTTTCTTTCAGTCTTCACAAACAAATTGAAGTGCCTTATGTTTGAATAATACATTACACCCAGTTTCATTCATTTTTCAATAAATTGCAACAAATGAAAAATCAAATCGAAAATTGGTCATTACACAAAAATAAACACGAGCCCCAGTGCTGACTACTGTCTTAAAACATCTGCTAAAATGCTTTCATTGGCGTTCTCAGCCTTAGGCATGCAACCAATGTGTGTGCTGGTGTGCATGTGTGCGGGGGATCTGTGGTGAATGCCTAATTATCTGATTATATATGTTTATTCTAATTCATCCCTCTGGAGGACTGTGCGAGGCCCGGGGAAACCAGGCACCAGACACACCAGCTATAAGTGGCATGAAGAACTGCCTTCACCTCTCCGCTCACTGTTTAGCTCCCCGCATAACATCCGCTCAGCCATTCATAATCTGTCATTTAAGTCATAATATATGTATCTGTTTCATCCGCAAACCACTTCACAATCGCTCGACTGTTTGACCTTTGATGGAACAGGATACAGACGTTCAAGATGCTTTTAATACAGCAAGTATGAGCGATTCAACAGTGCTGAAATAGCACGTCATGTGAACTTAGGTTTAAAGCTGAAACAGCACAAGTAAATAAATGAATATATTGACACAAATTCAAATATACAATAAGCACCATTTATCAAATTATGATAATTTTTGAACTAAACAAATTCAGACACTTAAACAGGGGTGGAAAAAAAAAAACCCTAGGAAATGTGATTATGTTTAAACGAGACCAGGGATAATAAACTCTCAAAAGAAAGTCGAGAGCATCTGCTGGACTATATAAAAATGTGGCTGAAAAGCCATCAAAAAACATTTTGCCTGAAGTTGAAATTGCATTTTTATAAGCTCAGACAACCACACCAAATAGCTGTGGTGATTTTGATAAACCAGTTAGCAAGTGTGGATCAAGCTGTTAAAGATTTCAAAGGTGCGGCTTTGAATTCAGGCCTTTACCCCCGTTAAAAACTTTCCTCTGTATCTTCACCTTCACTTTTTTTTTTTTTTTTTTTTACTTTTAAGGCATTTAATACAAAAAAAAAAAAACATTTCTATTTGAGTGGCTGCGACTTTTAAATATGGGCCCCCTCTGAATATGTGCTGTTCTTATCCTGCACATTGGAGAGGGACGTGCTTAATAGGCTTCAACTACTATTGCCTTTGATCAAGTTTAAAGAGGAGCAAAAAGGGCTCTGTAGCTAATGCTGATCCCCATGGCTTTCTTCACACCCCGCGTGCTCTCTCTCCTGTACATGCCTACACACACACACACACACACACACACACATGCAACCCTCCCCGTCCCTCACATATGAGCACACGCTCCCACACACACACGCATAACCCCACCAACCGAGAGGCTACAAATAGCTAACCAAGGTGACTCTATCGATCTCCAAACAAGAGCGAGAGAAAGAGAGAGAGCGAGAGAGAGAGACAGACAAGACTGAGAGAGAGTGTGTTCCTAAATGGACAGACGGTCAGTGGTTCTTGTTTTCTGTTCGCTATTAAATTCAGTCCTGTAACAAACTTCTTTTTCCCCTGTAAGCATTGAAATTTTCTCACAAGGCTGATGTCATAAAGCCCTTCTTTACAACATTTCTTACACCAAAATGTTCTTTTATGTGGCATTCTTGAATAATCAAAGAGATTTTTGGGAGAAAAAAAAGACATATTCAACTGATCAGAGTATGTTAGAAATGTTGTTTTTATTTATTTTATTTTTAGGACGGTTGCTCAAAGTATTGTACTTAAGACAAGACTGAATGTTGGTCCTAAGGTCATCACCTCATTCATGTATCACCGAGGTTAATGGATCAGCATATGAACTGAAGCAGCGTCCTCCCTGACTAAATGGTCATTTGAGTCTCCATTATAAACAAGCCATTGAGGGAAACTACAGGAAATCATGTTCATCCTGGAGTAAATCAATGGTAACCTGCTCTTCCCTGGACATACTTCAGTTTAGGTCAGCACTTGATTCTTCAAACATTGTAAATTGATTGTCTGTCGGACATTGAAAATGGCTTTAATGGTCCTCTTTAAAAACCTGTTTTGTATTGATTGCATTAGATTTTGAATTGCACCCAAACAAAGCAGCAGGTTTTCTGTTTGTAGCAACCACAGATGACGGCTGGGAATATGCTGACTTCTGTTTGGCAGTGTTCTGTAGTTGCAGTTAAACTGAAACGCTTTTGCATACCAATTTGAACAAATATGAGGCATCTAATATGACAGTTATAGAGCAGTTGAATAAGATACAAATTTAATTGAAGAAATAGTTGTTTGCAAATTCTAAATCTTACCTTCTTAAAGTTGGCTTTTATTTATATATATATATATATATATATATATATATATATATATATATATATATATATATTTGTCTCCCAAAAGAAGTGTGAAACACTCAAAATAACCCTTTGCATTTAACATAAGTTGTCATTCTGTCTCTCTGTTGTTTTTTTACTCTATAATTTTACAGTTTTTTTTTTAAGTTTCTAAACTTTATTTTGTGATCAGCTGAAGTTTTCATCAATTAACATTCCCACAAGTGAGTGAGAATGGAAAAATAAAGCGTCATGTGTTCGTAGTCTTTTCTCTGACTGTTCTATCTAAAGTGATTTCGTCCACGTGCTGGATCTTTGCTGCTGAACAGTGTGCAGCTCTGCTCTGAATCATCCTCCAAGATGGAAACTGAGGACACGAGACACACAGCGATAGAGGGAGCGAGCGGGTGACGGGGTGAGAGTGAGACAGGGGAACAGAGAGTCTCCAGGGGAAGTGAATGGTTGGAATGCACGTCCAGGCTCAGTGAATGAGCTGCACACTGGGCTGGGGGGGTACCGGAGCTATTGTGTCGAGGCAGCAGGGGTCACAGTGGCTGTGACTGACACCAAAACAACATTTCATGGCAGACGACACTGGTTAAAGGCCGTAGCCTGGCTTCTACGCATCGACCACACCTTGAGAATCAACACCCATTTGTTTTATGGTGAATTCTATTTTTCTGTTTTTTGTTTTGTTTTTGTTTTTTAGGGAGGCTTGGATGAAACGTTGTTTGATTCCAGTGTGCAATTCTGAAAATATATTTACTATATTTTCACTAAAAGATGAACAGGTAATACAATGTTTTTTTTTTCCAGATTCAACTCACACTTTATGATACCCAAAATAAAAAAAAGAAAAAATAGAAATACTTTTAAAAATTGCATTTAACTTTTAAAAGAAATTTTAAAATATGAACTGAATTTGGTGGTTGAGTGTTCTAAAGTAGCAGCAATGATTTTAGATGCCAAATAGGATAGAAACACCTGAATAACTAAATGTTCTTTTTAGGAAACAACAAATCTCTGCTAGTGACTCGTCCGACAGAGACCTGGCTGACAGGTCAAATTCATTTATTGTCATATTTTTATCTGATGAAAATCAACAAAAATGAAAGTTTTAATTTTTAATTTTTTTTATCGTTGTTTTAAGCAAGTCATCAGTTACAATAAATTGAAACGATTGCAGGTTAAAGACGCTCTGCTCTGACTCGGTTCACATTTCAAATGATCAATCACAGAAAAAAAAAAAATGAAAGCAACGTTTTTCTTTTTTAATTCTCAGTTTACACCTTGACATACCAAGCTGGCGTTTAAACTTTGCACGCTCTGGAGACTGTTTTGGAAATATGAGACTTGAGACGATCGTTCTGAATAACTGTACGCACTATTTTTTTCCTCACACAAAGACTGATAGAGACACATTTCTACAAATGCACCCATCGCAGACGAGGATGCCAGTGTAGCTGTGGCACAGCCCTGCTCTTCTGTTGCTCTGTCAGCCTCAAGTTTTCATTGCTCCCTATCCACTTATCAATCCCTTTAATAGTGAGCTAACTGGCTGATAGCATAATTAGGCTGCTAACATCTCTTTTAGGAGTCTATTGAGCATTCTAATTACCAGCAGATTAATGGTTGTGAGGAGCTGAGCCTTCACTGCCCAACACCAGCGACCCACTGCTACCTTCAGCTGTGCACCACCCAGGGGCAAGGAAGAGGGGTGAAGTGGGGGTTGCACTTCGTCACTGCCTCAACACACACACACACACACACGCGCGCTACGAGTGCATTTGAGGGTTGGAGGTGAACGTGATGTGTGTGTTTTATAACGTTTAAATAGTTAGAAACGAGAAAGAAAGGTTTGAGGGTCTGTGTCTGAGGTGTAAGCAGGGTGAGGTCAAGGATTGTGTGTGTATGAGTGTGTGTTTTGCAGTGAGTGTACCTCCAGGTCCTTTGGAGACATTGTGAGGCGTTGAAAGTCTCGCCTTAGGGGTGCCCCAGCACTAATTCTAATTATCACCAGATTACAGAGATAATGGGAGTCCCCGCTGTCAAGAATCTAACTCCTCTCTCTCAGACTCATTCTGCCTCGCTCTTTCTCCCTCATATAGCCATTTTACAGCCCAGCAGTCACTAAGGTTGCCTGGTAAATGCTAGAGAGTGAGTTCGGGGAGCGAATGAAGTGCAGAAAGGAGTAGTTTTCAGAGTATTAGAGAGGGAGAGGGGGTTGAGGAGATTGGAAGAGGACCAGAATTGACAGCAGGGTGAACGTGAGTGAAAAGGAGTTAGAAAGAGATAGAGAGCGATTTAGTGATAAAGAGCGACTGCAAGGTGAGAGGGATAGGGGAGCACAGTGGAGACAGGAGAGCAGAAATCCCCGTCTTCTACCTTCCTAACTTGCTGCACACACCAGGATGCCAGCCAGTCATTTTGGTTCATTTGTGCCTCTTAGCCATCGCAAATTGTAAAACAAAACAAAAAAAACGAAAATTGAATTGAGAGCGTTGCTGTTAACTCAATAAAATAGGCTACACGTAGCATATTTTCACCAGAAGATGGCAGTATAGGCAACGATAATGCATGTAACAAACAGTAGAAGAAGAGCTCATGTTCGACAGCATCTGTCAGTGAAAAATGAATTGAGGTCTCGAGGAATTACTTTCAGTTGGGCAAGTTGTTGTTGTTCTTTCCTGCCATGATGTCCGCATACAAACACAAAGTTTAGGAATAGAGGACGACGGCTTTTCATTTTCCATTTTGCACATTTACCCACACAAAAACCACTTTAACAGAATCTTAAATCTTTATTTTTCAAAAGTTCCAAATCTTTCTAATGCTACAAAACCTTTTTTTTAAACATGTATTTCAAGATCTGAATCAAAACACATTGATGGAAACACAAACATAGTCACAATCACTGTGTTTCTGTCACGGTGTTTGTGTTGACCACCTTTTGGGGGGGGGGGGGCTTTTTTTCCCCCTTGTATCACTAAATATGAATGTAACATAGAGACAGAGTAAACAAGGGCATTCAAAAAAGTTGAAAAAAATAATTAAACTCCCAAAGTCTAAGGTGTGACCTTGCTACTAGGACGGCCTTTGGCTGTTCTTTGCTGGTGGCACTGTCATCTCTGACTTGCTGCCTTACTAGCCAGCGTTGCCCCGGGGTAGGTCCGTAATCTACCACCAGATTTCTTTTTTTAATCAAAGAATGGACACACACACCTGATTGAATTACATGGTTTGATGCTGTAGAACCTGGACTTTATCTAATTTAAACCTCGTAACCAACAAAATGGTAGAAACTTATTTACGTGCTACTTGGACTTTTAGTATCTCCACTGAAACCTGTTGTCATGTCTCCATCAGCATTCCATTAATCATCCCATTTGACAAAGTTAATGGAAAATTCTTAAAGAAACAATAAAACAAGGTTTTTACACTCACTTAAGGTGCTTTTTTGTTGTCTTTTCCCAGTAAACTCTGTAGTGCCAACTTTGATTCACGTGAACAGCCAGCGGTTTCTGTTGCTGGTGTCTTCCAGGACACTCCCAAACTTTGTCCTTGTTTTTTTTTCTGTTACTCTGTTACTGTCAGGCATAATGTTGCCAATACCACCTCTGATTAAAATACATGTTATGTATAATCTGATCAATACTTTTACTTGCCAATACCAGTTGGTCAACAATATGTCTTGTTTGAAAGGAGACTTCTTCACCTCCAAGAAGGTGCAGCCTTGTTCCTGGATGCTGATCCCTGCCTCTGTCCACCTCAGTACTTTGAGCAACACCATCCTGGTATTTAAGAGGAATACTCCACTCTATACTCCTGTGTTTTCTTGCTCGACACACACTTGCTCCTTTCATTCACTGACAGGATTCACAGCCACTTCATCTGAAAGCATCTCTATCATATATCATCCATATGCTCTGTGTGTTCTGAATACTCCTATTGTTGCCAGCGTACGAGGGAACTTGGCTGAATGTGCAGCATTTGATGCTTCTTTCCTTGTTGTTGTTCAACAATTGGATGTAAACAATGGTACCCCATGCTGATTTGTTTTCTTTTTTTGTGTTTCAAAATAAAACTGCATAGGTATTTTTTTTTTCTTCCGCTTTCAGAATTTTAGGCTTGACTTCAAAGAGAATGTGTCTTGAAATGAACTGATATTATATGATCGATGCATCACTGGAATTACTCGCATAATAACTTAAGATGAGTGAAATTTTGCTTTATTTTCAGTACATAGAAGGAGAGAGAGGGATAGGGATAGGGTCAGGGAGTGTCTCCCGACGGAGCAGCAAGTGAACAGGCGTCTGTGCCAAATGGCCTACATCACACTGTTCTGCCAATCTGTTGGAGCTTGGCTCCAAAATGCACCTGCCGACACCCCGAGGCCGTCGGTTGTGATGGTTAATCATAGCTAAGAACTCCACATCAGTGGGGTCCAAACTTTTCCCAAGGGTGCAATTTTTGCATGACTCCAAACTAAAACCGCCACAAACGCACACACAAACAAACATTTTGAAACATCCCGATTCAAAGAAAAAAGAAAAAAAAAACGCAAATATGTATCCAACCAACCTTCCCTGCTCTTCAAAAATAAAGTACAGCGGGGGCCTTCTCAAATAGAATTACGGAACATATAAAGTCAAATGTCACGTCTTGTGCACTCAGTTTAAATGACTGTTCATCACCCTGATGGATTTACTGGGCGGGGAAATCCTGTTTTTATTCTCAAATGAATCTGTTGAGTACTCTGATGGGGGCCATAAAGAATGACATATTTATCTTCAGGCTAGGTGGTTTGACAAGGACAGCCACAGTGAGTTATTACAGCACACGGGATGGGGGCTTCGGTGGAGACTTGGCCTCACTGTATACCCACACACTGCCCTGCTGGCCCATCCAAACGGACAGTGACTGAGTAGGACAACATTCGTACGTTTTCTTATTCTAAGTTATAATAAATAAGCATTTTCAGTCTTGAAAAAATTTTTTAATACAATTTTGTGACATCATTGTCAAACTGCACACATCACACCGTCCTCTTTCAGCACCTTATTAATAAAAAGGACCATTAAAATTCATCAACCACCGTTTTATTGCAACCTATATCATAAATCCAATCAATTGCGGTGATATAGTTTATTATGAATCGTTATTTTCCTTACAGGTCACGGTGTTGTTGTTTGACCAGCTATAAATTAGCTCTCCTAAATTAACCGAGCTACAAAACAAACACTAGTTGCATTTAAAAAATTAAATATTGACTTTCTATGAATGAAATTACTGATTTAAAAGTCAAATGTCCAGGAAATGTGTTCCGCCAACTACTTACAAAAGCAATGCAAATTACTGCTCAGTGACTTACGTGGGCTATAGACAAACGTGTAATCAGGGATTGAGGATATTACGATACATTTTATACTAATATTAGAATGTTTTCAATCACTTACGAGTGAATTTGTGCTACTACAAAGACAATATACTATATTTGCAATTCAGAAAGAACCAGAAATTGGTCAGAGTGCACACACGAGTTGTAAAAAAACATTATTTATCGTGTACTTCTCAGAACACCTCATTTTTTTTAAATACTAAACCAAGAATGTGAAAAATAGCATGTTACTGAATCTTTATCGATCACATTTCATGATATCAGTTAGATACTTGTAAGAAAACAACAACAGCTGGAGGGATTGGCTTTCAGCAGCTAAACAATTTTATGTAACTAATGTCAGAGTGAAATACCATTAATTAGGGTTTTAGGAGTATTGGCACATATCTAATATGGGTGTACATTTTACAGTAGATTTGACCAACAGATGTCAATGTTATGTCCCAAAAAACATCAGATTCACATTTTGTATGTACTCTGTACAACGTGTAACATTGTGAATTTGGAAAAAAAAAACATCGATAATTCCTAAAAACAACAACTGAAAAAGCCCATAAATCATATATTTGTGAACCAAACACTTTCCTCAAGTCCCATTTAATTCCTCATGTTGACTGATAAAAACATTATCAAAAAAAGCGAGCTACCAATATCTACCCATACGGATGACCTCCTGACAGTAGTGGGCGTCCCTCTTTTCAGTATATCCTGTTAATGGCCGAGAACACCTTTAGATTTACCCAGATTCTCCCCCAAACGTCAGACACCTGCTACTTAAAATTTTACTTAATTTTCCAGCAAATTTTATCAAAAATCCCCCATTTGTTCTTTTAGACATTCTGCTAACAAGCAAACTTGCTGGTGATCACATGGTGGAAGTACTACCTCCACTTATTTAATCTGCATTCTGAGCTGTAAGACAACATTATCTTGTTGTTTTATGATTGCCATTATCATAAAGTGCAATTTTATACAGCATATTCTATCACCTGTCTCTTGGCATTCAGTGACTGTTACTTATGGCACTTTACAATGCTAGACAACGGTGAAAGTCAAGTATAATAGAGTGCCTGTGGAGCGTACACGCTGCATGGCAGTCAGCAGGCCTTCATTAACCGCTGCACTTGTTCTGCCATATTCCCTCTATACAGTACATAAACCTGTAATTGCTGCCACATAGCTAAGTCTGTCTCTCACAACAGAGAGAAAGAGACCCGGGGAATTGAACTTTCCCAACGTGCCTCATGCTTCAAAAGAATGGTACGTTTGTCATTTATGTATATATTTCAAAGAGCTGCTCCTGTAAAGCAATCCAGTGGCATTCTTTCTCTCCTTGCTCTGTTCTGTGGGACCACTGTGTTGTCTACTGAGGCATGTTGAGCTGGAGCTCGGGAGTTAAATGGATTAATTACCTTTAAGGTCCTTTTGCGTCTTTTATTTCACAGACAGACTCACCGGGGGCTTTTGATACGCGCGCACACACACGACCCCTCCTCATCCCGTTCCTAATGACATAATCACGTAATGAGGTGATTTTCAAATGGAATCAGCACATAAGTAGGGGGTTAATTTTCCTCATGGTCTATTCATCTGATGTGCTGGTGGTTTAGGACACTAGTTCCTACAGTGAGAGTTCATATCAGATGAAAGGAGGTCACATGACAAAAACCGCCAAGGAAAACAGATATCAGAGGAAGGACTCGACGGCGGTGCGACAGAGTTGAGGCACTGAAATATCGCCAATAGGTTTGATTCATCAACCATTTAAGAAGTGACATTAAAAGCCTTTTTTCATTTTGTTAGCGTGCCATACGTTTATCTCATAAACAAAAGCGCATTCAACGTGGTTAGATTATGCTGTAGCGAATATCTGGACACCTCACACAATATGTTCAATTTCAAAGAACATTCTGGTTCACAAGCGACAGAGAGAAAGGAGGAGGTAAAGCTTGGTTTCCAGAGCAACAAATCTCAAATAAAGATTTCCCCCTTCTCTTGGAAATTCTGTGGTGACACGGCTGAAATGCTCTCCTCATTGACTCCAAACATTGCTCCGGTGCGCACAAACACTTGAGCCTGTGCGGAGCGGTCTAATATGTGATGTGAAACAAGAAGGTGTCCTTTCATTCAGTCCACTGTGGGCTTTAGTGAGAACAATCAACCGCTCTCCACAGCAAGGAGGCGTGAGGAGCAATTCTTTTCTCCTCTCAGCCAGGGGAGGAGAAGAAATCAGATAATTAAATGTGAGAAATGGTGTAGACAGAGAGAAAAGGGATGGACCTTTCTGCACGGCTACCTTCCTGAGGCTACTTGCTCAGGCGTGGAGCTAGCGAGGGAGCTAGCCATGGTGGTATATAGCAAGGGCCCTGCGGCGTGGAAACGGTAACAGAGCAGACCGTGACAAAAAAGACGGCACGGCCCCTCAATGCTCCACCTGGCAAACACAGACGGTTGTCAGGGACTGGCAAGTCAGGCATGTCCTCTTCAAGTGGCACCACGTCCATCAGAGCCATTTCTGAATGGGCCCTCTTGCTGTTTGCGTGGCCTGAGCTCCAATGATATGCCTCACTCCTTTCTGAAACTCCATAGACTGGTTTCACTGTCACGGCGATGGGAGGAGAGGTGTTGAGCCGCGGTTATTGTTGGAGACAGATAATGGGAGAGAGAGGCAAGTGTTAAAAATGATTGTGTCTCTGTTGGGGCTCTGTGTAGAGATCTGTGGACTGAATCACATCATAATAAGGAAGTGAAGTGGAGCAGGTCCCTTCTTTCTTCTCTTGCAACAAAACGTGACATGGCAGCCATGTTTGGTCTCCTGCTCAAATATGTTGTTACTGTTGGGTGAAGCCAGCTTTTGTTGAGATAGCTCAAGGGTCATCTGGAAAGATTTGAGTAGAAAGAGCAAAAACACAAAGGTGTGAAGGCAAATAAAGAAGACAAATTCTCAACATTTTCTACATGGACAATGACATCTAACCTGAAGTGCGGAAAATTAGGCTTCGCTGTCGTTGTAGATTTAGCTGTAAAAACAGCAACAAATAGCTTTGTGGGTCCTTCAACCCTCGTGAATTGATGAGTTTTATGCTCACAGTTTGATCCATTTAATTTGAACGTTATAAGAGCTGCACAATTAAATTATTTAATTCAAGTTAGCTGAGGGATAAAAACAGGACATAGTAGCACCAACTGTGGCTAAACGCGGTAAGACTTACCAAACCACATCGAGGTTTATGAGCATTGTGTAGATTTATTTGGTGAGGGCTTTCACGAAAGATGTGTTGATTCATATTGAAAATTTGATCTTAAAATAATAATTTTTCTACTCTTATTGGTCTTATGTACTTAACAACTTTTGCAGCAAAGGCCAGTGCCTAAAAAAATTACCAATCTCACAATGTTACCACAAAAAACTGAAATCCCGGATGTGCTCTATTTAATCCTCGCAGCTCACCTTAAAAATTAACCAAAAAAAAAAAAATCCTGCAATGTTTCACAAAGGCAGCAAAATATTATTAACCATTTGAATGGATGATATGTGCTGAAGGAGAAAGTAGAGAATTATTACAATGAAGTCGTCTTTAAAATTATGTTCCTGTCCAGTAAAATGCAAGAGCTTTTATCCTGGAAGTGTTTGATTTGTTTAAATAGCATCACTGCAGTGACTTTGACAAGACTTCAAACGACTGAAATATGACCACGTGGATCTGGGCCAGTCGTAATTAGAAATAAAGGCCTAATTTCAGTTAAATTGTTGCATTTAGATGAGCTTCGTGGCCTTTTAACAGTGTGAGCTAACGGTTGACGTGCAGGCAACGTTAGCTAAGATTGACTTGCTAATTAATTGCATTGCATTGCAGCAAAAGCACAATCATAGTTGTAGCTACTATGAAAACCATGCTCTATTTTCAGTTCTTGATTACAGTTGAGCTGAATGAAGAGTGTGTGTGTGTGTGTGTGTGATAATTTTTGTCAGTTAATGAAAATGGTAAAATGATCATGAAATTAGGTTTTGTTATTCAGTTTAAGAGGACTGAGAGGTGGAGCTGTACCTTTGCTCTACCTCACTGTGTAATGGAGACGCATTTGCTGCATTGCTCCGGTGCCTATATGGAATTGATTATTAGTAAACAGATGGGGATTGAGAACTGCTGTGTTAGCTGGTGTTTACTTAAACATTATTATAATGTCAAATGAATTGTTTTTCAGTGGCGATACTTTTTCTGACTCTTTCCTGTTGATGTGTGTGTTTGTCTGTGCTGTTGCTCCCGGGTATCCCATGAATACAAATACCTCTGTTAAGGGCCAGTGAGAGCAGAGCTTTCTACACTCTATTGACTGGATATCTAGTTGTCTCATCTCTCTAAGCAGATGTCTTTCCCCAAGCATCTGTTTGTATTAGTACTGTAATTGCTGGTGATAATAAGCCCATTGATTCAGTATCTAAGGAAATAGTCAATGAGGGCAGCTCATTCGTCTTACTTTTCCTGACAGTTTCCCCCCCCTAGCTAAACAGACAGTGCCAGGGTCTGGGCTTTGTTGACTGGATTGGAAAAGCAGACTGTGGTGGGTTGGGAATGGCCGCCCTGTCGACTCTGAGTGAGTGATGGGATCGGTGCAAACACACCAGTGACCCAATAGCCCTTACAGGAGGCCCAGGGTGATAGATGTGTTGTTTACAGATGCCGAAGCCCATCCTCTTTCAGTCTCTCTGTTCTCTCTCTGTCTTAGTGTCTATCCATTATCTTTCTCTCTTGTATTTTCAGGTTTTGGCACTCTAATTCTTTCACCATCCAGACTATACGAAGGCTGGCTTCCATGTTCCTTGCAGTAAACGACTAATAGTCCCTGATAGCTTGTTCATCCAACCGTATCATCTGAAAATATCCTGACATAAAAACACCTTGTGATGTGCACAAAAGTTTGCATTTGAATAAAATCCCTACTTTTTTTTAGTCACCGTATAGAGTAAACTTGTGTCCTCTTAACTTGTTTGGCATAGCTTTTGAAGAATAAAATGCTATTTTGACTGAAATTGGAATTTTGATTGAATGAAATACTTTTCCATTAAACTATACAACCTGAGCTAATAAGATCACATTAAAATAGAATAAAGGACGTAACCAGAACCATCTTTGGACAAGAGGATTTTCCAAGCGACATGCTACCTTGTTAAAGAATCTCTAAACATTCACATTATATGAGCCACAGTCAATGTAATCCCATTAGTTTCTCTCCATAAACCAGTAGCAATCTGGAAGGTGAGTGAATTCTAAATACCTCGACAGAGTGGAATGAGAGCAAAAGTGAACCGTGTCCTGCTTAGTTAATGATTGTCCCATTCAACGTCCAATGTGTCCAGCTCTACGACTTCAGAAGCCATAATAATGTCAGAAATAAATCACTGAGCGCTGGCCTAAACTAAATGTGTTCATTGGTTGGGGTTAAAGGGCAGAGACACCCATTACTCTGTACTGCCAAATGGTCATTATTGCCATGTCAATGATGTTACAAATGAGACTTTGTGATGAATCTTTTCCCACCACTTCAAACATGTTGTCTTGAATTGAAGCTTACAACTGGGTGCATACTAAAGATGTAGAAATCTTAATGGCTTCCATTGTGTGAAATTAATGCTGCCGCTGCTGCTTCAGAGTTTTAAAATCCGAATAAAAAAAAAATATATAATTACATCTACTTTGGTTATTAGAAAGTGCGTAAAAAAGTTTCTGTTGTATTTATTTGAATACACTTGAGCCTGTGAGACTCCTTCCTGAGAGGGGGAAAAAAAAAAAACCCTACAAAATTACTGAAAATTAACTGTTTTTAGAAAACATAATGCAACACCGGATTGCCGACTTGCTTCAAGTGTTAAGGCAAATAAGGGACACAGAGAAGTAAAAGTATTGAGAAAAAGAGACCTTTACCTTTGAAAACACACTCCAACACACACCAGTGCATTCACACACCTCTGCCCGAGAGAGAAAAGAGGTGAGTAGAATTCTTTACGGCCTGTCACAGTGTCAGAAGCGAGTTCACGGTGAGCGTGTCTTGTTATGCACGGCGTCCGAAAACTGCGGTGAATTAGCAAAACATATGGCGACTTAATGATATCAATGAAGTGGCCATGAGTGCTGCCTAGGAGCAACAAATCTGTTAGATGTGGAGCGGTGTTGCTCACCGTGCCCCACTGTTTCCCTGTGACTGATAGAACAAGCCAACGCTACGTCCATTAAGATCAATACGCCAGCCATTATGATAGTAAAAAGCACATTTAGCAGGGTTGTCAGGCTCATTATTGCTAGCAGATGGCAGCCCTTGCACTTACAATTCTAGACAAGGGAAGCAGTGACAAGACTTCAAATTAGAATCTATAATGCTAATCTATAGTCTGCTGGTGCAGTGGAGATAAAAATTCATTATACACCACGAGACAGTAAATATCGCTCTGGACTCTAAACACAGGTACAACGCAGCTGCTGCATGAGTAGCGTGTGATCTAGGATCTCAATAAATTGGATCTTAAAAAAACTATAAAACAAATGGGCACTAGAGCGATAAATATCTGTCACGAGAGATGATTCCTCACTCGGGCTTTTGTGGAAGTCACAGGACCTGAAGAGTGTTCCTGGTTGCGCTCGTTGCTGGAGGCCTCGTTCCTCCATCTTTCTCTTTTCCCGCATTATGACTGTGCAATCTTCCAAATAATTAGCGCTGCGATTAAATTTCAACTCCTTATCAATCTTTCCTCAAAATAACTGAGCCCCACTTAACTTTAGATAAATACTCCAGCAAGCAGTATAACGTTCCCGTTAGGATCGCTGTTACTTTTTAATGTCTCTAATAGATATTAGTCAGTTCAGTGACCCAAGGAGGAAACCAGAGTAACACTGGAACACTTTGGTGCACAGTTGGGTCTTGGCTCCAGCAAATCTTGGCTATGGCATTAAAAATATTCTTTGTGTGTCTGTGTTTATGTATCTGCATTTTCACACTAAATTAACGAGAGTCGTAAGCAAGTAATTCGGTGGTTAAATACATTCTTTTGTGAAAGTTCTCTGTCAACATCCTAGCTTGTTAGTTTTAACTCAAGAACATTAAAACTCCCACTTAATTTGTGGATAGAAAGCTTGTCCGTTATAGTTGAGCAACGGCAACTCTTACGGTGAATCTTACGCAATAAAAATGTCTGTATGTAATTTAATAAATTATAAGAGTTGCGATAAATGGATGCTGCAATAAAACCTGGAGCTGTCTTTTTCAACACTATTGGAAAAAAAGAATGAACTATAGCAGCACACGTAATAATGAATAATGGTGTATGGCTAATATATCACCAAGTATAGAGAAGAAAAAAATAAAACGGCAGTAGTAAACTAAGAGCGGAGCAGGAGACATGCAAAGCTAATAGTGGAGAAATCCATGAGGAGTTAATTCCCCGTAGACATGATCAAACATTAAGAGCAGCTTCACCCAGGCAGTAACACTGTGACAAATTCAGCCGCAAGAGATCAATGTTAGTAGACACCGCGGGAGCCTGGGAAAGAGTTACTGTGTCTGGGTAGGCACACGAGGAGCAACCGGTGGCATTCTGGAAAAGCGGAACACATCCTAGCCATGTCTGCTGGAGAGGATAATACGGACCAGAAAATGGCTGATATTTAAAGGAAGTGTTTTATGGTTTCTTTTTCAGGAGGAAATCATACCCCACTCTTGTTCAATATTCTCTCTCTCTCTCTCTCTCTCCCTGACTCTCCAAATAAATGGCTAAAAAGAGATCTACTTAAAGCTGTCAGAGTGTCGGAGCCAACAGCCGGGCCATTCCGCACGACCTACTCCCTGACCCCCTCTTTTCAGGGGTCACTTGTAGGCTGCCTCTGGTGGGAGTGCGGTGTAGTCATGCACTGAATGACAATGTATAAACATATAAATCGCTCCCCCTCAGTTGCTCACTTTGAATGGCTGCTGAGGAGGGATTGCTTCATGGGATTGCAACGTTTATCTCAATTTGGGAAGAATACATTCCTTGCTCTAAGGAAAAACGGAAGATTTGGTCTTGGAGAAACCAAAACTTTGAACTGCATCATTTAAATATATGCTGTTAAGAGTGAAGGGTTAGGATAAGATCAGATATGCAGATGCGCTTGCTTTTACCTCTGTAATACGACGTTCTCCAATAGCCCATAATGGAGAGGAAGTAATAGAAACACAAGAGGAGGAACATCAGTGCAGGACTAATGATGCAATATGACCTGGGTGATCTGACAAGATGTTTAAAATGCATGTTTTCTATACAAATACAATACTGATTTCACCCATCATTAGGCCAGACATTTAAAATCCATAGTTGGCAGAGATACTAGCCCATAATTACTGACCTCCCCTCATAAGAGATTTTGAAAATTCACCCGGTTAATATTGTGCAAATGATAAATTATTCCATTGCTTAGTGTTAATCACTACGGTGGAGTCATAAGGGCTCGGCCCCAAAGCTCAGTTTGAGCATTAATGACCTACCTCTCATCAATATTAATATGGGCCTTTGGTGAGGGGATGGTGGGAGGGTCTTTGCGGGAGAAAGAAGTAGGATCCTGCTGGTGCAGGTACAGTGTAGAAAACTGAACCACCACTTTTGTGCGGGAAGATATTCAAGTTGGCAGAGGCAACATGATATGGAACTAATTTTATTCTATTGTTCTCTGTGACTCTGTTTCTATTTCAGTGTTTTCCAAGCGGGAGGTGTTAATTACTGACTGTGACTGATGTGAGTCAGCAGTGCATAATTTCATGTCAAAACTACCACGAACATGAACCTGAGCAAAAAACAACAAGGGGAACCCAAAAAGTCTGGAAATTGGATAAAAGGAAAAACAAAAATCTAAGCTGTAATAAGATGATAATGTATGGCAGGATAAAGGAGCAAAAGTGTGAAACGGATCAAAGAGGATGAAGAAATGTGGGGAAGGAGAAGATGCCGGTTGGCCACTGGTGAGGGGGCCTGAGTTTGACGGATGCTTTCAGTGATGACCATCTGCCCTGAACAGCAGAGGTGCTGAACTGCAGGTTTTAAGCTGCTCCTTCCAACAGCTCCAAATGAAGCGAAGGAGAGGACCTCTGGACAAAAGGTTGTGCTGAGCGAGGAGTGAAGGCCACGCTACCGCTGTACAACTTTAATTTATGATGGATGAGATCGGAGGAAAGGTCAGGTAGTGATAAATATGAGAGCGTTTGTCCCGGGAGGTCATCAATTATGCCGTGGCTTCTAACTTTCGATCTTGGGGGTGAAATGGATCTCTTCTTTGTAAGAAAACTATCTCTCAGAAAATTGGAGTGTATTAATCAAATTGGCGATGAAGGAGGGGTGAAAGTGTGAAAGAGGGGGATATCACCTTAAATCTGAGCCATGATCCATATCAGGGTAGGGGGCTCACACTGTGTTTTGATGCATAACTGCATCCCCAAACAGCATTACAAGGTACAGGGGTATGTTCCTTGAACCAAAACAGAGTACACCATTGATTTACACAACCTCTATGGCAATTTTAGTGCAGATTAGCTTATTTCCTGTAATTTACAATATGGCAAGAGTTCACCTACAACAAGCTGGAGGCACTCAGAACAAGAGCATTAACATATATCTTATCCATGACCTTCTGAGCTACATAAGATATCTGGCATGCAATCATGCAGTTTTATTTTACTACAGGGGGAGACACTGTCCTCACGCTGGATGGATTCTTTACAGAAATAAAAAAATACAGCGTTAAACATGATATAGGCTCTCGTGCACTGTACATGGTTTGAGAGACTTTTACTGTTCCATATAACTGGTAGGCTGCACGTAATATATGTTTTTATATGTGCAGTACTTATATGCATGGGTGCGTGTAGGTGTGTAGATGTCAATGCATATTTGGATTATTATGACCCTCTTCTAAATATTTCCATCAATAAAACAGATGTTTCATGGACTAAATTATATTATGTAGCTAGAAACTTACAGTACATATACATCATAGATTTATGTATTATCATTATTTATATATATATATATATATATATATATATATATATATATATATATATATATATATATATATATATATATATATATATATATATATATATATATATATATATTTTGTTTTTAGCAAGCGTGAATTATGCACACACAAAAAATAAAAGAAATTTTGAATTTTTTTTTTTTTAAATGTGCCAAACAAACCTGGATCGAGTGGGGCAAATATCACACTCTCAAGATCCTAGTTTGAAAGTTTTAACTACTGCTTTTAAAACTCTCAAGGACCCAATAATTTGTGGGAAACCTAAAAACCTAAATTGGCTTTTAGCCGGGCAGAAACAACTGTTCTAAACTATTCAGGAATTATATTCTGGAGAAAAAAAAATCAGAAATATGTGGTGAATCTTGTAGCTCTAAATTAAATTTATTGTGAACCCTGAACATATTACATTAATAAAGACTGCATGCTTATACATTACTCCATGTCTTCTTCAAGACACTTAACAGCCTTTATTTCTTTGAAGCCTTTCAGAGAAATGGCTTAAATTCCATCCCAAGGTAATGAAATACAGAAGTCTTTTCTTGAAAGGGCCAAAAGGAACGACAATAAGATCACAGTGGCCGACCTTTGACCGAGGCCACCGTCCTTTTATCATCACCGTCCTTCCTCTTTTCTTCCCCTCGGCAAAAAAACAGCCGCTCCAGGAAAAGTTATTAGCCCCCCTCTATTGTTTCACAAACTCAGACCGGTAATGTCGAAAAGATTGCCATGATTATAGAACAAACGGAAGAAAACAAAACAAAAAGGAACAGAAAGGAAAAGGAGAATATGGGTTGATGGAACAGGAGGTAAAAGTCCTAATTCTTTCTTCCTCAGTGGTGTATATCAATCCAGCGCTGAAGGGGTAATGGTCTTTTTATTCAGCTGACAAGAAGCCAGGATGTCGAGCCCCCCTCCAATCGATGGCTCTCTATTGTCTCCCTGCTAGCCCACATAGACAAAAAAACCTTTACTTGAATTATCTGCTACAGCCCCAAACAGCTGTTTTTAACACAGTTGAAAAGATACAGAAATATATTAGCGAAGCCTCTGTAGTCCTGCTGACCCCAATGAAAAAACATTACCCTTGTGCCACCTCTAATTTCAACCCCCAGCAGCTTTTACTAGTACGATGGCTTTTTAATTGTGGTCCCCCTTTGTGTTTTGTGCACTAAAGATCCTTCAGTCTATTGAAACGGCCCAGCATGTACACTCTGTTGGTTATTAAAGCTGTGATTGTAGACTATATCATTGTGGTGATAACCAAAAGAGGACATTTCAACCACAAATTAAAATATTAGTTTGGGCAATATATATATATATATTTTTTTTTCCACTCACTTATCGTGACTTAAGAAATTATTTTATTTCCTACACTGGATTTTTCTACACATGTTCAGGTCCTCCAGGTCAATACACATTAATTTTCACGTGTGCTTTCCTTGCGTGGATTATTGTGTTTTGCTATGTGAGTACTGGGTGATGGATCTTGAACCAAACAGTATATTTCTGCTGTCACTTTTAACTCTGTTTATCTCGCCTTCCCACCTGCCTATAAGTCTTTGTTTGCAGGGGGACATCTTGATTGTTAAAAGCCCTGCAAGAAAACAAACAAAAAACTGCTATTAAATCCCAGGTCAACAGTCATATTTTGTATCGGGCTTACGAGCACAATAAATATCTTCTGTGAAAACCTGACAAGCGCCACATAGAAATAGCAAATAAAAGATCACTAAAACGCTTTTGGTTGGTTATGCACTTGAACAAGGGTATGGAGTATTGGTCCAGCTGTTATTGTCACCAGTCCGACCCCCCCCCCCCCCACCCTCCCAATCAGCTAAAGAAAGGGATGGTAATGGTGCAGCAAGGGGCTCCATTCTTGCTTCTCTAGTCCCAGGGTATGGTGTAGGGGTCTCCTAAATGTGCCATGTCGTATTGATCCATATGATCCTTCTAAAAAAACAGCCAGACTAGCACTTACACTCCACCCCAGCTGAGTAAGGGCTATTGCTGCGCTCTGAAGCTAATCAATTGTCTCTATATGGGACGCCTTGTCTTCCACATGACAATGTCATTTTTTTCTCACAGGCTTCTTTTCCACGGAGGCTTAGTTACATGCATCTTGTCTAACACGTATACTTCTAAAATTGCTCTCGCTCCATTTTGCATTTTTTAAGATGATGTCATGCAGTCATTCAGCGGGTACGGGTGCTCGATATAGCCGTATTTACCCAGAAGATTCCCCAGGATCATATAAAAACACACATTTCTCTCACAGAATAGCCAGCCACCGTGTATGCATACAATATTAATATTTCGGAACCCCAGAAGATTCATACGAACATTACTGGCAAAAGTAAGGTGGTTGTAGGATGTTATCTTAAAAAAAAAAAAAAAAAAAAAAAAAAAACACGCTCAAAGGACCCCCAGCATTTACAGTGGGAGGCCATGATGAACGCCATCGAGGAGTTTACCAACTTTAACATAAGCTATGATGCTAAGCTAACTCTAGAGTTCTTTTTTTTTTTAATTCCTATGACACAATTGCAGTGATTACACTTGATAAAACTTGTCAAGCTGAATTTCATGTGCTGCAAAAATTATATTAATATGCTGTATGTCAAATACGAGGAATATAATTCCTGTAATATCAAATGTTTTTTTTTTTTTCACTGGAAAGCCTTTTGCATCTTTGTTTTGAAAAAAGCTTTTTAATGAAGTTATTATTTAGAAAGGTAATATCAAACAGCTCAGAAACATTTCTCTCTGGTTTGGAATAACGTGCTTATCACTGTTTTTCTGTCAGTGTGGTGACAAGAAGTGTGACAATGTGACATCATGCATTTTCTTAAATGGTTAAGGTAAACAGCAAACAAAGAAAAGAAGCGAAAGGAAAGAGAATGATTAGCACTTTCATCAGTTTGATCAATTTTAATAAAAGCCACAAATACCTGGAATTGATAATACCTGTTTACCCTTCATGAGAATCTAGGTTCCTTTTTGGGGAAAAAAAAAAAAAAAAAAAAAATCCCACAGCAGCTGACAAAAACTTTTTTCCTTTTGTAGGAATGACGATCACAACAACTTGTGTTCTTCATTGTGTTGGTTCAGACCTTCAATCAGATGCAGAAGCGTTCCCCTTAAGAGTCTGAAGGAGAATTTCCTTGACCTCAAAACTTCGTACATACTCTGTAATGTTTTGGCCCAACACACAGCAGATAGTGCCGAGGGTATGGTCACTGTGTTATCTAACAAGTTTATTTCAAGAGAAGAAACATGGTGATCGAAAAATAGGGGAGAAAAAAAATATTAGAAGAGCAGTTTTCAGAAAGACATGTCTGCTTTGGAATTGTAAGCACTCGGGTTCACGATGTCATCCTCGTATTTCCACCGTGCAATGCTATCAAAAGGGGGGAGGAAAAAGGAAAAAATCACAGCGCTCCGTTTTTCTGAAAGCTAATATGTGACCCACTGATGAAAAGTTCTTCCTTCGGAATTAAGTTGAATGTCCAGCGTTATCTCTCCGTTGGAATTTCTCTTATCGCCTTGAGGGAAGCGAGTGACAGATTGATGCAAGTTCTTACCTGAGCCTCCCCGCGTACCCTCTATATATGTTCTGCAACGGACAGATACTGTTAGTGCACCGCGCTATTTTATACTTAGACCTCTCAAAAGCTGTTGAGAGACGGGGGTAAGGGAGATGGTCCCGGGCTTCCGTGTGCTTGGGTGGGAGGAGGATTTAGTTTCAAGAGATGTGGAGCTTTGTCTGCGGACCAAAATGATATTATTGCAAAGAGAAGTTAAGTTATTAAACTTAAGTTTTTCAGATCAATTAAGAGCACATTTCATAGTCAATCAGAAGGGACAAATACTCATGAGCATTCAAACAATATAAATGTCGCCGATTTAACGAAGGGCTCATTTTCATCATTTGTGTCTGACATCATCACTTAAAATAATTACAGCAATCAACACCAAAAAAACAAAAACAAAACAAAACAAGCAAAATATAAAACTATTGTTGTCCCGATGAGAATTTAATGTTTTTAACCGTCACAATTCTGCAAATCTGTGTCGGTTGGAGTTAAATCCTACTTCTAAATCTGTTCATAGTTTTTTGTGAAAGCAAAAATCACATTTGTTTACAGCACTGATGACCTCACTTGTCATGAAACTGACATTAAAACAGTCATAATGACGATTATAGTAATAATGGTAAAGATAGAAAAATACATGTTGAGATTGTAACCAGTTTCAAATGGTTTGATTCTGTGTTTGGAGGAACTTTTTTCAGTTTATATTTTTCCAACCACAAATAACCGACTGTATTGGCTTCGACCAGCTGATGGAAATGCATCTAATTGTCCTTTTTTTTGCAGCATTTCCGGAGTCTGCACGAAATTCACCTCGACATTTCAACAGAAACGTGGCTCGCGATGTCATGTGACAGCTCCAGATTAACTGTACTGGGATGTACATGAAACTTCATGAAGCACGCATGAATACCGTGAATCACAGATATTATGGATGGATCCAAACTGTGGTTAAATTCCTATAACCTATTGTTTAAAGCTAGTACAATGTGGTGAAACCTGTTTGAGAAGGATTACTTTTGTATCCGGGTTACAGAAATTTAAGATGCCTCTGTCATCCACGGATTGGTCCGCCTGCCAGAACAGCTTCAGACAGCTTTATTGGCCTGTGAGCGAGCCGACTCCACGCCCCTGACCCGGGACCACCAATTACTGTATGAGAGGTTATGATCCCAGATCACCGCTTCTGTTTAAGGATGCTTTGGGAATATGGATTGTGAGTTAAGGGCTCCACATCCAACAAGTAACTTTCTTAACCTTTGTTGAGCAGTGAATGGAGTTAAACTTCTGACTTGTACAATGTGCGATCCCACCTGTTTTTAATGGTGCAATAACTGTGAAGCTTGTACTGAGACCTGGGTGGAGAGCGGCTTCTTCTTCTCTGTGATTACAGAGTATTGGAGAGCGCAGACATTTGTGATATTTGAGAAAACCGCATTAACAGTGATCAAAACTTGACATCCTGACAGTATATCTTGAAATGTAGTGCTGTGAGCGCTTACATGTATGATGACCTCTGACCTTACACTAGTCTGAGGAGATCAGAACAGCGGAATACATCTAAAGCCGGGGCGCTGAAGTTGAATCCCTTTTGCAGAGCTATCGGAAGGATCTGCCTCCTTCTGCATACCAAAACGGGGCTTACAGCTCGCCAATAATCTGCACCTGGACAGTGTTGTTCTACTTGTGGGCTTATCGGAGGAGTCATACATTTTATCATTCGCCAGGTGCAGCCAGGACATGCTTTAAAGCAGACAAGGTCTTGCTTATCGAAAGGATATCTTAGTGTCTGATGCCAGGGATTTAGAAGGGAAATGACGGCGTTGAGAACTGGTGAAACGGACAATGAACGTTATGTTATTTCGGTGGAGAATCAAGTCTAAATGTATAACACATGTATAACCAAAATATGTAACAAAGAGAAGTCCATATAGTAGTTATTTTTTGGGTTGTCAGCAACAATGCAACGTGTGACACAGATAATAGTAACAGTGTCTTGTAACACCAGAACCAGCAGGGGTCGCTATAAAGCCTACCGAAAAACACCGGACAGTAGAATTTACCCACCATAAGAATGCACTGGTTCCAAGGTTTGTTTCTTTATCGATCTATGGCACATATAATGGAATGCTAGTTGTAGTCCTGGTCTCAAGGTCATAATATGACTGTAAGAACAAAAAAACTTGATCTTTTTAGAACTTGAAGGACTAAATGAGACTTAAAAAACAAGCATATGATGATAATTAGGGAATCAACTACTGTTGAAATTCATTTTTGTGGCATCTTTTTTGCTCCAGTATTGTTTTTTTTTTGGGGGGGGGGGTATGTTTATTGGTTATTTACCTTTTGCAAGTGTTGTAGGAGGTGACTTATCTTCAGGCGAAGGGTGAGACGGCCTGGTTCTTCATGGAGGCTCTGGCCCTCCTTCAGATAATGGCTCACCGGATCCAGAATCAAACCAGGACACGTCGTGAAAGCTCCCGCCATCATTCTCATCTCCATTCAGTGTGTTGGTCTGATTTGACATTCAGAACTCTTTCTCCTATCCATATTGAAGGCGAGAGTATAACTTAGTTGCTAGTACACAGAGGACGTTGCCATAGAAACACGTTTCTATGGCAGCGTCATAGCGCTTTTAACAGCGTGTTTCCAAAATGTGCAAAATTGATTGCACGAGAGGGTCTTAAATTGAATTTCATCCACTTGTTTTTATAGGTATAGACAGACTTGAGAAGGGAAAAAAAAAGCTTTATCCTGACAAATTATACCTATGACTTGCTTCATAACCCACTTTTGGGAATATTCAAAGACTGGAGGACTTCAATATTTTCATTCAGCAATGTTATAGACCAGCAGAGAGAGAGAGAGAAAGAGAGAGGCTGTGAAAGAAACACTTAATCCAAAGTGTGACCCCTCTTAAAGAATTTGAAGATCAGCATCAGTGTCTTTGTGGGGTTTGTTTTGATTCACGATGCCTAAAAACAGACAAGAAATTTGGAGAATTGTTGCGTGATGAGTGCAAAAAGGAGGTGGTTCGACTGGAGAGGGAGCCACGGGGAGGTGTTTCTCACTCTTTCATGTGAGGTAGATCTGCTGGCGCCAATAAAAATGAGCAAAGCCCAAAAATTAAAAAACAAAACAACAACCTCTCATTCTCGTTATTATTGTGAATTTTCAGTAGAGCCGTAGTTTTGAGTCTGAAACAGAGGCAACTTTAGATCTTTTAGAACCGTCTGAGATCATGACAGATCATCCGTCTTGATCATATTCAGTGAAACTGTAACCTATATTCCGGCGACTCTAGCAGGTCTCTCTTGAGCAGAAAAGGAGAAGACAGAGAAAGCTGAAGGAGATCCATCAGGTGATGTATTACCCTGTAGGCATTGTAATTTGTTATATAAGCTTCATGTAAGCTCGGCGGCAAGATTAAAGACCTCCAGCTCAATGTATCAGTCACCCGTCAACTGCTGGGTCAATTTCCCTTTAACCCTTGTTTTGTGGTTCATAACCCTCTTACAAATATGACTCTGTCAATCAAATTGTAGTGGCCGAGCATTCGCTGACTGGCCTTGTTTCCTGCTTTGCTGTGCTTCTCCACAATCCATCCACAAGAGAAGAGAAATCCATTTCACTCTATTTAATTTAAAAAAAAAAAAATTTTTAGCTTCTCAGAACGGTACAGTATGTGTTTAAAATTAAATTAAATCCCATGACTTAACATCATTTATAGCACGCTGTGCCTTCCTTGTGTTGTTGGTCGGCCTCCCAGTCAATCCTTCCTGGATTTGGGGAAGAGGCATCTTGAGAGGCTCACTAGTCATTAGCAGCCAACAGACATTAGACGCTTCACACACTGTGACATAAATGACTAAATGAATCAGCACATCTATTAAAGGGTGTGTTCCCTCCATGGTGCCATGATACGATAAGCCCACATTTTGTTTTGAATCCTAATGACTGGCGTAGGTGTGCATTCATCATGGATTATTGGGGACTTAATTTAATTGAGCTGAAGCGATCGCCTGTAAATCACATTACACTGTCATTTCTCTTTACAGCACGGAGACAAAAGCCCTCGCTGGCTGAGCCTTGACAGGGAGGTGGGTGTTCCAGCAGGCAGCGATCTCCCACCGTGGAGTAATGAGAATTAGCCGTGTGTTTATAATTCAAAATAACGCCTTTGGATGTCAATAATAGAAATAATGTCTGATTGCTGTCATCGGATATCTGCTCCAGCTCCTGTTGTAGCTCTTTGTCTAAATCCAGTTAGCATGGTGCCGTCTGATGGTGTTTACTCTAAAGTAGCAAGAGAAATGTTCTGATTGCCATCACGGCTTCACACACTTAGAAACTGGCGAGGAAAATAAGCAGTGACACTGTTCCGCCCCCTCAGCCGCCTGCAGTCTCATTCCCTCCATCATTATTACTGGTTATTCCATTGAGCTGAATGGGAAACTAGAGGACTGCACACTAATATTCCTCTGTAAAACAGAAATTAAAATATTCTGAATTTGAATTTATTTTGAATTTAGGGGCTGCACGGTGGTGCAGTGGTCAGCACTGTCCCCTCACAGCAAGAAGGTTCCAGGTTTGAGTCCCGGCTCCAGCACAGGATCTTTCTGTGTGAGTCTCCATGTTCTCCCTGTTCCTGCGTGGGTTCTCTCTGGTACTCCAGCTTCCTCCCACAGTCCAAAGACATCAAGAGGGGACGAGGCTGATTGATACTCTAAATTGACCGTAGGTGTGACTGTGAGTGTGAATGGTTGTCTGTCTATATGTGTTGGCCCTGTGATGGACTGGTGACCTGTCCAGGGTGAACCCCGCCTCCCACCTGAAAGCTGCTGGGATAGGCTCCACCCCCTTAACCGGATAAGCGGTAGACAATGGATGGATGGATGGATGAATGAATTTTACAGGGGTCATGTAAACTGCATACTCCTGTTGGATTTGTGGAATTTGGAATTCAGCATTTTCTGATTAAATCGTGAGATTTTTCATTAGCGGTCATATTTGGGTATCTGTAGAGCGTATTTAGAATTACAGTCTCAACTCCAGGCAACAGCAGTTTGCAACCTTTTAAGACACTTAAAAAAAAATAAAATTCATGGTCGGATGTGTGCTTGCTTAATACTAACAATAAAGGCCTCATTTAACCCACGAAATACATTCATATCTTAATAAATGTGTCATAACAAAGAACATCACTTAATATCTCCTTCTTCTCCTTAGGAAAGGCACATTAGGAGAAATTATCTTGGTAAGTCTCTTAGTACGCAACTTCTTACCATTTGTACGTGAGAAAATGACTTTAGCTCCGCCCTCAGTGACAAGCCTCATTATTTGGATTTTGCACAGTTGCATGTACACACGCTTATGAATGAGATTTTGATTTTCCTTTGCCATATTTATAGTCTCAGCAGGATATCGTCATTTTAGGAAAACGGGCAAAATCTGGAATAAAAATGTAAAGATAGCCACTGAGGGCAGAATCCTATTTCCTTCAGCCGGTAACTTTTACCGTGTTTTAAGATGAGAAGCCAGAGAATGAGAATAATGGACGCGTGTCTTTCGTAAAACACCTTTTAAGAAATAGAAAAAGACCGATCTCAGATAAATGGCCTCCTGTTGGGCTAAAGGGACAAAACTCCTTCGCCGTACAAATGCTAAATAATGACACCAGTCAAATATAATCCAACCAAATTTGAAGCAAACGCACCAAATACATTTGGAAGAGGGTGAACGGTGTAGTTCCGACTGTACAAAGCGACTCTAAAGAAGGGGCAAAGCAGTGACACACTAGACCCTCTGTACTAAGAGGAGGAGGCCAAGTGTATTGTATCCCATAACCTCCTGTTATTGCCACACAACACAAGCGGCGGCAGCAGCAGCAGCGGCCCCAGCCACTATGATGGAGCACCCTTCTCCTCCTGAGAAAGAATGTTTGCTTACTATTTCATCATCCCCGGGGGCCACAGGAAAATAAGCCCATCAGTTGTCATTGTGACAGGATAAAAATGGAGCCGTCATATTTCAGTAACACAATGCAGGTGAAAGGAAGGAGAGAGGGAGAGGGACA
The DNA here is from genome assembly GCF_037954235.1 of Aulostomus chinensis. Taxonomy (NCBI): domain Eukaryota; kingdom Metazoa; phylum Chordata; class Actinopteri; order Syngnathiformes; family Aulostomidae; genus Aulostomus; species Aulostomus chinensis. The sequence goes on along the minus strand of NC_141330.1, from coordinate 17,166,744 downwards.
GTGAGGTAGAGTGCCATCCAGCACCATCACCCAATCCAGCACATGAATTATGGACCGGCTTCTTTCTCACGCAAAGCCTTTAAGTTGATATTATCTCCTCAAGATAATTATAGCAAAGTTCAATTACTGACCCAGCATTGCTGTGTGGCCCTGCACTGCATGTTCTGACACACACCCCTTTTACACATTTATCTTTTCACTTCAACACAGTAAATCTGCATGATGGCAGTGATTTATCTAGTGGTACCCGGTCCCCAGCTCCGCCACCATTCTTCACATTCAACGATTGGCCCTGGTCCCTTGGGTCCCCTTGAGCTTAATGTAAGCTTTTCTTTTTACACTGTGTTTTCAGCCCAATTTGTGTCCCCCTTTTGTCTTCAATGAATGGGGAAGAGGTCTGGGATTTTGAATTTACTCCACAAGATGTATGACCTGTGATTGCTATAAGAGGGGGCACATGAACTCCACCGCAAATCCTCTGGGTGCAGCGTAACAACTGCATTGTGAAGGACTTCTCGGAGCTCTTAACAATCCCTCTCCCAAACACACATCTAGGACCTTCTTGACAGTGAGTGGAATTGAAAGCAACACGTTGTCTTGTCAGCGTGGAAGGCATCTTGTTGGCTCTGTTATTGTTGAGGTGTGCTGTGATCTTCAGAGCACCGATGGTTAAAGAGTTCCAAGTGAGTAGGGCAAAGCTTCAAGCCACCCTCGAGACATGTCCTCAAGTTCACCAAGGTAAATAGAGGGATGGCTCTGGTTCCCTTGCTCGGACCTGCAGCTGCAGATATAAGAACTTCCAGAGAGATGTACTTTTTCTTTTTTCTGTTTTAAAAGTTGTAGTCAGTTGTCATTTTAGTCATTTTATTGTTTGCATTGTAATTATTTTTATGTCGGCGGAGCCCTGGATGGATCAACATACAAGCTGCTTTAATACATTTGTGACCTTGACATTTAACTTGTTCCCACACCATGATGACACAAGGTATGATTTATTCCACTGGCTTTATTAATTGGCGCCTGTGAGAAGTAAATTTCCCCTCAGTTTTATTAATACGTGGCCGCAATAAACTTTTCCCCCATTCTTTGATAAATTAGTGGTGACAAGATGCAACTTCCAAGTGAGTTCACCTATTTGTGGCTACAATATAAAATTTCATCCCACAACTGATTAATTAATGATCACAAGAAATCTAACCTGTTCCCTTGTTTTGATTCAGAAGTGCTCAAGAGATGTAACTTGCTCTCCCGATTTAATTAATTTGTAGCCAAAAGATGTAATTTGTTCCCGTGTGTTGATTAATTAGTGGCTTCAAGATATAAGTTGTTCCCACTGTTTGATTAATGACACACCATGTAATGTAACGTGTTCCCCCAGTTTGATTAATTTGCAGCCACAAGTTTAAGTTGTTTCCCCTGTGATTAATCAGTTACATAGAAACAACACAAACAACCAAAAAAAACAAACCCAAGATAATATGTTCACATACTCTGAGTAATTAATCTTTAATCAAATACGGGACAATTCAGATCTTGTAACCAACAACTCTTTTTCCTTTCTTCTTTCTTTGATTGCGTATAGCCAGCAAAGTTGGAGATAAAAGACTAGAATGGCTCCAGGTACATGTTCTAGAGCACAAGTAGGTTTCAGCACCATCTCAGGTGTCACAAACAGCTACCCTATCATCGCTGGCCTTCCTTTACGGCTGCACATTTGTGTAATTACATCGGAAAGGTTAAAGAAGAATATCAAATTAGAATGAATATATATATATATATATATATATATATATATATATATATATATATATATATATATATATATATATATATATATATATATATATATTAGAGAACAATATGTAAGTCGGCCATTTTTTATATCACACAGACTCTTACTCCTAGTGTGACATTTGATCTACAGCATATTATATCCCGTACTCAGTAGCAGGCTATTTGCATAAGAATTGCCTGTCTGCCTACTAAGCAATGACCCGCTTAAAGACTCAGCTGAAAATGTGTGCGTGTCACGAATATGAACGTCTAAATCAAGTCAGAGTCTAACCCTCATATTCGGCAACAATTATTTGGCAACAGCGTGATAGTCACATTCAAACAAATCAAATTTCTTTCTTATGAGACACATGTTAAAGAGGTGTACACTTTCAGTAATTATTCTGTAAACTCGGCCCCGTATTTTCATGCAAATGTATTAGATAGTGACACGTCAAATATGAAATCCAATTTGTTGGTTATGAAACACATGTAGGGAAGAAATGTGTACACTAATTATTTCGGGGGCATCCTGCCTCCCACCCCTCCCCACATTTCATACACAAACTGAACTGGATATTACATTTGCTTAAAACTCAATCATGAAAAATGAAGACTCGATTTGAAAATTTTTTAATAAAGATAAGTTGCCTCTATCATTGAATCAGGGAATGCTAATCGGCGCTTTCATTCGGGTGGCGGCAGATAATGTCACCCTAGCTTGAGGCTCTTATTTTGCAATAAAGCATTTACATTCTAATGATTTTATTATAGCTTATACAGGCTGTCAGTGACAGACCAACTGAGCCGCGGCCCCTTCCTCCCAGCCTCTCCCATTCAAATCGGCTGGCAAATTGTATCAGCTATCAGCTCATAGTGCTTTTATCAAGCTGGCCCAGTGGCAAGCCAGGGCCCACCACAATGAGATGTCTATTGCTTGAAGAGTCTGTATTTAATCATTTCTGCTTGCTGCTATTGTTCTGCTTACAGTGCATAAATAAGTGCTTCAAATAACCCCGGAGTGCCACTGACAATGAAACAAAGTATCTGTCTTATTTATCTTCCTTGCATTCTTCACTGCGCCGCCTTTATATATTTATACATATTTTCCCTTTCCACCACTTTCTTTATTTGCCGCAGGCGGTGTTTCTTATTCACTCACCTATCATCTTGGAACCGTCTAAAATTACTCACTGATGAGTAGGAAGCTATTGAGATAGAGATAACCAAAAACCACTTCTGAATGGCAAAAATCTCCTGTCTCCTGACCATTCGATTCAAACAATGTGGAAGTTAAAAAAACAAAAAAAACAAAACAGATTACACTTTGGCTGGTTTAAAAGTGGCGAAATGTTAAATCTTTCTTGGAGAGACAAGAAAAGAATGCCCTGATATATTAAATTACCTCACAGTACACAGAGGTCCTTATAGCGAAGTGGCAGAATAGGTCGTTGGTCATTTTCCTCCAAAATATTCCGTGTGGATAATCTGATATGCTGCAGTCTTTTAAAATGATGGCACTTTATTGAAGGAAGGATTGTAATCATGAATATAGAAAATAATATTTAAAACAATCTTCAACCATATAGGATACAAACCCCTGTCACCAGTGAGGTGAGGAGTGAACAGCCTTATGTGCCTGTTGTCATCTGACTGTTGACCTTCCTCTAAGGTTGCGGAATATTCCAACGTTATTCCAGTTTACGCGACAGTCCAACTAATGACTGAAGAACTTTTTAATTTTCAGCATTTCTGCCATGTTGCTCCTGTCCTGTAGTTTCTCTCCAGCTAATTACCGAGCAGCGCCGACTCACCCACTATGGACTAAAACATGTAACATGAAGCAGTTTGTCTGCCGTAAGGGTAGCAAAGTGCTGCAAAGACTGCAGTAGGACACAGTCTAATTATTTTTACACATGAGAAGTCTTCAAACCCATGTAGAGTTTAGAAATGTACTACTCAGAAAAGGAACGATGAATCCGGGCCATAAACGCAGCCACCCTGAGACAGATGCATGCACACACGCACGCACGCACACACGCACACACACACACACCCGAACAGTTGCTTTCTATTAATTAATGTCAAGATAAGACAGAAGTTGTGTTTACCTGAGGGTTGGTAATGAAAATAAATCCACGTTTTCTGTTACTCGGCGTGGCTGAGCTCCTCGTGGTTTTAGCCTGGGTCCTCTTATCATAGATGAGTCATCCCAATACCATGCCTTACCGTGCTAGCGCCACTTGTTTAGAAATAGATTTGCACTTTGTTGCTAGATTTTTTTAGCATAAGCGTTGCCAAAACATCTTCGACTGTTTGTCATTTTCAGCTGTAACATTACATACTTCATTCAGTACGTCAGGACCATAATAACTCATATGGGTTTCCTGTAGTCTTTTATGTGTGCATACTGTTATATGCTAAAGCTGCCTACAACACACGATAAACCTGGTGATTCAAGACTTTCAATAAGTATATCGTAATTATATTTTTGATTTTGTTGTCTAGGAGTGAAAGTAGCCAACTAACAACTGAACTGATGTCCCCCGGTGACCGTGTCCAAGTATCCTTGAGCAAAATATTGAACCCCTAATTGCCCCTGATGGCCCTGCGACGATTTGGTGACCCGTCCAGGGTGAACCTCGCCTCTCGCCCGAAAGCTGCTAGGATAGGCTCCAGCCCCCCTTCGGGACCCTGAACAGATAAGCGGTATAGAAAATGGATGGATGGATGTCTATGACCACTAAAATAACACAATCCTTCTTGAATTAGTATTCTGCCTCGATGGAACAAATTTTATGACCCAAAGACCAAGAAAGAAACACAAAACATGTTAAATCTCCGGATATCTAATGTGGTAACGTATTGTATGATATGTTATGACAAGCTGTGCTTCGTGCATGAGCCTGCAGTGTCAAGCCACTTGCTTGATCACGTGCCTGCGTAAAAAAGAAACCCCGGTGAGAACCTCAAGCGCGGCCCTGTATGTTACGTTACTTTTATTCTCATAGCAAATTGCAGTATTTGAAGTTAGTTTCACCAGGCTTTGTTCAAGTCAGGTCTAGGTCACACAAAACACTTGGTTAGGGTTAGAGAAAGATCATAGTTTGACTGTAAAAATTCTGATGATAAATTGAAACGTACATAAATGTCACGGCATCTTACTAAAAACAACAGGTTTCGCTCCCAGAAAAACATCTGCAAACGTCCCGATTTTCTGCTCCCTGCTGGGTTATGCATGAGTTATAGTGAATCACAAGTATGAGGAGAAAATGAGAACCGTCTGATACTCTGCTTTGGCCACGCGTGTGTGAGTCCTTGTGTTGCAGTTCAGTTAAGATAAAGAATTGATCTATTTTTTTAATTGTTAATTTGCCAAAGGGCAGGTCCAAAAGTCTGGTTGGTGTTACTGCAGGGATTTACCTCTCATGTCTAATCATTGTCCCACAACCGTGGGTGTCAGTTAAACATTGAGGAGGGCGGTGACGTGATGCCCTCATTCATGTCCTTCTGTAGTTTTCAGGTGTTCTGGCCCTTGCTAGTGGGGGGAGGCGGGCGGGGGGGGGGGGGGGGGTGCATCTCCAGACCCTCGGCACTGCAGTATTGTGTTCCAAGTTTAACAAGAGTGCTTTGAACTCAATTTGGAGTTGAATCACCTCACCCTGGGGCAGGTTTGTCACCACCGCCTCATGTATCAACACAAGATAGAGAATGCCTCAGAGGGACTTTGACTAATTGGGGGGGTGGGGGGGGGGTAAATTGCTGTTCATGAATCTCTGGCCTGATCCCCTCCAAATATAATGAACTGGGGCAGGTTTTGAAAAGCCAGGAAACATTTCTTGTGACCTTAGTTGTGAGGCGGTATTCTGGGAGACATGACCGTAAACCCATCCCTCTTTTCCTAGGGCAGTTAAATACCTGCCATTGTGCACCATTGTTCCATTATTGCTGTTGTCCCTTTTTCTTTCAAGCTCAATACTTTATTTTGGTGTATATTGTTACTCCAGAGGAGCTCTTTTTATCCTGGAGGCAAACATCAAACTAAGAGACAATATCAGCTCCACAAAAGACCTCCAAACTCCATTATGTCTGTGTTTTTTTGTTGGTTTTTTTTTCTGGCTCTGCCTCTCACCCTCCTTTTCTCTCTGTGGTCCAATCTGAGTATCACAATTCTCTCTCAAGTTTAGGAAAAGATCGTTTCGATATGTAGGAATTCCGTGGTGAAACGATCCCACCGAGCTCAAATTTACATATTGGAGGTGTAGCAGCAGTGAGTGGAATCCTAATTTATAGCCGTTAAGACTGACCAGGTTGATGCTAAAAATTAGAGTAAGATGTCTTGATAATTATTAGAATTCATGTATTAAGGACACTACACTTTATAATGAGGCGGACAAATAGTTGGGCTTGCTCTGGCGAACAGGAAGGCTTCGACTTTTCACTTGTGATGCTATTTTAAGAACGGTAACTCTCCATCCGGGAGGAATAAAAGATGACGTCACTGCTAATGATAATACAAACAGTTCTCGACACCTTCCCCATGGAACCCCGTAATGTGGAGGAGTATTCAAGCCCCTGCTGGAACGGCTGTTAGTTTAACGTTCCTTCGGTTTCTACGTCCAGTCATTTTCTTTGCCGTTGGTTTCACTTCAGTAGAATAATACTTGAATATATTGAGGAACTGCCGTCTGACACATGGATGGTCACCGGTGACGAGGCTCTCTCGAACTTTTATCTCCTGTACTTAAAGACGTAATGAGATTTCATTCATTCATTGTGAACAAATGCAGTGCGCTGTGTTTTCTTGGCGATTGATCACTGTGTGCAGCAGCCCACATGATTGTGTCCTTTGATGTTTGAATGCTTTAATCTCTACCCTCTCTATTTTTAATCGTCTGTTTTTTTTATACATGTATTCCTTATTAATAATTTTTCCCTTCCAGTTGTCCGTTGTTGTGTTTTTTTTTTGCGTACAAACATTCTCCAAATGAATCACAGAATACGGGTTGATCTGGTGTTTGAGATCCCTTCTTCTCTCTTTCCTTGTTTTTCTTTCCTCATATGCTGTCCGTATCCCTTGCTGACCCCCAGGATGGGCGGAAAAGAGAGGGATGTATTTTATGTGTGTAAACACTGTGTGTCCTGTGTGTATTTGCCCTCCAATAAAGTTACATTTAAAAGAAAACTAAACCCGAAGACGAGGCAAAAGCTTGTTTTCGGAATTCAATCATCGACCTGAGGTAACTATCAGATACGCCGGCTGGCCTTCCACGCGGTCACGCTTTTGTCAACCTATATGTTTGTACACTGTCAGGTTTAGCATCATTATGCATTTTCAATTTATCTGTCTGCTCGCTGAGGTAACAGGTAATAAATACAGTCATAGACTCATAATGATAAGGCAGCACATCACAGGAAGATTAAAGCTTCTTTTATACTTTTAAGAAGAAAAGAAAATGTAGCGGAGGGGGTGGGTGATGGTAGTGGCGGCGGTGGTGTTGGGGGGGGGGGGGTGTTACATCTGGCACATCACCATCAGCACGGCACATCACCACCAATCCGCTCGCCTTTCAGTCATTGCATTATTCACTGTGTGTTCATTTCCTGTTGATCAGATTGACTGTTTGATGTATTCCCCTAACTTGACACAATGATGCTGATAAAACAGTGGCAAATTTACTTATTCTGGTGACAGACAGCAATTTAGAGGGAAATGAAGTTGTCCTCACGACGACGCCATATTACACACACACACACACGCGCGCGCGCACAGAGACCCTAGCAAATAACAGCGTTTGAATAATCACCAGCACTGTCTGTTTAAATGATTTTTATACCCATTTTAAAGGAAGCCTTTGATGTGATAATACTAATTCCCTGCCTGAGAGAAGGAGGCGGTGAGAAAGTGGAAATTATTTCAGTATTAGTGTGTCAGTCAATCCTCCACCACACCTTATTAACTGGTAATGATTGAGCTACTACATCCAGTAACGCTGCCGTCTCTGCTTCACTCTGCAGTGCATTTGATTGGAAAAAGCTTTAATCTCAGCGCAAAATATTCAGCTTGCAGGAAAAAGTTGTTACTGCTTGGTTTTGGACCCACTGTACACCACCTTCCAACCTCCAAGGCATAGACGTAGGACGTATATCACAATATCTATGTTTCATTCACTTGAAAAAATACAATTTTGTGATGAAATAGATTAAAAAAAAAAGATGCCTTTTTTTTTGTGTGTGTGCTTTTGACACCAAGCGCCCTATAAGTTCCTCTCTATATTCCCTCCGTCTATCCTTTCCGAAAACCTCAGCTGAGTCAAAGAAACAAATGACCTTGTTATCCCCAAAAATAGTCAAATTCACTGTCTGTTTTACATAGCACAATGCCCTTATACATGATTTAGGGAGCTTTCACGTATCACATGCATTAGGATAATGGAAGGGAATGATAAAACTTTCAGTAGCATTAACATGTGATGCATAAAAAGAAAGAATGAGAGAAAAAAGGTTCAAAAAGGACTGTTGAATTAAAAAAAAAAAAAAAAGAGAGAGAGAGAGAGAAAAGAATCGGAGGTACCGGACAGAATGTGCACGTCACAAAGGGATAACTAGGCTACCGATTATCTATTATTCATCGGCTTATCACATTTATTCAGTTTTCTGCCTAAAGTGAAGGATTTTAGGGATGTTTACAGTCTGACTGCAGGAAAAAAACAAAACTCGTAAAACAGCAACAAAATGTGCATCGTGCTTGAATCCTATATGTTGTGGAATTTATATTCAGATAACAAATTATTCAGATAACAAATCCACAGAGCTGTGCAGTTTTGTAAAAAAGAAAATTGATATTTTTGCTGTTACTCCAGTTGCCATGATTATTCATGTGTCATTCGTCATTTTTGAGGTGAAACACACTGAAATGATGTGATTCTTTTATGAAGTTCTGTGCCAAACAAAGATGTTTTCTTACGATCGGCATCCTGGGATATCGCTCTGTCACCGCAATACAGGATTATACTTTGACACACCTTTTCTTTTTACCACATATTGCTCAAGTTCATATCGGGATTTAATTTTTTTTTTTTTAATTATCAATTGTTCAGTCCTACATGAAATAAGGTCTATTTTATTTTACTTTTGACGACTAATTGGATAATTGTTCCTTTTTATGACTTAATAAACTCATTTTGTTTTTATACGCCTGAGTTTAAACTCGACATGAGCATTAAGGACAGATAGCTCATCATTATATCTTTTAACAGTATTGAAAATCAATGGCAGAAAGACGTTGGATCTTGGTCTTTCCTTCATCGCAGCTCCAATCTTGACCACAAATGCTAATTTCACCTCCACATACAGAAGTTGTACTGTGACACCTTTCCTCCATTTCTCATCATTTCTCATCTATTCAGGCAAAATTTCTAAGAGAAAAGCCCATACAGTAAGACCTCTACAAGCATTAGTTTTTCATTTAAGGTAGTAGTAGTATCCTGAATATTGATCGGCTGTAGCTTCATTAGCTGGGAACTGCCATCCCAGATTGATGTCTCTTTAAACTGGGTCCTAGTCAGGGATACCTGGGGAATCGCACTATTGACTTTTGGCTGTTTGTGCTGCCTGCTCTCTGGAGACTTTGTGTTTGCTTTAATGGGATCCATCAATTCAGCTTCTCCTTTAATAATTATTGTTTTACCATTCACAAGAGACTATAGAGCATCTGAAGTTTTTATTGTTTTTTTGTTGTTGTTGTTGTTGTTTGCCCCCCCCCCCCCCCCCCCCACTGTTGCTTGGAGATGACAGACACCCTCTTGTCTTGGTTTTTGCATGAGGAATTTACAATGTGGGGGTTTGTTTTTGTTCAGTTTTCCAAGTGATGACAAGCTCTTCCTTTCAACCTGGTCTTCCAAAGAACAACACACGAGGGAACATTACAAAGAAAAGATAAAGTTCCATGTGCGTAATCCAGAAATCCCCTCTCATTTATTTGACATCATTAACCTGTACATTGAAGAGAGAGAAATGGCTTTACTCACAGATTAGCATTCTCTAATTGAAAGAGTATTTCTCTGCGTGAGAGACAATTGATTTTCATACACTTGATGCCACAATCCTGATGTTCGTCTTAACAGCGTCTTTGATTTTCCAACGGTTTAACACACAATGACCACAGGAAGTTGAGACACATAAAAGCACAACCTCACAGACCTTCAAGTTCACCTTGTAAGGTTGAGGTGGGGGGTGGAGACATGGATCGCCTCAGAAGGCGTTTGGAAAGAGAGAGGGAGAAGGAGGGAGAGAGTGATGGAACAAGAGGAAGAGGGAGAATTAAGTGATCTTGGTAGTTGATGAAAAGAAATGCTAATGTTAAGTAGATTGATCAGCCGCTCTGCTACAGCCAACCCCCCCACCCCCACCACCGTATCAATACATTGAAAACATCATTTGTATCAGCAGTTGTTTCTTTAATTAAGATCTGGCCCAAATCTTTGCTATTGATCCGTCCCATTACCTTATCGACATTGTCTCGCCGAGCTGACTCAGTGGCTTTTTCTCTATTGAAACGACTGCGCTCCGGGGTACAGAGTGCACCGCTGTATTATGTCATATAAGCAAGCCGCATCTTTGTCTGCTGTCCGTACGAGCTATTCAGGGTAAGTGGTGCAGACCAGTATTGACATCCGTTTGTGTCACTTAACAAAATTAAACATGTGGGAAAATAGCTTGCAAGAATTCTTTAGGGAGTCGTGCTTTTGAATCTGACTGTACGTGACTGTTGTTAGACTGTAAAAGTAATAAAATCCTGCAATCAAGTGATGTATTTTTGATTTTGACCCACACCATATCGAAGATGTCCATTCATAAAACCCTCAGCATAATAGCTCGCTGTCCTCCGTGTTTTTTTCCCAGGGGTCTAGCAATAATTCCCCCTGAAATAGTATCCATTCTTCAATACAGTGAATGGTATTTACTTCATCATCATTAAGAATCTATTCCACAGCCATTACAATGATTGATACTGCCATTGAAACGTTAAACCTTCCTCTATGGAATATCCCTTTACGTGGATCTCTTTCCTGTCTAATTGAACAATGGCACATTTTCTTGGGCTCTGTTATCAAGGTTTTGGGTAGCTCATCCCTACATCAGCCAACTATCGCTCCCCTACAGCACCCCCGCCCCTCTTTTTCTGCACCCTCCCTATTTTTCTGACTTCCTTTGAGGCATCTGCCTGAGTTGCCTGGTGTCTCCTCCCCAATCCATCCCCTCACATGGCGTGCATGTTATAGGAGAGGCTCCTGAATCCACAATGCCTGGCTGTGCCTCAGGTGGGGTTTCTGAAGAGCCTACCACCACAGCCACACCGCGGCTGCCGCCGCCTCGCAGGCAGCCTTCCGACACTCATCCAGCCCGCGTCGCGCTGAATACCACCAGTCAATCCCACTTGTCTCACCGCGTGAAGCAGTCCAGCATCCACCCACCTGATAAAATACACAACCCCCTTCCTCTCCAAGCCCCTGAAGTGTTAAATTTGTTTCCCCCCACCTACCCCTGCAGACGCATCCCAAATTACACTCCTGAAAACCCCCAAGAAGAGTATTTATTTATTTTTTATTTTTTTTTTACGGGTGAAAGGATCGGTAGAGGCTTTGCATCTCCATGGGCATTTTGAACAACGCCTGCTTCGCTCCGATTGCAACCACCACAAACAAATCCAATAGCCACCACTAATCTGATCATCTCATCCCCAGCACTTTTCATGCTGGGTTCCTCCCTCAGAACCCCTTGTACTAGTTCCAGTCTGCTAGTGTGTGATAAGACAGTGGAAATTTAGTCATCATCTTCGGCGCAAAGGAGCTCAGAGGAGGGATTATGATATTCCTATAACCTTACATTGGATATGGACAGGGGCAGCTCCTAGCACGTACACAATCCTGTGCATAACTGTCCGTCCGGCCCTTCTTCTCTCAGCCCCATCCACTGCCTCTTCCCTTTTAAAAGGTTGACTTTACAAGATTAGTGCACGCTAGCCGTCATCATGTTAGCAGAGATAGCAAAGCGAAAACATAGTGTTTACTCATGTTGAATACATTTTGCCTCTCAGATAAGAGGCCAAATAAATCTAAACTATTAATTCCATTTTTCTTGTGTACTGGTTTATAAAAAGAAGAAGAAAAAAAGTCTCGGATTGTGCGAGTGAAAATTGAGTTGAGTTTGATATATTTATTCAGAAGAGAAGCTTAAAAGGCTGTAAGATTGGCTTGCTAAGATAGAGAAGCACTTGAAAATGGGATATGACAAATCTTTGTACCGCTAGATTTTTAGATTATTCCAAATGCTTGCAACACACAAAACGATGGACAAGATAAAAAAAAAAAAAAAAAAAATCAGTCTCATTCCCCACAGACCTCATTTCGCTCAGGTTGGCACATTTGTATATCTCCGCCACAAAGACGAGTATACTGTGATGACTTTTTGGCATTTTTAGGTGCCAAACAAATCAAAACACCATGTTCACATATCGAAGGCATTTAGTTTGGCAGTCGCTCTGTAATTATTGTGGATGTCATTCAGAACAGTTTTTGGCTGGTCAATAAATTCAGAAAAGATGTTCTGCATATGCTACATTTTGAATATATTAAACATCTCCGTATCCTTTGGTTGAACTCGCAGGAGGTGCATCAAATACTCCCGGCTCAAACTATTGGCATATGCGTTCTCGTTTATCTATTTTTTTCTTCTTCTTCTTCTTCTTCTTTTCAGACTCAGTGGAATCAAGGACCTGGATAAAACATGTCAGATTAAAAAACAAAAAACAAAAAACGTGTCTTGTGAAATGAAGTTAGTTCGGGAGAGTAACGAAGTAGCACTCTCGAGCTCAGTCATGAGATGCGCATTTGGAAAGAAAATAAATAAATGGGCATTGGATGCAGCTGTTCGACAGATCATTAGTAAAGTGTCTTATAACCTTCGAGAAAAGGTAAATCAGAACAAAAGATTCAAACAATGTGACTCAATAAGCCTGAAAAGATGGACGCAGTAAATGGTGTCAGAGACAGGTAATTATGTATCAGGCTTTCTGTAGAGCCGCCCGTCACTGTCACACCGTTCGCTTTCTCTCCACGAGAAACTACTAAGCTGCATCTAATCATGAAAAAAAATCCCAGGATGTATCTCAGTCCATTAGCCGAGTCACGCTTGCAGTATAACATCAGTCAGATGTTATAAAAGCCTCGGTAGCACTGTGTCGTCTATACAGAAGCTCATTGTTCTGTCATTTTCAAAAAAGTATATATTAGACATCTTTGACAAGCGGTGTTAAATATTGATTACCGTGCGTTTGAAATGGTTCAGCTGTATATTTCAACACAGTCGCTCTCTCTACCTCTTTCACCCTCATCCTCTTTTCTCTCTGTTCCTTTATGCGGTGCAGTAAGTTCACATTTTTTACCTCCTGTGATACAGACTCATTCAAAGTCGGATTAAATTAGGACAGGGCTGTCTTGCTGAGATCCAGAGTGACAGAGATGTCCCAAGCTACAGGAAGCAGCAGTTACAGTTCCAACACCAGCATCAACCCTCAGCCAACCCAGCCCCCGCACTTCCCACATCTCCCATCAATATTTCATTAGGTAACCTTAGAAGCAAAGTATAAGTGAACATGCACATGCGCGCGCACGCACACACACACACACACACACACACACACACACACACACACACACACACACACAGAGTAACTCCCAGTCACACACACACTATTCTTTTTTCCCCTGTTACTGCCGCACAGGTTTGCTGAGTTTCCGTCTTGCCAGACGTGCGAGGAAAGCTAAGCCCTCCTCCTGTGACTCCTCTTCCACCTCCTCCTCCTCATGGAAGATTTAGCTTCCATTCATTTATCCTCATTCAGGATGACAAAAATCAATCATTTCATTCTCTCTGGATGGCTACCCATTAAGAATGGGGACAGCAACTGAAATGAAATACACATTTCCCTCAGCTGATCCCCTCCTATGATAGATTTGTGCAGCTACAAATGGGTGGAGGAAAGGTTTCTGAAGTCAGAATAGAAGTGTTTGTACTATATGTCTTCTAATCACCCTCATTGCACCGACACCAGGCCGGTGATAACGCTCTTATCTCCAAACAAATGCATAGTGAGTTGTCGACTGTAGTAAGCCAACCGTGTCATATAGAATCACACTATGAGACACTTTTTCAAACAGCACTTAACATCTTGCCAAAGGCCTTCTTGGTCCTGAGGGTGGGGAGGTCATATGTGTTTAATATCGAAAAAGATTTCATTTACAGAGCAGATCAGCTCTTTTAAAGAGCAGTTATTCAGGAACTAAGCAAGACAGGCGTAGAAGGCAAAGGCTGGATACAGAAGTTCCACCCAGACGTCTGAATGTAAAAGTCTACGAGTAGACTTTTGACCGTCCTCCCAAAACGTGTGTGCGTGTGAACGGCTGCATCCACCACAGAATCCGAGTGTTTCAAAGTAGTTTGGCGTCTACAGGAAGATATATTCAGTGCACATGCGCTACGGATCATACAATAACGATAACATACGCGGCGTCTTTTTAGCTTGTTATTACAATGAGGTGGATGACAATTTCCATTTTAGTACATGGGCGTCCTTGCAGTCCCAGTGCATCACCTGAGGGTGAAAACACTTACGTCACATGAAGCCTCACACACTCTTATTAACAGGTATACTAGTTTAGGGGGGATTTCCTTTTTTGCATACTTTGCTAGAGAAACTAACAAATGACTCAACACAGAGCTTTTCTGTATATTTGGGGGTCGTGTAAAACAGAGATATTAGACTTGTTACTGGCTAACTACCTGACTGTCTCTGGGATCAAATGGCTTAATAATGAACTTGGAGGCAGCCAGAATCAAAAGGAGTGGTAATAGGATGGATTTATTTCAAGCTTTGTCTAAAGGGAGGCCATGCACCACCTCAGACATTGAAAAGCTGCTGTATTACAGCTTTTGGGTGTTCTTATAAATCATAGGTGTACTCAGGCTGATTAATGGGATTACAGGGGTGCTGCAGGCGCTTTAAGGCACATCAGTTCTCTCTAATAAACAAAGATGCTTCTTGGTTTTTTTTACCCTGTTCTTTTCTTTTTTTAAATTTCAATTTATCAGCTGGATCAAAGGTCATAATATTAACTAGCATCTATTTGACCAACAAAAGCATCATATTGTGGTATAATGGCTCAAAAGTAAAACAGGTTGAAGGCACGAGAGGCACTTCCTTTTTTTCTTCACTTTGTCTAGTCATGGATCCCTGATCTCTCCAGCCATTGATGAATTGCCAAAGAGAAACACTCATGGATTGGGTGTAATTTGTATGGAAAATACGCGTCTGTGTTCTCGTCCTTTCCCAAAAGCAAATACACGTTCGTCCGTGTAATAAAATTCTTGATGTTGTTTTTGCACCAATAGCTCTTCAGGATCCTGGTATTTATTTCATCCATTTCTCTTCTCCCTCTTTTGCCAAATATTTTCATTTCATTTGTTGTGGGACACATGCACTTTGTTAAAGTGGTATGTAACATTCCAGCAGATCCAGTACTTTGTTTTCTACAATGGTAATCCCTCACATTACAAAAGGCCACTAAATTTCTCTCTGTATAATGAATCCCATTCTAGAAACACAACCTCTACAAGAAAACTAAATGACAAAAAGTGAGCGGAAAATTGGCCGGTACTTGCACCTGTTTGGAATGATTAAGCTGTAGTGATTCTTTTTTTTTTTTCCCCCTTCCAACAAATGACTGCAGTCGTCGACAAAAGGTGTTGATTCAGAGGGCAAATTAAGCCTTGAACAGGCAAGATAATGTGCCTGTGATCAATTAACACAGACACAAGGTGTACCGGTTTCACTTTGAAATTTCAGGGCCGGCCAACAGGCCCCTTTGTGCCTTTCAGCTGAGCAGCACTAATCATTTCCGTGGCTTGCTTCTAAAGGCAGCCCTGGATTCCGAGTATGGATTTTGCCTGAAGACACTCCCCAGGCAATGAACTGACTAGTGAAACATGTTCACAGCAGCCCTAATCTTACTCCAGGACACTGACATGACATGAAAGAGTATATATCTATATTTTTTTTTCACACATTACCTTTGTTGAATTGCCTGTTTTTAATTGGTGCAAAATAATGTGTTGGCTTTCAGAATTCAGAAAATGTGGGTGTCGAGACGCTGGGATGCCTGTGTGTTATTATATGTGCCGCGATTCAAAAGACGTTACACCTCTCTAGTTCACAGGGTTAGCTGGGTAGCTAATGCTAACATACGCCGTTAGGTTCATTCAAATGACCAGAAAAGACTATTTATTGTAGCGCCACATTATACTTGAGGTTTTATGCCAGACTTGATCCACTCTCAAGGCATATTATGTCATGATCTCTACACAGTCACACATTAAACAAGATATTGAATCAAGTGTAAGCGTCACATACAGTAGGTACTGTCAGCTTACTGTCACTGTGTTTCCTTACACATACAAGTATTAATCTTGTTGAGACAGAATACGTAGCAGCAGCAGCAGCAAGGCTTTGGTGGGAGGCAGATGATGATATATCTATGAAAGTGTGAAGCTAAAGTAATATGATGTACCTTATGAAAGCTGGCTCGGCACTGAGGCAGCGCCTTAATCCCCCTTCTAAACCACCTTCTCCATCTCTCAGAGCAGCTGATTTAGCTCTGGTTTGATTCCCCCCCCCCCCCCTCCCCCCCTTCGGTTTGTCTTGAAGAGAGTGAGATATCTACCGCAACTATTTTCTTTTAGATTACCTGAGTGATGGGCCGCATCATCTGCACCATATGGATCAAGGCAGATACAAATCACACGTAGGTGTTGGGGCAGGAGATAGTTCTCCTAAAACACTGTGTCAGGCTGGAGCCTCTTACAGTGTTAAGAACCTTATAAAGAGAGGATTTGCAATTTGTTTGGACAATTTGATATTGCTCCATTTAAAGCCACTTAAAAATGGATGCCTGGTGTGAGAGTGGGGAAGAAATTCAATCCACTCTGTAACCACTCTGTAAAACCAACATAAGCATCTCAATGCATGACATGTGTTCCGACAGTATAAAATGTGCTGTTACTCTTGGCTTTAACGTTTTTTTTCTTTTTTTCTTTGGAGGAATGTAAACCAACCCTTTCCTCCTTTATGAGTCCCCGCGTTAACAGCAAGCTAATGATATTATATGGAACTTGTGGCCTCGCTAAAACGTATTACACATCTGGGCTTGAACATATCATGCCATGGATTATGGTCCAGCCTCTAGAGGACCACAAACCATATTAGCTAGAATTACCAAATTTGAACTCTACTCACAACCGCCCTACGCCCACCTAGCAGGATTTTAGCATTTTATGTCATAATCCACAATTCCCCGCCATCATAACCCTTTCCCTTGCCTCTCCTGTGCCGAATGACTATTAGGTTATTGAGAAATTCACCACAGATGTCATCCTTAAGATGAATGTCTCTATTCTGATGTGTGAAGAATGGAATCTGAGCACGGCCTGAAAGATGATAGTCAGGAAAGGAGAAGGGAATGGTCAGCTGTGAAAACACTGGGCAGCGCCAGATACAGCACTTGTGCTCTGCCCACGTCATGCACAGCCAGATCCCAAACCTGGAAGCTTTCGTGAGCCCAAAAAAACAGGGTAGGTTGCTAATTATGTGCTACCTGCTGCACAGTCAGAGAGAAAAAAATACAAAATTTTAGATTTATTAGTGCTCTGAATTGATTTAAAACTTCGTCATAATAACGTAAAGATTAATTGCATGATTGACAGACTTTTTTTTGAGGGGGCATACGGGTGGTATCGGAATAAAAAAAAATGCGTGAAATATGTTATTAGGAATCTTTTTTTAAACTCTATTTTTTTAATTAAATTTTTGATTATTAGAGTCGAATTTCAGCGAGTGTGGCTATGTCCTGGATGAGTCGCTCTTGTACTTGCCCGAGAGACGGTCGCAGGACCCTTTGAGATGTACAACTATTTTTTCATCATCATCATTAGCCGAACCCTCAAACTCATCGTCACGGCGATATAGTATGTATAGTGACACATCACATGATTAGTGCGTCTGTAAACGCAAATGTGACTCGTAAAAGTGTCCAAACTAAACACAAAAAGAAAAAAAAATCTAACTAAAGACTGGCGCTCGCAGGATTAAATTTTATGAACTATATCCAAATTTGGGATTGTATAAATGGTGCATAACAACCTGTTCAGTAAGTGGAGTGAACAGATTTCTAACATACAGCGAGCGAGTGAGCCAACTACGGCAGATGGAGGTAAATGTCCAGATATATAACGAGCTGTGTTGCAGTGCGATGGGGGAACAATAACATGAGCACATTTTTTTTTTAAAAACTACAGCCTGGGCTTTTCAAACAAGCGACACACGGAACCTGAAGGACGGCAGTTTTTTGGAAATGCCTCCAGTTAGGAGACGACTTGTTTGGTTGTGGAGATCCCGGTGGACAGGGAGGCAGCAGATTTGACCAAACAAGTCCAGCATTGTTTTTAATTTATTTTAATTTATTTTTTTACACTGACATTTTGGAACACATTTGCTCAACCTTATGCAATCCCGCTAAGAGGTTGTTCAAAATCTGTTTCAATTTTAGTTATCAGTTATCAAAAGCAGCTCGCCACCTCCAACTCGGTTGAACTGGTGGTATTTTTCGCCACATGTTGACAGTAGT
Organism: Aulostomus chinensis; assembly: GCF_037954235.1. Classification (NCBI taxonomy): domain Eukaryota; kingdom Metazoa; phylum Chordata; class Actinopteri; order Syngnathiformes; family Aulostomidae; genus Aulostomus; species Aulostomus chinensis. The sequence goes on along the minus strand of NC_141330.1, from coordinate 17,148,232 downwards.
TAGCATTTCAAACACAAGCCGTCCAGGATGCGAGAAGGTTACTGAGTGGAAGTATTTTTATCTCTGCCATTGGAGTGTGTGTGTGTGTGTGTGTGTGTGTGTGTGTGTGTGTGTGTGTGTGTGTGTGTGTGTGTGTGTGTGTGTGTGTGTTCCTTTGTTTGTGCTGCATGTGTGTCGGAGTGTACACATTCTGAACATACAGCATCTGCGTGCGTGCGTGCATGCGTGCGTGTGTGTGTACCATCAGATGGGAGTGGAGGTCAGTGCCTTTGGGCTGTTTAACAGACATCAGTTGTTCTTTCTTCTACAGGAAATGGATGCAGCCGATTACTATCCGAGGATTCATAAATTCTTTATGGGTAAGCTGAAGTTATAGGGGCTGATGAATCCAGTCTGTGAGATGGCCCATGCCAAGTGCCCCCTCCCAACCCGCCATCACCCACAACAGTCAAGATAAAAAGATGAAGGAAGAGTCTGTCCCTCTGTCTTACTCCCCTTCTTGCTATGTCTTCTTTCTTTCTCTTCTTCCCATCTCTTCCTCTTAGCATTTAAAGACTGTATCCATTTAAGAGGGACCCCTAGAAGCAAACAGAGGCTTGTTTTTTTATTTTATTTTCTCTTATCCCTCTCGGAGTGCTGATAGAATTTTTCCTCCATAATGTACACACACTGTAAGATTGGCCTTGTTCATCTAATGTTACAAACCTATCCTTCCCAAAATGGACTGAACAAACGGATAGAAGCCTGCCTGTCCCTGAAGGCAATTATCATTCTTTTGGCTGGTTCGCTCTGCGTTTACATTGAGGCTTATCTGCAAATTTGTGAACTTTTACCAAATGCAGTCTGTCCAACAGTTGACATCCAACATCCTTTTCCACATCAATCACTGTTTTAGTTTCTCCTTTCAAAGCTGTCCGCGGCCTTGATGTTTTTTCTTTTGCGAGTGGATATCCAGAGGCAGCCTGCTGCACTGTCCTCTCTTTCTCCCCTCGATTTCTAAACACTTTTTCCTTGGGTTTGTCTTGTGTGGGGTACACACTAACTAAGCCAATCTGGCTTTTCCCAAGCATGCAGAGGAGTTATCCACCGGCTGGGGCTGTTTATATAAATGAGGACAGTATGACACCCCAGGGTGTTTCGCAGTGGGTACTATTCCTTCAAAAAAAAAAAAAAGAAGAAGAAGAAAAAAAATTGAATCTGTCTGTGTCGCTTGCTCCTCAAAGTCCCTCGCCTTGTAAATAGATTTTGATGGATACGCTTTCCTCCTCGCCCTCACACTCCAAGTACAAATAATTCCACCACATAAGACCCACTACACACTCCAGTGTGCGCAGCGCATTGGCAAAATCATATACAAACACACAGATCTAAACACTGGCCACCTTCAAGAGTGTGATCAAAACAAGTGTGGGAACAAAAGTTAGTTATGGAGCCTCTGCCTCAGACACTCAGATATATGGATCTGGTGGTGCTGATTGGACAACCTTTAACCAGCAGAGTGGGAAGTGTAGGCTTTGATGTGAGCTTCCTGCTGGGCATAGGTTTGTGCACGTAAACAATCTGCCCAGATCATTTGTAGGTTATATGTTTGTAAATGGTTTATTTGGACAAAAAACACTCCTGTTGAGAGGCTTTACTGCTGTTTTCCTTCTATTTGAAGTAGTAAACGTGGACTGACTGAAATCATACTTTTATTGTTGGATTAATTTTGTAAGACAGTGTGATATGGATTTTCTCAGGCAGGTATTCACTTCAGTTGGGCTCCTGGGTGGCCTTCAGCACATTTGGTTGTCCTGCAGTAATTAATTCAGAGGTCCAACAGCTCTGTTCTCAATGTTTACTTGAGCATTTTCGCAGAAACTTTGGCTAATTAATCAAATTGTATTTATAAATATTTACAGTTCCCAATCCAGTGATTTGGGCCGATATCAGGACGATGGAGTCGTGATCAGATCAGCGCACCCCTAGCATCTGCAGCTCAACGGCATCTGTACATGTAAACCCACTGACTGCAGCCACCGTGAAGACAGCTATTTAACTGGAAGTATAGTCTTCAACAGGATTGAATGTTATACTTGGCAACGTATCGTGCGATGCAAGTATCCGTAAGTAGATTTTATCAAGTAGATATTGAACAAAAGCCCACTTTTTATCCATTTTCAAGCCACAAGCGTCCCCACACCGTTCTCTACTGGGCCTTATCTAATATATAAAACTTGTTTTGATGTGGGATTAGAAAGGGTGATGATGTGGAAAGCAACATTTCTTTTAAAGGAAAAGGTGTTGAAATAACAGTCTACACACAGACCCTCTTTACACCCGCTCCTCTAATGCTGAGCAAGAGAGAACACCACTGCTTGATCTGGCCATATGTGATGACTCTTGGAGGTCAGACAGGTTAAATGGTATTTGATTAAAATCAGTAGATGGCCAACTCTCTCGCTCACTCACGCACAGATGCGCGCGCACACACACACACACACACACACACACACACACACACACACACACACACACACACACAAAACCTCCTGGTTTGGCCTTTTGGGAATAAGGAGAAGAAAATAGCCTTCATTCTGCACTCCCCTTCTCTCTCTAGAAGGTTGTTGTGGTTATGGAGGGGGTTTGGACAAGAAGTGGGCTTTTGGGTGTGTGTGTGTGTGTGTGTGTGTGTGTGTGTGTGTGTGTGTGTGAAGTCGACCTGTATGTTTGGCTGGCAAAAAAAGGCTTGCCACTGTTTATCAAGCCACGGCAAATCCAATTAGCCTGTGGCCTGCCTTCCAACCCTATTAACCTGCTCAGCTGTGAGAGCACTCAACAGCTCCTGCCAATATCTCATTTCTCCCAGTTGTTGATAAGATCAGCTCAAGATATTCAGTGGGGTTCACTCCAGCTCCATCACAGATGCTACAGCTGCCGCCGAGCCTTTAAAACCTGTAAAACCTCTCCTTTTCTCTCAGTCTCTCCAGCTCCCAGTGTCTTGCTTTACTTCTCTTCCTTACTAATCCTCACTTCTGTTTCTTCCGGTCTTCCTTCCATTTCCTTTCTTCACCCATCCCGCCCTTCACCGCCCCCCCCCCCTCCCGGCCCCCCCCACCCCCTTTCTTTCTGTGTCATCGTTTAGCTACATCGAGACAACAAAACAACTAGGACAGTAACTTCCAGTCCCATGGCTTGTTTCCTTCCAGACAGTGATCAGGGTGCAGGCCCCACTGTCTGACAGGAGGGGAAACTGATTTTCCTTATCATGGCCTGCCCACAAAGGGCCAGGCCAGGCCTGCGTGATTAGCATTCCTTGGTGGAGATGTGTCAGCCCTATTTCTATCACAGAGACAGATTGAGGCTTTCACTCAGACTGGCGACTGAGTGACACATGGCCCTGACCGGGGGGACAACATTGTTATTTGAGTTAAGAAATCAATTTGTATCAAATGTACACTGTAATTTATTTGTTGCCTTTGAAGGGAACCTGGCTAAGATAAATGGGAATGGACTTTTTTTTTTCCCTCCTCTCCCTTACCTTGAGCCTGAGCCGATAAAGTTCTTGTGAAGCCCATGATAGTTACCTGCGTCAGAGTAAAAAGTGACAAACATGTTTAAAGTTGTGCAGTGATCTTTAAATCTCAAAAAGAACACCTTGTCGGACATGATAGAACATTTTTACCTCTTCCCTCCCGTCTGTCAGCCGCCTCTGCTGACATACAGCTTTAGTATTTTTGCTGACATTTTGCTTTATCACATACATCTTACAGCGAATGGAGAAGCGATATTTGTCCCTTTTTTAATACTTTTTTTTCACTCGATTCACAGTGAGCATCTTAGCTCCGAGATCAAGATGGTCTTTAGGGATTAGAAAGATTAATCTTTTTTTTTTTTTTTCATGTCGTATTTTCAAGCCTCTGAAACAATATTCATATCCTCTGACACGCATCCTTTATAAAAACAGGAGCTCCAAAATCCCACTGATAAAACCTTGTTTACGCCTTTGTGTAACCTTTTAGACAGAATGACTATTTATCACCACACTGAATTATTTGAAGTATCACTTTTCTTAAGGTTGCGTATTATTTTTTTGAAAAAAAAGGAGATAAAAGCACATCATCATCATCATCATCGGTCATGAAAATGTCCTATTATCTGATGTATTGTTGACCTAAAATGCACTTGTTTTGTTTCTTTTGTGTGTGGCTATATTGTTCAGCCTTATATCTATTTAATGTGTATTAATATACATATTCATATGCAGCACATCCACACACACAAACAGACAAAAAAAAAAATCTTTCAGGAAACGTTGCATAATTGTAACTCTCTTTGCAAATCAAGCAGTTCCACAAATATGAGGAGGAAATCTGCTTCCATTTAGTCTGCTGCCGCTTCCCTGCTGTCTAAATCTGAGGAACAAATGTCTCCTGCATCATCGTAGCATGAGGACTTAACACTCAATTCATCGGGGACCTCTTGGAATGGAAAACCTCTCAGCACTTCACAATTATTTTACAGATCGGTGCACATTAACTCTTGCAGGTAATTGCAGCAAGCCGGAGGTCTGTGAGTACAAACCGATGAAGGGCATGAATGTGTGTGTGTGTGTGTGTGTGTGTGTGTGTGTGTGTGTGTGCTTTTCTTTTTGCAACATAGTTGGGAACTGAGAATTAATTCAAACTCATTTACTTATACATGAAATTAGGTGGTTGTAGGATGACATGGAGCAGTAATTTGTTTAAATTCCTTGGAATCTTCTGGGTTTTTTTTTCAGTCTGGGAAAAGGAAGTGATTTGACACTCATTTCGTAAGAGTGAGAGACGCCAAACATGCGCAAATAGCTAATAACTCATGGTTAAAACTTTAGAAGAAAGACTATTCATGTTGTCCATTTGTGAGGAATAAACTTAATGTCCTTACTCCGTCTGAGGATGAGAATTACGAAGAATAGCAGACGAGCCCATTAACATCAAGAGGGAGTTCGGCATTTCTCAGAAACTGCAGTACGAGGGAAAAAAGCAGGTGACTATCTCAACACATCAAACATATATTAAGCCTCCAGCTTGACCCAGCAACGCTTCTCAGTTTGGCTCCCCCCCCCCCTTTTTTTTTTTCAGAGGGGCTGCAAAGCAGGGGCTGTCATGAATTTCAGGACAAAATTTAGATATGCAAATGTCCTCAAAGGATCCACGATTTAAAAAGGATGCCATATTGCCTCAAAGCCACATACTCTAAAGCTAAACAAGATTAGAAAAATTGAATCATTTCAAAAGCTGTGGGCAGAATGTAAACTGGTTAGCATTCTAATCCCCTAGACCAGGTGACCAGCTCAGCGTGTGTACAAACACACTGCATGAAGAACAAATGAGACGAGAGCCCACAACTGTATGTCGGAAGGAAATCTACCTGAGCGCTTCTCTCCCTGAGAAATGATTTTATGAAGCAGCTTTATAACGCACTTCTTCACTCGGCTTCTGGACACAAATATTATCATTCTTGCCCTAATTTCCTCCCTGTTGCCGTCTGTTTGCCTGGGGATGGTTCAATTTGTACTCAATTGAATGAACACAGTCTTTCTTTTGCTGCGTAGAAGTAGTTGTAGGAATAAGCAATATGAAGATACAACAGCTCTGCATTAAGTAATTTGTTGTTTCGATTTCTCAGCAAACGACCACGGGTGAGGATTGTGGTAAGTGTATCCCATCCACCCATCCATTTTCTTTACCGCTGGTCCGTTAAGGGTCACGGGGGGGGGGGGGGGGGGGGGGGTCTGGAGTCTGTCCCAGCTGACATTGGGTGAGAGGCGGGGTTCACCCTGGATGGGTCACCAGTCCATAGCAGGGCCATCAGGAACAATTAGGGGTTCAGTATCTTGCTCAAGGACACTTGGACATGGTCACCGGGGGAAGTGAGGATCGAACCAGCGACCCCTCAGTTGCTAGATGGCCACTCTACCTCTGAGCCATGCCGCCCCCTTGGTAAGTGTATATGAGTGATAATTTAACCTATTTGCTCTGAAATGGATGTTACTCTGATCCTTCTTGCCATGAGGATGACATTAGCAAAGGTCATACAAACAAGAAGTGACCTCTTGACCCTTGAAAACTGTTAAGTAAACACACGATTGTCTAATAAAGTATCCCATTTCAACTATTTGTTTTCACAGCAGTCAAAATCCCACCAGGAGAATAGCTTAGCATTAGCTTTAGTGGCGAGCCAACAGCTTTGGTAACATGTTACCATGCAGAAGGCATCCTTACAGCTCTTTGATGGTGGTGGATGTATACAGTCTTATCGGCTGTTCCCTGGCTGACCTTTACGCTACGTTCTCAAAACTCCTCTCTATATTTGTCATATCAACAGCCCAGTGATACTCTTTCCGTGCTGCTCTCGAATGACATTGTGGGAAACAAATCTTGGGTCAACACTGGTGTTAAGGTGTATTTTGGACACAGAGGCGCAGACTGACGCACTGATGGGTGTTTTGCAGTGGACACCTCACAATTTTCATTTGATCTTGCAGTTCAAAAAAAGTGTCAAACCAAACTCTGTATCTCCTGTTTCCCACCTCGTCACTGTACTTCCATTAGAAAAAAAAAAGTGTTTGCTCTATCCAATTTAAGTTATGCTGTCAATCTCCGAGGCTACAGGAGAAACTGGGGTAACCAAATCTAAATGGTGCATTTGCACTCTGTCAACAGAGATCTTGTAGGAATCACTGGGGTCAGCAAACGCCTCAATCCCCTCTGTCACTGTCTCCTACTGACAGACTGATAGATGTACCCATGAAGCTTCATAACAGGAAGTCTTTTCCTTCATAGAAATCAGAGTGTGTTAAAAAAGTGAGAGGTTGAATTCAGCGAGTTTCAGTCAAGCCGAAATGTAGCGGCTGTGAGGAAAAATACTCCAGCTAGTCAGACTGAGCTGTTTATAGAATAACATACGACTGCAATTATTTGATCTTGTATTAATCTTTTCTGACACTAACAAAGCATCTCGTCGCAGAGCAGTCCTCTATTTCCATAAAGATCCTGCCACTGGAGTACAGCTATTAAATGTGGAGCACATTTGGTGTAAATCCAATGATTATCACTTTACAGAGACAAGCTGTTTATTTTTTGTTGTTAAACCAGTGATTTATAACATTTTTCAACAGCCCAATAACTGAAAACCTTGCTACAAGTAAATATATTGCCTAATTATTCCGCTTAACTTCCTTCCCTCAGTGACATCAATGGCCTTCGAGGTTATTTACACACAAAACAACGGTTTCTTCAGTAAGATCCTTCCTACTGTACACACACACACACACACACAAAATTAGCAGCTCCCCAAGTATTTCACTCATAAATTTTTGGAACTAAGCTGTTCAATTAAGACGCATTTTTACTTCTTTCATAAAAACATGGCGATAAATACACGATTCATGTTAGATCAATAGTCATTTTCATTGTTTTCATCACTAACTTCTTTGCTGATTCATTTCACGTCCTTGCTGTTAAAGTCTGAACGCGGCTGACGTGATGTCTTCCCATTCATCGTTAACGTGAGGTATTCATCAGACTCTTACTCACATCTTCGATTTTATTTGTAATTTTAGAAATCCAATCCACAGTCCATAGCTTGTTTGCATTTCTCTTTTATAGATACATCTGTTTTATCATAGTAATGATATCGTCATAATATGTTAAAATTTGAGTGATGATTCATTAATAATATATATGTCAATCAAATTGTTAGTAGTTCACAACAGACTATAAAAAACTGCAATGTGACGACGTATTTATATTGATTATTTGCTACTATTCACGTAGGTATACGGTATATGTACTACGGCTTGTTTTCCTACTCCAATGTACATGCTGTTGTACTGAGTGGATCGCAGCTTAATGAGGTTCCCTGATGTTTTACGATGTAATGACAAATAAAATCATCTTTACGCTGAAGCTTCAGTTTGTCTTCATATAGCGGTTGCCACTTCGCAACCGCAAAAAAACAAATGAAAGAACCTGAAATTGGAAAAGGGTCTCTTCTTACTTTGGAAATCCTCCCAAATGAATAAATACGTAGCTTCAACTTGAATTCCAGTGTGAGTGAAATAGTTGAACACAGACGTTCCACCATGTGTTCACAATCTGTTCCTCAACTATGTTTGGATGCGACACCAACCTCTCACACAACTGTGGCCTCCGTGGCTAAATTTTAACTTGTTTCTTTTTGACTTGCACCAAAACAAAGTGCTCAGTTCACACAAAGACCTCAAGATACAGAACAAGATGTGTCAAACTGATTCTTTGAAATGCACACAATGTATTGGTTGTCTGTCCCGAAACAAACCTGCGAACAAATGATTTTACACTCATCCAATGGAATGTCATCATTGCCTGCTGACATTTTCAATTTGATGATTTATTATTTCCTGGATCATACAGAAAGAATCTGGCGGAGTTGAAAATAGAGAGACGCTGGTCTATCATTTGTGCCACAGATGTGCGACCAAGTTTAAAAAAAAAGACGACGTTTTTATGTGCTCCAGTGAAACAAGCTTTAACATATCTGCACCTGAAATCAACGGTAACACCACAACAACTGGGACAGGACCATGCAAGCCCAACCTGGATGAATGAGCCACCCAGCGGCCTGAACCCATGTTAATACCAATGGAATATTTCATATATCAAGAGCTTAAACCATAACCTGGTTGTGCTTTAGAGAGAATTAGTTTGGCTTTAACGAGAATAGCTCCAATGCCGTGCTGCTCAGTATTAAACCCAGATCAAAAAAAAGATCTACTACTAAGAGTATTCTGGCCAGCGAAAGAGGGAGATGATGGAGGCGAGGGGCCGAGATGTCACACGACTGTTGCCCGCTGCAGACTGCAGTATGTTAACACCGGAGCCAAGAATGCAAGTGACAAATCTCGCTCAACCCGGTGTCACATTGTGTTGATGGTGTACAGATTGTGTCCTGCATGATTTCTCGGAGGCTCCGATGACAACATTTGTGGCTCCGTTGGGTCAACTTTGTCACCTTTGACTACCTGAGTGGCCGGCTAACCGGCTGAATGGCTACCTGACTGGTGGACTGTCGCGCAGCCTGATGAGTTGGTTGATTTGACTGTTGGCTCATTGCCTGGGTGCCTGGCTGCTTGACTGATTGGCTCGCTGGCTGCCTGCGTGAGGGAGGCTGCGTGATATATGATGTGGTTCAGCGTGGTTACGATTAACGGATTGGCAGAAGAGTTGCATCCATTAATAACTCCATCCGAGAGGGCTGAAGCGGCCTCATGCTGTCGTTGCACTCGCGTCACTGTTTCTGCAGGATAAATAACTAATCATAAGATTTGTAGGACGTGATTGTGAAAACGAAAATTTATTTTTGAGTACTATTTGTGGTTAAAAAAAAAACAAAAAAACATCAGCAATGTCATCAGCACTATGCCGTACTGTCGAGGAGAGGGAAATGCACATTTCCCTGCGCTGCATATACATCTTCTTTGAATCTCACCCACTCATGGCTTCGGGGTTTGAAGAATTTAAGTTAATAAACTGGCTCATAAGGCAAGATTAAAGATGCCATGTAATTTGATTAACTGAACGGGAACAAGAGAGACCACAGATGGGAAAATAAGCTTTTCCAGGGCTTCATTAAAGGGAACAATCCTGCAAAAGCTCTCGGGTGAATTTCTAAAAAAAAAAACAAAAAAAAAAACAAGCATTTTTTACTGAGTTCCTACAGTTGAAAACTGCAGATTTTAGTACGATTCACAAGCTAAATGAGAGAAATGTTTCCTGTCGTCTGATGGAAAGCATCCTGTACCTGATCCCCCAGCATTATTTTTGTGGGAAATTGGCTTATTTTCATTGTTCAAACATGATTAATTTGGTTCTTCATTTTTAATCTCACCAAAACAAGAGGACAACAATAATCCAAGATTGTGATAGATTCCACATGAAGCACTCGTTTTTTGTTATGTCAAAAAAGCAGGCATTTCAAGGATATTTGTACCGGCTGAACTGAATGTCATGCATATTGTATGCGTCATGTCATGTATGTCATGTCATGTATGTCATGTCATGTATGTCATGTCATGTCATACATGTCATGTCATATAATGAATTCGATTGTGCACAATATCAGTTTTCAAGATCGTTTTTTTTTTTTTTTTTTTTTTTTTAGCAGATCAGACTTGAAATCTGTTTGGAAGCTAAACCACTTTTTCCAAAACTCTGATGATTCATTCACATAAAATTGAACAGATGTTCCTTTTAGATGCAGTTGTGTTTTCCTTTTAGTCAGGAATATTCAGTTCTATTACATCGATAGTAGTCTCTGAAGAACTGACGCAACACTAACAGACCTGCACAGCTCTCCTTGAACACTAACATTTTTAATTCATGCATTTCGATATAGTTGTCCTCTATCTAACGAAGTTTACAAACGACAGCACCTTTTTTTTCTAATTAGGAGGGCGGGGCTTATTTTGCCCTCCCCGCTCCCTCCACCCAGCGAACCACGTTACTTTTCCCTGGACACGTGCTCGTGCACTCACATGGGCCCTGGTTAATGAACTTTCCCTGCAGATCAGTAGGCCCTGAATATAAAAACAGTCTTATTTCAAATAAAATTCAAATAATAATTCAGAACGATAAAGAACTTGTGTTTAGATGAACAGTGGACAAACTGATTTGGTCGGCATTGGTCTTCATGTTGGGACGTTGTCAGTGACCCACAACGTAAAAACGCTAGTTCTGCTTGAAGGCTAAAACAAGGGGCCCATTGCACAGACAGCAGAGTATCGTTGGTGGTTTAGTAAAGTCTTGCATTTATACTTTAAGTCTGTAGGAGTATTTGAGGCTTGACCGTACATCTGTTCAGTGACCAATGACGCAACATAATTGACGATAAATCCAAAAAGTGATTCATATCGAAATCTTAGACGCGCTTATATTTTGAAATTCCTGCTACACATCCACAGTACATTTCCAGCTGCTCCAGAGTCAGTTGTATTGTATTTTTTTGAAGAAGAAGAATAGATTGCATTTCGTGTCACGTCATCTTCCTGATTTCATTGTCTCATTTTTCAAAGCTCTGGAATACAACTTTGAAAACAGTTTTGATTCGCTTTTTTGTGATTCTAAGCATAATCGATTGGTATCAATACCAGTCGGCTGCATTGAATCAAATCAAGATTTTTGCTGACTGCGATGATTGGTGTTCAGAGTATCAGCATATTTTCATATTGTGATGAAAGGAGCTATTTACGCCCCTGATAGAGAGCCTTCGTTGAGCTATTGAACAATTGTAACAGGCTAATGTAATGAGCGTGTGTCAAGACGCGTCTTATTCTACACAGGAGTGCATCTTTTTCATTAGCTTAGCGATATTCATCTGAGGACCTCATATAAAAACCATTTACCATGTTCATTCTAATTCTCTACCGTATGGACACATTTCCAGTGCTGTCTGACTTCATTCCCCCATCCACATGTGCATGGAGATCAAGATTAGGAGTCTGCAGAATGAAAACCCAGGAAGCTCACCTGCTCGCCCTTGATATTATGCTGCAAATATAAAATCCATTCCCAGATTTAGACATCTCTCTCCACCAAAAAACTCCTCTATTCTGTCTGGAGCCACCGACTGCCTTTCAGTGGCATCACTCCTTTATGGCTCAAACTAGATGTCTTAGTTATTGGGATGAAGAAATCCCTGTCAGTGGACATTTGTGGGAGCACCCCCCCCCCCCTCCTTTTCTCACTCTCAGCGTGGTGAGGTTAATTTATATTTCTCAAACCTGTTCCTTTCTCCTAAGAAATGGATTCAGTTGAAGTGTTGGAGCGCTGGATCGTTATCGGCGTGCTATCATTCCGCTGGGACAGCCCAGCCATCATCACAAATGGCCGTTTTTCAGCAGAATAAAACATATGAATTAAACTTCATAAGCTTATCTGGTCTTTGATATGTAGAAAGCCCAAGGTTTATTTCCACATTAATCCCCACATCCGTCTATTTCTTTGGCTCTTTGATGCATGAAGGTGGGTTTAGGTGGAATCTGCCAGGTATATATGCTGCATGTTTTACCCATCGGCCCTCTTTTTCTCTCGCTCAGTTTCTCACTCTCACACGCGGGTTTTCCCTGAGAATTTCATTACAAAAGCCAGCAATATGCAGTGAAATACTGCCGGCAAGCAGGGGTCATGTAGCCTGATACTGAATTTCCCTCTCTTTTGTGCAATCTTAATTGTCTGTCATTTCTGTCTGCAGTCCTGTCTGTGCGCGCTCCAAATAAAACCTATGGAAACATGAAAGGTGGAGCACTGCCTTCACTTTCATCAAGGGATCGCTTACCAGGTCTTGCCGTGGCTACCCCGGGCTTGTGTTACGTACCTCATAAAAGTAGCTCTTGTTTCACCGATGCACTGCCCCATCTGGGTGCTGGGCTAATCTGTCAAGCCGAGCTCCCAGGCAAATTCTTCGGCAGTGTAATAGACACTGGTACAAACTCTGCAGGCTTTCTCCTGTGTTCAAACCCCCCACCCTCCCCTCTTATTTTTGCGGAGGGCTCCTGATGCCCTCTGATGCGGCTGACAGTCGGAGCCGTAGCTGGATGCCATGGTGAATTTTATATTATGCTCCTACATCTGTCATTGTTCTCACCGAGGTGTTGACCTCCACACGTCCTCATCAGAGTGTTGCCTCAGTTCTGCAACTCCAAGCAAAATAGATAGTTGTATTCAAGCCGCAGAAAACCCCCCTCTTCCCGTTTCAATAGTTGGTGCAAAACTTTGACAGGCACTTGGCAACCTCCGGGGAATTGGGTCATGAAGGGATGGAGGAGAGACTCCCCAGATTCAGACTACATTACTGACCAATCGGATGGGAAACACACTCTCGATCTGTAACCTATCTAATGTCCTTCGCTCCAGACAGACTTTTGATCCTCTCAACCTTGATCTTACTGTCATTTTCCACCTTTGTTACCATTATTCACAAAACCTCATCTTTGTATAAATATTTATGGTATTCCACCGAGGAAATGTGTGGATCACTCGCAGCAGTCATTGGATGTATTGATTGCCAACTTGTCATTATATAGCAGTTTGTATCATCTACTACAGCTTATTTTCCTTGTTGAGAGCATCAAGGCAGATATTTGGCATATAGTGGGGTGGGAACAGTGACAGCCTCTCTGTTTTTGAGAGCTTATGCCACTCACTGGGCCAGGAACAGAGGGGACGCACTCTGTATTGAGCTTATTACTCTTAAAGCAGCTGCCAATGATCACACCATAATACAAGACAGTCATGGTATTTTGAGCAGATTTCCTCTTAAAGGGGAGGAGAGAAGGATATTTCTCTTTTAAAAGCGCTCTTATCACCAGGGCTGTCGACTCGCCGGAAAGCCTGACAGCTCCAGCCTGCTGAGGCGCGGAGTGGCCTCGCTGTGGCTTCTGCTGTTAACGATAGACAGGCGGGACAGCCGTGCTGCTCAGCTATTCTTTTCTTCATAACAGAGAGTGGCATGAACCTTTTACCTACTTATTTATGGACATAATGCCCTTTTTGTGTGTTTAACTGAAATTAAATAACCTTATATACCTCGTAATGAAGGGACTGTGCATTTTATGTGCAGTATTTTCTACACCGTACTCGCGTTGCGATTTCTGTTACTACTGACGTGATTAATAAAGACACGATCAAGTTTGGCATTTACACCACCACCACCCCCCCCAAAAAAAAGAATTATAAATCAAGGAAATGTTGTGTATGTGCACGAGTCAAAATATTTACTCCATAAATTTCTAATCTTAATTTTGCCCGGACTAAGGAGGTCATGTCATCACTGGTTTGTCTGTTAGCTGTATTGTGTAAAAACTACAAGCTGATTTCGGTGGAGGGGTGTAGCCTGGGCGGAGGAGGAACCCCTTCAATGTTTGGGCAGAAATGCTCAACCTTGTGAAAAATGTGATTATTTTCACAGTGATTTTGGCTTTAGTCTCTGAGCCAACAAGAGTACTCACATCATCTGTGTTTGAATGGCTCAAAAAGGAAGATGGATTTTGATCAAATTTTAGTAAATTGAGGAAAATTTGATAAGACTTTGGAGTTAATCCAAAAGCTGGATGTGATGATGTCAGATGGCCTCGATAGAGGTCTTCGCTCTACGTGATGTTTCCACGCTCCCCTCGCTTTAAAAAGTTCACGCCACCGGCTGTTATCTTTGCATAAGTGATGCTCTCTCGGGGTCCATGTGTGGTCGAGGAACCCTTATTGCCTTGTATACAGAAAGGCCCTCAATATTCTTAACAACACACTGAGTAGAGAGTTAATCTCTCCTCACATTCCAGGCCAGTTATTAGTCAGCATCGTAGTTTATTTGTCTAGAGGTAAGATAAACCAGAATAGCCCCGTCCCGCTCCAGACCTGCAACGGAGGTTGGCTTGTTTGAACTAAGGTAAGTACTCACCTCTGACAAATAGTCCTATAACAAAGGATGACACGTGTATGTCTTCAAAACCAGATAATGTAACTTTTTTTTTTTTAAGCATGCTTTGAAGTTGTGTTTTTGGCATTTCCAGCCCATGTATCACCGTGCTAACTAAGGGCAAACTGAACCAGTACGGCGAGTTTGCTGTCTGAAAGTATTTGAAAGCTTTGACGTTTTCAAAATTTGACAGCACTCCGAAAGTTGATTGTATTACTGCAGCTTATGCAAGCCGCGCACTTAAAAGTAATTCACCCATGTGTTCGCATCTTCCATGCGTAACTAGATGGATTTGAGTTTATAGGCAGTGGCTTCTTTTAGAGAAAAACACATGTTCTGCAAATTAAAACCACTCGTATGCCAGCGTTCGGCTTCGGTTGAACAGCCCGCGACAGAGCGAGGCTGCTACGTCAAATGAACACACTTAACTCATCAGAGAAGGCAACCGCAGTCGCGTTAGGTACATGCAACCTTAGAGTGTCATATCTGTGTCTTATAAAGTTAATCTATACAAGTGTTTATGCCACTGTGTCAGTGGTCATCCCGGCCTCCTAATGTAACTTTTGACATGTGCTGCTTTATTCAAAATGTCGATGCATCCCGACCGGCAGTGTAATTTAATTTGGAGCGTAACATTGCAGCAATAACTGCGTTTGATCACTTCAAGGTTTATTCTACATTTCAGTAAATGCGTTAACTCTGCCCAAAAAGTTAAATCTAAAATGAAACGTTTTAAACCGCACGAATTCTCTCGGATCAATTTTAGCGGCGTGATAATTACTGTAAAGAAAGGAGTTAAACGTAAGGTGTGAAAGCCACATGAACTGTCAAACAATTCCAAACCACCCACGATTCCAGCGTTTGCGCTGAGTGTCTAAATGTTTTTAATTAGCTGGAGGCCATGATGTTCCCTCTGTGACTGCTTACTGCCTGCAAATCACAGGCACTTCCTGATGTGTCCTAAGGATGAACTTTGAGAAAAACACAAATTGAAGAAGAAGAAGAAAAAAAAAAAAAAAAGCATCTTCTTCTTAACCAAAACCAGCCTACAGTGTGGCGGCTCGCAGGCTGCCTGCTGCTGCAAAGAACATTCCCCTCACACTCATGTTCAATTGTCCCCTAATTGTCCTCCTCTCTCTCCCCAGAAGAAATTGCTGACATGAGAAATTAGGCAATCAGGATGGCATTAGTGCATGAGTGGAGGACCCAGGGACGGTTATACTATAACGTATCGGCCCCATTGGGGGTGCAAATAAGCAGGAAAATACTCACATCTCCCTTTGAAGTGATGGCTGCTCCCAAATTAAACTCTTCGTCACACTGCTATCAAAAGGATATGGTTGTTAGCAGTGGCCTGCTCTGATCTGAGCACACTTCTGGATCTTATTACAATGTGACTTCTGATTGATGCCCTTTCGAGTGGAGCGTTGTGGGTAAACACACATATTCCTGTTCTTTTTAGGGGTCTGTCATTTGAGAAAATGTATTTATCATGATTATTTTAGAGTCACCGCAGTTGCACAGTGTGGTTAGAGTACAGGGGAAAAAAAAAAAAAAATATTTGGGGATTTTCTTTTTCTTTCTTTTTTTTTCTTCTTTTTTTGGGGGGGTTTCATATCCCCACGCTGCTGGTAATGTTCGTATTAAAGAAACATAGTAAAAGTATCTTTTACTTCGCAGTACTACCGTCAAAAATCATTTAGTTGATTTACTGATAAATATTATCGAAGACGATGCCACGTGACAAAAGGAAGGAAGGGAGGAAGCAAAAACAATCATAAATTCGACTTAAAATAAATTAAGCTGCTCGGATTACAAAGCAAAAAAAAAAAAAAAAAGAATCATTGTGAGATAATAACATTAGGAAGAAAACTTCCAAATAAAGTGGGGCATGTATAGTGGAAAAAGAGAATAAAAGGAGGAGAGCAGCCCCCCCCCCCCAAAAAAAAAAAACCTCCTGGGGGATTCAATGAGATTACCCCCTAAAAAGATTGAATTAGTTTGGCCAACAGAAGGAAGAAATGCTAGAAACTAATGGCAAATAACAAGCTTGTGACAATTCATCAGGCAGCTCCACAGAGGGGAGGGCTTCAGTGGAATGTCTGAGACGGGACCTTTCCCCTGCACCACGTTATTCTAACAAACAATGTCAATGAGATGGCATCCTACCTCTCAGCAATTTGCATGGTTGTCAGAGGAGTGAAAGCCAGTTTAAAGGTACATCCTTTATGTGCCGGAGAAAGGATTAGGGCCAGCCCCACAAAGAGGCTTTGATTTTCTTGCAAATATGTATAAGAAGTTTGGCTGAGAAAAGTGAGTTTTCAAAGCTGCAACTTTTCCAAAGTATTTTCTTTTTTCTTTTTGTGTGTGTGTGTGTGTGTGTGTGTGTGTGTGTGCGCGCGCGCGCACGTACGTGTGTGTGTGTGTTCAGCATCAAAACTTCTCCAAAGTTCACTCACTGGTATAAAAGTGGGTCTAAATATAATATTAGACACAATTTAGATCTTTTAAACTTTGAAACAGTGTAAAAAAAAAAAAAAAAAAAAGCTAAGCCTTTTATTTTGCTCCTGAGCCACACGCGAAGGTGGTAAATGGGGTGACCAGTTTAAAAAGAGTTTAACCTGAAATAGACTTTTATGAGGACCAGAAATGTGTAAACTTGCGCTCGAGGTAGCATTCTCCTCACCACTCAGTTCAATGATCAATATCCCCGCACGAACACAAGGGGAGGGCCTGTGTGCACGCCATATGCACTTAGCGGTGAGGTTAGAGTGCAGCCCTCATTAGCATGAATAAACTCCCGGTGTCAAGAGGTCGCCTTTGACCCTAACACACAAAATCTTGCTCAAAACATGGCTGACACAAAGTGTATCCATGTGGGAGAAGGCTGTTTCTGCCGCGGCTACACAAACGTCTGTAATGTAAGTCCTCAAGTTGAACACGTGATTCTACACGACATCCGCAAGCGGCTGATTATACTAAACTGACAGCTTTTAAACTTGATTACAGGCTACTCAAAGAATAAAATAAATTAAGATTAAAAAAATCAATAAGTAAACCGAAGAGACTCTAAACATTTGTTTGGCATTTAATAAATACAGTTACGTGTAATAAATAGAAATGGTATTTCTCATTGTATTACAAATGTAAATGCTCTTCATCATGCACTTAATGATTATATTGGTAAATAGTTGAGTGGAAAGGCTGTGCTGTGGCAAAACAGTCTTATAATCCCTCTCATGAATACATCACCCCCCCCCCCCCCCGAGAGCAGCGGTTTTACAGAAATCCCCCACTATCCAACAGTTGCTGCACAACTTTAAGTTGCTTAATCAATTGACGGCGACATGCTAGCAGTATATATCCTGCAACTCCAGTTGACATTACAGGGTTTACACACACACACACACACACACACACACACACGCACACACACACTCAAAAACCACACAACTTCATGCTTAAAAAAGATCACCGGCAAGGCGATGTCCCTTCGGTGGCAGTCCAGCACAATGTGTTCCAGTTCACTTTCATCATGTTGTACCAGCTGAACATGGTGTAGCTTTCAGCCCTGCCCTGTGGGAAACCAGCCTGTCTTTTCTCTCACTGTGTGTTTGCGTGTGTGTATGTGTGATGCTGTCGAGCTATGTTGTCCCAAGCTTTCAGCGCCACAAACTCCCCGTCCTAGGGCCTCCAGCGTGGATTGGCTACAGAGACTCTGTGTGGCATGCTCGGATGAATGCGACCCTAATTCTCGACCAGAATGCCACCAATGCAACCCTTAAAGCATGTCTGTCGGACAACGCTGAGCTGCCAAGAGGGGGCCGCTTTCTACGTTTGCTTTGCTGCTTCTCCCGCATACTTTGTCTTTATTCTCACTCTTTCTCTTTGTCCGCAACTGCCCTCATTTACTTTCACTCACTTGTCTCCCATCCTTTCTTCTTCCTCATACTGTACGATTAAACAAAAACCAAATATGCCTCAATTACATGGCCTTTATTCACAGCGCATTGCTTAGCAGCTAGAGAGTAACTGTCCTCTTTAGGAGCACCTTTCCCAAATGTTTTATAGGTGGAAATATACTTAATGTTTAATAACTGTTGTGTTTGGATGAGCCTGGCTGCTTGTTTTAGCAGTAGTCACCTTGTAAGTTACCTCCCTGCAATTGTTTGATTACAGTATTCTGCCCGAGACGCTAAATAATACCGTACTTCATTGAGCTTCAACAAATTAATTCCTTTTATTAGAAAAAATGTAATTTCTGGCTTTGAGTTCATGTCGAAACAGCTGTCTGGCATATAACACGGTTCTCAATGACTTGTGTCAACAGGTTTACGAAAATAACAATGTTCTCATTGTTTAGACAGGCCGCAGCTCCAGACGGTCTGAATCTGGGCTTGTTGATGTTCTTGAATACTTTATGATATTAATTCTCTCCCCGAAGGTGACTTAACACGACCTAATAACAAGTGCCCTTATTTTTGTAAATATATGTGACAAATTCTAACGTTAAACTTGATCCTGCTCTCTCTACACGTCCGGCTTAGCACAATAAATCAGAGCACTAAATAATATGAATGGGAACAAGAATAATACACATGGGATTCTGTCCAGCATCACACGTAAAGAGTGTAATCTAATTAGATGGTTGTTTAATTCGAGTATCAGTCCTCGTCTACAGAGAGTGGATTTTAATCACAGTGGGAGACATTTCAGGGCCTGGCTGCTTTTCAAGCCCTTAAAGAGATCCTTCAAGACCCGGATGGAGGTCTGTGCTACGTCTGCAAGGAAAGCTAACCACAGTGTACTTTACGTCTTAGATTTACTCTCCAGTATTTAAAAATTTTCCAAGAGACCTTAAGCAGCTGTGGACACTCGTCCAGTTCGCCAATTAATACTTGGAGGCCAAATGTTACAATCCCAGAGGACACAAACCTAAACAAACTCCAGGTTTCCACTTTCATGCAACTTTAGAGAAGAGGAGGTGAGAGTTGGAATCAAATATCTCCCCTCAGTTGTCCGGTTTGTTTACATTTTGTTTCCTCTTGTGTTCCTGCGGGGAAGCCTGGAATTGGTAATAATGTCAAGACGTTCTATGTCTTTAATGGCCCGGGAGAGGAACTCGTCTCCAAACGTCCACGAATAAAGGAAAAAAAAGAAAAAAATCCAACGCGCTGCTGCGGCTTGTTTGAAAGAAAAGCCTAATCAATTCTGAAGCTGATACGTAAGTCAAATAAATGAGACTTCAAACAAAGTAAAGGAGGCCTCCAGGGATGAAAACAAGGCACAAAAGGGAGAGACGTAGTCTGCGAGACATACGCGATGTTTCATCTGTGCAGAACACCGGAGAGCCGCGACCTGTTCAATGTAAACCCAGAGAAGTTGAATTGGTTAGGTGTCAAATCCAGTAAATAATTAGCTGCTTCAGAGCAATGTGGAGTTCTTCTGTGTGCTCACCTCAAGGCCACAACAACACCAAAATTAGAAACATCTTCGCTGTTGGCTTGCGGTCAAAAATATATAAGCTACTGGTGAAAGAAAATGAATGATTTGTTGAGCCTCCTACTGGTGTGTTTTTGTAAATTCCCTCTCACAAGTTCATTTTATCAATAAAGGTGCAGAGGCGTTTGTTATAAATCCTATTTTCCGAGAACTCTTTGCTCTACTATGTGATTTTGATTCAGATTCATCTCCCTCAAGACGAGATCATCTATATTTAAATCGCTTTTTGTTGTCAAAATGAACCACCGGCCTCGGTCTGCATCTTCAACGTCAAAAGAAGAATGGCTGCTGCAGCGAAGCCGGCAGCACCAGGTCCAGCTTCACCGTCCCCCGTCTGAAACCCGCCCTCTCCGTGATTGGCAGTGAAATGTCTGCACAACACCAAACACTATCTGCTGGTGATTATCTAGCAACACTGCTGAGGTAGTGTGATCCAGTGCACAGCAGTGGATCCGGGGATCCATTCCTTTTCTTGAGAACTAATGTTTACAATCATTTTGGGGCGTCGGTGGAAGGCATACAGGAGATACAGGTGTATGTTTGTCTCCGTTTGGAGGATTGTGGATAAGCTAAAGCTCATCTGGCAACCTTATGGGCTACTCATCCACTCTGAAGCTCCTGTTGCTCCCCCATCACACCTCCCTTTTCTTTTCTTTTTTTGAATCTTCACTGTCAATATTTGATTCCTTGATTCTTTCTTTCCTCTCATAATTCTTTATAGCCGCGTCCAACTTTCTTCCCGTTCTTTGAGTTTGAGCACATCTTAAGTGTTTTTGTGAAGACACTCATCAGCTGTCAGGCATGTCGTCCACTGCTATGTGCTGATGGCTGACTTTTAGGAGGTCTTTCATGTGTGCATCTTTAATGGTTGGAATAGGGTGTAGCTGGAGTAATGCAATGATTAACATGAGAAATATCTGCTGCGTGCGCTCTGCCTCGTATAATACCTTCTTGTCATCGGTTCCTCTTTATTCCAAATTCTTCTAAAATACGGAGAGAGAAGAACACTAACAGCTGCACTCGCCGCTCTTAGACGTCGTTCGCTTTCCCCTTCTTCAAGATCCATGGCCTGAGCTGCTTGCTGAGTTTCTGTAAATCCAGACTGGACCAAAAAGTGTAATGCTAACTGATTCTGACTGAAGAACAAACCTACAGACAACACCGCTTCAGTCAATCCACAGTGAACTACTTGCCATTTACAGTATGGAAGGTTATTTGTAAAAAAAAAAATATATATATATATATATATATATATATATATTTTTTTTTTTTTTTAAATTTTGCATGTGGAACCTGAGGGCAAAGTTTCTCACAAGGCAGCACGGTGGTGCAGTGGTTAGCACTGTTGCCTCACAGCAAGAAGGTTCCAGGTTCGAGTCCCTGCTCCAGCACAGCATCTTTCTGTGTGAGTCTCCATGTTCTCCCTGTTCCTGTGTGGGTTCTCTCTGGTACTCCAGCTTCCTCCCACAGTCCAAAGACATCAAGAGAGGACGAGGCTGATTGATACTCTAAATTGACCGTAGGTGTGACTGTGAGTGTGAATGGTTGTCTGTCTCTATGTGTTGGTCCTGTGATGGACTGGTGACCTGTCCAGGGTGAACCCTGCCTCTCCCCCGAAGGCTTCTGGGATAGGCTCCAGCCCCCCCCCCCCCCCCGCTACCTGGATGGTCAAAAGGAAACCATTTTGTTAGAATAACATTTGAGAATAATATTTTTTCTGTTTTTTCCTGTTTTTTTTAATTGTCTTAAATTTATCATTTATAACTTCAAGACAAAGTTTCTTTTGCCTAAATAGAAATACCTCTTATGAACAGAAAAATACCATTTCATTTCATTTACCGGAAACCGTTTCAGAACCGAAATTCTTTTCTCTTAGTTTGTTCACAAAGTGCGGTAAGAAACATAAGAACTTGGTGAGATTGTGCTGAAAATGACATCACTTCAGTTCACTTTCAGATGGAGAAACCAGACAAACGAGGGCAGTGGCTATTCGTCGCAGTCATTTGTTCAAACGTACTACTTCAGGTTCTTTTCTCAACATGCAAAATGAAGATTAAAAAAATATCTCTCTTTCATTTTTTTTCCCCCCCTCCTAATGCCTGGCCTGAATACTCTTCCATAAGAATGACTGCTGGCATCACATCAGGATGGTGATTTGAGTGACTGTTGCAGAGAGCCTGGAAGAAAAACATAAAGGAACCGAGCCATTCACTAAAAAGAGCTTAAATCAGTGTTCTTTTATTAGTGATGCTACATAAATTAAAAATCAAGGGGGGGGGGGGAGCATCATACACAAAGAAAGTGAAGGAAACAAAAAGATCCGTGGGACTTTTGACGTTGGAGGTCAAGTGAGGAACTGGGAGGCGGTTTTCATCCATCATCTGTTTTCGGCGTCGCAGAATATTTTTAGCCAAACTTTGGGGTTGAGATCGACTGCTGTTACTTCCAAAATGCAACCCTGAACTTTACTAGCCCTGCTCACAAGTGTCGGTTGTTGTAACTGTTTGCTGACTTGGTCTGCAGCCCGTTCCTGTCTCTGATAGGTGAACTTGTTTTGGTTCAATGTTATCACGACATCATGAGCGAATGATGAGGGAAAAATCTGCCTGTTACTATGAAAAAAAAGTGACATTTTTTGTTTTGTTTTAGCTGTTAACATTGATTACCTAAAGCCATGTATCACTAAAGAGAAACTTTTAATCTGTGTTGCCAGAATAAGTGCAACAACCTCAACTGGTCATTTTTCTTTCTGTGTAAATCATTGTTGCCCAATCCACTATTGATCATCGTCTAAATTCAGATGGAGCATCTCTAAGAGGAACCACTGCTAAACATTTCCATCGCACCGCTGTGTTTTGGACTGGCTGGATTACTTTTCTGGTTGTTTGTGGTTTTCATTCTTTTGAGAACAGCATGAAAACTATGTCGACTTTTATTTTTCTCAAAGTTGCTCGTCATGGTGTCGCTGTCATGCAAGGGGCAGCGTTGACTGTTGAATTCCTGCTAGTGGAATTAGCTACATGTCAGTATCGTGTTGAAAAATGAATCTGGTCATCTAAGTGTAAAATGCTCAAACACCTCAATATAAACTTCATGCACTGTAGTTTGATGACTGATTGATCCTTTTGTCAGGAAATATTCCTCAGATTAAGTTCCGGTGTGTGTGTATATATATATATATATATACATTTCTAATTACTATGACTCGGGCTGATCTTGCTGTGTAAACATCCTGAATGCCAGCATCAGGTAAAACAT